>NW_027139187.1:0-709775 GCF_035084215.1 Heptranchias perlo
TAATCACCGTAGATGATCACGTGATAAATTTGCAGTGGTTCGATTACAGTCATTAATCCTCGAGTGTGAAAGACATCAAGCATCAACTGCCTGGGCACCTCTGCCCTCAACGAGCTGGTGTGGGAGAACGGACATTATCACACTGGTACAATTTGGTGAACACTGCTCAAACAGTACAGTAGGAGTTCTGAAGAGAGACCAAACACATGCAGTTCTGCAAATTCATAGAATCTTGCAACACAGAAGGAGGCCATTCGGCCCATCGAGCCTGTGCCGGCTCTTTGTTAGAGCTATCCAGTTCGTCCCATTCCCCCGCTCTTTCCCTGTAACCCTGCAAATCTTTTCCCTTCAAGCATTTATCCAATTCCTTTTTGAAAGCCATGATTGAATCTGCTCCCACCACCCTTTCAGGCAGTGCATTCCAGATCATAACCACTCGCTGCGTAAAAAAGTTTATCCTCATGTCGCCTTTGATTCTTTTGCCAATCACCTTAAATCTGTGCCTTCAATTCTCAACCATTCCACCAACAAAAATAATTTCTCTTTATTTACATTATTTAAACCCTTCATGATTTTGAACATTTCTATCAAATCTCCGCTTAACCTTCTCTGATCGAAGGAGAACAACCCCAGCTTCTCCATTCTATCCACGGAACTGAAGTCCCTCATCCCTGGAACCATTCCAGTAAAAGTTTGTACACATTTTCCAAAGATTTTAAAGAAAGTTTTAGGTAGGAATTTCCACTTCCCATTTGATCAAGATGATTATCCGACCAGAACAAAAGCCATTGTTATTTTGGGATACAATCCCTTCACCGTATGTTCTCCATTCACCGAAACCCAGCTGGTTAAGAGGGTGATAAGACATTGGATTAATGTCCTCCCACTTGGTATCTCAAACCATCAGCAAGGCAGAGCACCAGGACCCAGTGGAACACGGTCAGCATGGAGGGCATTAGGCTTATTCAGTACATCAGCTCAAAACACACTGTTGTTCCTTTTCCCACTCTCTCTCTTTCCCATGGTTTAAAACAAGTTGATACGACAGCATCTGATGTCCACAACAGCTTCTCACAGACTTTCAAGGCCTCACCGCTGTCTTATCTTTAACCGTCTAGACAGTCTGCTGAATAAGACTTTTCCAATGTGACCAACCTTCCCAGCATGCTGCCTTGAACAGTCAGTTTAACAGTTCCTTTGTTGAATTAATACTTTTAACCAAACTCAGCTCCTTCAGCAGGTAATTAATAACAGGGATTGAAAAGTCCAAAATCCTTCAGTCTCCCCTCAACTGAGTGTGAGCGATTGAACAACTGACTTTAAATCATTCAATGAATCTGAATTGCACTCACCACAGATAAGGTTAAGAATTGTTGTTACAAGAAGTTTAATCACCGTGACATCGACACAAAAGTTCATTCAAATACGACAAATAAAAGAAAAGTGTTCCAATCATAACAAGCTGTATAATAACAAAAAGTATAGACATGATTTTCACCCAAGGGTGCTGTCCCACATTATAGACGAGCTCCCACCATTCATGATTCCCAAGGGGAGAGGTCCCCTTTTCAATCTCAGCATTACGTTGTTTCATGTGCACTGTCAGTCTATCAATATTAGGGGTTTTAAACTACAGAAGTAATCTAAGAAAGTGGTTTCCCTTCTTACTTCTCAGTCTCAATCTTCAACAGCCCCTCCCTCCCCCTCCTTTGTGGGATCCTGGGGGCCTTATCCAAGGTCCTCATCTTGTTAGCATCACAGACCGATCTCCAGCCATTTGCTCTTCAAATCGAAGTTTCATTTGGTTAATATTACACATCATGATAGAGACAAAGAAAATCATAATACATTGTACAGAAAACTACAGAAACTCGGCTCCCCCAAATAATACCATATTATCAAGAAATCTTGGACTTCAAAGATCCTCCAGCTCCCCCTTTTCCCATTATCCATCTTGTGGATAATTCAGGCTAAGTATTATTTCTCCCCGGCCCTCAGTTGTCCCAGTTTCATTGTTAACTCAAAGAAACCCAACCCTGAATTCTGGAAATCCAAATTCTCTGTCCCTCTTTACTTTAATTTCAATCCCTCTGACAGGTACCAGTGTGTTTAACTCGATCCTGATTGTTTCATTAACTGCTCGGTTTATGGAGTTTGTGTCAGTGCCTTGATTAAAAAAAGTTCAGATCAGTAGTGACCCAGTATATGTCCTCACTCTCCTGAGCACATTAACCATTTCATGCAGTGATGTTGTCAACGTGACTGAGCGTGTCTGAGACCCGTTCTTCAGTGCATCTTCATCATGCATTCCACATACGAGTTGCCTCACACGCAACATATCACATTTACACACAGCGGTTTCCCAAAATCATCCCAAACGTGACATCAAATACAAACCATTCCTGCACTTTCAGTCTGTCTTATCAACAGATCGGGGGGTGTCTGGAGGTCTTTGCTTATCTCCCCCTGCACGGTCCCGATGTCTCGGGTAGTGGCCAGGTTATAAAATATTCTTCTCACTGTTCAGTTTAAGCAAGGACACAACCATCTCCAAGAGAAAGCTGTCAATGAACTATTCTTAACTGCCCTTCCCTGACTTTCACTGGATTGTGCATTGATCCCTGATTGATGTCCTTTGGGGGTTGTTCCCAGGTGATCTTTGTTTCTCACCGGTCACTCACACATCTTTTTCCCGACCCGCTGGTTTTGGTCATCACAAAATGTCCCATTATCACCCATGGTCACCTGGGACACTGATTGTAGACCCCAATTGGTGGGGCAATTTTCCTGTTTATACCTCACACACTCAGTCACTTCCTCGTGTCCAATTCAGTTCAACATCCCATAATATTACCATTTCATGTTGGTCGTGAGCCCTGGAGGAACCTTACTGTCCAATAAACTAAAAATCATTACCCCATAAACCATAGATTAAAAGTTCCCAGTCTGGTCCAATCTATCAATACATTGACTTAGTTTAGGACAGATGTGTTACCCCCCTGGGCAGTCCCAGAAGCTCTCAGCGATGCCCAGGAGACCCCGGGGGTGGAATTAGTCTCTGGTGTTAGTGCAACACGGGCGATAGTGAATGGACAGCCCATTTTACACCCCGCACGATTTCCCTTTCCACTGAAGTCAGTGTAACTCGGGCTGTCGATTCACCATCGCTGTTTTGAGCAACGGCCAAAGAACAATTTCAACCCCAGCCTCAGATTTTCAGAGCAGCTCTTTAAAGGGACCGTGACCTGTCACGACTATCATTCACGACTGAGATTAATACAGTCACACCTGTCACTACTATCATTCACTGCTGAGATTAATACAGTCACACCTGTCACTACTATCATTCACTGCTGAGATTAATACAGTCACACCTGTCACTACTATCATTCACTACTGAGATTAATACAGTCACACCTGTCACTACTATCATTCACTCCTGAGATTAATACAGTCACACCTGTCACTACTATCATTCACTCCTGAGATTAATACAGTCACACCTGTCACTACTATCATTCACTGCTGAGATTAATTCAGTCACACCTGTCACTACTGTCATTCACCACTGAGATTAATACAGTCACACCTGCCACTACTATCATTCACTACTGAGATTTATACCACGACCGTTTTGGAGCTGAAGTCGTAAAATTCTACAACTGAAGTGGACAATCAATTGTAACACCACGAATTACAAGCAAACTCACCTAAAGTTACTATTTTTAGCGTTAGTGACAGACCCTGACAAAGAAAAGCACAAAGACCCCACGGATCCTTAAAAACAGCAAAGCTCTGCGCTCCTGACATCATCAGAGGGGCAGACCCGGGAGTGACATCATCCGAGGGCTGACCCGGGAGTGACATCATCAGAGGGGGCAGAACCGGGAGTGACATCATCAGAGGGGGCAGACCCGCTAGTGACATCATCAGAGGGGCAGACCCGCGAGTGACATCATCAGAGGGGGAGATCCGGGAGTGACATCATCAGAGGGCCAGACGCAGGAGTGACATCATCAGAGGGCCAGACCCGGGAGTGACATCATCAGAGGGGGCAGAACCGGGAGTGACATCATCAGAGGGGGCAGACCCACTAGTGACATCATCAGAGGGGCAGACCCGCGAGTGACATCATCAGAGGGCCAGACCCAGGAGTGACATCATCAGAGGGTCAGACCCGGGAGTGACATCATCAGAGGGGCAGACCCAGGAGTGACATCATCAGAGGGGGAGACCCGGGAGTGACATCATCAGAGGGGCACACCCGCGAGTGACATCATCAGAGGGGGAGATCCGGGAGTGACATCATCAGAGGGGGAGATCCGGGAGTGATCCAATCAGATCCAGCCAACCCGTAAGTGAAGCCACAGTGGGCTGAGAAACTGGAATTAACGTCATCCGAGTCTCAGACATCAGGATTAATTTAACAGTTTTAGCGATTTGTCCCCACAATAAAATGCTGGAAACACGGGTTCAGTGAATGTGGTTTGAAATGTGTGTAAATGTCTCAGTGAGTCAGTGACCCGGTGAAATGACAGAGTCCCGGCCTCGTAGTCTAACTGAACTCGGATCCTGATGTTAGACGGGATCGGTGGGAGGTCAGTGAAACGATTATTTTGCCAGGCTGTGAGAGAACCAAGAAAAAAGCCCAAACACCAGGATTTACTGCTGTATCCAAGAACAGAGTCTTTCCCCTCCCTCTCGACACTCCCACACACAATCCCTATTCCCCACCGATCCCCATCAGTCTCCACATCCCAGGAATGGGATCCTGAGGAGAAACTCTGGGAGCAGAGGACTTGGGCCCAGTCTTTAAACCTCTCTGGGTGAGGTGGGTAGGGCTGTTCCCATTCAGTCCATGTTGCTGATCTCAGATCATCAGACAGAACCAAGTTCCAGTTTACTGTCTTTGGATCCAGGCTCATTGGTGACCTTTGCCCTAGAGAGGAGAGAAGAATCAAAGAATCATGAATCATAGAAAGGTTACAGTATGAAAGGAGGCCATTCAGCCCATCGAGTCCGAGCTGGCTCAATGCAAGGGTAATCCAGCGAGTCCCACGCCCCCACCCTGCAATTTTTTTCCTTTCAAGTACTTATCCAGTTCCCTTTTGAAGGCCATGATTGAATCTGCCTCCACCACCCCCTCAGGCAGTGCATTCCAGATCCTAACCACTCGCTGTGTAAAAAAGTTTTCCTCATGTCACCTTTGGTTCTTTTGCCAATCACCTTAAATCTAGGTCCTCTGGTCCTTGACCGATCTGCCAATGGGAACAGTTTCTCTCTATCCACTCTGTCTAGACCCTTCATGATTTTGAATACCTCTATCAAATCTCCTCGCAACCATCTCTGTTCCAAGGAGAACAAGCTCAGCTTCTCCAGTCTATCCACATAACTAAAGTCCCTCATCCCTGGAATCATTCTAGCAAATCTCTTCTGCACCCTCTCAAAGGCCTTCACGTCTTTCCTGAAGTGCAGTGCCCAGAACTGGACTCAATACTCCAGTTGTGGACGAACCAGTGTTTTATAAAGGTTCATCATGACTTCCATACTTTTGTACTCTATGCCTCTATTTATAAAGCCCAGGATCCCGTATGCTTATTTAACCGCTTTCTCAACCTGCTCTGCCACCTTCAACGATTTGTGCACATACACCCCCAGATCTCTCGGTTCCTGTACCCCTTTTAGAGTTGTGTCCTCTAGATTATATTGCCTCTCCTCGTTCTTCCTAACAAAATGTATCACTTCACATTTTTCTGTGTTAATTTTCATCTGCCACGTGTCTGCCCTTGCCACCAGCCTGTCTATATCATCTTGAAGTCTATCACTATCCTCCTCACTGTTTACTACCCTTCCAAATTTTGTGTCATCTGAAACTTTTGTAATTTTGCCCTGTACTCCCAGGTCCAAGCCATTAATATATATCAAGAAAAGCAGTGGTCCCAGCACCAACCCCTGGGGAACACCACTGTACACCTCCCTCCAGTCCAAAAAACAACTGTTCACCACTGCTCTCTGTTTCCTGTCACTTAGCCAATTCTGTATCCATGTTGCTACTGCCCCCTTTATTCCACGGGCCGCAATCTTGATGATAAGCCTACCATGTGGCACTTTATCAAACACCTTTTGAAAGTCCATATAAACCACATCAACTGCATTGCCCTCATCTGCCCTCTCTGTTACCTCATCAAAAAACTCCATCGGGTTAATTAAACACGATTTGCCTTTAATAAATCCGTGCTGGCTTTCCCTAATCAATCCACCCTCGTCCAAGTGACTGTTAATTCTGTCCCGGATTATCATTTCTAAAAGTTTCCCCACTGCTGAGGTTAAACTGGCTGGCCTTTAGTTGCTGGGTTTATCCTTACACCCTTTTTTGAACAAGGGTGTAACATTTGCAATTCTCCAGCCCTCTGGCACCACCCCTGTATCTATGGATGTTTGGAAGATTAGGGCGAGTACCTCCATAATTTCCACCCTTACTTCCCTCAGCAACCAAGGATGCATCCCATCCGGACAGGGTCACGTATCTACTTTAAGTACAGCCAGCCTTTCAAGTACCTCTTCCTTATCAATTTTTAGCCCATCTCAAATATATCTTCCTTGACTGAGACTCTGGCAACATCTTCTTGCTTGGTAAAGACCGATGCAAAGTATTCATTTAGTCCCTCGGCCATCCCCTCTGCCTCCATCAGAAGATCTCCTTCATGGGTCCTAACCTGCCCCACCGCACGAGATTGGTCAGACTGGGTTATTCCACTCAGATCAATGATTGACAGCTGCAGGGTGGGAGTGTCAGTATTTCCCAGACACTGTCAGCCCCATATTACCTCTTAGACTGGATTCATCCCATGTTAAATCAATGGCCTTCAATCAGAATCCCTGTTAAATAGCAGTGTGTGGGTCCCAGTGCTGTACACTCAGTGCAAACACTGCAGTGGAGACACAAAGTAGCAGTCAGTTTAATCACACAAGCCCCTGGCACTGTGCTCACGTTCTCCCAGACACAATGGAGGGGATTCACCGGCACACAACACATCCCACAGACTCACAGTTCCAGCCCCACAATCTCAGCACCGGCTGTACTGGGAACACACAGCTCACAGGAGTGTGCCCTGGGCTCTCTCCCTCCTGTTACCGTTTCATCCTGAATACAGGAGTGTGCCCTGGGCTCCCTCCCTCCTGTTACTGTTCCATCCTGAATACAGGAGTGTGCCCTGGGCTCTCTCCCTCCTGTTACTGTCCCATCCTGAATACAGGAGTGTGCCCTGGGCTCTCTCCCTCCTGTTACTGTTCCATCCTGAATACAGGAGTGTGCCCTGGGCTCTCTCCCTCCTGTTAATGTCCCATCCTGAATACAGGAGTGTGCCCTGGGCTCTCTCCCTCCTGTTACTGTCCCATCCTGAATACAGGAGTGTGCACTGGGCTCTCTCCCTCCTGTCACTGTTCCATCCTGCCCACAGCTTGATTGGAGCCTCCATCAGTTTACAAACAGTACCGCGGATTCACCTGAGAATTCGGATGAATCTTCTGCCCCTTCGGTTAGTCCCTGTTCACTGTGAGTTCCCCAGGACCCCCCTCCAGCCCTGAGTCTGAGACTCGGACCAATTCCGAGTTGTGGAGAGGAAAGAGGTGCAGGAACTCGACCCTCGAATCCTCTGAGCTAAACCCTGACTGAAGAAACACCAGAGAAAAACAAAGAGTTGAACAGAAATGAATCACTGCCCCCGTGATCCTTGTGTAAGATTATAAACAGACCTTGGGATATTCCCGCTCTTCCCGTGATCCCAGTCGACAGCTGGAGGACATTCCCTGGGACAGGGGCTGCTCCAGAGGAGCTGTGTGGGGGAGGAGTTACATTCGATGGGCCCCTGTATTCGGTGGAAGCTGGCACTGTAAACAAAGCACACGGTGATTGGGAATTGTGACCCAGCGAGGTCCAGCCTCCTTCATATTACTGGATGGTGGGGTTATATAGTCTTTACATTTCTCTGTAATTAAATATTAGCAGATCCCCCGTGGCATTGCTCACACTCAGCGGGCCAGGCAGCATCTGTGGAGAGAACAAACAAGACCATGCTTCGGGCGTTGACCCTTTCATACGTCGGGGTCAAAGTTCCTCGGGGGTTCCGCAGGGTCACTGCCATTTCCAGGGGTTCCCTCTGCCCACCCCTTACAAGGCCACTGATGGCGAGGGTGCAGAGCCTGAGACAGGGACTCAGTACCCCAGGATATCCCACTGTGTTTGGCCCTGCCAGGACCCAGACAATCAGCGGAGGCCGGTTCAGTGAGTGAGTCAAGGTGTACCGGTCTCCCGAGGGGCAAACGTGTACCCCTGAAGAAAAGGCCCACGGCCTGAGCAACCCCAGCCCAGGGGCGGGCGGGCACGGCAGGAGTGGTCTGGGCACCCACTGGCCCCGTGTAAATTCGGAGCCTCGCTGACCTCACAAACTCCAGCAGGAGCAGGAGGGCCGGGATCTCCACCCACTGATTCCCATATCTGGGTATTTCTGGAATGGGTGGGTGGGTTTCTGAAGTGCCTGGTGTTACACTGGAAGCTGTTGTTTCTCTAGACACCTGCTGCCTGTTCGAAGCAGACTGGATTGTTTGAGCCAGTAATTAAGGTCAGAGCTTGTGGAGTCTGGGGACAAGCAGCAGAATGGATCGCAAGCTGGATACAGAACAGAAAACAGAGAGCAGTGATAAAGGTAGTTACTCAGACTGGAGGAAGTGGACAGTGGTGTTCCACAGGGATCGGTGCTGGGACCACTGATGTTCATTGAAAATACAATCTCTAAACTTGTGGATGACAATAAATTCAGGAGTATCGTTAATACTGAGGAGGACTGCGACTAAGGACAGGAAGATGTTAATAAACTTGCAGAATGGGTGTGGAAATGGCCAATGAATTTCAATATCGATAAGTGTGAGGTGGTGCGTTTTGGTGGGAGGAATGAGGAGGCCACATTCTCCTTGGAAAATAAGAGTCTGAATGGGGTCGAGGAGCAGAGGGACTCAGGTGCACAAATTCACAAATCATTCAAACTGACGATGCAAGTTAACAAGGCCATAAAAATCGCAAACAAAGCACCATGGTTCATTTCTAGAGGAATAGAATTGAAAAGCAGGGAAGTTATGTTAAACTTGTATCGAACCTTGCTTAGACCACTCAGTACAGTTCGGGCCTCCAGATTACAAAATGGATAGAGAGGCACTGGAGAAGGTGCAACAAAGATTTACCAGGATGACACCAGAACCGAGATGTTTTCACTATCAGGAAAGGCTGAACAAGCTGGGGCTCTTTTCTCTAGAAGAGAGAAGGCTGAAGGGTGACCTTTTTGAGGTCTTTAAAATTATGAAGTGATTTGATAGGGTGGATGTGGAGAAGATGTTTCCACTTGTGGGGTCGTCCAAAACGAGGGCCACTAAATATAATATAGTCACTAATGAATCCAACACAGAATTCAGGACAAACGTTTTTACCCAGAGAGTAATTAGAATCATAGAATCATTACAGCACAGAAAGAGGCCATTCAGCCCATCGAGCCTGTGCCAGCTCTTTGTAAGAGCAATCTAGTTAGTCCCATTCCCCCGCTCTTTCCTGGTAGCTCTGCAAATTTTTTCCCTTCAAATATTGATCCAATTCCTTTTTGAAAGTCACTATTGAATCTGCTTCCACCGCCCTTTCAGGCAGCACATTCCAGATCAGAACTACTCGCTGCGTAAAAAAGTTTTTCCTCACGTTGCCTTTGATTCTTTTGCCGATCACCTTAAAATTAGAATGTGGAACTTGCTACCACTTGGAGTAGTTGAGGTCAAAAGGACAGAGGCCTTTAAAGGGAAGCTAAATAAGTCCATGAGGGAGAACGGAATAGAGGATATGCTGATAGGGTGAGACGAAGCAGGGTGAGAGGAGGCTCGTGTGGAGCATAAACACCAGCACAGACTAGTTGGGCCGAATGGCCTGTTTCTGTGCTGTAAGTTTTATGTATTTGTAAGTTTTATGTAATTCTATGTAATTCGAATGGTAACCTCAGGATTATTAGCCGAGCCACGTGCTAATTGGCATCGGGACAAACGGATCAGGAAGGTGAACATGTGGCTGAAGGAGTGGTGTGGGAAGGAGGGGTTCCATTTCATGGGACACTGGGACCAGTACTGGGACAGGAGGGAGCTGGACCACTGGGACAGGAGGGAGCTGGACCACTGGGACAGGAGGGAGCTGGACCACTGGGACAGGAGGGAGCTGGACCACTGGGACAGGAGGGAGCTGGACCACTGGGACAGGAGGGAGCTGGACCACTGGGACAGGAGGGAGCTGGACCACTGGGACAGGAGGGAGCTGTACCACTGGGACAGGAGGGAGCTGTACCACTGGGACAGGAGGGAGCTGGACCACTGGGACAGGAGGGAGCTGGACCACTGGGACAGGAGGGAGCTGGACCACTGGGACAGGAGGGAGCTGGACCACTGGGACAGGAGGGAGCTGTACCACTGGGACAGGAGGGAGCTGGACCACTGGGACAGGAGGGAGCTGGACGACTGGGACAGGAGGGAGCTGGACCATTGGGACGGACTCCACCTGAACCGGGCTGGGACCAAGGTCCGAGTGGAAAGGATAAACAGGGTGCGAAGTTGTCTTTGTTCAGAAGTGTGCACAATGTCACACTGTTGAAACTGGAGGCAAACACAAGACTGGGCCAATCCTGTCGGACTTATTTGGACACAAGACTGGCCAGGCTGAAGGATTTTCTTACACAGAAGCAAATAAAAACAAAGGTATTACCTGGGGTGAGGACATACTCAGAGAGCACCTGGAGAATCTGAAGAAATATATCCCAGGAACAAACATGATTTTTACAGGTCTCCGGAAGAAGAGTGATTGTGAAGACTTGAGAGCTGACCTTAAACCTGCCACAGCCAAGTAATGTTCAACCACAGCATCTGCTGCCTTTATTTATTTAAAAAGGGCTTTAAATTAATATACTGGGGGGAGGTCTCAGTCAGAAACAATAGTAAAATGATAGGTTAATGATTGATAAAAGGAATAAGAGCAGAGTTCAGGTTATAAATAGTGATAGAGACACTCCAGGTGAAGGGAACACTGAAATAACTAAAGTCGTTACAGCAGGAGTGAGAAATAAGAAACGTGTTAAATTACACAAAGTGAGAAAGGCAGCAACAGGGCAGAAGGTCAGGTTCGGGTCTTTTGCCCAAGTAAGGGTTTTATTTACTAATGCACGGAGTACAAGAATTAAATTGAGTGAATTAGAGGCTCAAATGCAGCTTGGGAAGAGCAGAGTGGCTCAACTCAGAAAGGTGGTGAATTTCTTGAGCGCATTCAAGATAGTTTTCTGGAACAATATATTCTAGAACCATCAAGAGGACAGGCCATGCTAGATTCAGTAATGAGTAATGAGCCAGACCTAGTTTATGATCTAACAGTAAGGGAACATTAATCAAACAGTGATCATAATATGATAGTTGACATTACAAAATATAAATGTTAGGTTTGAAAAGGAGAAACTTAACCCAGTTACTAAGATTCTAGATTTTGATCAGGCTGACTTTAATGGGATGAGAGAGACTGACGACAGCACACTGGTCAAAACTGTTATCTGGTAAAACGACAGATGATCAGTGGGAGGTGTTCAGAAAAAGATTTTAGCTTAATACAGGATCTGTATAAACCCCGAAGGAGCAAGAGCTCAACTTACCAAATAAAACAGTCACGGTCAACAAAAGAGGTGAGAGATAAGATAAAACTAAAGGGAAGAGTAAAGTGTAGATCCAGGGGACTGGGAGAGATTTGAAGAACAGCAAAGGAAGACAAAAAAGATAGTGAGAGCTGCAAAAAGAGAGAATGAAAACAAACATACGAAGGATATCAAGATTAACACAAAAAGATTTTACAATTATATTAGAGAAAGGGTAGACAAGGGGAATGTGGGCCCTTTAAAAATAGATGCAGGTAATATTGCAAATGAAAATAAGGAAATGGCAGACTTGTTGAATAATTACTTTGTGTCAGTCTTCACCACCCTAAATATTCACTCCCTTCACCACCGGCGCACAGTGGCTGCAGTGTGTACCATCCACAGGATGCACTGCAGCAACTCGCCAAGGCTTCTTCGACAGCACCTCCCAAACCCACGACCTCTACCACCTAGAAGGACAAGAGCAGCAGGCACATGGGAACAACACCACCTGCACGTTCCCCTCCAAGTCACACACCATCCCGACTTGGAAATATATCGCCGTTCCTTCATCGTCGCTGGGTCAAAATCCTGGCACTCCCTCCCTAACAGCACTGTGGGAGAACCTTCACCACACGGACTGCAGCGGTTCAAGAAGGCGGCTCACCACCACCTTCTCAAGGGCAATTAGGGATGGGCAATAAATGCCGGCCTCGCCAGCAACGCCCACATCTCATGAACGAATAAAAAATAAATGTTCCCTATTTTTATTAATGACTTTGATAACACAATAAAGGGCCTTATATCCAAATTTTCCAATGACACAAAGATTGGAGGCATATTAAATAGTGGAGACAGGATCATAAAATTATAAAGAGACATTGATAGATTAAGTGAGTGGGCAAAACTGTGGCAGATGGATTTCAATGCTCATGAGTATAAGGTCATCCATTTTGGTCCAAAACAGGATCGATGTGAGTATATTTAAACGGTGAAAAGCTGGAGCAGTGGAGGTCCAAAGAGATGACGGGGTCCGTGTAAACAGATCACTGAAATGTAGTCGTCAGGTCCAAAACATAATCAAAAAGGCGAATGGAATGTGAGCCTTTATAAGTGGAGGACTGGAATATAGAGGGGAGGGAGTTTTCCTACAGCTGGACAAATCCCTGGTTAGACCACATCTGGAGTACTGGGTACAGTTCTGGGCACCGCACTGAGAAAGGATATATTGGCCTTGGAAGGAGTGCAGTGTAGATTCACCAGAATATTACCAGGGCTCCAAGGGTTAGATTATGAGGAGAGATTATATAAACGAGGCTTGTATTCCCTGGAGGTTAAGGGGTGATTTGATTGAGGATTTTAGGATTTTGAAAGGAATTGATCGGGTCGTTAGAGGGAAATTTTTTCCACTGGTGGGGGAGTCTAGGAAAAGGGGACATGACCGTAAAATCAGAGCCAGGCCAATCAGGAGAGAAGTTAGCAACTCATCATTTTAAATCTGAGATCGATAGATTTTTGCTCGCCAAGGGTATTAAGGGATAAGGAGCCAATGTGGGTGGATGGAGATAGGATACAGATCAGCCATGATCACATTGAATGGTGGAACAGGCTCGAGGGGCTGAATGGCCCACTCCTCTCTGTAATTAATGAGATAAGACGACAGTGAGTCTGTGTGAGTGACCAGTGTCCATGTGTCAGTATTATCATCTCCTGGTATTCCAGGTGCTGGGTGTCATTGCAGATTGACATGGTTGCTGCCACTGTGTGGTTTGTGCTGATTCTGATTGACAGTTCTAGTAACGACCCAGCTGGGGGGGAAGTGTGACAGCTGCTGCTGTTTGCTTTAATTCACCTGTGTACTGTTTAACCCCACGTTACACACTGAGCTCTGTGGAGACTGAGCACCAGAGTTCTAAAGACTCGGAGAAAAGGGCAGCAAATACTCAAAAACACTTGTTCTGTTGGACCCAGGAAGCCAATCGATGTGTGGGAACAAGTTAAGTCCTGTTTTGTGAACTCATCCACTGATTGGCTCTTGCTTCTGTATAGTTTTGCTTCATGATAAATACTAATTACTGTTTTTCACCCGTACAGAAAACAAAACAGACCGACTGTGTATTGTGTGGTGAACCAGACAGCACGGGTGTGACAGACCCTAACACAGTGAAACTGACGGGGCAGGTATTACAGTCGGTGAAACCGACAGGAAAACGGGGTGTGAATTACAGAGTGAAACAGATCAGTCAAGTATTAGAGAGTGGAACAGATAGGGCGGGTATTAAAGGGAATGGAATAGAGAGTCACAGTAATACAGAGAGTGAAACAGACAGGGCAGGGATGGGAACAATTCAATAAATAAATCCTTTTGATGCCAACTGTGGGAACAGTCAATGTTCCTTAAATCAGCCAGTATCAGGACTTCCATTGATTTCAATCTCTCTCTCTCTCTCTCCCTATCTGTTTATATTTGTGTATTTATTGATTGTGTCTATATCTATCCGAGTCTATGTGTGTCTCTGTGACAGGACATGTGTGTCTGTGTGAGTCTCTGTGACAGGGCGTGTGTGTCTGTGTGAGTCTCTGTGACGGGGCGTGTGTGTCTGTGTGAGTCTCTGTGACAGGGCGTGTGTGTCTGTGTGAGTCTCTGTGACAGGGCGTGTGTGTCTGTGTGAGTCTCAGTGACGGGGCGTGTGTGTCTGTGTGTCTGTGTGACAGGGCGTGTGTGTCTGTGTGAGTCTCTGTGACGGGGCGTGTGTGTCTGTGTGAGTCTCTGTGACAGAGCGTGTGTGTCTGTGTGAGTCTCTGTGACAGGGCGTGTGTGTCTGTGTGAGTCTCTGTGACAGGGCGTGTGTGTCTGTGTGAGTCTCTGTGACAGGGCGTGTGTGTCTGTGTGAGTCTCAGTGACGGGGCGTGTGTGTCTGTGTGAGTCTCTGTGACGGGGCGTGTGTGTCTGTGTGAGTCTCTGTGACAGAGCGTGTGTGTCTGTGTGAGTCTCTGTGACAGGGCGTGTGTGTCTGTGTGAGTCTCTGTGACAGGGCGTGTGTGTCTGTGTGAGTCTCTGTGACAGGGCGTGTGTGTCTGTGTGAGTCTCAGTGACGGGGCGTGTGTGTCTGTGTGTCTGTGTGACAGGGCGTGTGTGTCTGTGAGAGTCTCTGTGACGGGGCGTGTGTGTCTGTGTGAGTCTCTGTGACGGGGCGTGTGTGTCTGTGTGAGTCTCTGTGACAGGGCGTGTGCGTCTGTGTGAGTCTCTGTGACGGGGCGTGTGTGTCTGTGTGAGTCTCTGTGACAGGGCGTGTGTGTCTGTGTGAGTCTCTGTGACAGGGCGTGTGTGTCTGTGTGAGTCTCTGTGACGGGGCGTGTGTGTCTGTGCGAGTCTCTGTGACAGGGCGTGTGTGTCTGTGTGAGTCTCTGTGACAGGGCGTGTGTGTCTGTGCGAGTCTCTGTGACAGGGCGTGTGTGTCTGTGTGAGTCTCTGTGACAGGGCGTGTGTGTCTGTGCGAGTCTCTGTGACAGGGCGTGTGTGTCTGTGTGAGTCTCTGTGACAGGGCGTGTGTGTCTGTGTGAGTCTCTGTGACAGGGTGTGTATGTCTGTGTGAGTCTCTGTGACAGGGCGTGTGTGTCTGTGTCTTTGTGAGTTCCTGAATTATTTTGGATATTCCCAGCTGTCTGAACACAACTAACCCGACCTGCTCTCAGTCCCTTATATTGGAGAAAAGCTGCACGTTCTTACCAATGATTCCCAGTATGTCTGAGTGATACTTTTCCGATCCATTCAGCCTCTTCTGGATAAGTTGAGATATATTGGACAGGTTCAGGGTGAGCGCTGGAACATCTGGGTCTGTGACTCTCTGAGTCTCAGTCACTCTGGAATGAAAGAGGAGAGAATGTTTTTATCAGTGGGGACATTTCAGATGAGAAACCCAGAGGGGAACGAGTGATCAGTGCAACAACCTGCACCCCTTCTAATGCTCGTACTGAGACCCCACAGCAACCCATCCTGAAAATGGCAGAATCCCGGGATTTGCAGTCTCCCTGCATTCACACTGATCTCCACACGTGCAATGGGATCCTGGTTTGCTGCCACTTCAGCTCAGTTTGTGATTTTCAAAGCCGTCTGTGTTCAGTCCAGTTTCTCTGTACTGGAGTCCTCATCTTTCCATTATCAATAATTATTATTATCCCGAGGGTCTCCAGTCTGTGCTCCCCCCTCTCTGCAGGATCACACTCTCTACAATCATGTGAAGTGAGGAGAGGAGAAGGAACAGCCTCCCAGGTAGAGGTAGACGTAGAGAGGAGGAGAGGTAGACGTAGAGAGGTGGAGAGGTAGACATGGAGAGGAGGAGAGGTAGACATGGAGAGGAGGAGAGGTAGACGTAGAGAGGTGGAGAGGTAGACGTAGAGAGGTGGAGAGGTAGACATGGAGAGGAGGAGAGGTAGACATGGAGAGGTGGAGAGTTAGACATAGAGAGGAGGAGAGGTAGACATAGAGAGGAGGAGAGGTAGACATGGAGAGGAGGAGAGGTAGACATAGAGAGGAGGAGAGGTAGACGTAGAGAGGTGGAGAGGTAGACGTAGAGAGGTGGAGAGGTAGACATGGAGAGGAGGAGAGGTAGACGTAGAGAGGTGGAGAGGTAGACGCAGAGAGGTGGAGAGGTAGATGTAGAGAGGAGGAGAGGTAGACATAGAGAGGTGGAGAGGTAGACGGAGAGAGGTGGAGAGGTCGAGGTAGAGAGAAGGAAATGTTTAGGGGGAGAATTCCAGAGCTTAGGGCCTAGAAAGCTGAAAACACGGCTGCCGATGGTGGGGTGAAGCAAATCGGGGATGCACAAAAGGACAGAATTAGTGGAACGCAGAGTTCTCGGAGAGTTGTAGGGCTGGAGGAGGTTACAGAGACAGGGAGTGACGAGGCCATGGAGGGAATTAAAACAAGGATGAGAATTTTAAACTCGAGGCGTTGCTGGACCGGGAGTCAATGTGGGTCAGTGAGCAGAGGGTGATGGGTGAAGGGGACATGGTGCGAGTTAGGATACGGGCAGCAGAGTTTTGGATCAGCTGAAGGTCATGGTGGGTGGAAGATGGGAGGCCGGACAGGAGAGAATTGGAAAAGTCGAGTCGAGAGGTAACAATAGCATGGATGAGGGTTTCAGCAGCAGATGCTGAGACAGGTGATATTATGGGGTGGAAGTAGGAGGTCTTGGTGATGGAGAGGAAATGGGGTCGGAAGCTCAGCTCAGGGTCAAATAGAACGCCGAGGTTGTGAACAGTCTGGTTCAGACTCAGACAGTGGCCAGGGAGGGGGATGGAGTCGGTGACTAGGGAACGGAGTTTGTGGTGGGGACCGAAGACAATGGCTTCGAACTTCCCAATATTCAATTGGAGGAAATTTCAACTCATCCAATACTGGATGTTGGACAAGCAGCGTAACAAATCAGATGCTGTGGAGGGGTCGAGAGAGGTGGTGGTGAGGTAGAGCTGGGGGTCGTCAGTGTACATGTGGAATCTCCCATTTCCCACAGGCTGCCTGAGCCAATAACCCCTCAAACCACAGTTAAACATCACTCAATATTCCCACCATTTGAAAGCACCTTATCTGGGAAGGTTTCCAAGCGGTGATTCTACTTTCACTCTTCTCCCAGATACAGGGGAAGGTTCCCTATCAGCAGCAGGTACTGTATGACTGAGAGGAACTTACCTGGAAAGGAGCTGCTTCGAGTTCTGTGAATAAAGAGAGGAGATCAAATCAGTCAACGAACAAATCAACACCCAATGGAACCAAAGAGTGAATTTGGGATTGAGAGTAAAGAGTTCAGTGTATAACAGTAGGTGGGGCCAGTCACAGGAATGGGCAATAATCCCACATTTCACTGCACTCCATCCTGGGGCAGCGCCAACACTCCGAGGGCAGGGCCGAGGGGGCAGCGCCAACACTCCGAGGGCAGGGCTGAGGGGGCAGCACCAAAACTCCGAGGGCAGGGCCGAGGGGGCAGCGCCAACACTCCGAGGGCAGGGCTGAGGGGGCAGCACCAAAACTCCGAGGGCAGGGCTGAGGGGGCAGCACCAAAACTCCGAGGGCAGGGCCGAGGGGGCAGCGCCAACACTCTGAGGGCAGGGCTGAGGGGGCAGCAGCAACACTCCGAGGGCAGGGCTGAGGGGGCAGCGGCAACACTCCCAGGGCAGGGCTGAGGGGGCAGTGCCAACACTCCGAGGGCACGGCCGAGGGGGCAGCGCCAACACTCCGAGGGCAGGGCTGAGGGGGCAGCACCAACACTCGCAGGGCAGGGCCGAGGGGGCAGCGCCAACACTCCGAGGGCAGGGCTGAGGGGGCAGCGCCAACACTCCGAGGGCAGGGCTGAGGGTGCAGCACCAACACTCCGAGGGCAGGGCTGAGGGGGCAGCGCCAACACTCCGAGGGCAGGGCTGAGGGGGCAGCACCAACATTCCGAGGGCAGGGCTGAGGGGGCAGCGCCAACACTCCCAGGGCAGGGCCGAGGGGGCAGCACCAATGCTGGGCCCCACCAACAATCTTCAAACAATTCAGCCCTCTCACCAGCCTCACAGAAACGCCCCATTCCCCAGACGTGGCCCTGTTTATATTGAAGATGTACCTGAATAAAGGAGAGATGGTCCCTCTGTACCAGACTCTGGGTTTCTCCATCTATTAATGTAATCTGTTCCATCCTCTTGTTTAATGCTTCAGAGCAGCTTCTAATCTGTGAGAGAGCTCGGAGACCCTCCTCATCGATCAGTTTCAGTGCGTATTCTTCATCTTCTTCCAGCTGTCTCCTCCATTCAGAGAAGCTCTTCGATAGCTTTCCTTTCAGCTCATTGATTCGTGTCTGAAACCCAAACCAACTCTCATTACAAACGGCCCTTCCACACAGCTCTAACCCTGAGCACACGGCACTTTCCAGGGACGGGACAGTTTGTTTCGATCACTACTCGATTACCCGTTAAAGATAGACAAGCAGTGGGGGAGGGTCTACTGGGAGAGAAAACAGAGTTTAACGAGTGTTGCCTTGAGCCTTGAGTTTAATAGAAAGAGCACTGTATTTAGACTGTGTATGGCACTGCCACCTGGTCCATCCACACCTGGAGTGATGGGTCCAGTTTTGGTGCCCACACCTGGTGAAGGAGATTGAGACTCTGGAGAGGACGGTGGCCAGAATGACACGTAGTCTGATGGATTTTAGTTCTGAGGATCGGCTCCAAGAGGGAAGGTGATTTCGAGAAAGGCAGGCCGAGAGGGACATGATTGAGGTTTTTAAAATGATCGAGGGATTATTGGACTCACTCGTTGGGTGAGGTACTTGAGATGGATCAGGATGGTAGGACTCGAGGGCCTGTGTATAAAATCCATAGGCACAGAGTTAGGTTAGACCCCAGAGTCCTCGATCTCTGGAACAGACTCCCTGAACATGTCGGGGGTATGGAGTCACTCCCACTCTTTAAAAGGGAGCTGGGGAGGAATTTCCCAGAGTTTGTCCTGAATTGTCTGCAGGTGTTTTTTCTCTCTTCTGTTTGCCTTTCCCAGGTGAGTACATGGTTCGGGGTGGATCAGTGGTGTGTGTGATTGAACCCTATCTGCCTGGGGCAGGCTCGCTGGGGCTAATGTTCTTTTCGACCTCTTCCTTTCGATGTTCATCTGATACAGGCTTCAGGGCAAGTCTCCAACTCCCAGCCTCTGACTGTGTCTGTTTCAGTAAATCCAGTGCCCAAGTGATGTAATAATATTCCCTGGGAGGTGCAGGGAGAGTTAAGCAGCTCCCCCTCACATCAAACACACGGGGAACTCAGTGTAATCAGTGACTCGGCCCCAACACAACCAGCCTGGTTTGGAAGGCCTGTTTCTGATGTGCTCATTGACTCAGTGGGGAGAGAAACCCTTTCTAAATCCAGTCCCACTTTACCCACCTTTATTTCAGCTTCTGATCTCTCCAAGTCTCGCTGTTTGCTGGAACAATTCTGCTGGACTCCCCGAAGACTCTCGATTTCTCTCTCCAATTCTTCCTGTAAAGGCAATTGGAAAGTGTTTAAAAGGGATTCAAACTGGAATGTAAAAGGGAAATGATTCCGTTCTAGGAGTGACCCCACTGGGAGTGGATAGAAAGTAGTTTTGGGGATTCTCAGTGTCTGGGCCCTGAGCAGAAATATTCCCTTCTGTGGCTCTCAGTAAAGAGACGCTCCCTGCCCTGTATAAACTGAGGAACCACACACACACCGGCTTCTTTTCACACTGACTCACCGTGTGCTGCATTTTCACACGGACTCAGCTCCTCCATTTCTAGGAATCAGCCGAGGGGAAAGGGAGACAGACTCAGTCACACCAGCATTTCTCAAACACCAATTCCCTCTTGTTGTGAGAAACAGTTTCTCCCCCCAGCCCCTGAGTCTCCCCCCGTGGGTGTCCCTCACTCCCCCCACCGGTGATGGTCCTCTCCCTGCTGGTCAGATGGCAGAATACCCCAGCGTTACACAGGGCTACAACATGCTCTGCTCTACAGCCCTCTGCCATGGAGTGCCAGTTCTCACAGGTGCCCACACAGTGAATTACTGAGCTCTACAGTGCCCTCACCAGGAGGGGCTGAGTGTGGGTGAGGGGCAGTCACTGTGGGCCACTCTCATACTCCTCCCAGTGCCCACCCTGTTCTCTCAGACAGACTGTAAGAGAAAGGGGACGGAGCAAATCTGACTGATGAAAAACAAACAGCTGAAAACCCAGACCTGGGGCAGCAAGAAAACACTGGGCGAAATCAGCACTGTCTGCAATCAGTTCTAATGAATGTTGGTCATTAACAGGAAAACTCTCCCTCACTGTATTTAATATCAGGAATTGTGTCACTCACCTTAATTGCAGCTTGTGCCTCATCCAGGCTCAGCAGTGTGTGGGATTTATGTTTCCCTATTATTGTACAGGAAACACACACACACTCTGCATCATCTTCACAGTAGTATTCAAGGATCTTCTGATGGTCAACGCACTGCCTGTCTGTAAGATCAGCCACAGGTTCGATGAGGGTGTGTCCACTGAAGGCCTTGTTCAGCAGATGTGGTTTTAAATGACTGGAGCAAAATGATGTTTCACATTTCAGACATGTCTTCACAGCTGGGGATGGATTCTCGACACAGTAATCACACACGACATGGGCTGAATCAGCTCCAGGCTCCATCCCTACAGCACCTGAAGCAGCTTTCACACAGCACAAGAGAGACTGAGGAACCAGAGCAGGAAGTGAAATTCTTATAAACACTCGGTGCAGGGAGTGACGATGTTAGTTTCACTTTCATGATTCACTCTGTCTGAAGATTAACCCTTTCAGTCCTGCAGTAGCAGGTCAGAACCAAAATCAGAAACACAAGATTACAATTTTACAATCTGTAGCCAGAATACAGCAAACTGGGCTCAGTAAACACAAGCCGAAAACTGATCAGCTCAGACCAGACCCAAAATGGTTTAAGAAACAAATTAAAACTGATATAAAGAGGGAAAAATAAACGTTACAAATCCTGCAGAGAGGAAGGTGAAGGAGATCTCTGGGAGGAATAGAAAAATATACAGAAAAAGTTAAAAGGTTCATCAGAGGGGCAAAGAGAGTTCAAACAAAGCAAACCAGCAGAGGCTACAAGTCTCAGTAAACTCAACACGAAACATATCCAAACAACACAGAGCTGTGACCAACAAAGATAAAATAATGTTGGACAACAAATCCAAAACAGGAGAATACAGTCAGAGGAAGTCACGATCAAACTGTACAGGGTCTGGTCAGACCCACCTCGAGTACTGTGTCCAGTTCTGGTCAGACCCACCTCGAGTACTGTGTCCAGTTCTGGTCAGACCCACCTCGAGTACTGTGTCCAGTTCTGGTCAGACCCACCTCGAGTACTGTGTCCAGTTCTGGTCAGACCCACCTCGAGTACTGTGTCCAGTTCTGGTCAGACCCACCTCGAGTACTGTGTCCAGTTCTGGTCAGACCCACCTCGAGTACTGTGTCCAGTTCTGGTCAGATCCACCTCAAGTACTGTGTCCAGTTCTGGTCAGACTCACCTCGAGTACTGTGTCTCGTTCTGGTCAGACCCACCTCGAGTACTGTGTCCAGTTGTGGTCAGACCCACCTCAAGTACTGCGTCCAGTTCTGGTCAGACCCACCTCAAGTACTGCGTCCAGTTCTGGTCAGACCCACCTCGAGTACTGTGTCCAGTTCTGGTCAGACCCACTGTGTCCAGATCTGGTCACAGGAACATAGGGACGGAATAGCCTACGCAGCCCCTCGAGACTGTTCCACAATGAAATTTGGTCGTGGCTAATCTGTATCTTAACTTCATTTACCCATCTTGGTTCCGTAACCCTTAATAACCTTGCCTAACAAATTCTACCAATTTCAGGTTTGAAATTTTCAATTGACCCCCAGCCTCAACAGCTTTTTGGGGGAGTGAGTTCCAGATTTCCACTCCCCATTGTGTGACGAACTGCTTCCTGACATCACCCCTGAATGACCGAGCTCTAATTTTAAGGTTCTGTCCCTTGACTAATTAACTAATTTGAAGGTTATGCCCCTTCTTCTGGATTACCGCACCAGAGGAAATAGTTTCTCTCTATCTGGTTAAAAAGGAGGAACTCAAATGTAGTAATCTCTGGATTACTCCCAGTGCCACGCACGAGTGAGTATTGGAATAGTCGGACAAGACAGGTTAATGCGTTGCTGGAGAAATGGTGCAGGAGTCAGAGCGTCAGATTCCTGGGGCATTGGGACCAGTTCTGGGGCAGGAGGGATCTGTTCAAAATGAACGGGTTGCACCTCAACAGAGCTGGGACCAATGTCCCCCCAGGCAGGTTAAATAGTGCTGTGGGGGGAGGGTTTAAACAAATTTGGCAGGGGGATGGGCACCAGGATGAAACATTAGAGAGGAGAAACAAGGTGCACAGAGGACTGGGAGGGAGACTAAAGAATAGTTCAGAAATAGGAGGGAGCAGATAGAGGGGTAAATGCGAGGCAGTCGAAGATGAGTTTAGAGTGCGTGTGAATAAATGCAGGTATCGTGATCAATAAGGTTGGTGAGCTGCAGGCTCGAGTCACCACATGGGACTATGATATAGAGGCAATAACAGAGACCAGGCTCAAAGAAGGGGAGGATTGGGGGCTTAATATCCTGGCTACAAGGTATTCAGGAAAGATAGGGAAGGAATGAAAGGAGTTGGCGGGAGGTGGGTGGGTGGTGGCAGTATTGATCGAGGAAACCGTTATAGCACTGGAAATGGATGATGTATCTGAGGGTCAAAGAGAGAATCTATTTGTTTCGAATTAAGGAACAATAGAGGATCTATTACACCAATGGGTGTACACTATAGGGCACCAAATAGTGGGAAGGAGATAGAGGGGCAAATTTTCTGGCAAATTACAGAAAGATGCAAAAACTATAAAGTAGTGATAATGGGGGATTTCAATTATCACAATATGGACTGGGATAGTAAGAAAGGCAAGAAATGTGACAACATAAGAAGATCAGAACATAAGAAATAGGAGCAGGAGTCGGCCACATGGCCCCTCGAGCCTGCTTCGCCATTCAATCAGGTCACGGCTGATCTTTGACCTCAACCCCCCCCTTCCTGCCCGATCCCCATATCCCTTGATTCCCCGAGAGTCCAAAAATCTGTCGATCTCAGCCTTGAATATACTCAACGACTGAGCAGAGAATTCCAAAGATTCACAACCCTCTGAGTGAAGAAATTCCTCCTCATCTCGGTCCTAAATGGCCGACCCCTTATCCTAAGACGATGCTCCCGAGTTCTACACTCTCCAGCCAGGGAAACAGCCTCTCAGCATCCACCCTGTCAAGCCCCCTCAAAATCTTGTATGTTTCAATGAGATCACCTCTCATTCTTCTAAACTCCAGAGAGCATAGGCCCATTCTACTCAATCTCTCCTCATAGGACAACACTCTCATCCCAGGAATCAATCTAGTGAACCTTTGTTGCACCGCCTCTAAGGAGGGTAAGGAGACTAAAACTGTACAAAGTACTCCAGGTGAGGTCTCACCAAAGCCTGGCACAATTGAAGGAAGACTTCCTTACTATTGTCCTCCAACCCCCTTGCAATTAAAGCCAACATACCATTTGCCTTCCGAATTGCTTGCTGTACCTGCAGGTTAACTTTTTGTGTTTCGTGTACAGGGACACCCAAATCCCTCTGAACACCAACATTTAATAGTTTCTCACCATTTAAAAAATATTCCCTTTTTCTATTCTTCCTTCCAAAGTGAATAACCTCACATTTCCCCACATTATATTCCATCTGCCACCTTCTTGCCCACTCACTTAACCTGTTGATATCCCTTTGCAGACTCTCTGTGTCCTCCTCAAAGCTCACTTTCCCATCTAGCTTTGTATCATCAGCAAACTTGGGTACATTACACTCGGTCCCTTCTTCTAAGTCATTAATATAGATTGTAAATAGCTGAGGCCCAAGCACTGATCCTTGCGGCACCCCACGAGTTACAACCTGCCAACCTGAAAATGACCCGTTTATCCCTACTCTCTGTTTTCTGTCCATTCACCAATCCTCTCTCCATGCTAATATATTATCCCCAACCCCACGAGCCCTTATCTTGTGTAACAACCTTTTATGTGGCACGTTATTGAATGCCTTTTGAAAATCCAAATAAATTACATCCACTGGTTCCCCTTTATCTACCTTGATAGTTACATCCTCAAAAAACTCCAGTAGATTTGTCAAACACAATTTCCCTTTCGTAAAACCATGTTGACTCTGCCGAACCATATTATGATTTTCTAAGTGCCCCATTACCACGTCCTAAATAATAGATTCCAGCATTTTCCCAACTGCTGATGTCAGGCTAACTGGCCTGTAGTTCCCAGTCTTCTCTCTCCCTCCTTTCTTGAATAGCGGGGTTACATTTGCAACCTTCCAATCCACAGGGACCATTCCAGAATCGATGGAATTTTGGAAGATCACAACCAATGCATCCACTATCTCTGCAGCCACCTCTTTTAGATCCCTAGGATGTAGGCCAGCAGGTCCAAGGGATTTGTTGGTTTTTACTCCCGTTAATTTCTCCAGTACTTTTTTTTAACCAGTACTAATTACTTTAAGTTCCTCACTCTCATTAGACCCTTGGTCCCCCACTATTTCTGGGATGCTTTTTGTGTCTTCTACTGTGAAGACAGATACAAAATTCTTGTTTAACGTCTCTGCCATTTCCTTATTCCCCATTATCATTTCTCCTGTCTCAGCCTTTTTTTTTATTCGTACATGGGACGTGGACCAGCATTTATTGCCCATCCTTAATTGCCCTTAAGAAGGTGGTGGTGAGCCGTCTTCTTGAACCGCTGCAGTCCGTATGGTGAAGGTTCTCCAACAGTTAGGTAGGGAGTTCCAGGATTTTGACCCAGCGACGATGAAGGAACGGCAATATATTTCCAAATCGGGATGGTGTGTGACTTGGAGGGGAACGTGCAGGTGGTGTTGTTCCCATGTGCCTGCTGCTCTTGTCCTTCTCGATGGTCGAGGTCGTAGGTTTGGGAGGTGCTGTCGAAGAAGCCTTGGCGAGTTGTTGCAGTGCATCCTGTGGATGGTACACACTGCAGCCACCGTGCGCCAGTGGTGAAGGGAGTGAATGTTTAGGGTGGTGGATGGGGTGCCAATCAAGCGGGCTGCTTTGTCCTGGATGGTGTCAAGCTTCTTGAGTGTTGTTGGAGCTGCACTGATCCAGGCAAGTGGAGAGTATTCCATCACACTCCTGACTTGTGCCTTGTAGATGGTGGAAAGGCTTTGGGGAGTCAGGAGGTGAGTCACTCGCCGCAGAATACCCAGCCTCTGACCTGCTCTTGTAGCCACAGTATTTATGTGGCTGGTCCAGTTAAGTTCAGCCTCTAAGGGACCCACATTACTTTTGGTACTCTCTTCCTTTTTACATACGTGTCTTACAATCTGTTTTCATATTTCTTGTTAATTTACTCTCATATTCTACTTTCTCCCTCTTTATTATTTTTTTGGTCATCCTTTGCTGGTTTCTTAAACCTCTCCCAATCCTCAGGCTTACTACTCTTCTTGGCAATATTGCAAGCCTCTACTTTTATTCTAATACAATCCTTAACTTCTTTAGTTAGTCACAGATGGATCACTTTTCCTGTGGGGCTTTTATTCCTCAATGGAATGTATAGTCATTGAGAGTTATGAAATATTTCTTTAAATGTTCGCCATTGCTTATCTGCCATCATACCTTTTAATCTAATTTCCCAATCAACCTTAGCCAACTCACCCCTCATACCTATGCAATTGGCTTTGTTTAAGTTTATGACTCTAGTTTTGGACTTAAGTACATCATTCTCGAATGCAATGTGAAATTCTATCATATTATGATCACTCTTCCCCACAGGATCCCTGACTATGAGATTACTAATTAACCCTGTCTCATGACACAAGGCAAGATCTAAAATGGCCTGTTCGCTGGTTGGTTCCATGATGTATTGTTCTAAGAAACTGTCTCAAATGCATTCCCTGAACTCGTTCTCCAAACTACTTTAGCCAATTTGATTTGCCCGGTCTATATGAAACTTAAAGTCCCCCATGATTATTGCATTACCTTTATTACAAGCTCTTCTTATTTCTTGATTTATACTCTGTCCAACAGTATAACTACTATTAGGGGGCCTATAAACTACTCCCACCAGTGTTTTCTGCCCCTTGTTGTTTCTTATCTCCACCCAGACCGATTCTACTTCCTGATCTTCTGAGCCAAGATCCTTTCTCACCACTGTCCCTATCTCATCCTTTATCATCAGTGTCTCCCCCACACCCTCCTTTTCCATTTTGTCTCTCTTTTTCAAAAGTCTCATCACAATGTCTG
This sequence comes from Heptranchias perlo, assembly GCF_035084215.1. Classification (NCBI taxonomy): domain Eukaryota; kingdom Metazoa; phylum Chordata; class Chondrichthyes; order Hexanchiformes; family Hexanchidae; genus Heptranchias; species Heptranchias perlo. The sequence goes on from NW_027139187.1 coordinate 26,556, forward strand.
CACTCAGACTCCAGCTCAACAACTCTGAGCCGAAGTTCCTCGAGTTGCAGACACTTCCTGCGGATGTGATTGCTCGGGATCTCACTGGTCTCCACCAACTCCCACATGCTGCAGCTACGACACACCACCTGCCCGGACACCCCATCAAACCTTGTTTTATATATTCAATTAGTTCAACTTTTAATTCACTCAGTATTCTTAGCTTTAATAATGAATTAGTTGATCGAGTTTAAGTTATTAGTTTAATAAAGTAATAGTTAGAGTTTCCCAGATCTTAGTTTAAACCAATGACCGAGTTTTGAGAGCAAAAAACAGTAAAACTCATCAACCAATGACCTGCCTGCTGCTCTGTGACGTCACTCCTTGATTAGTTTTGTTTGTTTTTTGTTTTTTATTTCACCGAATAATCCCGGGGTTCACCGAATAATCCCGGGGTTCACCGAATAATCCCGGGGTTCACCGAATAATCCCGGGGTTCACCGAATAATCCCGTGGGTCACCGAATAATCCCGGGGTTCACCGAATAATCCCGCGGTTCACCGAATAATCCCGCGGGTCACCGAATAATCCCGCGGATCACCGAATAATCCCGTGGTTCACCGAATAATCCCGTGGGTCACCGAATAATCCCGGGTTTCACCGAATAATCCCGTGGGTCACCGAATAATCCCGGGGTTCACCGAATAATCCCGGGGTTCACCGAATATTCCCGGGGTTCACCGAATAATCCCGGGGTTCACCGAATAATCCCGTGGGTCACCGAATAATCCCGCGGTTCACCGAATAATCCCGCGGGTCACCAAATAATCCCGGGGTTCACCGAATAATCCCGGGGTTCACCGAATAATCCCGTGGGTCACCGAATAATCCCGGGGTTCACCGAATAATCCCGGGGTTCACCGAATAATCCCGTGGTTCACCGAATAATCCCGTGGGTCACCGAATAATCCCGGGGTTCACCAAATAATCCCGTGGGTCACGGAATAATCCCGTGGTTCACCGAATAATCCCGTGGGTTCACCGAATAATCCCGTGGTTCACTGAATAATCCCGGGGTTCACCGAACAATCCCGTGGTTCACCGAATAATCCTGTGGTTCACCGCTCTCTCCCGTGGTTCACCGAACAATCCCGTGGTTCACCGAACAATCCCGTGGTTCACCGAATAATCCCGTGGTTCACCGCTCTCTCCCGTGGTTCACCGAATAATCCCGTGGTTCACCGAATAATCCCGTGGTTCACCGAAAAATCCCGTGGTTCACCGCATAATCCCGTGGTTCACCGAATAATCCCGTGGTTCACCGCATAATCTCGTGGTTCACCGAATAATCTCATGGTTCACCGAATAATCCCGTGGTTCACCGAAAAATCCCGTGGTTCACCGCATAATCTCGTGGTTCACCGAATAATCCCGTGGTTCACCGCATAATCCCGTGGTTCACCGAATAATCCCGCGGTTCACCGAATAATCCCGCGGTTCACCGAATAATCCCGTGGTTCACCAAATAATCTCATGGTTGACCGCTCTCTCCCTCATGGTTAACTGCCCTCTCGCGTGGGTCTCCGCCCTCTCCTGTGGGTCTCCCCTCTCTCCCGTGGGTCTCCCCTCTCCCGTGGTTCTCTGCTCTCTCCCGTGGGTCTTCCCTCTCTCCCGTGGGTCTCCCCTCTCTCGCGTGGGTCTCCGCTCTCTCCCGTGGTTCTCCCCTCGCTCCCGTGGGTCTCCGCCCTCTCCCATGGGTCTCCGCCCTCTCCCGTGGTTCTCCGCCCTCTCCCGTGGTTCTCCCCTCTCTCCCGTGGGTCTCCGCTCTCTCCCGTGGTTCTCCGCCCTCTCCCGTGGATCTCCGCCCTCTCCCCTGGTTCTCCGCCCTCTCCCGTGGTTCTCCCCTCTCCCCTGGTTCTCCCCTCTCTCCCGTGGTTCTCCGCCCTCTCCCGTGGGTCTCCGCCCTCTCCCGTGGTTCTCCCCGTTCTCCCGTGGGTCTCCCCTCTCTCCCGTGGTTCTCCCCTCTCCCGTGGTTCTCCGCCCTCTCTCCCGTGGGTCTCCCCTCTCTCCCGTGGTTCTCCCCTCTCTCCCGTGGTTCTCCCCTCTCTCCCGTGGTTCTCCGCCCTCTCCCGTGGTTCTCCCCGTTCTCCCGTGGGTCTCCCCTCTCTCCCGTGGTTCTCCCCTCTCCCGTGGTTCTCCGCCCTCTCTCCCGTGGGTCTCCCCTCTCTCCCGTGGTTCTCCCCTCTCTCCCGTGGTTCTCCCCTCTCTCCCGTGGTTCTCCCCTCTCTCCCGTGGTTCTCCGCCCTCTCCCGTGGGTCTCCGCTCTCTCCCGTGGTTCTCCCCTCTCTCCCGTGGTTCTCCCCTCTCTCCCGTGGGTCTCCCCTCTCCCGTGGGTCTCCGCCCTCTCCCGTGGTTCTCCGCCCTCTCCCGTGGTTCTCCCCTCTCTCCCCTGGTTCTCCCCTCTCTCCCCTGGTTCTCCCCTCTCTCCCCTGGTTCTCCCCTCTCTCCCGTGGTTCTCCCCTCTCCCCTGGTTCTCCCGTCTCTCCCGTGGTTCTCCCCTCTCTCCCGTGGTTCTCCCCTCTCTCCCGTGGTTCTCCCCTCTCTCCCGTGGTTCTCCGCCCTCTCCCGTGGTTCTCCCCTCTCTCCCGTGGTTCTCCGCCCTCTCCCGTGGTTCTCCCCTCTCTCCCGTGGTTCTCCGCCCTCTCCTGTGGTTCTCCCCTCTCTCCCGTGGTTCTCCGCCCTCTCCCGTGGTTCTCCCCTCTCTCCCGTGGTTCTCCGCCCTCTCCCGTGGTTCTCCGCCCTCTCCCGTGGTTCTCCCCTCTCTCCCGTGGTTCTCCGCCCTCTCCCGTGGTTCTCCCCTCTCTCCCGTGGTTCTCCGCCCTCTCCCGTGGTTCTCCCCTCTCTCCCGTGGTTCTCACCTCTCTCCCGTGGTTCTCCCCTCTCTCCCCTGGTTCTCCCCTCTCTCCCGTGGTTCTCCGCCCTCTCCCGTGGTTCTCCCCTCTCTCCCCTGGTTCTCCCCTCTCTCCCGTGGGTCTCCCCTCTCTCCCGTGGTTCTCCCCTCTCTCACGTGGTTCTCCGCCCTCTCCCGTGGTTCTCCCCGTTCTCCCGTGGTTCTCCCCTCTCTCCCGTGGGTCTCCGCCCTCTCCCGTGGTTCTCCCCTCTCTCCCGTGGTTCTCCCCTCTCTCCCGTGGTTCTCCCCTCTCTCCCGTGGTTCTCCGCTCTCTCCCGTGGTTCTCCGCCCTCTCCCGTGGTTCTCCCCTCTCTCCCGTGGGTCTCCCCTCTCTCCCGTGTTTCTCCCCTCTCTCCCGTGGGTCTCCCCTCTCTCCCCTGGTTCTCCCCTCTCTCCCGTGGTTCTCCGCTCTCTCCCGTGTTTCTCCCCTCTCTCCCGTGGGTCTCCCCTCTCTCCCCTGGTTCTCCCCTGTCTCCCGTGGTTCTCCGCTCTCTCCCGTGGTTCTCCCCGTTCTCCCGTGGTTCTCCCCTCTCTCCCGTGGTTCTCCCCTCTCTCCCGTGGTTCTCCCCTCTCTCCCGTGGTTCTCCGCTCTCTCCCCTGGTTCTCCCCTCTCTCCCCTGGTTCTCCGCCCTCTCCCGTGGTTCTCCCCGTTCTCCCGTGGTTCTCCGCCCTCTCCCGTGGTTCTCCCCTCTCTCCCGTGGTTCTCCGCCCTCTCCCGTGGTTCTCCCCGTTCTCCCGTGGTTCTCCGCCCTCTCCCGTGGTTCTCCGCTCTCTCCCGTGGTTCTCCGCTCTCTCCCGTGGTTCTCCCCTCCCCCGTGGTTCTCCCCTCTCTCCCGTGGTTCTCCCCTCTCTCCCGTGGTTCTCCGCTCTCTCCCCTGGTTCTCCCCTCTCTCCCGTGGTTCTCCGCCCTCTCCCGCGGTTCTCCGCCCTCTCCCGTGGTTCTCCCCGTTCTCCCCTGGTTCTCCCCTCTCTCCCCTGGTTCTCCCCTCTCTCCCGTGGTTCTCCGCTCTCTCCCGTGGTTCTCCCCTCTCTCCCGTGGTTCTCCCCGTTCTCCCGTGGTTCTCCCCTCTCTCCCGTGGTTCTCCGCCCTCTCCCGTGGTTCTCCCCTCTCTCCCGTGGGTCTCCGCTCTCTCCCCTGGTTCTCCCCTCTCTCCCGTGGTTCTCCGCTCTCTCCCCTGGTTCTCCCCTCTCCCGTGGTTCTCCGCCCTCTCCCGTGGTTCTCCCCTCTCTCCCGTGGGTCTCCGCCCTCTCCCCTGGTTCTCCCCGTTCTCCCGTGGGTCTCCGCTCTCTCCCCTGGTTCTCCGCGCTCTGCCGATTCTGACGGTTGTGCTGCTGTCGCTCTTTAAATCTTCTCCTCAGCCTCTCCCGTGGTTCTCCGAGTACCGGGAGGGAGAACGTCATCCACAGGCTCAGTCAGGCATGTCCCAGGAGTGAAGCCAATTCAGTAAAGGCTTTCGAACAGGCTTAAGAGAAACGTGTGTTGCTGCGAAATGCTGGATTGGGAGAAACCGAGGCAGGAAACACACTCCCACTATTTGTGCTCTCACATGTTTGGAATCTGCAACCAGCAAGGAAGAAAGAAAGAACTTGCATTTCTATAGCGCCTTTCACATCCTCGGGACATCCCAAAGCGCTTTACAGTCGAAGAAATACTTTTGAAATGTAGTCCCTGTTGTAATGTAGGAAACACGGCAGCCAAATAATGCACAGCAAGATCCCACAAACAGCAGTGAGATAAATGACCGGGTCATCTGTTTTAGTGATGTTGGTGGAGGGCTAAATATTGTCCAGGACTCCGGGGAGAACTCCCTTTTGCTTCTTCGAATAGCAGCATGGGATCTTTTACATCGAGCTGAGAGGGCAGACAAGGATTCGATTTACTGTCTGATCCAAAAGATGGTACCTCCGACAGTGCAGCGCTCCCTCAGTGCTGACCCTCCGACAGTGCAGCGCTCCCTCAGTACTGACCCTCTGACAGTGCAGCGCTCCCTCAGTACTGACCCTCCGACAGTGCAGCGCTCCCTCAGTACTGACCCTCTGACAGTGCAGCGCTCCCTCAGTACTGACCCTCCGACAGTGCAGCGCTCCCTCGGTATTGACCCTCCGACAGTGCAGCACTCCCTCAGTACTGACCCTCCGACAGTGCAGCACTCCCTCAGTACTGACCCTCCGACAGTGCAGCGCTCCCTCAGTACTGACCCTCTGACAGTGCAGCACTCCCTCAGTACTGACCCTCTGACAGTGCAGCGCTCCCTCAGTACTGACCCTCTGACAGTGCAGCGCTCCCCCAGCGCTGACCCTCCGACAGTGCAGCGCTCCCTCAGCGCTGAGCCTCCGACAGTGCGGCGCTCTCTCAGCGCTGAGCCTCCGACAGTGCGGCGCTCCCTCAGCGCTGAGCCTCCGACAGTGCAGCACTCCCTCAGTACTGACCCTCCAACAGTGCAGCGCTCCCTCAGTGTTGACCCTCCGACAGTGCAGCGCTCCCTCAGCACTGATCCTCCGACAGTGCAGCACTCCCTCAGTACTGACCCTCTCACAGTGCAGCGCTCCCTCAGTACTGACCCTCCGACACTGCAGCGCTCCCTCAGCACTGACCCTCTGACAGTGCAGCACTCCCTCAGTGCTGACCCTCCGACAGTGCAGCGCTCCCTCAGCACTGATCCTCCGACAGTGCAGCACTCCCTCAGCACTGACCCTCTGACAGTGCAGCGCTCCCTCAGTACTGACCCTCCGACAGTGCAGCGCTCCCTCAGTACTGACCCTCCGACAGTACAGTGCTCCCTCAGCACTGCACTGAGTGTCAGTGTAGATTTGTGCTCCAGTCTCAGTTCCACCATGGATCAGTCAGGTTACCTGAGGCACGGATTTGCCTTTGTTTTGCTCTGAGATGCGTCAATGATGCAAAGTGATGGAAATGAAAGTTTACTCTTCCCGTATCCATCGTCACGTTTTGTGTTGGGCAGTGAATTGATTTGCTTCGAAGCTGCCAGAAAATTTTCCCTCAAACTGTATTTCAAAGTTGAAGCCAAGTTGGCTGCTCAACAAAATGTCTGAACTTCACGATGAGAACTGACACAAATCTATGGAATGACTGGCAGGGAAACAGTGAGACTTAGTGCAACTAAACTGTGTTGATAAGGTTTGTTTCTGCAAAACTTTTTGACGACCATTTCCAATCAAAATACAAACCCGTAGAGAGAGTGAGGTAACGGACAGGGTGGGTGAGATGGGGGGGCTGAACAGACAGGGGGTATTGCGAGGAGGCATTGCACTCCTAATTTCGAGCTCAATAATTACACGAACACGGTGTTCCTGGCACGGGCACAGTAACTGCAACAAAGAACTCAGTTACTCTTTGAAACCACAACTCGAAACAAATGGCGTCCGATCATCTCGATTTCTCCTCATCCCCAAATATTCTTTTAAAAACAACTTTAACGTTACAACATTATCTGAGCCAAATCTAATAGATTTGGATTCCAGAGTACAGGAGGGAAAGACCATTTGGTCCATCAAAGCTGCTTCTTCTGAAAGACCCATGTGCTGTTTGAACTACAGTGGAATCTCCCAAACTGTTGTGAGGGAGGTTGAACAGCCACAAGGGAAATTCCCCAGAGGAAACCCTGTGAAATTTCTCCAACCTCTGAAGTAACCAAACAGAAACTCCAGTGGACTGGAGAGTGGCCCAGGTTGTGTTTGACCTTGCTTATAACCTTCCATCCTTTCCCCCTGAGCTTTGTTCTTTTCTTCTGAAGGCACTGACTCTTTGCTGGGGTTAGTTCAACAGGTGCGAGTGTCCCACCACCATTCACGTGTGAGCTCCAGCAGTGTGGGCTGACAGGCTGTCCCATTGTGAAGAGAACCAGAGGCGAGCTGGGATTCTCTTCACATCCCACATTCCAGGAGGGGACACTGGATGGTGATCAGAAGTGGGGACCCTGCCTGATTTTACTGTGATTGCAGCATCCTCACCTCTGACCTGGTTAAAATAAGCAGTCGCCAGCGTGTGACTTCCTGCCCCTTGACTTTAATGGACAGAAAACCACAGGTTGGTGACCAGAGAATGGGGAAACTCGGGCCCACGGATCAAACGAGGGCCTCCTTGGACTAAATGGCTTATTGTCCCACCATTACCACTTAAACCGGGCTGGGACCAGCGTCCTGGTGAATTTAATAACTCGGGCTGTAGATAGGGCTTTAAACTAAAAGTGGGGCGGAGGGGTCAGGGGAGGGGAAATTTAGAAATCTAATGAGAAAAGTCAAGGGAACAGAGCAGTGTAGTGATTTGGGTAAAGATAAGCAGAGTGTGGCAGGAAGGGACAGAGAGTTTACCAATAATAGAACATCAACAAGTAAGGTCAAAGCAGGAAAAAATGGTAAAAAGTCAAGATTAAAGACTCTTTATCTGAACACATGGAGCATTCGGATCAAGATCGATGAATTAGTTGCACAAATAGAGATAGATGGGTTTGGTCTAACAGCCATTACAGAGATGTGGTTGCAAAGTGACCAAGTTTGGGAAGTAAATATTCGAGGGTACAAGACTCTTAGAAAAGACAGACAGAATGGAAAAGGAGGGGGTGTAGCCCTAATAATAAAGTGTGACATAAGGACAGTGGTGAGAAAGGATCTCAGCTCAGATCAGGAAGTAGAATCAGTGTGGGTGGAAATAAGAAATAACAAGGGGCAGAAAACACTGGTGGGAGTAGTTTATAGGCCCCCTGATAGTAGCTATACCGTTAGACAGAGTATTAACCATGTAATAATAGGTGCTTGTAACAAAGGCAGTCATGGGGGACTTTAATCTTCATATAGACTGGGCAAATCTAATTGGCAAAGGTAGTTTGGAGGATGAGTTCATGGAATGCACTCGAGATGGTTTCCTAGAGCAATACGTCATGGAACCAACCAGGCAACAGGCTATTTTAGATCTTGTATTGTGTAATGAGACAGGGTTAATTAGTAATCTCACTGTAAAGGATCCTCTGGGGAAGAGTGATCATAATATGATAGAATTTCACATTGAGTTTGGGAATGATGCACTTAGAGACTAGAGTCTTAAACTTAAACAAAGCCAATTACATTGGTATGAGGGGTGAGTTGGCTAATGTAGATTTGGAAATTAATTTAAAGTGTGTGACGGTTGAAAAGCAATGGCAAACATTTATAGAAATATTTCAATCTTCTCAACAAATATACATTCCATTAAGAAATAAAATCTCCATGGGAAAAGTGACACACCTGTGGCTAACTAAAGAAGTTAAGGATAGAATTAGATTAAATGAAGAGGCCTATAATGTTGCCAAGAAGAGTAGTTAGCCTGAGGATTGGGAGAGTTTTAGAAACCAGCAAAGGACGACCAAAAAATTGATAAAAAGGGAGAAAATAGAATATGGAAGTAAACTAGGAAGAAATATAAAAATGGATTGTAAGAGCTTCTACAAATATGTAAAAAGGGAGAGAGTAGCAAAAGTAAACATTGGTCCCCTCGGGGCTGAGACAGGAGAAATTATAATGGGGAATCAGGAAATGGCAGGTGCGTTAAACAAATATTTTGTAACTGTCTTCACAGTAGAAGACATAAAAAGCAGACCAGAAATAGTGGGAAATGAAGGGGCTAATGAGAGTGAGGAACTTAAAGTAATTTTTATCAGTGGAGAAAAAGTACATGAGAAACTAATGGGACTAAAAGCCAATAAATCCCCTGGACCTGATGGCCGACTTCCGAGGGTACTAATGGAGGTGGCTGCAGAGATAGTGAGTGCATTGATTGTGATCTTCCAAAATTCCCGAGATTCCAGAATAGTCCCAGCGGATTGGAAGGTCGCAAATGTGACCCCACTATTCAAGAAAGGAGGGGGAGAGAAAACAGGGAACTACAGGCCAGTTAGCCTGACATCAGTCGTCAGGAAAATGCTGGAATCGATTCGTAAGGAAGTCGTAACAGGGCACTTCGAACATCATAACGTGATAAGGCAGAGTCAACATGGCTTAATGAGAGGGAAACCGCGTTTGACAAATCTATTGGAGTTTTTTGAGGATGCAACTCGCAGGATAGATAAAGGGGAACCAGTGGATGTGGTGTATTTAGATTTTCAAAAGGCATTCGATGAGGTGCAACGTAAAGGTTGTTACACAAGATAAGGGCTCATGGGATTGGGGGTAATATATTAACGTGGATAGAGGATTGGTTAATGGACAGAAAACAGAGAGTAGGGATAAACGGGTCATTTTCGGGTTGGCAGGTTGTAACTAGTGGGGTGCTGCAAGGATCAGTGCTTGGGCCTCAGCTATTTACGAAGGGACCGAATGTAATGTATCCAAGTTTGCTGATGAAACAAAGCTGGGTGGGAAAGTAAGCTGTGAGGAGGACACAAAGAGTCTGCAAAGGGATATAGATGGGTTAAGTGAGTGGGCAAGAAGGTGGCAGATGGATTGTAATGTGGGGAAATGTGAGGTTATTCACTTTGAGGTAGGAAGAATGGAAAACCAGAATATTTTTTAAATGGTGAGAAACTATGAAATGTTGGTGTTCAGAGAGACTTGGGTTTCCTGGTACAAGAAACACATAAAGTTAACATGCAGGTACAGCAGGCAATTAGGAAAGCAAATGGCATGTTGGCCTTTATTGCAAGGGGGTTGGAGTACAAGAGTAAGGAAGTGTTACTACAATTGTACAGGGCTTTGGTGCGGCCTCACCTGGAGTACTGTGTACAGTTTTGGTCTCCTTGTCTGAGGAAGGATATACTTGCCTTAGAGGCGGTGCAACAAAGGTGGAGTAGATTAATTCCTGGGATGAGAGGGTTGTCCTTTGAGGAGAGGTTGAGTAGAATGGTCTTAGACTCTCTGGAGATTAGAAAAATGAGAGGTGATCTCATTGAAACATATAAGTTTCTGTGGGCACTTGACAGGGTAAATGCTGAGAGGTTATTTCCCCTGGCTGGAGAGTCTAGAACGAGGGGCACAGTCTCAGGTTAACGGGTCAGCCAATTAGGACTGTTTTTCCACACTGCCTGAGGAAGGGGAAAGCCCCCGAAAGCTTGTGGGATTAAAAATAAAATCGTTGGACTATAACTTGGTGTTGTAAAATTGTTTACAATTGTTAACCCCAGTCCATCACCGGCATCTCCACATCACATTTAGGACTGAGATGAGGAGGAATTTCTTCACTCAGAGGGTTGTGAATCTTTGGGATTCTCTACCCCAGAGGGCTGTGGATGCTGAGTCGTTGAATATATTCAAGGCTGAGATCGTTAGATTTTTGGACTCTGGGGATCAAGGGATATGGGGATCGGGTGGGAAAGTGGAGTTGAGGTTGAAGATCAGCCATGATCTTATTGAATGGCGGAGCAGGCTCGAGGGGCTGTATGGCCTACTCCTGCTCCTATTTCTTATGTTCTGATATACTTATGTGCTGGCTTTACCCACAAGACCATTGGGGGAGATATTAGTCACCTTCTCAACCAGATATTTGTCCAGTCCTTTTTAAAGGAGTTCACATTAACTGCTGTTGATGGAATTCTATTCCGCGACACTGATCTGGAAGAAGTGGGGGGGTCATAAACTGATCAGGAGAGTGACCATGGGCAGGAAGGTGGTCCCGTGCCCACTCTCTCTGTTCATACAGACAGGGAAGGAAAATACTTTACAAAACAATCATTTGGTTAAAAAATAAGAATATTTGGAGCAGGAAACTGGTGATGAAAAATGAGGATCTTTGCTGGAATTGTTTGTGTCTGAATAATTATGTATCCCATTCATGGATAAAAGGATTAGAAAAATAACCAACTGCGGCCAATTTGGGGAAAAAGTCTGAGAAATGTCTCCCCCGCTCCACAAGACAAGCTGCAGGAGACTGGAGTCACCAATGACCCATCACTACATGTACATAACCTGCCCTCCTCACCCACCCTCTTTAATGTCCTTCGTAACACAGCAATGGACAGGACCAGAAAAGACCATTTTACATGACGAGCAGGCATTTTACACACAGCAAGATCCCACAAACAGTAATGAGATGGAGGGCCAGTTAATCTGTGTTGGTGGTGGGACTGGGTGAAACATCGTTTGGCCACCAAGATTTTCCTTCTGTTAAGTGAAGGTCCGAGTTAACATGTGCAGCACTTTTCTACACACCCTGCACTATGAGGGCTACAGCTCAGGTTCAATCTGTTCTAATGCTCCTGCTACACTGCTTCAACAATGGGCCTGAAATCTCCCCCCATCCCCTGCCCCGTGTGACAGTTTACATTTCCCACACCAACTGGACTTGTGCACAGTGAGGCTGCCAATTGGATGCTGAATAACGGTCGGCTTCTGTGCAATGAACCCAACAGGAATTGCACTGCAAACTCCCAAACTCATTTCATTACTTTCCTTTGAATAAAGATATCTCGGTATATCTACTGGCTGTACTCCCGCACACTGAAAGCCTGAATGTCACAATAATTCACACGGACTTACTGGATAAGAATGTCTTTTTTATGTGTTCAGGGAAATCAAACATTAATTTTTTCCTTTGGAAAAACGGGGCCTTAAAATCAATTTCTCCTGTGACCAGGGGCAAGAGTTTGAGGGATTCATTGAAATGTGGATGGAATCGTGCAATCCCCAAATCATCAGGTCCCCTTGGAATAATCAGGGAACAGACTTTTCCAGTCAAGGTAAACCAGTGACCCCAATTATAAACAGACAGAACTGCTGAATGCCATCCCCAAAACACCAGGTGAAAACCCAACAACCTCAAAATAACAACAGAATCTGACTTTGAGTCACAGTAAAGCAGTGGCTCTGATTATGAGTAACAAAGCTGGGCGAAGTCAGGAGAGGGAGAACAAAGGACGTCAGCAAGGCTGCCTGAAGATGGGAGTCTTATCTCGGGTTTTGAAAACCACTTCTGAAACCAATGAGATGGTTCGAGTCTCAGTTTTCACAGTCCCAGGATGTGATGTTAAAAACACACACAGACTTATTTTCATGTAATCACCGTAGATGATCACGTGATAAATTTGCAGTGGTTCGATTACAGTCATTAATCCTCGAGTGTGAAAGACATCAAGCATCAACTGCCTGGGCACCTCTGCCCTCAACGAGCTGGTGTGGGAGAACGGACATTATCACACTGGTACAATTTGGTGAACACTGCTCAAACCGTACAGTAGGAGTTCTGAAGAGAGACCAAACACATGCAGTTCTGCAAATTCATAGAATCTTGCAACACAGAAGGAGGCCATTCGGCCCATCGAGCCTGTGCCGGCTCTTTGTTCGAGCTATCCAGTTCGTCCCATTCCCCCGCTCTTTCCCTGTAACCCTGCAAATCTTTTCCCTTCAAGCATTTATCCAATTCCTTTTTGAAAGCCATGATTGAATCTGCTCCCACCGCCCTTTCAGGCAGTGCATTCCAGATCATAACCACTCGCTGTGTAAAAAAGTTTATCCTCATGTCGCCTTTGATTCTTTTGCCAATCACCTTAAAATCTGTGCCTTCAATTCTCAACCATTCCACCAACAAAAATAATTTCTCTTTATTTACATTATTTAAACCCTTCATGATTTTGAACATTTCTATCAAATCTCCGCTTAACCTTCTCTGATCGAAGGAGAACAACCCCAGCTTCTCCATTCTATCCACGGAACTGAAGTCCCTCATCCCTGGAACCATTCCAGTAAAAGTTTGTACACATTTTCCAAAGATTTTAAAGAAAGTTTTAGGTAGGAATTTCCACTTCCCATTTGATCAAGATGATTATCCGACCAGAACAAAAGCCATTGTTATTTTGGGATATAATCCCTTCACCGTATGTTCTCCATTCACCGAAACCCAGCTGGTTAAGAGGGTGATAAGACATTGGATTAATGTCCTCCCACTTGGTATCTGAAACCATCAGCAAGGCAGAGCACCAGGACCCAGTGGAACACGGTCAGCATGGAGGGCATTAGGCTTATTCAGTACATCAGCTCAAAACACACTGTTGTTCCTTTTCCCACTCTCTCTCTTTCCCATGGTTTAAAACAAGTTGATACGACAGCATCTGATGTCCACAACAGCTTCTCACAGACTTTCAAGGCCTCACCGCTGTCTTATCTTTAACCGTCCAGACAGTCTGCTGAATAAGACTTTTCCAATGTGACCAACCTTCCCAGCATGCTGCCTTGAACAGTCAGTTTAACAGTTCCTTTGTTGAATTAATACTTTTAACCAAACTCAGCTCCTTCAGCAGGTAATTAATAACAGGGATTGAAAAGTCCAAAATCCTTCAGTCTCCCCTCAACTGAGTGTGAGCGATTGAACAACTGACTTTAAATCATTCAATGAATCTGAATTGCACTCACCACAGATAAGGTTAAGAATTGTTGTTACAAGAAGTTTAATCACCGTGACATCGACACAAAAGTTCATTCAAATACGACAAATAAAAGAAAAGTGTTCCAATCATAACAAGCTGTATAATAACAAAAAGTATAGACATGATTTTCACCCAAGGATGCTGTCCCACATTATAGACGAGCTCCCACCATTCATGATTCCCAAGGGGAGAGGTCCCCTTTTCAATCTCAGCATTACGTTGTTTCATGTGCACTGTCACTCTATCAATATTAGGGGTTTTAAACTACAGAAGTAAGCTCAGAAAGTGGTTTCCCTTCTTACTTCTCAGTCTCAATCTTCAACAGCCCCTCCCTCCCCCTCCTTTGTGGGATCCTGGGGGCCTTATCCAAGGTCCTCATCTTGTTAGCATCACAGACCGATCTCCAGCCATTTGCTCTTCTAATCTAAGTTTCATTTGGTTAATATTACACATCATGATAGAGACAAAGAAAATCATAATACATTGTACAGAAAACTACAGAAACTCGGCTCCCCCAAATACTACCATATTATCAAGAAATCTTGGACTTCAAAGATCCTCCAGCTCCCCCTTTTCCCATTATCCATCTTGTGGATAATTCAGGCTAAGTATTATTTCTCCCCGGCCCTCAGTTGTCCCAGTTTCATTGTTAACTCAAAGAAACCCAACCCTGAATTCTGGAAATCCAAATTCTCTGTCCCTCTTTACTTTAATGTCAATCCCTCTGACAGGTACCAGTGTGTTTAACTCGATCCTGATTGTTTCATTAACTGCTCGGTTTATGGAGTTTGTGTCAGTGCCTTGATTAAAAAAAGTTCAGATCAGTAGTGACCCAGTAGATGTCCTCACTCTCCTGAGCACATTAACCATTTCATGTAGTGATGTTTTCAACGTGACTGAGCGTGTCTGAGACCCGTTCTTCAGTGCATCTTCATCATGCATTCCACATACGAGTTGCCTCACACGCAACATATCACATTTACACACAGCGGTTTCCCAAAATCATCCCAAACGTGACATCAAATACAAACCATTCCTGCACTTTCAGTCTGTCTTATCAACAGATCGGGGGGTGTCTGGAGGTCTTTGCTTATCTCCCCCTGCACGGTCCCGATGTCTCGGGTAGTGGCCAGGTTATAAAATATTCTTCTCACTGTTCAGTATAAGCAAGGACACAACCATCTCCAAGAGAAAGCTGTCAATGAACTATTCTTAACTGCCCTTCCCTGACTTTCACTGGATTGTGCATTGATCCCTGATTGATGTCCTTTGGGGGTTGTTCCCAGGTGATCTTTGTTTCTCACCGGTCACTCACACATCTTTTTCCCGACCCGCTGGTTTTGGTCATCACAAAATGTCCCATTGTCACCCATGGTCACCTGGGACACTGATTGTAGACCCCAATTGGTGGGGCAATTTTCCTGTTTATACCTCACACACTCAGTCACTCCCTCGTGTCCAATTCAGTTCAACATCCCATAATATTACCATTTCATGTTGGTCGTGAGCCCTGGAGGAACCTTACTGTCCAATAAACTAAAAATCATTACCCCATAAACCATAGATTAAAAGTTCCCAGTCTGGTCCAATCTATCAATACATTGACTTAGTTTAGGACAGATGTGTTACCCCCCTGGGCAGTCCCAGAAGCTCTCAGCGATGCCCAGGAGACCCCGGGGGTGGAATTAGTCTCTGGTGTTAGTGCAACACGGGCGATAGTGAATGGACAGCCCATTTTACACCCCGCACGATTTCCCTTTCCACTGAAGTCAGTGTAACTCGGGCTGTCGATTCACCATCGCTGTTTTGAGCAACGGCCAAAGAACAATTTCAACCCCAGCCTCAGAATTTCAGAGCAGCTCTTTAAAGGGACCGTGACCTGTCACGACTATCATTCACGACTGAGTTTAATACAGTCACACCTGTCACTACTATCATTCACTGCTGAGATTAATACAGTCACACCTGTCACTACTATCATTCACTGCTGAGATTAATACAGTCACACCTGTCACTACTATCATTCACTACTGAGATTAATACAGTCACACCTGTCACTACTATCATTCACTCCTGAGATTAATACAGTCACACCTGTCACTACTATCATTCACTACTGAGATTAATACAGTCACACCTGTCACTACTATCATTCACTGCTGAGATTAATACAGTCACACCTGTCACTACTATCATTCACTACTGAGATTAATACAGTCACACCTGTCACTACTATCATTCACTACTGAGATTTATACCACGACCGTTTTGGAGCTGAAGTCGTAAAATTCTACAACTGAAGTGGACAATCAATTGTAACACCACGAATTACAAGCAAACTCACCTAAAGTTACTATTTTTAGCGTTAGTGACAGACCCTGACAAAGAAAAGCACAAAGACCCCACGGATCCTTAAAAACAGCAAAGCTCTGCGCTCCTGACATCATCAGAGGGGCAGACCCGGGAGTGACATCATCCGAGGGCTGACCCGGGAGTGACATCATCAGAGGGGGCAGAACCGGGAGTGACATCATCAGAGGGGGCAGACCCGCTAGTGACATCATCAGAGGGGCAGACCCGCGAGTGACATCATCAGAGGGGGAGATCCGGGAGTGACATCATCAGAGGGCCAGACGCAGGAGTGACATCATCAGAGGGCTAGACCCGGGAGTGACATCATCAGAGGGGGCAGAACCGGGAGTGACATCATCAGAGGGGGCAGACCCACTAGTGACATCATCAGAGGGGCAGACCCGCGAGTGACATCATCAGAGGGCCAGACCCAGGAGTGACATCATCAGAGGGTCAGACCCGGGAGTGACATCATCAGAGGGGCAGACCCAGGAGTGACATCATCAGAGGGGGAGACCCGGGAGTGACATCATCAGAGGGGCACACCCGCGAGTGACATCATCAGAGGGGGAGATCCGGGAGTGACATCATCAGAGGGGGAGATCCGGGAGTGATCCAATCAGATCCAGCCAACCCGTAAGTGAAGCCACAGTGGGCTGAGAAACTGGAATTAACGTCATCCGAGTCTCAGACATCAGGATTAATTTAACAGTTTTAGGGATTTGTCCCCACAATAAAATGCTGGAAGCACGGGTTCAGTGAATGTGGTTTGAAATGTGTGTAAATGTCTCAGTGAGTCAGTGACCCGGTGAAATGACAGAGTCCCGGCCTCGTAGTCTAACTGAACTCGGATCCTGATGTTAGACGGGATCGGTGGGAGGTCAGTGAAACGATTATTTTGCCAGGCTGTGAGAGAACCAAGAAAAAAGCCCAAACACCAGGATTTACTGCTGTATCCAAGAACAGAGTCTTTCCCCTCCCTCTCGACACTCCCACACACAATCCCTATTTCCCAGCCTTGCCCATCAGTCTCCACATCCCAGGAATGGGATCCTGAGGAGAAACTCTGGGAGCAGAGGACTTGGGCCCAGTCTTTAAACCTCTCTGGGTGAGGTGGGTAGGGCTGTTCCCATTCAGTCCATGTTACTGATCTCAGATCATCAGACAGAACCAAGTTCCAGTTTACTGTCTTTGGATCCAGGCTCATTGGTGACCTTTGCCCTAGAGAGGAGAGAAGAATCAAAGAATCATGAATCATAGAAAGGTTACAGTATGAAAGGAGGCCATTCAGCCCATCGAGTCCGAGCTGGCTCAATGCAAGGGTAATCCAGCGAGTCCCACTCCCCCACCCTGCAAATTTTTTCCTTTCAAGTACTTATCCAGTTCCCTTTTGAAGGCCATGATTGAATCTGCCTCCACCACCCCCTCAGGCAGTGCATTCCAGATCCTAACCACTCGCTGTGTAAAAAAGTTTTCCTCATGTCACCTTTGGTTCTTTTGCCAATCACCTTAAATCTAGGTCCTCTGGTCCCTGACCGATCTGCCAATGGGAACAGTTTCTCTCTATCCACTCTGTCTAGACCCTTCATGATTTTGAATACCTCTATCAAATCTCCTCGCAACCATCTCTGTTCCAAGGAGAACAAGCCCAGCTTCTCCAGTTTATCCAAGTAACTAAAGTCCCTCATCCCTGGAATCATTCTAGCAAATCTCTTCTGCACCCTCTCAAAGGCCTTCACGTCTTCCCTGAAGTGCAGTGCCCAGAACTGGACACAATACTCCAGTTGTGGCCGAACCAGTGTTTTATAAAGGTTCATCATGACTTCCATACTTTTGTACTCTATGCCTCTATTTATAAAGCCCAGGATCCCGTATGCTTATTTAACCGCTTTCTCAACCTGCTCTGCCACCTTCAACGATTTGTGCACACATACCACCAGATCTCTCTGTTCCTGTACCCCTTTTAGAGTTGTGTCCTCTAGATTATATTGCCTCTCCTCGTTCTTCCTAACAAAATGTATCACTTCACATTTTTCTGTGTTAATTTTCATCTGCCACGTGTCTGCCCTTGCCACCAGCCTGTCTATATCATCTTGAAGTCTATCACTATCCTCCTCACTGTTTACTACCCTTCCAAATTTTGTGTCATCTGAAACTTTTGTAATTTTGCCCTGTACTCCCAGGTCCAAGCCATTAATATATATCAAGAAAAGCAGTGGTCCCAGCACCAACCCCTGGGGAACACCACTGTACACCTCCCTCCAGTCCAAAAAACAACTGTTCACCACTGCTCTCTGTTTCCTGTCACTTAGCCAATTCTGTATCCATGTTGCTACTGCCCCCTTTATTCCACGGGCCGCAATCTTGATGATAAGCCGACCGTGCGGCACTTTATCAAACACCTTTTGAAAGTCCATATAAACCACATCAACTGCATTGCCCTCATCTGCCCTCTCTGTTACCTCATCAAAAAACTCCATCGGGTTAATTAAACACGATTTGCCTTTAATAAATCCGTGCTGGCTTTCCCTAATCAATCCACCCTCGTCCAAGTGACTGTTAATTCTGTCCCGGATTATCATTTCTAAAAGTTTCCCCACTGCTGAGATTAAACTGACTGGCCTTTAGTTGCTGGGTTTATCCTTACACCCTTTTTTGAACAAGGGTGTAACATTTGCAATTCTCCAGCCCTCTGGCACCACCCCTGTATCTATGGATGTTTGGAAGATTAGGGCCAGTACCTCCACAATTTCCACCCTTACTTCCCTCATCAACCTCGGATGCATCCCATCCGGACAGGGTCACGTATCTACTTTAAGTACAGCCAGCCTTTCAAGTACCTCTTCCTTATCAATTTTTAGCCCATCTCAACGATATCTTCCTTGACTGAGACTCTGGCAACATCTTCTTCCTTGGTAAAGACCGATGCAAAGTATTCATTTAGTCCCTCGGCCATCCCCTCTGCCTCCATCAGAAGATCTCCTTCATGGGTCCTAACCTGCCCCACCGCAAGAGATTGGTCAGACTGGGTTATTCCACTCAGATCAATGATTGACAGCTGCAGGGTGGGAGTGTCAGTATTTCCCAGACAGTGTCAGCCCCATATTACCTCTTAGACTGGATTCATCCCATGTTAAATCAATGGCCTTCAATCAGAATCCCTGTTAAATAGCAGTGTGTGGGTCCCAGTGCTGTACACTCAGTGCAAACACTGCAGTGGAGACACACAGTAGCAGTCAGTTTAATCACACAAGCCCCTGGCACTGTGCTCACGTTCTCCCAGACACAATGGAGGGGATTCACCGGCACACAACACATCCCACAGACTCACAGTTGCAGCCCTACAATCTCAGCACCGGCTGTACTGGGAACACACAGCTCACAGGAGTGTGCCCTGGGCTCTCTCCCTCCTGTTACTGTTCCATCCTGAATACAGGAGTGTGCCCTGGGCTCTCTCCCTCCTGTTACTGTCCCATCCTGAATACAGGAGTGTGCCCTGGGCTCTCTCCCTCCTGTTACTGTCCCATCCTGAATACAGGAGTGTGCCCTGGGCTCTCTCCCTCCTGTTACTGTCCCATTCTGAATACAGGAGTGTGCCCTGGGCTCTCTCCCTCCTGTTACTGTTCCATCCTGAATACATGAGTGTGCCCTGGGCTCTCTCCCTCCTGTTACTGTCCCATCCTGAATACAGGAGTGTGCCCTGGGCTCTCTCCCTCCTGTTAGTGTCCCATCCTGCCCACAGCTTGATTAAAGCCTCCATCAGTTTACAAACAGTACCGCGGATTCACCTGAGAATTCGGATGAATCTTATGTCCCTTCCGTTAGTCCCTGTTCACTGTGAGTTCCCCAGGACCCCCCTCCAGCCCTGAGTCTGAGACTCGGACCAATTCCGAGTTGTGGAGAGGAAAGAGGTGCAGGAACTCGACCCTCGAATCCTCTGAGCTAAACCCTGACTGAAGAAACACCAGAGAAAAACAAAGAGTTGAACAGAAATGAATCACTGCCCCCGTGATCCTTGTGTAAGATTATAAACAGACCTTGCGATATTCCCGCTCTTCCCGTGATCCCAGTCGACAGCTGGAGGACATTCCCTGGGACAGGGGCTGCCCCAGAGGAGCTGTGTGGGGGAGGAGTTACATTCGATGGGCCCCTGTATTCGGTGGAAGCTGGCACTGTAAACAAAGCACACGGTGATTGGGAATTGTGACCCAGCGAGGTCCAGCCTCCTTCATATTACTGGATGGTGGGGTTATATAGTCTTTACATTTCTCTGTAATTAAATATTAGCAGATCCCCCGTGGCATTGCTCACACTCAGCGGGCCAGGCAGCATCTGTGGAGAGAACAAACAAGTCCATGCTTCGGGCGTTGACCCTTTCATACGTCGGGGTCAAAGTTCCTCGGGGGTTCCGCAGGGTCACTGCCATTTCCAGGGGTTCCCTCTGCCCACCCCTTACAAGGCCACTGATGGCGAGGGTGCAGAGCCTGAGACAGGGACTCAGTACCCCAGGATATCCCACTGTGTTTGGCCCTGCCAGGACCCAGACAATCAGCGGAGGCCGGTTCAGTGAGTGAGTCGAGGTGTACCGGTCTCCCGAGGGGCAAACGTGTACCCCTGAAGAAAAGGCCCACGGCCTGAGCAACCCCAGCCCAGGGGCGGGCGGGCACGGCAGGAGTGGTCTGGGCACCCACTGGCCCCGTGTAAATTCGGAGCCTCGCTGACCTCACAAACTCCAGCAGGAGCAGGAGGGCCGGGATCTCCACCCACTGATTCCCATATCTGGGTATTTCTGGAATGGGTGGGTGGGTTTCTGAAGTGCCTGGTGTTACACTGGAAGCTGTTGTTTCTCTAGACACCTGCTGCCTGTTCGAAGCAGACCGGATTGTTTGAGCCAGTAATTAAGGTCAGAGCTTGTGGAGTCTGGGGACAAGCAGCAGAATGGATCGCAAGCTGGATACAGAACAGAAAACAGAGAGCAGTGATAAAGGTAGTTACTCAGACTGGAGGAAGTGGACAGTGGTGTTCCACAGGGATCGGTGCTGGGACCACTGATGTTCATTGGAAATACAATCTCTAAACTTGTGGATGACAATAAATTCAGGGGTATCGTTAATACTGAGGAGGACTGCGACTAAGGACAGGAAGATGTTAATAAACTTGCAGAATGGGTGTGTAAATGGCCAATGAATTTCAATATCGATAAGTGTGAGGTGGTGCGTTTTGGTGGGAGGAATGAGGAGGCCACATTCTCCTTGGAAAATAAGAGTCTGAATGGGGTCGAGGAGCAGAGGGACTCAGGTGCACAAATTCACAAATCATTCAAACTGACGATGCAAGTTAACAAGGCCATAAAAATCGCAAACAAAGCACCATGGTTCATTTCTAGAGGAATAGAATTGAAAAGCAGGGAAGTTATGTTAAACTTGTATCGAACCTTGCTTCGACCACTCAGTACAGTTCGGGCCTCCATATTACAAAATGGATAGAGAGGCACTGGAGAAGGTGCAACAAAGATTTACCAGGATGACACCAGAATCGAGATGTTTTCACTATCAGGAAAGGCTGAACAGGCTGGGGCTCTTTTCTCTAGAAGAGAGAAGGCTGAAGGGTGACCTTTTTGAGGTCTTTAAAATTATGAAGTGATTTGATAGGGTGGATGTGGAGAAGATGTTTCCACTTGTGGGGTCGTCCAAAACGAGGGCCACTAAATATAATATAGTCACTAATGAATCCAACACAGAATTCAGGACAAACGTTTTTACCCAGAGAGTAATTAGAATCATAGAATCATTACAGCACAGAAAGAGGCCATTCAGCCCATCGAGCCTGTGCCAGCTCTTTGTAAGAGCAATCTAGTTAGTCCCATTCCCCCGCTCTTTCCTGGTAGCTCTGCAAATTTTTTCCCTTCAAATATTGATCCAATTCCTTTTTGAAAGTCACTATTGAATCTGCTTCCACCGCCCTTTCAGGCAGCACATTCCAGATCAGAACTACTCGCTGCGTAAAAAAGTTTTTCCTCACGTTGCCTTTGATTCTTTTGCCGATCACCTTAAAATTAGAATGTGGAACTTGCTACCACTTGGAGTAGTTGAGGTCAAAAGGACAGAGGCCTTTAAAGGGAAGCTAAATAAGTCCATGAGGGAGAACGGAATAGAGGATATGCTGATAGGGTGAGACGAAGCAGGGTGAGAGGAGGCTCGTGTGGAGCATAAACACCAGCACAGACTAGTTGGGCCGAATGGCCTGTTTCTGTGCTGTAAGTTTTATGTATTTGTAAGTTTTATGTAATTCTATGTAATTCGAATGGTAACCTCAGGATTATTAGCCGAGCCACGTGCTAATTGGCATCGGGACAAACGGATCAGGAAGGTGAACATGTGGCTGAAGGAGTGGTGTGGGAAGGAGGGGTTCCATTTCATGGGACACTGGGACCAGTACTGGGACAGGAGGGAGCTGGACCACTGGGACAGGAGGGAGCTGGACTACTGGGACAGGAGGGAGCTGGACCACTGGGACAGGAGGGAGCTGTACCATTGGGACAGGAGGGAGCTGTACCACTGGGACAGGAGGGAGCTGTACCACTGGGACAGGAGGGAGCTGGACCACTGGGACAGGAGGGAGCTGGACCACTGGGACAGGAGGGAGCTGTACCACTGGGACAGGAGGGAGCTGTACCACTGGGACAGGAGGGAGCTGGACCACTGGGACAGGAGGGAGCTGTACCACTGGGACAGGAGGGAGCTGTACCACTGGGACAGGAGGGAGCTGGACCACTGGGACAGGAGGGAGCTGTACCATTGGGACAGGAGGGAGCTGGACCACTGGGACAGGAGGGAGCTGTACCACTGGGACAGGAGGGAGCTGTACCACTGGGACAGGAGGGAGCTGGACCACTGGGACAGGAGGGAGCTGTACCACTGGGACAGGAGGGAGCTGGACCACTGGGACAGGAGGGAGCTGGACCACTGGGACAGGAGGGAGCTGTACCATTGGGACAGGAGGGAGCTGGACCACTGGGACAGGAGGGAGCTGGACCACTGGGACAGGAGGGAGCTGGACCACTGGGACAGGAGGGAGCTGGACCACTGGGACAGGAGGGAGCTGGACCACTGGGACAGGAGGGAGCTGGACCACTGGGACAGGAGGGAGCTGGACCACTGGGACAGGAGGGAGCTGGACCATTGGGACGGACTCCACCTGAACCGGGCTGGGACCAAGGTCCGAGTGGAAAGGATAAACAGGGTGCGAAGATGTCTTTGTTCAGAAGTGTGCACAATGTCACACTGTTGAAACTGGAGGCAAACACAAGACTGGGCCAATCCTGTCGGACTTATTTGGACACAAGACTGGCCAGGCTGAAGGATTTTCTTACACAGAAGCAAATAAAAACAAAGGTATTACCTGGGGTGAGGACATACTCAGAGAGCACCTGGAGAATCTGAAGAAATATATCCCAGGAACAAACATGATTTTTACAGGTCTCCGGAAGAAGAGTGATTGTGAAGACTTGAGAGCTGACCTTAAACCTGCCACAGCCAAGTAATGTTCAACCACAGCATCTGCTGCCTTTATTTATTTAAAAAGGGCTTTAAATTAATATACTGGGGGGAGGTCTCAGTCAGAAACAATAGTAAAATGATAGGTTAATGATTGATAAAAGGAATAAGAGCAGAGTTCAGGTTATAAATAGTGATAGAGACACTCCAGGTGAAGGGAACACTGAAATAACTAAAGTCGTTACAGCAGGAGTGAGAAATAAGAAACATGTTAAATTACACAAAGTGAGAAAGGCAGCAACAGGGCAGAAGGTCAGGTTCGGGTCTTTTGCCCAAGTAAGGGTTTTATTTACTAATGCACGGAGTACAAGAATTAAATTGAGTGAATTAGAGGCTCAAATGCAGCTTTGGAAGAGCAGAGTGGCTCAACTCAGAAAGGTGGTGAATTTCTTGAGTGCATTCAAGATAGTTTTCTGGAACAATATATTCTAGAACCATCAAGAGGACAGGCCATGCTAGATTCAGTAATGAGTAATGAGCCAGACCTAGTTTATGATCTAACAGTAAGGGAACATTAATCAAACAGTGATCATAATATGATAGTTGACATTACATAATATAAATGTTAGGTTTGAAAAGGAGAAACTTAACGCAGTTACTAAGATTCTAGATTTTGATCAGGCTGACTTTAATGGGATGAGAGAGACTGACGACAGCACACTGGTCAAAACTGTTATCTGGTAAAACGACAGATGATCAGTGGGAGGTGTTCAGAAAAAGATTTTAGCTTAATACAGGATCTGTATAAACCCCTAAGGAGCAAGAGCTCGACTTACCAAATAAAACAGTCACGGTCAACAAAAGAGGTGAGAGATAAGATAAAACTAAAGGGAAGAGTAAAGTGTAGATCCAGGGGACTGGGAGAGATTTGAAGAACAGCAAAGGAAGACAAAAAAGATAGTGAGAGCTGCAAAAAGAGAGAATGAAAACAAACATACGAAGGATATCAAGATTAACACAAAAAGATTTTACAATTATATTAGAGAAAGGGTAGACAAGGGGAATGTGGGCCCTTTAAAAATAGATGCAGGTAATATTGCAAATGAAAATAAGGAAATGGCAGACTTGTTGAATAATTACTTTGTGTCAGTCTTCACCACCCTAAATATTCACTCCCTTCACCACCGGCGCACAGTGGCTGCAGTGTGTACCATCCACAGGATGCACTGCAGCAACTCGCCAAGGCTTCTTCGACAGCACCTCCCAAACCCACGACCTCTACCACCTAGAAGGACAAGAGCAGCAGGCACATGGGAACAACACCACCTGCATGTTCCCCTCCAAGTCACACACCATCCCGACTTGGAAATATATTGCCGTTCCTTCATCGTCGCTGGGTCAAAATCCTGGAACTCCCTCCCTAACAGCACTGTGGGAGAACCTTCACCACACGGACTGCAGCGGTTCAAGAAGGCGGCTCACCACCACCTTCTCAAGGGCAATTAGGGATGGGCAATAAATGCCGGCCTCGCCAGCAACGCCCACATCCCATGAACGAATAAAAAATAAATGTTCCCTATTTTTATTAATGACTTTGATAACACAATAAAGGGCCTTATATCCAAATTTTCCAATGACACAAAGATTGGAGGCATATTAAATAGTGGAGACAGGATCATAAAATTATAAAGAGACATTGATAGATTAAGTGAGTGGGCAAAACTGTGGCAGATGGATTTCAATGCTCATGAGTATAAGGTCATCCATTTTGGTCCAAAACAGGATCGATGTGAGTATATTTAAACGGTGAAAAGCTGGAGCAGTGGAGGTCCAAAGAGATGACGGGGTCCGTGTAAACAGATCACTGAAATGTAGTCGTCAGGTCCAAAACATAATCAAAAAGGCGAATGGAATGTGAGCCTTTATAAGTGGAGGACTGGAATATCGAGGGGAGGGAGTTTTCCTCCAGCTGGACAAATCCCTGGTTAGACCACATCTGGAGTACTGGGTACAGTTCTGGGCACCGCACTGAGAAAGGATATATTGGCCTTGGAAGGAGTGCAGTGTCGATTCACCAGAATATTACCAGGGCTCCAAGGGTTAGATTATGAGGAGAGATTATATAAACGAGGCTTGTATTCCCTGGAGGTTAAGGGGTGATTTGATTGAGGATTTTAGGATTTTGAAAGGAATTGATCGGGTCGTTAGAGGGAAATTTTTTCCACTGGTGGGGGAGTCTAGGAAAAGGGGACATGACCGTAAAATCAGAGCCAGGCCAATCAGGAGAGAAGTTAGCAACTCATCATTTTAAATCTGAGATCGATAGATTTTTGCTCGCCAAGGGTATTAAGGGATAAGGAGCCAATGTGGGTGGATGGAGATAGGATACAGATCAGCCATGATCACATTGAATGGTGGAACAGGCTCGAGGGGCTGAATGGCCCACTCCTCTCTGTAATTAATGAGATAAGACGACAGTGAGTCTGTGTGAGTGACCAGTGTCCATGTGTCAGTATTATCATCTCCTGGTATTCCAGGTGCTGGGTGTCATTGCAGATTGACATGGTTGCTGCCACTGTGTGGTTTGTGCTGATTCTGATTGACAATTCTAGTAACGACCCAGCTGGGGGGGAAGTGTGACAGCTGCTGCTGTTTGCTTTAATTCACCTGTGTACTGTTTAACCCCACGTTACAGCACTGAGCTCTGTGGAGACTGAGCACCAGAGTTATAAAGACTCGGAGAAAAGGGCAGCAAATACTCAAAAACACTTGTTCTGTTGGACCCAGGAAGCCAATCGATGTGTGGGAACAAGTTAAGTCCTGTTTTGTGAACTCATCCACTGATTGGCTCTTGCTTCTGTATAGTTTTGCTTCATGATAAATACTAATTACTGTTTTTCACCCGTACAGAAAACAAAACAGACCGACTGTGTATTGTCTGGTGAACCAGACAGCACGGGTGTGACAGACCCTAACACAGTGAAACTGACGGGGCAGGTATTACAGTCGGTGAAACCGACAGGAAAACGGGGTGTGAATTACAGAGTGAAACAGATCAGTCAAGTATTAGAGAGTGGAACAGATAGGGCGGGTATTAAAGGGAATGGAATAGAGAGTCACAGTAATACAGAGAGTGAAACAGACAGGGCAGGGATGGGAACAATTCAATAAATAAATCCTTTTGATGCCAACTGTGGGAACAGTCAATGTTCCTTAAATCAGCCAGTATCAGGACTTCCATTGATTTCAATCTCTCTCTCTCTCTCTCCCTATCTGTTTATATTTGTGTATTTATTGATTGTGTCTATATCTATCCGAGTCTATGTGTGTCTCTGTGACAGGACATGTGTGTCTGTGTGAGTCTCTGTGACAGGGCGTGTGTGTCTGTGTGAGTCTCTGTGACGGGGCGTGTGTGTCTGTGTGAGTCTCTGTGACAGGGCGTGTGTGTCTGTGTGAGTCTCTGTGACAGGGCGTGTGTGTCTGTGTGAGTCTCAGTGACGGGGCGTGTGTGTCTGTGTGTCTGTGTGACAGGGCGTGTGTGTCTGTGTGAGTCTCTGTGACGGGGCGTGTGTGTCTGTGTGAGTCTCTGTGACAGAGCGTGTGTGTCTGTGTGAGTCTCTGTGACAGGGCGTGTGTGTCTGTGTGAGTCTCTGTGACAGGGCGTGTGTGTCTGTGTGAGTCTCTGTGACAGGGCGTGTGTGTCTGTGTGAGTCTCAGTGACGGGGCGTGTGTGTCTGTGTGAGTCTCTGTGACGGGGCGTGTGTGTCTGTGTGAGTCTCTGTGACAGAGCGTGTGTGTCTGTGTGAGTCTCTGTGACAGGGCGTGTGTGTCTGTGTGAGTCTCTGTGACAGGGCGTGTGTGTCTGTGTGAGTCTCTGTGACAGGGCGTGTGTGTCTGTGTGAGTCTCAGTGACGGGGCGTGTGTGTCTGTGTGTCTGTGTGACAGGGCGTGTGTGTCTGTGAGAGTCTCTGTGACGGGGCGTGTGTGTCTGTGTGAGTCTCTGTGACGGGGCGTGTGTGTCTGTGTGAGTCTCTGTGACAGGGCGTGTGCGTCTGTGTGAGTCTCTGTGACGGGGCGTGTGTGTCTGTGTGAGTCTCTGTGACAGGGCGTGTGTGTCTGTGTGAGTCTCTGTGACAGGGCGTGTGTGTCTGTGTGAGTCTCTGTGACAGGGCGTGTGTGTCTGTGTGAGTCTCTGTGACGGGGCGTGTGTGTCTGTGTGAGTCTCTGTGACAGGGCGTGTGTGTCTGTGTGAGTCTCTGTGACAGGGCGTGTGTGTCTGTGCGAGTCTCTGTGACAGGGCGTGTGTGTCTGTGTGAGTCTCTGTGACAGGGCGTGTGTGTCTGTGCGAGTCTCTGTGACAGGGCGTGTGTGTCTGTGTGAGTCTCTGTGACAGGGCGTGTGTGTCTGTGTGAGTCTCTGTGACAGGGTGTGTATGTCTGTGTGAGTCTCTGTGACAGGGCGTGTGTGTCTGTGTCTTTGTGAGTTCCTGAATTATTTTGGATATTCCCAGCTGTCTGAACACAACTAGCCCGACCTGCTCTCAGTCCCTTATATTGGAGAAAAGCTGCACGTTCTTACCAATGATTCCCAGTATGTCTGAGTGATACTTTTCCGATCCATTCAGCCTCTTCTGGATAAGTTGTGATATATTGGACAGGTTCAGGGTGAGCGCTGGAACATCTGGGTCTGTGACTCTCTGAGTCTCAGTCACTCTGGAATGAAAGAGGAGAGAATGTTTTTATCAGTGGGGACATTTCAGATCAGAAACCCAGAGGGGAACGAGTGATCAGTGCAACAACCTGCACCCCTTCTAATGCTCGTACTGAGACCCCACAGCAACCCATCCTGAAAATGGCAGAATCCCGGGATTTGCAGTCTCCCTGCATTCACACTGATCTCCACACGTGCAGTGGGATCCTGGTTTGCTGCCACTTCAGCTCAGTTTGTGATTTTCAAAGCCGTCTGTGTTCAGTCCAGTTTCTCTGTACTGGAGTCCTCATCTTTCCATTATCAATAATTATTATTATCCCGAGGGTCTCCAGTCTGTGCTCCCCCCTCTCTGCAGGATCACACTCTCTACAATCATGTGAAGTGAGGAGAGGAGAAGGAACAGCCTCCCAGGTAGAGGTAGACGTAGAGAGGAGGAGAGGTAGACGTAGAGAGGTGGAGAGGTAGACATGGAGAGGAGGAGAGGTAGACATGGAGAGGAGGAGAGGTAGACGTAGAGAGGTGGAGAGGTAGACGTAGAGAGGTGGAGAGGTAGACATGGAGAGGAGGAGAGGTAGACATGGAGAGGTGGAGAGTTAGACATAGAGAGGAGGAGAGGTAGACATAGAGAGGAGGAGAGGTAGACATGGAGAGGAGGAGAGGTAGACATAGAGAGGAGGAGAGGTAGACGTAGAGAGGTGGAGAGGTAGACGTAGAGAGGTGGAGAGGTAGACATGGAGAGGAGGAGAGGTAGACGTAGAGAGGTGGAGAGGTAGACGTAGAGAGGTGGAGAGGTAGACATGGAGAGGAGGAGAGGTAGACATAGAGAGGAGGAGAGGCAGACGTAGAGAGGTGGAGAGGTAGACGTAGAGAGGTGGAGAGGTAGACATGGAGAGGAGGAGAGGTAGACGTAGAGAGGTGGAGAGGTCGACGCAGAGAGGTGGAGAGGTAGAGGTAGAGAGGTGGAGAGGTAGACGTAGAGAGGTGGAGAGGTAGAAGTAGAGAGGTGGAGAGGTAGACGTAGAGAGGTGGAGAGGTAGAAGTAGAGAGGTGGAGAGGTAGAGGTAGAGAGGTGGAGAGGTAGACGTAGAGAGGTGGAGAGGTAGACGTAGAGAGGTGGAGAGGTAGACATGGAGAGGAGGAGAGGTAGACGTAGAGAGGTGGAGAGGTAGACGCAGAGAGGTGGAGAGGTAGATGTCGAGAGGAGGAGAGGTAGACGTAGAGAGGTGGAGAGGTAGACATAGAGAGGTGGAGAGGTCGAGGTAGAGAGGTGGAGAGGTAGACGTAGAGAGGTGGAGAGGTAGACATGGAGAGGAGGAGAGGTAGACGTAGAGAGGTGGAGAGGTAGACGCAGAGAGGTGGAGAGGTAGATGTCGAGAGGAGGAGAGGTAGACGTAGAGAGGTGGAGAGGTAGACGTAGAGAGGTGGAGAGGTAGAGGTAGAGAGGAGGAGAGGTAGACATAGAGAGGTGGAGAGGTAGAGGTAGAGAGGTGGAGAGGTAGACGTAGAGAGGTGGAGAGGTAGACGTAGAGAGGTGGAGAGGTAGAGAGGTGGAGAGGTAGACGTAGAGAGGTGGAGAGGTAGAGGTAGAGAGGTGGAGAGGTAGACGGAGAGAGGTGGAGAGGTAGAGGTAGAGAGGTGGAGAGGTAGATGTAGAGAGGAGGAGAGGTAGACGTAGAGAGGTGGAGAGGTAGAGGTAGAGAGGTGGAGAGGTCGAGGTAGAGAGGTGGAGAGGTAGAGGTAGAGAGAAGGAAATGTTTAGGGGGAGAATTCCAGAGCTTAGGGCCTAGAAAGCTGAAAACACGACTGCCGATGGTGGGGTGAAGCAAATCGGGGATCCACAAAAGGACAGAATTAGTGGAACGCAGAATTCTCGGAGAGTTGTAGGGCTGGAGGAGGTTACAGAGACAGGGAGTGACGAGGCCATGGAGGGAATTAAAACAAGGATGAGAATTTTAAACTCGAGGCGTTGCTGGACCGGGAGTCAATGTGGGTCAGTGAGCAGAGGGTGATGGGTGAAGGGGACATGGTGCGAGTTAGGATACGGGCAGCAGAGTTTTGGATCAGCTGAAGGTCATGGTGGGTGGAAGATGGGAGGCCGGACAGGAGAGAATTGGAAAAGTCGAGTCGAGAGGTAACAATAGCATGGATGAGGGTTTCAGCAGCAGATGCTGAGACAGGTGATATTATGGGGTGGAAGTAGGAGGTCTTGGTGATGGAGAGGAAATGGGGTCGGAAGCTCAGCTCAGGGTCAAATAGAACGCCGAGGTTGGGAACAGTCTGGTTCAGACTCAGACAGTGGCCAGGGAGGGGGATGGAGTCGGTGACTAGGGAACGGAGTTTGTGGTGGGGACCGAAGACAATGGCTTCGAACTTCCCAATATTTAATTGGAGGAAATTTCACCTCATCCAATACTGGATGTCGGACAAGCAGCGTAACAAATCAGATGCTGTGGAGGGGTCGAGAGAGGTGGTGGTGAGGTAGAGCTGGGGGTCGTCAGTGTACATGTGGAATCTCCCATTTCCCACAGGCTGCCTGAGCCAATAACCCCTCAAACCACAGTGAAACATCACTCAATATTCCCACCATTTGAAAGCACCTTATCTGGGAAGGTTTCCAAGCGGTGATTCTACTTTCACTCTTCTCCCAGATACAGGGGAAGGTTCCCTATCAGCAGCAGGTACTGTATGACTGAGAGGAACTTACCTGGAAAGGAGCTGCTTCGAGTTCTGTGAATAAAGAGAGGAGATCAAATCAGTCAACGAACAAATCAACACCCAATGGAACCAAAGAGTGAATTTGGGATTGAGAGTAAAGAGTTCAGTGTATAACAGTAGGTGGGGCCAGTCACAGGAATGGGCAATAATCCCACATTTCACTGCACTCCATCCTGGGGCAGCGCCAACACTCCGAGGGCAGGGCTGAGGGGGCAGCACCAAAACTCCGAGGGCAGGGCCGAGGGGGCAGCGCCAACACTCTGAGGGCAGGGCTGAGGGGGCAGCAGCAACACTCCGAGGGCAGGGCTGAGGGGGCAGCGGCAACACTCCCAGGGCAGGGCTGAGGGGGCAGTGCCAACACTCCGAGGGCAGGGCCGAGGGGGCAGCGCCAACACTCCGAGGGCAGGGCTGAGGGGGCAGCACCAACACTCGCAGGGCAGGGCCGAGGGGGCAGCGCCAAAACTCCGAGGGCAGGGCTGAGGGGGCAGCGCCAACACTCCGAGGGCAGGGCTGAGGGTGCAGCACCAACACTCCGAGGGCAGGGCTGAGGGGGCAGCGCCAACACTCCGAGGGCAGGGCTGAGGGGGCAGCACCAACATTCCGAGGGCAGGGCTGAGGGGGCAGCGCCAACACTCCCAGGGCAGGGCTGAGGGGGCAGCGCCAACACTCCGAGGGCAGGGCTGAGGGGGCAGCGCCAACACTCCGAGGGCAGGGCTGAGGGGGCAGCACCAACATTCCGAGGGCAGGGCTGAGGGGGCAGCGCCAACACTCCCAGGGCAGGGCCGAGGGGGCAGCACCAATGCTGGGCCCCACCAACAATCTTCAAACAATTCAGCCCTCTCACCAGCCTCACAGAAACGCCCCATTCCCCAGACATGGCCCTGTTTATATTGAAGATGTACCTGAATAAAGGAGAGATGGTCCCTCTGTACCAGACTCTGGGTTTCTCCATCTATTAATGTAATCTGTTCCATCCTCTTGTTTAATGCTTCAGAGCAGCTTCTAATCTGTGAGAGAGCTCGGAGACCCTCCTCATCGATCAGTTTCAGTGCGTATTCTTCATCTTCTTCCAGCTGTCTCCTCCATTCAGAGAAGCTCTTCGATAGCTTTCCTTTCAGCTCATTGATTCGTGTCTGAAACCCAAACCAACTCTCATTACAAACGGCCCTTCCACACAGCTCTTACCCTGAGCACACGGCACTTTCCAGGGACGGGACAGTTTGTTTTGATCACTACTCGATTACCCGTTAAAGATAGACAAGCAGTGGGGGAGGGTCTACTGGGAGAGAAAACAGAGTTTAACGAGTGTTGCCTTGAGCCTTGAGTTTAATAGAAAGAGCACTGTATTTAGACTGTGTATGGCACTGCCACCTGGTCCATCCACACCTGGAGTGATGGGTCCAGTTTTGGTGCCCACACCTGGTGAAGGAGATTGAGACTCTGGAGAGGACGGTGGCCAGAATGACACGTAGTCTGATGGATTTTAGTTCTGAGGATCGGCTCCAAGAGGGAAGGCGATTTCGAGAAAGGCAGGCCGAGAGGGACATGATTGAGGTTTTTAAAATGATCGAGGGATTATTGGACTCACTCGTTGGGTGAGGTACTTGAGATGGATCGGGATGGTAGGACTAGAGGGCCTGTGTATAAAATCCATAGGCACAGAGTTAGGTTAGACCCCAGAGTCCTCGATCTCTGGAAAAGACTCCCTGAACATGTCGGGGGTATGGAGTCACTCCCACCCTTTAAAAGGGAGCTGGGGAGGAATTTCCCAGAGTTTGTCCTGAATTGTCTGCAGGTGTTTTTTCTCTCTTCTGTTTGCCTTTCCCAGGTGAGTACATGGTTCGGGGTGGATCAGTGGTGTGTGTGATTGAACCCTGTCTGCCTGGGGCAGGCTCGCTGGGGCTAATGTTCTTTTCGACCTCTTCCTTTCTATGTTCATCTGATACAGGCTTCAGGGCAAGTCTCCAACTCCCAGCCTCTGACTGTGTCTGTTTCAGGAAATCCAGTGCCCAAGTGATGTAATAATATTCCCTGGGAGGTGCAGGGAGAGTTAAGCAGCTCCCCCTCACATCAAACACACGGGGAACTCAGTGTAATCAGTGACTCGGCCCCAACACAACCAGCCTGGTTTGGAAGGCCTGTTTCTGATGTGCTCATTGACTCAGTGGGGAGAGAAACCCTTTCTAAATCCAGTCCCACTTTACCCACCTTTATTTCAGCTTCTGATCTCTCCAAGTCTCGCTGTTTGCTGGAACAATTCTGCTGGACTCCCCGAAGACTCTCGATTTCTCTCTCCAATTCTTCCTGTAAAGGCAATTGGAAAGTGTTTAAAAGGGATTCAAACTGGAATGTAAAAGGGAAATGATTCCGTTCCAGGAGTGACCCCACTGGGTGTGGATGGAAAGTGGTTTGGGGGATTCTCAGTGTCTGGGCCCTGAGCAGAAATATTCCCTTCTGTGACTCTCAGTAAAGAGACGCTCCCTGCCCTGTATAAACTGAGGAACCACACACACACCGGCTTCTTTTCACACTGACTCACCGTGTGCTGCATTTTCACACGGACTCAGCTCCTCCATTTCCAGGAATCAGCCAAGGGGAAAGGGAGACAGACTCAGTCACACCAGCATTTCTCAAACACCAATTCCCTCTTGTTGTGAGAAACAGTTTCTCCCCCCAGCCACTGAGTCTCCCCCCGTGGGTGTCCCACACTCCCCCCACCGGTGATGGTCCTCTCCCTGCTGGTCAGATGGCAGAATACCCCAGCGTTACACAGGGCTACAACATGCTCTGCTCCACAGCCCAATGCCATGGAGTGCCAGTTCTCACTGGTGCCCACACAGTGAATTACTGAGCTCTACAGTGCCCTCACCAGGAGGGGCTGAGTGTGGGTGAGGGGCAGTCACTGTGGGCCACTCTCACACCCTCCCAGTGCCCACCCTGTTCTCTCAGACAGACTGTAAGAGAAAGGGGACGGAGCAAATCTGACTGATGAAAAACAAACAGCTGAAAACCCAGACCTGGGGCAGCAAGAAAACACTGGGCGAAATCAGCACTGTCTGCAATCAGTTCTAATTAATGTTGGTCATTAACAGGAAAACTCTCCCTCACTGTATTTAATATCAGGAATTGTGTCACTCACCTTAATTGCAGCTTGTGCCTCATCCAGGCTCAGCAGTGTGTGGGATTTATGTTTCCCTATTATTACACAAGAAACACACACATACTCTGCATCATCTTCACAGTAGTATTCAAGGATCTTCTGATGGTCAACGCACTGCCTGTCTGTAAGATCAGCCACAGGTTCGATGAGGGTGTGTCCACTGAAGGCCTTGTTCAGCAGATGTGGTTTTAAATGACTGGAGCAAAATGATGTTTCACATTTCAGACATGTCTTCACAGCTGGGGATGGATTCTCGACACAGTAATCACACACGACATGGGCTGAATCAGCTCCAGGCTCCATCCCTCCAGCACCTGAAGCAGCTTTCACACAGCACAAGAGAGACTGAGGAACCAGAGCAGGAAGTGAAATTCTTATAAACACTCGGTGCCGGGAGTGACGATGTTAGTTTCACTTTCATGATTCACTCTGTCTGAAGATTAACCCTTTCAGTCCTGCAGTAGCAGGTCAGAACCAAAATCAGAAACACAAGATTACAATTTTACAATCTGTAGCCAGAATACAGCAAACTGGGCTCAGTAAACACAAGCCGAAAACTGATCAGCTCAGACCAGACCCAAAATGGTTTAAGAAACAAATTAAAACTGATATAAAGAGGGAAAAATAAACGTTACAAATCCTGCAGAGAGGAAGGTGAAGGAGATCTCTGGGAGGAATAGAAAAATATACAGAAAAAGTTAAAAGGTTCATCAGAGGGGCAAAGAGAGTTCAAACAAAGCAAACCAGCAGAGGCTACAAGTCTCAGTAAACTCAACACGAAACATATCCAAACAACACAGAGCTGTGACCAACAAAGATAAAATAATGTTGGACAACAAATCCAAAACAGGAGAATACAGTCAGAGGAAGTCACGATCAAACTGTACAGGGTCTGGTCAGACCCACCTCGAGTACTGTGTCCAGTTCTGGTCAGACCCACCTCGAGTACTGTGTCCAGTTCTGGTCAGACCCACCTCGAGTACTGTGTCCAGTTCTGGTCAGACCCACCTCGAGTACTGTGTCCAGTTCTGGTCAGACCCACCTCGAGTACTGTGTCCAGTTCTGGTCAGACCCACCTCGAGTACTGTGTCCAGTTCTGGTCAGACCCACCTCGAGTACTGTGTCCAGTTCTGGTCAGATCCACCTCAAGTACTGTGTCCAGTTCTGGTCAGACTCACCTCGAGTACTGTGTCTAGTTCTGGTCAGACCCACCTCGAGTACTGTGTCCAGTTGTGGTCAGACCCACCTCAAGTACTGCGTCCAGTTCTGGTCAGACCCACCTCAAGTACTGCGTCCAGTTCTGGTCAGACCCACCTCGAGTACTGTGTCCAGTTCTGGTCAGACCCACTGTGTCCAGATCTGGTCACAGGAACATAGGGACGGAATAGCCTACGCAGCCCCTCGAGACTGTTCCACAATGAAATTTGGTCGTGGCTAATCTGTATCTTAACTTCATTTACCCATCTTGGTTCCGTAACCCTTAATAACCTTGCCTAACAAATTCTACCAATTTCAGGTTTGAAATTTTCAATTGACCCCCAGCCTCAACAGCTTTTTGGGGGAGTGAGTTCCAGATTTCCACTCCCCATTGTGTGACGAACTGCTTCCTGACATCACCCCTGAATGACTGAGCTCTAATTTTAAGGTTCTGTCCCTTGACTAATTAACTAATTTGAAGGTTATGCCCCTTCTTCTGGATTACCGCACCAGAGGAAATAGTTTCTCTCTATCTGGTTAAAAAGGAGGAACTCAAATATAGTAATCTCTGGATTACTCCCAGTGCCACGCACGAGTGAGTATTGGAATAGTCGGACAAGACAGGTTAATGCGTTGCTGGAGAAATGGTGCAGGAGTCAGAGCGTCAGATTCCTGGGGCATTGGGACCAGTTCTGGGGCAGGAGGGATCTGTTCAAAATGAACGGGTTGCACCTCAACAGAGCTGGGACCAATGTCCCCCCAGGCAGGTTAAATAGTGCTGTGGGGGGAGGGTTTAAACAAATTTGGCAGGGGGATGGGCACCAGGAGGAAACATTAGAGAGGAGAAACAAGGTGCACAGAGGACTGGGAGGCAGACTAAAGAATAGTTCAGAAATAGGAGGGAGCAGATAGAGGGGTAAATGCGAGGCAGTCGAAGATGAGTTTAGAGTGCGTGTGAATAAATGCAGGTATCGTGATCAATAAGGTTGGTGAGCTGCAGGCTCGAGTCACCACATGGGACTATGATATAGAGGCAATAACAGAGACCAGGCTCAAAGAAGGGGAGGATTGGGGGCTTAATATCCTGGCTACAAGGTATTCAGGAAAGATAGGGAAGGAATGAAAGGAGTTGGCGGGAGGTGGGTGGGTGGTGGCAGTATTGATCGAGGAAACCGTTATAGCACTGGAAATGGATGATGTATCTGAGGGTCAAAGAGAGAATCTATTTGTTTCGAATTAAGGAACAATAGAGGATCTATTACACCAATGGGTGTACACTATAGGGCACCAAATAGTGGGAAGGAGATAGAGGGGCAAATTTTCTGGCAAATTACAGAAAGATGCAAAAACTATAAAGTAGTGATAATGGGGGATTTCAATTATCACAATATGGACTGGGATAGTAAGAAAGGCAAGAAATGTGACAACATAAGAAGATCAGAACATAAGAAATAGGAGCAGGAGTAGGCCACATGGCCCCTCGAGCCTGCTTCGCCATTCAATCAGGTCACGGCTGATCTTTGACCTCAACCCCCCCCTTCCTGCCCGATCCCCATATCCCTTGATTCCCCGAGAGTCCAAATATCTGTCGATCTCAGCCTTGAATATACTCAACGACTGAGCAGAGAATTCCAAAGATTCACAACCCTCTGAGTGAAGAAATTCCTCCTCATCTCGGTCCTAAATGGCCGACCCCTTATCCTAAGACGATGCTCCCGAGTTCTACACTCTCCAGCCAGGGAAACAGCCTCTCAGCATCCACCCTGTCAAGCCCCCTCAAAATCTTGTATGTTTCAATGAGATCACCTCTCATTCTTCTAAACTCCAGAGAGTATAGGCCCATTCTACTCAATCTCTCCTCATAGGACAACACTCTCATCCCAGGAATCAATCTAGTGAACCTTTGTTGCACCGCCTCTAAGGAGGGTAAGGAGACTAAAACTGCACAAAGTACTCCAGGTGAGGTCTCACCAAAGCCTGGCACAATTGAAGGAAGACTTCCTTACTATTGTCCTCCAACCCCCTTGCAATTAAAGCCAACATACCATTTGCCTTCCGAATTGCTTGCTGTACCTGCAGGTTAACTTTCTGTGTTTCGTATACGAGGACACCCAAATCCCTCTGAACACCAACATTTAATAGTTTCTCACCATTTAAAAAATATTCCCTTTTTCTATTCTTCCTTCCAAAGTGAATAACCTCACATTTCCCCACATTATATTCCATCTGCCACCTTCTTGCCCACTCACTTAACCTGTTGATATCCCTTTGCAGACTCTCTGTGTCCTCCTCAAAGCTCACTTTCCCATCTAGCTTTGTATCATCAGCAAACTTGGGTACATTACACTCGGTCCCTTCTTCTAAGTCATTAATATAGATTGTAAATAGCTGAGGCCCAAGCACTGATCCTTGCGGCACCCCACGAGTTACAACCTGCCAACCTGAAAATGACCCGTTTATCCCTACTCTCTGTTTTCTGTCCATTCACCAATCCTCTCTCCATGCTAATATATTATCCCCAACCCCACGAGCCCTTATCTTGTGTAACAACCTTTTATGTGGCACGTTATTGAATGCCTTTTGAAAATCCAAATAAATTACATCCACTGGTTCCCCTTTATCTACCTTGATAGTTACATCCTCAAAAAACTCCAGTAGATTTGTCAAACACAATTTCCCTTTCGTAAAACCATGTTGACTCTGCCGAACCATATTATGATTTTCTAAGTGCCCCATTACCACGTCCTAAATAATAGATTCCAGCATTTTCCCAACTGCTGATGTCAGGCTAACTGGCCTGTAGTTCCCAGTCTTCTCTCTCCCTCCTTTCTTGAATAGCGGGGTTACATTTGCAACCTTCCAATCCACAGGGACCATTCCAGAATCGATGGAATTTTGGAAGATCACAACCAATGCATCCACTATCTCTGCAGCCACCTCTTTTAGATCCCTAGGATGTAGGCCAGCAGGTCCAAGGGATTTGTTGGTTTTTACTCCCGTTAATTTCTCCAGTACTTTTTTTTAACCAGTACTAATTACTTTAAGTTCCTCACTCTCATTAGACCCTTGGTCCCCCACTATTTCTGGGATGCTTTTTGTGTCTTCTACTGTGAAGACAGATACAAAATTCTTGTTTAACGTCTCTGCCATTTCCTTATTCCCCATTATCATTTCTCCTGTCTCAGCCTTTTTTTTTATTCGTACATGGGACGTGGACCAGCATTTATTGCCCATCCTTAATTGCCCTTAAGAAGGTGGTGGTGAGCCGTCTTCTTGAACCGCTGCAGTCCGTATGGTGAAGGTTCTCCAACAGTTAGGTAGGGAGTTCCAGGATTTTGACCCAGCGACGATGAAGGAACGGCAATATATTTCCAAATCGGGATGGTGTGTGACTTGGAGGGGAACGTGCAGGTGGTGTTGTTCCCATGTGCCTGCTGCTCTTGTCCTTCTCGATGGTCGAGGTCGTAGGTTTGGGAGGTGCTGTCGAAGAAGCCTTGGCGAGTTGTTGCAGTGCATCCTGTGGATGGTACACACTGCAGCCACCGTGCGCCAGTGGTGAAGGGAGTGAATGTTTAGGGTGGTGGATGGGGTGCCAATCAAGCGGGCTGCTTTGTCCTGGATGGTGTCAAGCTTCTTGAGTGTTGTTGGAGCTGCACTGATCCAGGCAAGTGGAGAGTATTCCATCACACTCCTGACTTGTGCCTTGTAGATGGTGGAAAGGCTTTGGGGAGTCAGGAGGTGAGTCACTCGCCGCAGAATACCCAGCCTCTGACCTGCTCTTGTAGCCACAGTATTTATGTGGCTGGTCCAGTTAAGTTCAGCCTCTAAGGGACCCACATTACTTTTGGTACTCTCTTCCTTTTTACATACGTGTCTTACAATCTGTTTTCATATTTCTTGTTAATTTACTCTCATATTCTACTTTCTCCCTCTTTATTATTTTTTTGGTCATCCTTTGCTGGTTTCTTAAACCTCTCCCAATCCTCAGGCTTACTACTCTTCTTGGCAATATTGCAAGCCTCTACTTTTATTCTAATACAATCCTTAACTTCTTTAGTTAGTCACAGATGGATCACTTTTCCTGTGGGGCTTTTATTCCTCAATGGAATGTATAGTCATTGAGAGTTATGAAATATTTCTTTAAATGTTCGCCATTGCTTATCTGCCATCATACCTTTTAATCTAATTTCCCAATCAACCTTAGCCAACTCACCCCTCATACCTATGCAATTGGCTTTGTTTAAGTTTATGACTCTAGTTTTGGACTTAAGTACATCATTCTCGAATGCAATGTGAAATTCTATCATATTATGATCACTCTTCCCCACAGGATCCCTGACTATGAGATTACTAATTAACCCTGTCTCATGACACAAGGCAAGATCTAAAATGGCCTGTTCGCTGGTTGGTTCCATGATGTATTGTTCTAAGAAACTGTCTCAAATGCATTCCCTGAACTCGTTCTCCAAACTACTTTAGCCAATTTGATTTGCCCGGTCTATATGAAGCTTAAAGTCCCCCATGATTATTGCATTACCTTTATTACAAGCTCTTCTTATTTCTTGATTTATACTCTGTCCAACAGTATAACTACTATTAGGGGGCCTATAAACTACTCCCACCAGTGTTTTCTGCCCCTTGTTGTTTCTTATCTCCACCCAGACCGATTCTACTTCCTGATCTTCTGAGCCAAGATCCTTTCTCACCACTGTCCCTATCTCATCCTTTATCATCAGTGTCTCCCCCACACCCTCCTTTTCCATTTTGTCTCTCTTTTTGAAAAGTCTCATCACAATGTCTGCACTCGGACTCCAGCTCAACAACTCTGAGCCGAAGTTCCTCGAGTTGCAGACACTTCCTGCGGATGTGATTGCTCGGGATCTCACTGGTCTCCACCAACTCCCACATGCTGCAGCTACGACACACCACCTGCCCGGACACCCCATCAAACCTTGTTTTATATATTCAATTAGTTCAACTTTTAATTCACTCAGTATTCTTAGCTTTAATAATGAATTAGTTGATCTAGTTTAAGTTATTAGTTTAATAAAGTAATAGTTAGAGTTTCCCAGATCTTAGTTTAAACCAATGACCGAGTTTTGAGAGCAAAAAACAGTAAAACTCATCAACCAATGACCTGCCTGCTGCTCTGTGACGTCACTCCCTGATTAGTTTTGTTTGTTTTTTGTTTTTTATTTCACCGAATAATCCCGGGGTTCACCGAATAATCCCGGGGTTCACCGAATAATCCCAGGGTTCACCGAACAATCCCGGGGTTCACCGAATAATCCCGGGGTTCACCGAATAATCCCGGGGTTCACCGAATAATCCCGGGGTTCACCGAACAATCCCGGGGTTCACCGAATAATCCCGGGGTTCACCGAACAATCCCGGGGTTCACCGAATAATCCCGGGGTTCACCGAATAATCCCGGGGTTCACCGAATAATCCCGTGGGTCACCGAATAATCCCGGGGTTCACCGAATAATCCCGCGGTTCACCGAATAATCCCGCGGGTCACCGAATAATCCCGTGGGTCACCGAATAATCCCGTGGTTCACCGAATAATCCCGTGGGTCACCGAATAATCCCGGGTTTCACCGAATAATCCCGTGGGTCACCGAATAATCCCGGGGTTCACTGAATAATCCCGGGGTTCACCGAATATTCCCGGGGTTCACCGAATAATCCCGGGGTTCACCGAATAATCCCGTGGGTCACCGAATAATCCCGCGGTTCACCGAATAATCCCGTGGGTCACCGAATAATCCCGGGGTTCACCGAATAATCCCGGGGTTCACCGAATAATCCCGTGGGTCACCGAATAATCCCGGGGTTCACCGAATAATCCCGGGGTTCACCGAATAATCCCATGGTTCACCGAATAATCCCGTGGGTCACCGAATAATCCCGGGGTTCACCGAATAATCCCGTGGGTCACGGAATAATCCCGTGGTTCACCGAATAATCCCGTGGGTT
Source organism: Heptranchias perlo (assembly GCF_035084215.1). NCBI lineage: Eukaryota > Metazoa > Chordata > Chondrichthyes > Hexanchiformes > Hexanchidae > Heptranchias > Heptranchias perlo. The sequence goes on from NW_027139187.1 coordinate 67,440, forward strand.
CACCGAATAATCCCGTGGTTCACTGAATAATCCCGGGGTTCACCGAACAATCCCGTGGTTCACCGAATAATCCCGTGGTTCACCGCTCTCTCCCGTGGTTCACCGAACAATCCCGTGGTTCACCGAACAATCCCGTGGTTCACCGAATAATCCCGTGGTTCACCGCTCTCTCCCGTGGTTCACCGAATAATCCCGTGGTTCACCGAATAATCCCGTGGTTCACCGAAAAATCCCGTGGTTCACCGCATAATCCCGTGGTTCACCGAATAATCCCGTGGTTCACCGCATAATCTCGTGGTTCACCGAATAATCTCATGGTTCACCGAATAATCCCGTGGTTCACCGAAAAATCCCGTGGTTCACCGCATAATCTCGTGGTTCACCGAATAATCCCGTGGTTCACCGCATAATCCCGTGGTTCACCGAATAATCCCGTGGTTCACCGAATAATCCCACGGTTCACCGAATAATCCTGCGGTTCACCGAATAATCCCGTGGTTCACCGAATAATCCCGTGGTTCACCGAATTATCTCGTGGTTCACCAAATAATCTCATGGTTGACCGCTCTCTCCCTCATGGTTAACTGCCCTCTCGCGTGGGTCTCCGCCCTCTCCTGTGGGTATCCCCTCTCTCCCGTGGGTCTCCCCTCTCCCGTGGTTCTCTGCTCTCTCCCGTGGGTCTTCCCTCTCTCCCGTGGGTCTCCCCTCTCTCCCGTGGGTCTCCGCTCTCTCCCGTGGTTCTCCCCTCGCTCCCGTGGGTCTCCGCCCTCTCCCATGGTTCTCCGCCCTCTCCCGTGGTTCTCCCCTCTCTCCCGTGGGTCTCCGCTCTCTCCCGTGGTTCTCCGCCCTCTCCCGTGGATCTCCGCCCTCTCCCCTGGTTCTCCGCCCTCTCCCGTGGTTCTCCCCTCTCCCCTGGTTCTCCCCTCTCTCCCGTGGTTCTCCGCCCTCTCCCGTGGTTCTCCCCTCTCTCCCGTGGTTCTCCGCTCTCTCCCGTGGGTCTCCGCTCTCTCCCGTGGGTCTCCGCCCTCTCCCGTGGTTCTCCCCGTTCTCCCGTGGGTCTCCCCTCTCTCCCGTGGTTCTCCCCTCTCCCGTGGTTCTCCGCCCTCTCTCCCGTGGGTCTCCCCTCTCTCCCGTGGTTCTCCCCTCTCTCCCGTGGTTCTCCCCTCTCTCCCGTGGTTCTCCGCCCTCTCCCGTGGGTCTCCCCCCTCTCCCGTGGTTCTCCCCTCTCTCCCGTGGTTCTCCGCCCTCTCCCGTGGGTCTCCGCCCTCTCCCGTGGGTCTCCGCCCTCTCCCGTGGTTCTCCCCTCTCTCCCCTGGTTCTCCCCTCTCTCCCCTGGTTCTCCCCTCTCTCCCGTGGTTCTCCCCTCTCTCCCCTGGTTCTCCCCTCTCTCCCGTGGTTCTCCCCTCTCCCCTGGTTCTCCCGTCTCTCCCGTGGTTCTCCCCTCTCTCCCGTGGTTCTCCCCTCTCTCCCGTGGTTCTCCGCCCTCTCCCGTGGTTCTCCCCTCTCTCCCGTGGTTCTCCGCCCTCTCCCGTGGTTCTCCCCTCTCTCCCGTGGTTCTCCGCCCTCTCCCGTGGTTCTCCCCTCTCTCCCGTGGTTCTCCCCTCTCTCCCGTGGTTCTCCGCCCTCTCCCGTGGTTCTCCCCTCTCTCCCGTGGGTCTCCGCTCTCTCCCGTGGTTCTCCGCCCTCTCCCGTGGTTCTCCCCTCTCTCCCCTGGGTCTCCCCTCTCTCCCGTGGTTCTCCCCTCTCTCCCGTGGTTCTCCCCTCTCTCCCGTGTTTCTCCCCTCTCTCCCGTGGTTCTCCGCCCTCTCCCGTGGGTCTCCCCTCTCTCCCGTGGTTCTCCCCTCTCTCCCGTGGTTCTCCCCTCTCTCCCCTGGGTCTCCCCTCTCTCCCGTGGTTCTCCCCTCTCTCCCGTGGTTCTCCCCTCTCTCCCGTGGTTCTCCCCTCTCTCCCGTGGTTCTCCGCCCTCTCCCGTGGGTCTCCCCTCTCTCCCGTGGTTCTCCCCTCTCTCCCGTGGTTCTCCCCTCTCTCCCGTGGTTCTCCGCTCTCTCCCGTGGTTCTCCCCTCTCTCCCGTGGTTCTCCGCCCTCTCCCGTGGGTCTCCGCTCTCTCCCCTGGTTCTCCCCTCTCTCCCGTGGTTCTCCGCCCTCTCCCGTGGTTCTCCCCTCTCTCCCGTGGTTCTCCGCCCTCTCCCGTGGTTCTCCCCTCTCTCCCGTGGTTCTCACCTCTCTCCCGTGGTTCTCCCCTCTCCCCTGTGGGTCTCCCCTCTCTCCCGTGGTTCTCCGCCCTCTCCCGTGGTTCTCCCCTCTCTCCCGTGGTTCTCCCCTCTCTCCCCTGGTTCTCCCCTCTCTCCCGTGGTTCTCCGCTCTCTCCCGTGGTTCTCCGCCCTCTCCCGTGGTTCTCCCCTCTCCCCTGTGGGTCTCCCCTCTCTCCCGTGGTTCTCCCCTCTCTCCCGTGGTTCTCCGCTCTCTCCCGTGGTTCTCCCCTCTCTCCCGTGGTTCTCCCCTCTCTCCCGTGGTTCTCCCCTCTCTCCCGTGGTTCTCCCCTCTCTCCCGTGGTTCTCCCCTCTCTCCCGTGGTTCTCCCCTCTCCCCTGGTTCTCCCCTCTCCCCTGGTTCTCCCCTCTCTCCCGTGGTTCTCCCCTCTCTCCCGTGGTTCTCCGCCCTCTCCCGTGGTTCTCCCCTCTCTCCCGTGGTTCTCCCCTCTCTCCCGTGGGTCTCCGCTCTCTCCCCTGGCTCTGCCGATTCTGACAGTTCTGCTGCTGCCGCTCTTTAAATCTTCTCCTCAGCCTCTCCCGTGGTTCTCCGAGTACCGGGAGGGAGAACGTCATCCACAGGCTCAGTCAGGCATGTCCCAGGAGTGAAGCCAATTCAGTAAAGGCTTTCGAACAGGCTTAAGAGAAACGTGTGTTGCTGCGAAATGCTGGATTGGGAGAAACCGAGGCAGGAAACACACTCCCACTATTTGTGCTCTCACATGTTTGGAATCTGCAACCAGCAAGGAAGAAAGAAAGAACTTGCATTTCTATAGCGCCTTTCACATCCTCGGGACGTCCCAAAGCGCTTTACAGTCGATGACATACTTTTGAAATGTAGTCCCTGTTGTAATGTAGGAAACACGGCAGCCAAATAATGCACAGCAAGATCCCACAAACAGCAGTGAGATAAATGACCGGGTCATCTGTTTTAGTGATGTTGGTGGAGGGCTAAATATTGTCCAGGACTCCGGGGAGAACTGCCTTTTGCTTCTTCGAATAGCAGCATGGGATCTTTTACATCGAGCTGAGAGGGCAGACAAGGATTCGATTTACTGTCTGATCCAAAAGATGGTACCTCCGACAGTGCAGCGCTCCCTCAGTACTGACCCTCCGACAGTGCAGCGCTCCCTCAGTACTGACCCTCCGACAGTGCAGCGCTCCCTCGGTATTGACCCTCCGACAGTGCAGCACTCCCTCAGTACTGACCCTCCGACAGTGCAGCACTCCCTCAGTACTGACCCTCCGACAGTGCAGCGCTCCCTCAGTACTGACCCTCTGACAGTGCAGCACTCCCTCAGTACTGACCCTCTGACAGTGCAGCGCTCTCTCAGCGCTGAGCCTCCGACAGTGCGGCACTCCCTCAGCGCTGAGCCTCCGACAGTGCAGCACTCCCTCAGTACTGACCCTCCAACAGTGCAGCGCTCCCTCAGCGCTGACCCTCCGACAGTGCAGCGCTCCCTCAGCACTGATCCTCCGACAGTGCAGCACTCCCTCAGTACTGACCCTCTCACAGTGCAGCGCTCCCTCAGTACTGACCCTCCGACACTGCAGCGCTCCCTCAGCACTGACCCTCTGACAGTGCAGCACTCCCTCAGTGCTGACCCTCCGACAGTGCAGCGCTCCCTCAGCACTGATCCTCCGACAGTGCAGCACTCCCTCAGCACTGACCCTCTGACAGTGCAGCGCTCCCTCAGTACTGACCCTCTGACAGTGCAGCACTCCCTCAGTACTGACCCTCTGACAGTGCAGCGCTCCCTCAGTACTGACCCTCCGACAGTGCAGCGCTCCCTCAGTACTGACCCTCCGACAGTACAGCGCTCCCTCAGCACTGCACTGAGTGTCAGTGTAGATTTGTGCTCCAGTCTCAGTTCCACCATGGATCAGTCAGGTTACCTGAGGCACGGATTTGCCTTTGTTTTGCTCTGAGATGCGTCAATGATGCAAAGTGATGGAAATGAAAGTTTACTCTTCCCGTATCCATTGTCACGTTTTGTGTTGGGCAGTGAATTGATTTGCTTCGAAGCTGCCAGAAAATTTTCTCTCAAACTGTATTTCAAAGTTGAAGCCAAGTTGGCTGCTCAACAAAATGTCTGAACTTCACGATGAGAACTGACACAAATCTATGGAATGACTGGCAGGGAAACAGTGAGACTTCGTGCAACTAAACTGTGTTGATAAGGTTTGTTTCTGCAAAACTTTTTGACGACCATTTCCAATCAAAGTAGAAACCCGTAGAGAGAGTGAGGTAACGGACAGGGTGGGTGAGATGGGGGTGCTGAACAGACAGGAGGTATTGCGAGGAGGCATTGCACTCCTAATTTCTAGCTCAATAATTACACGAACACGGTGTTCCTGGCACGGGCACAGTAACTGCAACAAAGAACTCAGTTACTCTTTGAAACCACAACTCGAAACAAATGGCGTCCAATCATCTCGATTTCTCCTCATCCCCAAATATTCTTTTAAAAACAACTTTAACGTTACAACATTATCTGAGCCAAATCTAATAGATTTGGATTCCAGAGTACAGGAGGGAAAGACCATTTGGTCCATCAAAGCTGCTTCTTCTGAAAGACCCATGTGCTGTTTGAACTACAGTGGAATCTCCCAAACTGTTGTGAGGGAGGTTGAACAGCCACAAGGGAAATTCCCCAGAGGAAACCCTGTGAAATTTCTCCAACCTCTGAAGTAACCAAACAGAAACTCCAGTGGACTGGAGAGTGGCCCAGGTTGTGTTTGACCTTGCTTATAACCTTCCATCCTTTCCCCCTGAGCTTTGTTCTTTTCTTCTGAAGGCACTGACTCTTTGCTGGGGTTAGTTCAACAGGTGCGAGTGTCCCACCACCATTCACGTGTGAGCTCCAGCAGTGTGGGCTGACAGGCTGTCCCATTGTGAAGAGAACCAGAGGCGAGCTGGGATTCTCTTCACATCCCACATTCCAGGAGGGGACACTGGATGGTGATCAGAAGTGGGGACCCTGCCTGATTTTACTGTGATTGCAGCATCCTCACCTCTGACCTGGTTAAAATAAGCAGTCGCCAGCGTGTGACTTCCTGCCCCTTGACTTTAATGGACAGAAAACCACAGGTTGGTGACCAGAGAATGGGGAAACTCGGGCCCACGGATCAAACGAGGGCCTCCTTGGACTAAATGGCTTATTGTCCCACCATTACCACTTAAACCGGGCTGGGACCAGCGTCCTGGTGAATTTAATAACTCGGGCTGTAGATAGGGCTTTAAACTAAAAGTGGGGCGGAGGGGTCAGGGGAGGGGAAATTTAGAAATCTAATGAGAAAAGTCAAGGGAACAGAGCAGTGTAGTGATTTGGGTAAAGATAAGCAGAGTGTGGCAGGAAGGGACAGAGAGTTTACCAATAATAGAACATCAACAAGTAAGGTCAAAGCAGGAAAAAATGGTAAAAAGTCAAGATTAAAGACTCTTTATCTGAACACATGGAGCATTCGGATCAAGATCGATGAATTAGTTGCACAAATAGAGATAGATGGGTTTGGTCTAACAGCCATTACAGAGATGTGGTTGCAAAGTGACCAAGGTTGGGAAGTAAATATTCGAGGGTACAAGACTCTTAGAAAAGACAGACAGAATGGAAAAGGAGGGGGTGTAGCCCTAATAATAAAGTGTGACATAAGGACAGTGGTGAGAAAGGATCTTAGCTCAGATCAGGAAGTAGAATCAGTGTGGGTGGAAATAAGAAATAACAAGGGGCAGAAAACACTGGTGGGAGTAGTTTATAGGTCCCCTGATAGTAGCTATACCGTTAGACAGAGTATTAACCATGTAATAATAGGTGCTTGTAACAAAGGCAGTCATGGGGGACTTTAATCTTCATATAGACTGGGCAAATCTAATTGGCAAAGGTAGTTTGGAGGATGAGTTTATGGAATGCACTCGAGATGGTTTCCTAGATCAATACGTCATGGAACCAACCAGGCAACAGGCTATTTTAGATCTTGTATTGTGTAATGAGACAGGGTTAATTAGTAATCTCATTGTAAAGGATCCTCTGGGGAAGAGTGATCATAATATGATGGAATTTCACATTGAGTTTGGGAATGATGCACTTAGAAACTAGAGTCTTAAACTTAAACAAAGCCAATTACATTGGTATGAGGGGTGAGTTGGCTAATGTAGATTTGGAAATTAATTTAAAGTGTGTGACGGTTGAAAAGCAATGGCAAACATTTATAGAAATGTTTCAATCTTCTCAACAAATATACATTCCATTAAGAAATAAAATCTCCATGGGAAAAGTGACACACCTGTGGCTAACTAAAGAAGTTAAGGATAGAATTAGATTAAAAGAAGAGGCCTATAATGTTGCCAAGAAGAGTAGTTAGCCTGAGGATTGGGAGAGTTTTAGAAACCAGCAAAGGACGACCAAAAAATTGATAAAAAGGGAGAAAATAGAATATGGAAGTAAACTAGGAAGAAATATAAAAATGGATTGTAAGAGCTTCTACAAATATGTAAAAAGGGAGAGAGTAGCAAAAGTAAACATTGGTCCCCTCGGGGCTGAGACAGGAGAAATTATAATGGGGAATCAGGAAATGGCAGGTGCGTTAAACAAATATTTTGTAACTGTCTTCACAGTAGAAGACATAAAAAGCAGACCAGAAATAGTGGGAAATGAAGGGGCTAATGAGAGTAATTTTTATCAGTGGAGAAAAAGTACATGAGAAACTAATGGGACTGAAAGCCAATAAATCCCCTGGACCTGATGGCCGACTTCCGAGGGTACTAATGGAGGTGGCTGCAGAGATAGTGAGTGCATTGATTGTGATCTTCCAAAATTCCAGAGATTCCAGAATAGTCCCAGCGGATTGGAAGGTCGCAAATGTGACCCCACTATTCAAGAAAGGAGGGTGAGAGAAAACAGGGAACTACAGGCCAGTTAGCCTGACATCAGTCGTCAGGAAAATGCTGGAATCGATTCGTAAGGAAGTCGTAACAGGGCACTTCGAACATCATAACGTGATAAGGCAGAGTCAACATGGCTTAATGAGAGGGAAACCGCGTTTGACAAATCTATTGGAGTTTTTTGAGGATGCAACTCGCAGGATAGATAAAGGGGAACCAGTGGATGTGGTGTATTTAGATTTTCAAAAGGCATTCGATGAGGTGCAACGTAAAGGTTGTTACACAAGATAAGGGCTCATGGGATTGGGGGTAATATATTAACGTGGATAGAGGATTGGTTAATGGACAGAAAACAGAGAGTAGGGATAAACGGGTCATTTTCGGGTTGGCAGGTTGTAACTAGTGGGGTGCTGCAAGGATCAGTGCTTGGGCCTCAGCTATTTACGAAGGGACCGAATGTAATGTATCCAAGTTTGCTGATGAAACAAAGCTGGGTGGGAAAGTAAGCTGTGAGGAGGACACAAAGAGTCTGCAAAGGGATATAGATGGGTTAAGTGAGTGGGCAAGAAGGTGGCAGATGGATTGTAATGTGGGGAAATGTGAGGTTATTCACTTTGAGGTAGGAAGAATGGAAAACCAGAATATTTTTTAAATGGTGAGAAACTATTAAATGTTGGTGTTCAGAGAGACTTGGGTGTCGTGGTACAAGAAACACAAAAAGTTAACATGCAGGTACAGCAGGCAATTAGGAAAGCAAATGACATGTTGGCCTTTATTGCAAGGGGGTTGGAGTACAAGAGTAAGGAAGTGTTACTACAATTGTACAGGGCTTTGGTGCGGCCTCACCTGGAGTACTGTGTACAGTTTTGGTCTCCTTGTCTGAGGAAGGATATACTTGCCTTAGAGGCAGTGCAACAAAGGTGGAGTAGATTAATTCCTGGGATGAGAGGGTTGTCCTTTGAGGAGAGGTTGAGTAGAATGGTCTTAGACTCTCTGGAGATTAGAAAAATGAGAGGTGATCTCATTGAAACATATAAGTTTCTGTGGGCACTTGACAGGGTAAATGCTGAGAGGTTATTTCCCCTGGCTGGAGAGTCTAGAACGAGGGGCACAGTCTCAGGTTAACGGGTCAGCCAATTAGGACTGTTTTTCCACACTGCCTGAGGAAGGGGAAAGCCCCCGAAAGCTTGTGGGATTAAAAATAAAATCGTTGGACTATAACTTGGTGTTGTAAAATTGTTTACAATTGTTAACCCCAGTCCATCACCGGCATCTCCACATCACATTTAGGACTGAGATGAGGAGGAATTTCTTCACTCAGAGGGTTGTGAATCTTTGGGATTCTCTACCCCAGAGGGCTGTGGATGCTGAGTCGTTGAATATATTCAAGGCTGAGATCGTTAGATTTTTGGACTCTGGGGATCAAGGGATATGGGGATCGGGTGGGAAAGTGGAGTTGAGGTTGAATATCAGCCATGATCTTAGTGAATGGCGGAGCAGGCTCGAGGGGCTGTATGGCCTACTCCTGCTCCTATTTCTTATGTTCTTATATACTTATGTGCTGGCTTTACCCACAAGACCATTGGGGGAGATATTAGTCACCTTCTTAACCAGATATTTGTCCAGTCCTTTTTAAAGGAGTTCACATTAACTGCTGTTGATGGAATTCTATTCCGCGACACTGATCTGGAAGAAGTGGGGGGGTCATAAACTGATCAGGAGAGTGACCATGGGCAGTAAGGTGGTCCCGTGCCCACTCTCTCTGTTCATACAGACAGGGAAGGAAAATACTTTACAAAACAATAATTTGGTTAAAAAATAAGAATATTTGGAGCAGGAAACTGGTGATGAAAAATGAGGATCTTTGCTGGAATTGTTTGTGTCTGAATAATTATGTATCCCATTCATGGATAAAAGGATTAGAAAAATAACCAACTGCGGCCAATTTGGGGAAAAAGTCTGAGAAATGTCTCCCCCGCTCCACAAGACAAGCTGCAGGAGACTGGAGTCACCAATGACCCATCACTACATGGACTTAACCTGCCCTCCTCACCCACCCTCTTTAATGTCCTTAGTAACACAGCAATGGACAGGACCAGAAAAGACCATTTTACATGACTAGCAGGCATTTTACACACAGCAAGATCCCACAAACAGTAATGAGATGGAGGGCCAGTTAATCTGTGTTGGTGGTGGGACTGGGTGAAACATCGTTTGGCCACCAAGATTTTCCTTCTGTTAAGTGAAGGTCCGAGTTAACATGTGCAGCACTTTTCTACACACCCTGCACTATGAGGGCTACAGCTCAGGTTCAATCTGTTCTAATGCTCCTGCTACACTGCTTCAACAATGGGCCTGAAATCTCCCCCCATCCCCTGCCCCGTGTGACAGTTTACATTTCCCACACCAACTGGACTTGTGCACAGTGAGGCTGCCAATTGGATGCTGAATAACGGTCGGCTTCTGTGCAATGAACCCAACAGGAATTGCACTGCAAACTCCCAAACTCATTTCATTACTTTCCTTTGAATAAAGATATCTCGGTATATCTACTGGCTGTACTCCCGCACACTGAAAGCCTGAATGTCACAATAATTCACACGGACTTACTGGATAAGAATGTCTTTTTTATGTGTTCAGGGAAATCAAACATTAATTTTTTCCTTTGGAAAAACGGGGCCTTAAAATCAATTTCTCCTGTGACCAGGGGCAAGAGTTTGAGGGATTCATTGAAATGTGGATGGAATCGTGCAATCCCCAAATCATCAGGTCCCCTTGGAATAATCAGGGAACAGACTTTTCCAGTCAAGGTAAACCAGTGACCCCAATTATAAACAGACAGAACTGCTGAATGCCATCCCCAAAACACCAGGTGAAAACCCAACAACCTCAAAATAACAACAGAATCTGACTTTGAGTCACAGTAAAGCAGTGGCTCTGATTATGAGTAACAAAGCTGGGCGAGGTCGGGAGAGGGAGAACAAAGGACGTCAGCAAGGCTGCCTGAAGATGGGAGTCTTATCTCGGGTTTTGAAAAACACTTCTGAAACCAATGAGATGGTTCGAGTCTCAGTTTTCACAGTCCCAGGATGTGATGTTAAAAACACACACAGACTTATTTTCATGTAATCACCGTAGATGATCACGTGATAAATTTGCAGTGGTTCGATTACAGTCATTAATCCTCGAGTGTGAAAGACATCAAGCATCAACTGCCTGGGCACCTCTGCCCTCAACGAGCTGGTGTGGGAGAACGGACATTATCACACTGGTACAATTTGGTGAACACTGCTCAAACAGTACAGTAGGAGTTCTGAAGAGAGACCAAACACATGCAGTTCTGCAAATTCATAGAATCTTGCAACACAGAAGGAGGCCATTCGGCCCATCGAGCCTGTGCCGGCTCTTTGTTAGAGCTATCCAGTTCGTCCCATTCCCCCGCTCTTTCCCTGTAACCCTGCAAATCTTTTCCCTTCAAGCATTTATCCAATTCCTTTTTGAAAGCCATGATTGAATCTGCTCCCACCACCCTTTCAGGCAGCGCATTCCAGATCATAACCACTCGCTGCGTAAAAAAGTTTATCCTCACGTCGCCTTTGATTCTTTTGCCAATCACCTTAAAATCTGTGCCTTCAATTCTCAACCATTCCACCAACAAAAATAATTTCTCTTTATTTACATTATTTAAACCCTTCATGATTTTGAACATTTCTATCAAATCTCCGCTTAACCTTCTCTGATCGAAGGAGAACAACCCCAGCTTCTCCATTCTATCCACGGAACTGAAGTCCCTCATCCCTGGAACCATTCCAGTAAAAGTTTGTACACATTTTCCAAAGATTTTAAAGAAAGTTTTAGGTAGGAATTTCCACTTCCCATTTGATCAAGATGATTATCCGACCAGAACAAAAGCCATTGTTATTTTGGGATACAATCCCTTCACCGTATGTTCTCCATTCACCGAAACCCAGCTGGTTAAGAGGGTGATAAGACATTGGATTAATGTCCTCCCACTTGGTATCTGAAACCATCAGCAAGGCAGAGCACCAGGACCCAGTGGAACACGGTCAGCATGGAGGGCATTAGGCTTATTCAGTACATCAGCTCAAAACACACTGTTGTTCCTTTTCCCACTCTCTCTCTTTCCCATGGTTTAAAACAAGTTGATACGACAGCATCTGATGTCCACAACAGCTTCTCACAGACTTTCAAGGCCTCACCGCTGTCTTATCTTTAACCGTCCAGACAGTCTGCTGAATAAGACTTTTCCAATGTGACCAACCTTCCCAGCATGCTGCCTTGAACAGTCAGTTTAACAGTTCCTTTGTTGAATTAATACTTTTAACCAAACTCAGCTCCTTCAGCAGGTAATTAATAACAGGGATTGAAAAGTCCAAAATCCTTCAGTCTCCCCTCAACTGAGTGTGAGCGATTGAACAACTGACTTTAAATCATTCAATGAATCTGAATTGCACTCACCACAGATAAGGTTAAGAATTGTTGTTACAAGAAGTTTAATCACCGTGACATCGACACAAAAGTTCATTCAAATACGACAAATAAAAGAAAAGTGTTCCAATCATAACAAGCTGTATAATAACAAAAAGTATAGACATGATTTTCACCCAAGGATGCTGTCCCACATTATAGACGAGCTCCCACCATTCATGATTCCCAAGGGGAGAGGTCCCCTTTTCAATCTCAGCATTACGTTGTTTCATGTGCACTGTCAGTCTATCAATATTAGGGGTTTTAAACTACAGAATTAATCGAAGAAAGTGGTTTCCCTTCTTACTTCTCAGTCTCAATCTTCAACAGCCCCTCCCTCCCCCTCCTTTGTGGGATCCTGGGGGCCTTATCCAAGGTCCTCATCTTGTTCGCATCACAGACCGATCTCCAGCCATTTGCTCTTCTAATCGAAGTTTCATTTGGTTAATATTACACATCATGATAGAGACAAAGAAAATCATAATACATTGTACAGAAAACTACAGAAACTCGGCTCCCCCAAATAATACCATGTTATCAAGAAATCTTGGACTTCAAAGATCCTCCAGCTCCCCCTTTTCCCATTATCCATCTTGTGGATAATTCAGGCTAAGTATTATTTCTCCCCGGCCCTCAGTTGTCCCAGTTTCATTGTTAACTCAAAGAAACCCAACCCTGAATTCTGGAAATCCAAATTCTCTGTCCCTCTTTACTTTAATGTCAATCCCTCTGACAGGTACCAGTGTGTTTAACTCGATCCTGATTGTTTCATTAACTGCTCGGTTTATGGAGTTTGTGTCAGTGCCTTGATTCAAAAAAGTTCAGATCAGTAGTGACCCAGGAGATGTCCTCACTCTCCTGAGCACATTAACCATTTCATGTAGTGATGTTGTCAACGTGACTGAGCGTGTCTGAGACCCGTTCTTCAGTGCATCTTCATCATGCATTCCACATACGAGTTGCCTCACACGCAACATATCACATTTACACACAGCGGTTTCCCAAAATCATCCCAAACGTGACATCAAATACAAACCATTCCTGCACTTTCAGTCTGTCTTATCAACAGATCGGGGGGTGTCTCGGGTAGTGGCCAGGTTATAAAATATTCTTCTCACTGTTCAGTATAAGCAAGGACACAACCATCTCCAAGAGAAAGCTGTCAATGAACTATTCTTAACTGCCCTTCCCTGACTTTCACTGGATTGTGCATTGATCCCTGATTGATGTCCTTTGGGGGTTGTTCCCAGGTGATCTTTGTTTCTCACCGGTCACTCACACATCTTTTTCCCGACCCGCTGGTTTTGGTCATCACAAAATGTCCCATTATCACCCATGGTCACCTGGGACACTGATTGTAGACCCCAATTGGTGGGGCAATTTTCCTGTTTATACCTCACACACTCAGTCACTTCCTCGTGTCCAATTCAGTTCAACATCCCATAATATTACCATTTCATGTTGGTCGGGAGCCCTGGAGGAACCTTACTGTCCAATAAACTAAAAATCATTACCCCATAAACCATAGATTAAAAGTTCCCAGTCTGGTCCAATCTATCAATACATTGACTTAGTTTAGGACAGATGTGTTACCCCCCTGGGCAGTCCCAGAAGCTCTCAGCGATGCCCAGGAGACCCCGGGGGTGGAATTAGTCTCTGGTGTTAGTGCAACACGGGCGATAGTGAATGGACAGCCCATTTTACACCCCGCACGATTTCCCTTTCCACTGAAGTCAGTGTAACTCGGGCTGTCGATTCACCATCGCTGTTTTGAGCAACGGCCAAAGAACAATTTCAACCCCAGCCTCAGATTTTCAGAGAAGCTCTTTAAAGGGACTGTGACCTGTCACGACTATCATTCACGACTGAGATTAATACAGTCACACCTGTCACTACTATCATTCACTACTGAGATTAATACAGTCACACCTGTCACTACTATCATTCACTGCTGAGATTAATACAGTCACACCTGTCACTACTATCATTCACTACTGAGATTAATACAGTCACACCTGTCACTACTATCATTCACTCCTGAGATTAATACAGTCACACCTGTCACTACTATCATTCACTACTGAGATTAATACAGTCACACCTGTCACTACTATCATTCACTACTGAGATTAATACAGTCACACCTGTCACTACTATCATTCACTGCTGAGATTAATACAGTCACACCTGTCACTACTATCATTCACTGCTGAGATTAATACAGTCACACCTGTCACTACTATCATTCACTGCTGAGATTAATACAGTCACACCTGTCACTGCTATCATTCACTCCTGAGATTAATACAGTCACACCTGTCACTACTATCATTCACTACTGAGATTAATACAGTCACACCTGTCACTACTATCATTCACTCCTGAGATTAATACAGTCACACCTGTCACTACTATCATTCACTGCTGAGATTAATTCAGTCACACCTGTCACTACTGTCATTCACCACTGAGATTAATACAGTCACACCTGCCACTACTATCATTCACTACTGAGATTTATACCACGACCGTTTTGGAGCTGAAGTCGTAAAATTCTACAACTGAAGTGGACAATCAATTGTAACACCACGAATTACAAGCAAACTCACCTAAAGTTACTATTTTTAGCGTTAGTGACAGACCCTGACAAAGAAAAGCACAAAGACCCCACGGATCCTTAAAAACAGCAAAGCTCTGCGCTCCTGACATCATCAGAGGGGCAGACCCGGGAGTGACATCATCCGAGGGCTGACCCGGGAGTGACATCATCAGAGGGGGCAGAACCGGGAGTGACATCATCAGAGGGGGCAGACCCGCTAGTGACATCATCAGAGGGGCAGACCCGCGAGTGACATCATCAGAGGGGGAGATCCGGGAGTGACATCATCAGAGGGCCAGACCCAGGAGTGACATCATCAGAGGGCCAGACCCGGGAGTGACATCATCAGAGGGGGCAGAACCGGGAGTGACATCATCAGAGGGGGCAGACCCACTAGTGACATCATCAGAGGGGCAGACCCGCGAGTGACATCATCAGAGGGCCAGACCCAGGAGTGACATCATCAGAGGGTCAGACCCGGGAGTGACATCATCAGAGGGGCAGACCCAGGAGTGACATCATCAGAGGGGGAGACCCGGGAGTGACATCATCAGAGGGGCACACCCGCGAGTGACATCATCAGAGGGGGAGATCCGGGAGTGACATCATCAGAGGGGGAGATCCGGGAGTGATCCAATCAGATCCAGCCAACCCGTAAGTGAAGCCACAGTGGGCTGAGAAACTGGAATTAACGTCATCCGAGTCTCAGACATCAGGATTAATTTAACAGTTTTAGGGATTTGTGCCCACAATAAAATGCTGGAAGCACGGGTTCAGTGAATGTGGTTTGAAATGTGTGTAAATGTCTCAGTGAGTCAGTGACCCGGTGAAATGACAGAGTCCCGGCCTCGTAGTCTAACTGAACTCGGATCCTGATGTTAGACGGGATCGGTGGGAGGTCAGTGAAACGATTATTTTGCCAGGCTGTGAGAGAACCAAGAAAAAAGCCCAAACACCAGGATTTACTGCTGTATCCAAGAACAGAGTCTTCCCCCTCCCTCTCGACACTCCCACACACAATCCCTATTCCCCAGCCTTGCCCATCAGTCTCCACATCCCAGGAATGGGACCCTGAGGAGAAACTCTGGGAGCAGAGGACTTGGGCCCAGTCTTTAAACCTCTCTGGGTGAGGTGGGTAGGGCTGTTCCCATTCAGTCCATGTTACTGATCTCAGATCATCAGACAGAACCAAGTTCCAGTTTACTGTCTTTGGATCCAGGCTCATTGGTGACCTTTGCCCTAGAGAGGAGAGAAGAATCAAAGAATCATGAATCATAGAAAGGTTACAGTATGAAAGGAGGCCATTCAGCCCATCGAGTCCGAGCTGGCTCAATGCAAGGGTAATCCAGCGAGTCCCACTCCCCCACCCTGCAATTTTTTTCCTTTCAAGTACTTATCCAGTTCCCTTTTGAAGGCCATGATTGAATCTGCCTCCACCACCCCCTCAGGCAGTGCATTCCAGATCCTAACCACTCGCTGTGTAAAAAAGTTTTCCTCATGTCACCTTTGGTTCTTTTGCCAATCACCTTAAATCTAGGTCCTCTGGTCCCTGACCGACCTGCCAATGGGAACAGTTTCTCTCTATCCACTCTGTCGAGACCCTTCATGATTTTGAATACCTCTATCAAATCTCCTCGCAACCATCTCTGTTCCAAGGAGAACAAGCCCAGCTTCTCCAGTTTATCCAAGTAACTAAAGTCCCTCATCCCTGGAATCATTCTAGCAAATCTCTTCTGCACCCTCTCAAAGGCCTTCACGTCTTCCCTGAAGTGCAGTGCCCAGAACTGGACTCAATACTCCAGTTGTGGACGAACCAGTGTTTTATAAAGGTTCATCATGACTTCCATACTTTTGTACTCTATGCCTCTATTTATAAAGCCCAGGATCCCGTATGCTTATTTAACCGCTTTCTCAACCTGCTCTGCCACCTTCAACGATTTGTGCACACATACCACCAGATCTCTCTGTTCCTGTACCCCTTTTAGAGTTGTGTCCTCTAGATTATATTGCCTCTCCTCGTTCTTCCTAACAAAATGTATCACTTCACATTTTTCTGTGTTAATTTTCATCTGCCACGTGTCTGCCCTTGCCACCAGCCTGTCTATATCATCTTGAAGTCTATCACTATCCTCCTCACTGTTTACTACCCTTCCAAATTTTGTGTCATCTGAAACTTTTGTAATTTTGCCCTGTACTCCCAGGTCCAAGCCATTAATATATATCAAGAAAAGCAGTGGTCCCAGCACCAACCCCTAGGGAACACCACTGTACACCTCCCTCCAGTCCAAAAAACAACTGTTCACCACTGCTCTCTGTTTCCTGTCACTTAGCCAATTCTGTATCCATGTTGCTACTGCCCCCTTTATTCCACGGGCCGCAATCTTGATGATAAGCCTACCATGTGGCACTTTATCAAACACCTTTTGAAAGTCCATATAAACCACATCAACTGCATTGCCCTCATCTGCCCTCTCTGTTACCTCATCAAAAAACTCCATCGGGTTAATTAAACACGATTTGCCTTTAATAAATCCGTGCTGGCTTTCCCTAATCAATCCACCCTCGTCCAAGTGACTGTTAATTCTGTCCCGGATTATCATTTCTAAAAGTTTCCCCACTGCTGAGATTAAACTGGCTGGCCTTTAGTTGCTGGGTTTATCCTTACACCCTTTTTTGAACAAGGGTGTAACATTTGCAATTCTCCAGCCCTCTGGCACCACCCCTGTATCTATGGATGTTTGGAAGATTAGGGCCAGTACCTCCATAATTTCCACCCTTACTTCCCTCAGCATCCTAGGATGCATCCCATCCGGACAGGGTCACGTATCTACTTTAAACACAGACAGCCTTTCAAGTACCTCTTCCTTATCAATTTTTAGCCCATCTCAACTATATCTTCCTTGACTGAGACTCTGGCAACATCTTCTTGCTTGGTAAAGACCGATGCAAAGTATTCATTGAGTCCCTCGGCCATCCCCTCTGCCTCCATCAGAAGATCTCCTTCATGGGTCCTAACCTGCCCCACCGCAAGAGATTGGTCAGACTGGGTTATTCCACTCAGATCAATGATTGACAGCTGCAGGGTGGGAGTGTCAGTATTTCCCAGACAGTGTCAGCCCCATATTACCTCTTAGACTGGATTCATCCCATGTTAAATCAATGGCCTTCAATCAGAATCCCTGTTAAATAGCAGTGTGTGGGTCCCAGTGCTGGACACTCAGTGCAAACACTGCAGTGGAGACACACAGTCGCAGTCAGTTTAATCACACAAGCCCCTGGCACTGTGCTCACTTCTCCCAGACACAATGGAGGGGATTCACCGGCACACAACACATCCCACAGACTCACAGTTCCAGCCCCACAATCTCAGCACCGGCTGTACTGGGAACACACAGCTCACAAGAGTGTGCCCTGCGCTCTCTCCCTCCTGTTACCGTTTCATCCTGAATACAGGAGTGTGCCCTGGGCTCTCTCCCTCCTGTTACTGTCCCATCCTGAATACAGGAGTGTGCCCTGGGCTCTCTCCCTCCTGTTACTGTCCCATCCTGAATACAGGAGTGTGCCCTGGGCTCTCTCCCTCCTGTTACTGTTCCATCCTGAATACAGGAGTGTGCCCTGGGCTCTCTCCCTCCTGTTACTGTCCCATCCTGAATACAGGAGTGTGCCCTGGGCTCTCTCCCTCCTGTTACTGTCCCATCCTGAATACAGGAGTGTGCCCTGGGCTCTCTCCCTCCTGTTACTGTCCCATCCTGAATACAGGAGTGTGCCCTGGGCTCTCTCCCTCCTGTTACTGTTCCATCCTGAATACAGGAGTGTGCCCTGGGCTCTCTCCCTCCTGTTACTGTCCCATCCTGAATACAGGAGTGTGCCCTGGGCTCTCTCCCTCCTGTTACTGTCCCATCCTGAATACAGGAGTGTGCCCTGGGCTCTCTCCCTCCTGTTACTGTCCCATCCTGAATACAGGAGTGTGCCCTGGGCTCTCTCCCTCCTGTTACTGTCCCATCCTGCCCACAGCTTGATTAAAGCCTCCATCAGTTTACAAACAGTACCGCGGATTCACCTGAGAATTCGGATGAATCTTATGCCCCTTCCGTTAGTCCCTGTTCACTGTGAGTTCCCCAGGACCCCCCTCCAGCCCTGAGTCTGAGACTCGGACCAATTCCGAGTTGTGGAGAGGAAAGAAGTGCAGGAACTCGACCCTCGAATCCTCTGAGCTAAACCCTGACTGAAGAAACACCAGAGAAAAACAAAGAGTTAAACAGAAATGAATCACTGCCCCCGTGATCCTTGTGTAAGATTATAAACAGACCTTGGGATATTCCCGCTCTTCCCGTGATCCCAGTCGACAGCTGGAGGACATTCCCTGGGACAGGGGCTGCCCCAGAGGAGCTGTGTGGGGGAGGAGTTACATTCGATGGGCCACTGTATTCGGTGGAAGCTGGCACTGTAAACAAAGCACACGGTAATTGGGAATTGTGACCCAGCGAGGTCCAGCCTCCTTCATATTACTGGATGGTGGGGTTATATAGTCTTTACATTTCTCTGTCATTAAATATTAGCAGATCCCCCGTGGCATTGCTCACACTCAGCGGGCCAGGCAGCATCTGTGGAGAGAACAAACAAGTCCATGCTTCGGGCGTTGACCCTTTAATACGTCGGGGTCAAAGTTCCTCGGGGGTTCCGCAGGGTCACTGCCATTTCCAGGGGTTCCCTCTGCCCACCCCTTACAAGGCCACTGATGGCGAGGGTGCAGAGCCTGAGACAGGGACTCAGTACCCCAGGATATCCCACTGTGTTTGGCCCTGCCAGGACCCAGACAATCAGCGGAGGCCGGTTCAGTGAGTGAGTCAAGGTGTACCGGTCTCCCGAGGGGCAAACGTGTACCCCTGAAGAAAAGGCCCACGGCCTGAGCAACCCCAGCCCAGGGGCGGGCGGGCACGGCAGGAGTGGTCTGGGCACCCACTGGCCCCGTGTAAATTCGGAGCCTCGCTGACCTCGCAAACTCCAGCAGGAGCAGGAGGGCCGGGATCTCCACCCACTGATTCCCATATCTGGGTATTTCTGGAATGGGTGGGTGGGTTTCTGAAGTGCCTGGTGTTACACTGGAAGCTGTTGTTTCTCTAGACACCTGCTGCCTGTTCGAAGCAGACCGGATTGTTTGAGCCAGTAATTAAGGTCAGAGCTTGTGGAGTCTGGGGACAAGCAGCAGAATGGATCGCAAGCTGGATACAGAACAGAAAACAGAGAGCAGTGATAAAGGTCGTTACTCAGACTGGAGGAAGTGGACAGTGGTGTTCCACAGGGATCGGTGCTGGGACCACTGATGTTCATTGGAAATACAATCTCTAAACTTGTGGATGACAATAAATTCAGGGGTATCGTTAATACTGAGGAGGACTGCGACTAAGGACAGGAAGATGTTAATAAACTTGCAGAATGGGTGTGTAAATGGCCAATGAATTTCAATATCGATAAGTGTGAGGTGGTGCGTTTTGGTGGGAGGAATGAGGAGGCCACATTCTCCTTGGAAAATAAGAGTCTGAATGGGGTCGAGGAGCAGAGGGACTCAGGTGCACAAATTCACAAATCATTCAAAGTGACGATGCAAGTTAACAAGGCCATAAAAATCGCAAACAAAGCACCATGGTTCATTTCTAGAGGAATAGAATTGAAAAGCAGGGAAGTTATGTTAAACTTGTATCGAACCTTGCTTAGACCACTCAGTACAGTTCGGGCCTCCATATTACAAAATGGATAGAGAGGCACTGGAGAAGGTGCAACAAAGATTTACCAGGATGACACCAGAACCGAGATGTTTTCACTATCAGGAAAGGCTGAACAGGCTGGGGCTCTTTTCTCTGGAAGAGAGAAGGCTGAAGGGTGACCTTTTTGAGGTCTTTAAAATTATGAAGTGAGTTGATAGGGTGGATGTGGAGAAGATGTTTCCACTTGTGGGGTCGTCCAAAACGAGGGCCACTAAATATAATATAGTCACTAATGAATCCAACACAGAATTCAGGACAAACGTTTTTACCCAGAGAGTAATTAGAATCATAGAATCATTACAGCACAGAAAGAGGCCATTCAGCCCATCGAGCCTGTGCCAGCTCTTTGTAAGAGCAATCTAGTTAGTCCCATCCCCCCGCTCTTTCCTGGTAGCTCTGCAAATTTTTTCCCTTCAAATATTGATCCAATTCCTTTTTGAAAGTCACTATTGAATCTGCTTCCACCGCCCTTTCAGGCAGCACATTCCAGATCAGAACTACTCGCTGCGTAAAAAAGCTTTTCCTCACGTTGCCTTTGATTCTTTTGCCGCTCACCTTAAAATTAGAATGTGGAACTTGCTACCACTTGGAGTAGTTGAGGTCAAAAGGACAGAGGCCTTTAAAGGGAAGCTAAATAAGTCCATGAGGGAGAACGGAATAGAGGATATGCTGATAGGGTGAGACGAAGCAGGGTGAGAGGAGGCTCGTGTGGAGCATAAACACCAGCACAGACTAGTTGGGCCGAATGGCCTGTTTCTGTGCTGTAAGTTTTATGTATTTGTAAGTTTTATGTAATTCTATGTAATTCGAATGGTAACCTCAGGATTATTAGCCGAGCCACGTGCTAATTGGCATCGGGACAAACGGATCAGGAAGGTGAACATGTGGCTGAAGGAGTGGTGTGGGAAGGAGGGGTTCCATTTCATGGGACACTGGGACCAGTACTGGGACAGGAGGGAGCTGTACCACTGGGACAGGAGGGAGCTGGACCACTGGGACAGGAGGGAGCTGGACCACTGGGACAGGAGGGAGCTGGACCATTGGGACAGGAGGGAGCTGGACCACTGGGACAGGAGGGAGCTGTACCACTGGGACAGGAGGGAGCTGGACCACTGGGACAGGAGGGAGCTGGACCACTGGGACAGGAGGGAGCTGGACCACTGGGACAGGAGGGAGCTGGACCACTGGGACAGGAGGGAGCTGGACCACTGGGACAGGAGGGAGCTGTACCACTGGGACGGACTCCACCTGAACCGGGCTGGGACCAAGGTCCGAGTGGAAAGGATAAACAGGGTGCGAAGATGTCTTTGTTCAGAAGTGTGCACAATGTCACACTGTTGAAACTGGAGGCAAACACAAGACTGGGCCAATCCTGTCGGACTTATTTGGACACAAGACTGGCCAGGCTGAAGGATTTTCTTACACAGAAGCAAATAAAAACAAAGGTATTACCTGGGGTGAGGACATACTCAGAGAGCACCTGGAGAATCTGAAGAAATATATCCCAGGAACAAACATGATTTTTACAGGTCTCCGGAAGAAGAGTGATTGTGAAGACTTGAGAGCTGACCTTAAACCTGCCACAGCCAAGTAATGTTCAACCACAGCATCTGCTGCCTTTATTTATTTAAAAAGGGCTTTAAATTAATATACTGGGGGGAGGTCTCAGTCAGAAACAATAGTAAAATGATAGGTTAATGATTGATAAAAGGGATAAGAGCAGAGTTCAGGTTATAAATAGTGATAGAGACACTCCAGGTGAAGGGAACACTGAAATAACTAAAGTCGTTACAGCAGGAGTGAGAAATAAGAAACATGTTAAATTACACAAAGTGAGAAAGGCAGCAACAGGGCAGAAGGTCAGGTTCGGGTCTTTTGCCCAAGTAAGGGTTTTATTTACTAATGCACGGAGTTCAAGAATTAAATTGAGTGAATTAGAGGCTCAAATGCAGCTTGGGAAGAGCAGAGTGGCTCAACTCAGAAAGGTGGTGAATTTCTTGAGCGCATTCAAGATAGTTTTCTGGAACAATATATTCTAGAACCATCAAGAGGACAGGCCATGCTAGATTCAGTAATGAGTAATGAGCCAGACCTAGTTTATGATCTAACAGTAAGGGAACATTAATCAAACAGTGATCATAATATGATAGTTGACATTACATAATATAAATGTTAGGTTTGAAAAGGAGAAACTTAACCCAGTTACTAAGATTCTAGATTTTGATCAGGCTGACTTTAATGGGATGAGAGAGACTGACGACAGCACACTGGTCAAAACTGTTATCTGGTAAAACGACAGATGATCAGTGGGAGGTGTTCAGAAAAAGATTTGAGCTTAATACAGGATCTGTATAAACCCCTAAGGAGCAAGAGCTCAACTTACCAAATAAAACAGTCACAGTCAACAAAAGAGGTGAGAGATAAGATAAAACTAAAGGGAAGAGTAAAGTGTAGATCCAGGGGACTGGGAGAGATTTGAAGAACAGCAAAGGAAGACAAAAAAGATAGTGAGAGCTGCAAAAAGAGAGAATGAAAACAAACATACGAAGGATATCAAGATTAACACAAAAAGATTTTACAATTATATTAGAGAAAGGGTAGACAAGGGGAATGTGGGCCCTTTAAAAATAGATGCAGGTAATATTGCAAATGAAAATAAGGAAATGGCAGACTTGTTGAATAATTACTTTGTGTCAGTCTTCACCACCCTAAATATTCACTCCCTCCACCACCGGCGCACAGTGGCTGCAGTGTGTACCATCCACAGGATGCACTGCAGCAACTCGCCAAGGCTTCTTCGACAGCACCTCCCAAACCCACGACCTCTACCACCTAGAAGGACAAGAGCAGCAGGCACATGGGAACAACACCACCTGCACGTTCCCCTCCAAGTCACACACCATCCCGACTTGGAAATATATCGCCGTTCCTTCATCGTCGCTGGGTCAAAATCCTGGAACTCCCTCCCTAACAGCACTGTGGGAGAACCTTCACCACACGGACTGCAGCGGTTCAAGAAGGCGGCTCACCACCACCTTCTCAAGGGCAATTAGGGATGGGCAATAAATGCCGGCCTCGCCAGCAACGCCCACATCCCATGAACGAATAAAAAATAAATGTTCCCTATTTTTATTAATGACTTTGATAACACAATAAAGGGCCTTATATCCAAATTTTCCAATGACACAAAGATTGGAGGCATATTAAATAGTGGAGACAGGATCATAAAATTATAAAGAGACATTGATAGATTAAGTGAGTGGGCAAAACTGTGGCAGATGGATTTCAATGCTCATGAGTATAAGGTCATCCATTTTGGTCCAAAACAGGATCGATGTGAGTATATTTAAACGGTGAAAAGCTGGAGCAGTGGAGGTCCAAAGAGATGACGGGGTCCGTGTAAACAGATCACTGAAATGTAGTCGTCAGGTCCAAAACATAATCAAAAAGGCGAATGGAATGTGAGCCTTTATAAGTGGAGGACTGGAATATCGAGGGGAGGGAGTTTTCCTACAGCTGGACAAATCCCTGGTTAGACCACATCTGGAGTACTGGGTACAGTTCTGGGCACCGCACTGAGAAAGGATATATTGGCCTTGGAAGGAGTGCAGTGTAGATTCACCAGAATATTACCAGGGCTCCAAGGGTTAGATTATGAGGAGAGATTATATAAACGAGGCTTGTATTCCCTGGAGGTTAAGGGGTGATTTGATTGAGGATTTTAGGATTTTGAAAGGAATTGATCGGGTCGTTAGAGGGAAATTTTTTCCACTGGTGGGGGAGTCTAGGAAAAGGGGACATGACCGTAAAATCAGAGCCAGGCCAATCAGGAGAGAAGTTAGCAACTCATCATTTTAAATCTGAGATCGATAGATTTTTGCTCGCCAAGGGTATTAAGGGATAAGGAGCCAATGTGGGTGGATGGAGATAGGATACAGATCAGCCATGATCACATTGAATGGTGGAACAGGCTCGAGGGGCTGAATGGCCCACTCCTCACTGTAATTAATGAGATAAGACGACAGTGAGTCTGTGTGAGTGGCCAGTGTCCATGTGTCAGTATTATCATCTCCTGGTATTGCAGGTGCTGGGTGTCATTGCAGATTGACATGGTTGCTGCCACTGTGTGGTTTGTGCTGATTCTGATTGACAGTTCTAGTAACGACCCAGCTGGGGGGGAAGTGTGACAGCTGCTGCTGTTTGCTTTAATTCACCTGTGTACTGTTTAACCCCACGTTACAGCACTGAGCTCTGTGGAGACTGAAGCACCAGAGTTATAAGGACTCGGAGAAAAGGGCAGCAAATACTCAAAAACACTTGTTCTGTTGGACCCAGGAAGCCAATCGATGTGTGGGAACAAGTTAAGTCCTGTTTTGTGAACTCATCCACTGATTGGCTCTTGCTTCTGTATAGTTTTGCTTCATGATAAATACTAATTACTATTTTTCACCCGTACAGAGAACAAAACAGACCGACTGTGTATTGTGTCGAGTGAACCAGACAGCACGGGTGTGACAGACCCTAACACAGTGAAACTGACGGGGCAGGTATTACAGTCGGTGAAACCGACAGGAAAACGGGGTGTGAATTACAGAGTGAAACAGATCAGTCAAGTATTAGAGAGTGGAACAGATAGGGCGGGTATTAAAGGGAATGGAATAGAGAGTCACAGTAATACAGAGAGTGAAACAGACAGGGCAGGGATGGGAACAATTCAATAAATAAATCCTTTTGATGCCAACTGTGGGAACAGTCAATGTTCCTTAAATCAGTCAGTATCAGGACTTCCATTGATTTCAATCTCTCTCTCTCTCTCTCTATCTGTTTATATTTGTGTATTTATTGATTGTGTCTATATCTATCCGAGTCTATGTGTGTCTCTGTGACAGGGCGTGTGTGTCTGTGTGAGTCTCTGTGACAGGGCGTGTGTGTCTGTGTGAGTCTCTGTGACAGGGCGTGTGTGTCTGTGTGTGTCTCTGTGACAGAGCGTGTGTGTCTGTGCGAGTCTCTGTGACAGGGCGTGTGTGTCTGTGTGAGTCTCTGTGACAGGGCGTGTGTGTCTGTGTGAGTCTCTGTGACAGGGCGTGTGTGTCTGTGTGTGTCTCTGTGACAGGGCGTGTGTGTCTGTGTGAGTCTCTGTGACAGGGCGTGTGTGTCTGTGTGTGTCTCTGTGACAGAGCGTGTGTGTCTGTGCGAGTCTCTGTGACAGGGCGTGTGTGTCTGTGTGAGTCTCTGTGACAGGGCGTGTGTGTCTGTGTGAGTCTCTGTGACAGGGCGTGTGTGTCTGTGTGAGTCTCTGTGACAGGGCGTGTGTGTCTGTGTGTGTCTCTGTGACAGAGCGTGTGTGTCTGTGTGAGTCTCTGTGACAGGGCGTGTGTGTCTGTGTGAGTCTCTGTGACAGGGCGTGTGTGTCTGTGTGTGTCTCTGTGACAGAGCGTGTGTGTCTGTGCGAGTCTCTGTGACAGGGCGTGTGTGTCTGTGTGAGTCTCTGTGACAGGGTGTGTGTGTCTGTGTGTGTCTCTGTGACAGAGCGTGTGTGTCTGTGCGAGTCTCTGTGACAGGGCGTGTGTGTCTGTGCGAGTCTCTGTGACAGGGCGTGTGTGTCTGTGTGAGTCTCTGTGACAGGGTGTGTGTGTCTGTGTGAGTCTCTGTGACGGGGCGTGTGTGTCTGTGTGTCTGTGTGACAGGGCGTGTGTGTCTGTGAGAGTCTCTGTGACAGGGCGTGTGTGTCTGTGTGAGTCTCTGTGACGGGGCGTGTGTGTCTGTGTGAGTCTCTGTGACAGGGCGTGTGTGTCTGTGTGAGTCTCTGTGACGGGGCGTGTGTGTCTGTGTGTCTGTGTGACAGGGCGTGTGTGTCTGTGAGAGTCTCTGTGACAGGGCGCGTGTGTCTGTGTGAGTCTCTGTGACGGGGCGTGTGTGTCTGTGTGTCTGTGTGACAGGGCGTGTGTGTCTGTGTGAGTCTCTGTGACAGGGCGTGTGTGTCTGTGTGAGTCTCTGTGACAGGGCGTGTGTGTCTGTGCGAGTCTCTGTGACAGGGCGTGTGTGTCTGTGTGTGTCTCTGTGACAGAGCGTGTGTGTCTGTGCGAGTCTCTGTGACAGGGCGTGTGTGTCTGTGTGAGTCTCTGTGACAGGGCGTGTGTGTCTGTGTGAGTCTCTGTGACAGGGCGTGTGTGTCTGTGTGTGTCTCTGTGACAGGGCGTGTGTGTCTGTGTGAGTCTCTGTGACAGGGCGTGTGTGTCTGTGTGTGTCTCTGTGACAGAGCGTGTGTGTCTGTGCGAGTCTCTGTGACAGGGCGTGTGTGTCTGTGTGAGTCTCTGTGACAGGGCGTGTGTGTCTGTGTGAGTCTCTGTGACAGGGCGTGTGTGTCTGTGTGAGTCTCTGTGACAGGGCGTGTGTGTCTGTGTGTGTCTCTGTGACAGAGCGTGTGTGTCTGTGTGAGTCTCTGTGACAGGGCGTGTGTGTCTGTGTGAGTCTCTGTGACAGGGCGTGTGTGTCTGTGTGTGTCTCTGTGACAGAGCGTGTGTGTCTGTGCGAGTCTCTGTGACAGGGCGTGTGTGTCTGTGTGAGTCTCTGTGACAGGGTGTGTGTGTCTGTGTGTGTCTCTGTGACAGAGCGTGTGTGTCTGTGCGAGTCTCTGTGACAGGGCGTGTGTGTCTGTGCGAGTCTCTGTGACAGGGCGTGTGTGTCTGTGTGAGTCTCTGTGACAGGGTGTGTGTGTCTGTGTGAGTCTCTGTGACGGGGCGTGTGTGTCTGTGTGTCTGTGTGACAGGGCGTGTGTGTCTGTGAGAGTCTCTGTGACAGGGCGTGTGTGTCTGTGTGAGTCTCTGTGACGGGGCGTGTGTGTCTGTGTGAGTCTCTGTGACAGGGCGTGTGTGTCTGTGTGAGTCTCTGTGACGGGGCGTGTGTGTCTGTGTGTCTGTGTGACAGGGCGTGTGTGTCTGTGAGAGTCTCTGTGACAGGGCGCGTGTGTCTGTGTGAGTCTCTGTGACGGGGCGTGTGTGTCTGTGTGTCTGTGTGACAGGGCGTGTGTGTCTGTGTGAGTCTCTGTGACAGGGCGTGTGTGTCTGTGTGAGTCTCTGTGACAGGGCGTGTGTGTCTGTGCGAGTCTCTGTGACAGGGCGTGTGTGTCTGTGTGTGTCTCTGTGACAGGGCGTGTGTGTCTGTGTGAGTCTCTGTGACAGGGCGTGTGTGTCTGTGTGAGTCTCTGTGATGGGGCGTGTGTGTCTGTGCGAGTCTCTGTGACAGGGCGTGTGTGTCTGTGTGAGTCTCTGTGACAGGGTGTGTGTGTCTGTGTGTGTCTCTGTGACAGAGCGTGTGTGTCTGTGCGAGTCTCTGTGACAGGGCGTGTGTGTCTGTGCGAGTCTCTGTGACAGGGCGTGTGTGTCTGTGTGAGTCTCTGTGACAGGGTGTGTGTGTCTGCGTGAGTCTCTGTGACGGGGCGTGTGTGTCTGTGTGTCTGTGTGACAGGGCGTGTGTGTCTGTGAGAGTCTCTGTGACAGGGCGTGTGTGTCTGTGTGAGTCTCTGTGACGGGGCGTGTGTGTCTGTGTGAGTCTCTGTGACAGGGCGTGTGTGTCTGTGTGAGTCTCTGTGACGGGGCGTGTGTGTCTGTGTGTCTGTGTGACAGGGCGTGTGTGTCTGTGAGAGTCTCTGTGACAGGGCGTGTGTGTCTGTGTGAGTCTCTGTGACGGGGCGTGTGTGTCTGTGTGTCTGTGTGACAGGGCGTGTATGTCTGTGAGAGTCTCTGTGACGGGGCGTGTGTGTCTGTGTGAGTCTCTGTGACGGGGCGTGTGTGTCTGTGTGAGTCTCTGTGACGGGGCGTGTGTGTCTGTGTGAGTCTCTGTGACAGGGCGTGTGTGTCTGTGCCAGTCTCTGTGACAGGGCGTGTGTGTCTGTGTGAGTCTCTGTGACGGGGCGTGTGTGTCTGTGTGAGTCTCTGTGACAGGGCGTGTGTGTCTGTGTGAGTCTCTGTGACGGGGCGTGTGTGTCTGTGTGAGTCTCTGTGACGGGGCGTGTGTGTCTGTGTGAGTCTCTGTGACGGGGCGTGTGTGTCTGTGTGAGTCTCTGTGACAGGGCGTGTGTGTCTGTGTGAGTCTCTGTGACAGGGCGTGTGTGTCTGTGTGAGTCTCTGTGACAGGGCGTGTGTGTCTGTGCGAGTCTCTGTGACAGGGCGTGTGTGTCTGTTTCTTTGTAAGTTCCTGAATTATTTTGGATATTCCCAGCTGTCTGAACACAACTAACCCGACCTGCTCTCAGTCCCTTATATTGGAGAAAAGCTGCACGTTCTTACCAATGATTCCCAGTATGTCTGAGTGATACTTTTCCGATCCATTCAGCCTCTTCTGGATAAGTTGAGATATATTGGACAGGTTCAGGGTGAGCGCTGGAACATCTGGGTCTGTGACTCTCTGAGTCTCAGTCACTCTGGAATGAAAGAGGAGAGAATGTTTTTATCAGTGGGGACATTTCAGATCAGAAACCCAAAGGGGAACGAGTGATCAGTGCAACAACCTGCACCCCTTCTAATGCTCGTACTGAGACCCCGCAGCAACCCATCCTGAAAATGGCAGAATCCCGGGATTTGCAGTCTCCCTGCATTCACACTGATCTCCACACGTGCAGTGGGATCCTGGTTTGCTGCCACTTCAGCTCAGTTTGTGATTTTCAAAGCCGTCTGTGTTCAGTCCAGTTTCTCTGTACTGGAGCCCTCATCTTTCCATTATTAATAATTATTATTATCCCGAGGGTCTCCAGGCTGTGCTCCCCCCTCTCTGCAGGATCACACTCTCGACAATCATGTGAAGTGAGAAGAGGAGAAGGAACAGCCTCCCAGGTAGAGGTAGACGTAGAGAGGAGGAGAGGTAGACGGAGAGAGGTGGAGAGGTCGACGTAGAGAGGTGGAGAGGTAGACATAGAGAGGTGGAGAGGTAGACATAGAGAGGAGGAGAGGTAGACGTAGAGAGGTGGAGAGGTAGACGTAGAGAGGTGGAGAGGTAGACGTAGAGAGGTGGAGAGGTAGACATGGAGAGGAGGAGAGGTAGACGTAGAGAGGTGGAGAGGTAGACATAGAGAGGTGGAGAGGTAGAGGTAGAGAGGTGGAGAGGTAGACGTAGAGAGGTGGAGAGGTAGAGGTAGAGAGGTGGAGAGGTAGACGTAGAGAGGTGGAGAGGTAGAGGTAGAGAGGTGGAGAGGTAGACGTAGAGAGGTGGAGAGGTAGAGGTAGAGAGGTGGAGAGGTAGACGTAGAGAGGTGGAGAGGTAGACGTAGAGAGGTGGAGAGGTAGACATGGAGAGGTGGAGAGGTAGAGGTAGAGAGGTGGAGAGGTAGAGGTAGAGAGGTGGAGAGGTAGACGTAGAGAGGTGGAGAGGTAGAGGTAGAGAGGTGGAGAGGTAGACGTAGAGAGGTGGAGAGGTAGAGTTAGAGAGAAGGAAATGTTTAGGGGGAGAATTCCAGAGCTTAGGGCCGAGAAAGCTGAAAACACGGCTGCCGATGGTGGGGTGAAGCAAATCGGGGATGCACAAAAGGCCAGAATTAGAGGAACGCAGAGTTCTCGGAGAGTTGTAGGGCTGGAGGAGGTTACAGAGACAGGGAGTGACAAGGCCATGGAGGGAATTAAAACAAGGATGAGAATTTTAAACTCGAGGCGTTGCTGGACCGGGAGTCAATGTCGGTCAGTGAGCAGAGGGTGATGGGTGAACGGGACTTGGTGCGAGTTAGGATACGGGCAGCAGAGTTTTGGATCAGCTGAAGGTCATGGCGGGTGGAAGATGGGAGGCCGGACAGGAGAGAATTGGAAAAGTCGAGTCGAGAGGTAACAATAGCACGGATGAGGGTTTCAGCAGCAGATGAACAGGTGATATTATGGGGTGGAAGTAGGAGGTCTTGGTGATGGAGAGGAATTGGGGTCGGAGGCTCAGCTCAGGGTCAAATAGAACGCCGAGGTTGTGAACAGTCTGGTTCAGACTCAGACAGTGGCCAGGGAGGGGGATGGAGTCGGTGACTAGGGAACGGAGTTTGTGGTGGGGACCGAAGACAATGGCTTCGAACTTCCCAATATTTAATTGGAGGAAATTTCAGCTCATCCAATACTGGATGTCGGACAAGCAGCGTAACAAATCAGATGCTGTGGAGGGGTCGAGAGAGGTGGTGGTGAGGTAGAGCTGGGGGTCGTCAGTGTACATGTGGAATCTCCCATTTCCCACAGGCTGCCTGAGCCAATAACCCCTCAAACCACAGTTAAACATCACTCAATATTCCCACCATTTGAAAGCACCTTATCTGGGAAGGTTTCCAAGCGGTGATTCTACTTTCACTCTTCTCCCAGATACAGGGGAAGGTTCCCTATCAGCAGCAGGTACTGTGTGACTGAGAGGAACTTACCTGGAAAGGAGCTGCTTCGAGTTCTGTGAATAAAGAGAGGAGATCAAATCAGTCAACGAACAAATCAACACCCAATGGAACCAAAGAGTGAATTTGGGATTGAGAGTAAAGAGTTCAGTGTATAACAGTAGGTGGGGCCAGTCACAGGAATGGGCAATGATCCCACATTTCACTGCACTCCATCCTGGGGCAGCACCAACACTCCGAGGGCAGGGCTGAGGGGGCAGCGCCAACACTCCGAGGGCAGGGCCGAGGGGGCAGCGCCAACACTCCGAGGGCAGGGCTGAGGGGGCAGCACCAACACTCCGAGGGCAGGGCTGAGGGGGCAGTGCCAACACTCCGAGGGCAGGGCTGAGGGGGCAGCGCCAACACTCCTAGGGCAGGCCTGAGGGGGCAGCGCCAACACTCCGAGGGCAGGGCTGAGGGGGCAGCGCCAACACTCCGAGGGCAGGGCTGAGGGGGCAGCGCCAACACTCCGAGGGCAGGGCAGAGTGGGCAGTGCCAACACTCCCAGGGCAGGGCTGAGGGGGCAGCACCAACACTCCGAGGGCAGGGCTGAGGGGGCAGCACCAACACTCCGAGGGCAGGGCTGAGTGGGCAGCGCCAACACTCCCAGGGCAGTGCTGAGGGGGCAGCGCCAACACTCCGAGGGCCGGGCTGAGGGGGCAGCGCCAATGCTGGGCCCAACCAACAATCTTCAAACAATTCAGCCCTCTCACCAGCCTCACAGAAACGCCCCATTCCCCAGACATGGCCCTGTTTATATTGAAGATGTACCTGAATAAAGGAGAGATGGTCCCTCTGTACCAGACTCTGGGTTTCTCCATCTATTAATGTAATCTGTTCCATCCTCTTGTTTAATGCTTCAGAACAGCTTCTAATCTGAGAGAGAGCTCGGAGCCCCTCCTCATCGATCAGTTTCAGTGCGTATTCTTCATCTTCTTCCAGCTGTCTCCTCCATTCAGAGAAGCTCTTCGATAGCTTTCCTTTCAGCTCATTGATTCGTGTCTGAAACCCAAACCAACTCTCATTACAAACGGCCCTTCCACACAGCTCTTACCCTGAGCACACGGCACTTTCCAGGGACGGGACAGTTTGTTTCAATCACTACTCGATCACCCGTTAAAGATAGACAAGCAGTGGGGGAGGGTCTACTGGGAGAGAAAACAGAGTTTAACGAGTGTTGCCTTGAGCCTTGAGTTTAATAGAAAGAGCACTGTATTTAGACTGTGTATGGCACTGCCACCTGGTCCATCCACACCTGGAGTGATGGGTCCAGTTTTGGTGCCCACACCTGGTGAAGGAGATTGAGACTCTGGAGAGGACGGTGGCCAGAATGACACGTAGTCTGATGGATTTTAGTTCTGAGGATCGGCTCCAAGAGGGAAGGCGATTTAGAGAAAGGCAGGCCGAGAGGGACATGATTGAGGTTTTTAAAATGATCGAGGGATTATTGGACTCACTCGTTGGGTGAGGTACTTGAGATGGATCAGGATGGTAGGACTAGAGGGCCTGTGTATAAAATCCATCGGCACAGAGTTAGGTTAGACCCCAGAGTCCTCGATCTCTGGAACAGTCTCCCTGAACATGTCGGGGGGTATGGAGTCACTCCCACCCTTTAAAAGGGAGCTGGGGAGGAATTTCCCAGAGTTTGTCCTGAATTGTCTGCAGGTGTTTTTTCTCTCTTTTGTTTGCCTTTCCCAGGTGAGTACATGGTTCGGGGTGGATCAGTGGTGTGTGTGATTGAACCCTGTCTGCATGGGGCAGGCTCGCTGGGGCTAATGTTCTTTTCGACCTCTTCCTTTCGATGTTCATCTGATACAGGCTTCAGGGCAAGTCTCCAACTCCCAGCCTCTGACTGTGTCTGTTTCAGTCAATCCAGTGCCCAAGTGATGTAATAATATTCCCTGGGAGGTGCAGGGAGAGTTAAGCAGCTCCCCCTCACATCAAACACACGGGGAACTCAGTGTAATCAGTGACTCGGCCCCAACACAACCAGCCTGGTTTGGAAGGCCTGTTTCTGATGTGCTCATTGACTCAGTGGAGAGGCAGGGACTAATTAGGAACAGTCAGCATGGTTTTGTGAGAGGAAAATCATGTCTCACGAATTTGATTGAGTTTTTTGAAGGGGTAACCAAGAAGATAGATGAGGGCTGTGCAGTAGACGTGGTCTACATGGACTTCAGCAAAGCATTTGACAAGGTACCGCATGGTAGGTTGTTACATAAGGTTAAATCTCATGGGATCCAAGGTGAGGTCGCCAATTGGATACAAAATTGGCTTGACGACAGAAGACAGAGGGTGGTTGTAGAGGGTTGTTTTTCAAACTGGAGTCCTGTAACCAGCGGTGTGCCTCAGGGATCGGTGCTGGGTCCGCTGTTATTTGTTATTTATATTAATGATTTGGATGAGAATTTAGGAGGCATGGTTAGTAAGTTTGCAGATGACACCAAGATTGGTGGCATTGTGGACAGTGAAGAAGGTTATCTGGGATTGCAACGGGATCTTGATCAATTGGGCCAGTGGGCCGATGAATGGCAGATGGAGTTTAATTTAGATAAATGTGAGGTGATGCATTTTGGTAGATCGAATCGGGCCAGGACCTACTCCGTTAATGGTAGGGCATTGGGGAGAGTTATAGAACAAAGAGATCCAGGAGTACAGATTCATAGCTCCTTGAAAGTGGAGTCACAGGTGGATAGGGTGGTGAAGAAGGCATTCGGCATGCTTGGTTTCATTGGTCAGAACATTGAATACAGGAGTTGGGATGTCTTGTTGAAGTTGTACAAGACATTAGTAAGGCCACACTTGGAATACTGTGTACAGTTCTGGTCACCCTATTATAGAAAGGATATTATTAAACTAGAAAGAGTGTCAAAAAGATTTACTAGGATGCTACTGGGACTTGATGGTTTGACTTACAGGGAGAGGTTAGACAGACTGGGACTTTTTTCCCTGGAGAGTAGGAGGTTAAGGGGTGATCTTATAGAAGTCTATAAAATAATGAGGGGCATAGATAAGGTAGATAGTCAAAATCTTTTCCCAAAGGTAGGGGAGTCTATAACGAGGGGGCATAGATTTAAGGTGAGAGGGGAGAGATACAAAAGGGTCCAGTGGGGCAATTTTTTCACTCAAAGGGTGGTGAGTGTCTGGAACGAGCTGCCAGAGGCAGTAGTAGAGGCGGGTACAATTTTGTCTTTTAAAAAGCATTTGGACAGTTACATGGGTAAGATGGGTATAGAGGGATATGGGCCAAGTGCAGGCAATTGGGACTAGCTTAGTGGTATAAACTGGGCGACATGGACATGTTGGGCCGAAGGGCCTGTTTCCATGTTGTAACTTCTATGATTCTATGATTCTATGATAAACCCTTTCTAAATCCAGTCCCACTTTACCCACCTTTATTTCAGCTTCTGATCTCTCCAAGTCTCGCTGTTTGCTGGAACAATTCTGCTGGACTCCCCGAAGACTCTCGATTTCTCTCTCCAATTCTTCCTGTAAAGGCAATTGGAAAGTGTTTAAAAGGGATTCAAACTGGAATGTAAAAGGGAAATGATTCCGTTCCAGGAGTGACCCCACTGGGAGTGGATAGAAAGTAGTTTTGGGGATTCTCAGTGTCTGGGCCCTGAGCAGAAATATTCCCTTCTGTGGCTCTCAGTAAAGAGGCGCTCCCTGCCCTGTATAAACTGAGGAACCACACACACACCGGCTTCTTTTCACACTGACTCACCGTGTGCTGCATTTTCACACGGACTCAGCTCCTCCATTTCCAGGAATCAGCCGAGGGGAAAGGGAGACAGACTCAGTCACACCAGCATTTCTCAAACACCAATTCCCTCTTGTTGTGAGAAACAGTTTCTCCCCCCAGCCCCTGAGTCTCCCCCCGTGGGTGTCCCTCACTCCCCCCACCGGTGATGGTCCTCTCCCTGCTGGTCAGATGGCAGAATACCCCAGTGTTACACAGGGCGACAACATGCTCTGCTCTCCAGCCCTATGCCATGGAGTGCCAGTTCTCACTGGTGCCCACACAGTGAATTACTGAGCTCGACAGGAAAACTCTCCCTCACTGTATTTAATATCAGGAATTGTGTCACTCACCTTAATTGCAGCTTGTGCCTCATCCAGGCTCAGCAGTGTGTGGGATTTATGTTTCCCTATTATTGTACAGGAAACACACACATACTCTGCATCATCTTCACAGTAGTATTCAATGATCTTCTGATGGTCAACGCACTGCCTGTCTGTAAGATCAGCCACAGGTTCGATTAGGGTGTGTCCACTGAAGGCCTTGTTCAGCAGATGTGGTTTTAAATGACTGGAGCAAAATGATGTTTCACATTTCAGACATGTCTTCACAGCTGGGGATGGATTCTCGACACAGTAATCACACACGACATGGGCTGGATCAGCTCCAGGCTCCATCCCTCCAGCACCTGAAGCAGCTTTCACACAGCACAAGAGAGACTGAGGAACCATAGCAGGAAGTGAAATTCTTATAAACACCCGGTGTAGGGAGTGACGATGTTAGTTTCACTTTCATGATTCACTCTGTCTGAAGATTAACCCTTTCAGGCTTGCAGTAGCAGGTCAGAACCAAAATCAGAAACACAAGATTACAATTTTACAATCTGGAGCCAGAATACAGCAAACTGGGCTCAGTAAACACAAGCCGAAAACTAATCAGCTCAGACCAGACCCAAAATGGTTTAAGAAACAAATTAAAACTGATATAAAGAGGGAAAAATAAACGTTACAAATCCTGCAGAGAGGAAGGTGAAGGAGATCTCTGGGAGGAATAGAAAAATATGCAGAAAAAGTTAAAAGGTTCATCAGAGGGGCAAAGAGAGTTCAAACAAAGCAAACCAGCAGAGGCTACAAGTCTCAGTAAACTCAACACGAAACATATCCAAACAACACAGAGCTGTGACCAACAAAGATAAAACAATGTTGGAGAACATATCCAAAACAGGAGAATACAGTCAGAGGAAGTCATGATCAGACTGTACAGGGTCTGGTCAGACTCACCTCGAGTACTGTGTTCAGCTCTGGTCAGACCCACCTCGAGTACTGTGTCCAGTTCTGGTCAGACCCACCTCGAGTACTGTGTCCAGTTCTGGTCAGACCCACCTCGAGTACTGTGTCCAGTTCTGGTCAGACCCACCTCGAGTACTGTGTCCAGTTCTGGTCAGACCCACCTCGAGTACTGTGTCCAGTTCTGGTCAGACCCACCTCGAGTACTGTGTCCAGTTCTGGTCAGACCCACCTCGAGTACTGTGTCCAGTTCTGGTCAGACCCACCTCGAGTACTGTGTCCAGTTCTGGTCAGACCCACTGTGTCCAGATCTGGTCACAGGAACATAGGGACGGAATAGCCTACGCAGCCCCTCGAGACTGTTCCACAATGAAATTTGGTCCTGGCTAATCTGTATCTTAACTTCATTTACCCATCTTGGTTCCGTAACCCTTAATAACCTTGCCTAACAAATTCTACCAATTTCAGGTTTGAAATTTTCAATTGACCCCCAGCCTCAACAGCTTTTTGGGGGAGTGAGTTCCAGATTTCCACTCCCCATTGTGTGACGAACTGCTTCCTGACATCACCCCTGAATGACCGAGCTCTAATTTTAAGGTTCTGTCCCTTGACTAATTAACTAATTTGAAGGTTATGCCCCTTCTTCTGGATTACCGCACCAGAGGAAATAGTTTCTCTCTATCTGGTTAAAAAGCAGGAACTCAAATATAGTAATCTCTGGATTACTCCCAGTGCCACGCACGAGTGAGTATTGGAATAGTCGGATAAGACAGGTTAATGCGTTGCTGGAGAAATGGTGCAGGAGTCAGAGCGTCAGATTCCTGGGGCATTGGGACCAGTTCTGTGGCAGGAGGGATCTGTTCAAAATGGATGGGTTGCACCTCAACAGAGCTGGGACCAATGTCCCCCCGGGCAGGTTAAATAGTGCTGTGGGGGGAGGGTTTAAACAAATTTGGCAGGGGGATGGGCACCAGGATGAAACATTAGAGAGGAGAAACAAGGTGCACAGAGGACTGGGAGGGAGACTGAAGAATAGTTCAGAAATAGGAGGGAGCAGATAGGGGGGTAAATGCGAGGCAGTCGAAGATGAGTTTAGAGTGCGTGTGAATAAATGCAGGTATCGTGATCAATAAGGTTGGTGAGCTGCAGGCTCGAGTCACCACATGGGACTATGATACAGTGGCAATAACAGAGACCAGGCTCAAAGAAGGGGAGGATTGGGGACTTAATATCCTGGCTACAAGGTATTCAGGAAAGATAGGGAAGGAATGAAAGGAGTTGGCGGGAGGCGGGTGGGTGATGGCAGTATTGATCGAGGAAACCGTTATAGCACTGGAAATGGATGATGTATCTGAGGGTCAAAGAGAGAATCTATTTGGTTCGAATTAAGGAACAATAGAGGATCTATTACACCAATGGGTGTACACTATAGGGCACCAAATAGTGGGAAGGAGATGGAGGGGCAAATTTTCGGGCAAATTACAGAAAGATGCAAAAACTATAGAGTCGTGAAAATGGGGGTTTTCAATTATCACAATATAGACTGGGACAGTAACAGTGCAAAGGGAAAAGAGGGGGAGAAAGGCAAAAAATGTGACAACAGAAGAAGATCAGAACATAAGAAATAGGAGCAGGAGTAGGCCACATGGCCCCTCGAGCCTGCTCCGCCATTCAATCAGATCAAGGCTGATCTTCGACCTCAACTCCACCTTCCTGCCCGATCCCCATATCCCTTGATTCCCCGAGAGTCCAAAAATCTGTCGATCTCAGCCTTGAATATACTCAACAACTGAGCATCAACAGCCCTCTGGGGCAGAGAATTCCAAAGATTCACAACCCTCTGAGTGAAGAAATTCCTCCTCATCTCGGTCCTAAATGGCCGACCCCTTATCCTAAGACGATGCTCCCTAGTTCTACACTCTCCAGCAGGGAAACAGCCTCTCAGCATCCACCCTGTCAAGCCCCCTCAAAATCTTGTGTGTTTCAATGAGATCACCTCTCATTCTTCTAAACTCCGGAGAGTATAGGCCCATTCTACTCAATCTCTCCTCATAGGACAACACTCTCATCCCAGGAATCAATCGAGTGAACCTTTGTTGCACCGCCTCTAAAGAGGGTAAGGAGACTAAAACTGTACAAATTACTCCAGGTGAGGTCTCACCAAAGCCTGGCACAATTGAAGGAAGACTTCCTTACTATTGTCCTCCAACCCCCTTGCAATAAAAGCCAACATACCATTTGCCTTCTGAATTGCTTGCTGTACCTGCAGGTTAACTTTCTGTGTTTCGTGGACGAGGACACCCAAATCCCTCTGAACACCAACATTTAATAGTTTCTCATCATTTAAAAAATATTCCCTTTTTCTATCCTTCCTTCCAAAGTGAATAACCTCACATTTCCCCACATTATATTCCATCTGCCACCTTCTTGCCCATTCACTTAACCTGTTGATATCCCTTTGCAGACTCTCTGTGTCCTCCTCAAAGCTCACTTTCCCATCTAGCTTTGTATCATCAGCAAACTTGGGTACATTACACTCGGTCCCTTCTTCTAAGTCATTAATATAGATTGTAAATAGCTGAGGCCCAAGCACTGATCCTTGCGGCACCCCACGAGTTACAACCTGCCAACCTGAAAATGACCCGTTTATCCCTACTCTCTGTTTTCTGTCCATTCACCAATCCTCTCTCCATGCTAATATATTATCCCCAACCCCATGAGCCCTTATCTTGTGTAACAACCTTTTATGTGGCACCTTATTGAATGCCTTTTGAAAATCCAAATAAACTACATCCACTGGTTCCCCTTTATCTACCTTGCCAGTTAGATCCTCAAAAAACTCCAGTAGATTTGTCAAACACGATTTCCCTTTCGTAAAACCATGTTGACTCTGCCGAATCATATTATGATTTTCTAAGTGCCCCATTACCACGTCCTCAATAATAGATTCCAGCATTTTCCCAACGACTGATGTCAGGCTAACTGGCCTGTAGTTCCCAGTCTTCTCTCTCCCTCCTTTCTTGAATAGCGGGGTTACATTTGCAACCTTCCAATCCACAGGGACCATTCCAGAATCTGTGGAATTTTGGAAGATCACAACCAATGCACCCACTATCTCTGCAGCCACCTCTTTCAGATCCCTGGGATGTTGGCCAGCAGGTCCAGGGGATTTGTTGGTTTTTACTCCCATTAATTTCTCCAGTACTTTTTTTTAACCAGTACTAATTACTTTAAGTTCCTCACTCTCATTGGACCCTTGGTTCCCCACTATTTCTGGGATGCTTTTTGTGTCTTCTACTGTGAAGACAGATACAAAATTCTTGTTTAATGTCTCTGCCATTTCCTTATTCCCCATTATCATTTCTCCTGTCTCAGCCTTTTTTTTTCGTTCATGGGACGTGGACCAGCATTTATTGCCCATCCTTAATTGCCCTTAAGAAGGTGGTGGTGAGCCGTCTTCTTGAACCGCTGCAGTCCTTATGGTGAAGGTTCTCCAACAGTTAGGTAGGGAGTTCCAGGATTTTGACCCAGCGACGATGAAGGAACGGCAATATATTTCCAAATCGGGATGGTGTGTGACTTGGAGGGGAACGTGCAGGTGGTGTTGTTCCCATGTGCCTGCTGCTCTTGTCCTTCTAGGTGGTAGAGGTCGCGGGTTTGGGAGGTGCTGTCGAAGAAGCCTTGGCGAGTTGCTGCAGTGCATCCTATGGATGGTACACACTGCAGCCACTGTGCGCCGGTGGTGAAGGGAGTGAATGTTTAGTGTGGTGGATGGGGTGCCAATCAAGCGGGCTGCTTTGTCCTGGATGGTGTCGAGCTTCTTGAGTGTTGTTGGAGCTGCACTGATCCAGGCAAGTGGAGAGTATTCCATCACACTCCTGACTTGTGTCTTGTCGATGATGGAAAGGCTTTGGGGAGTCAGGAGGTGAGTCACTCACCGCAGAATACCCAGCCTCTGACCTGCTCTTGTAGCCACAGTATTTATGTGGCTGGTCCAGTTAAGTTCAGCCTCTAAGGGACCCACATTTACTTTTGGTACTCTCTTCCTTTTTACATACTTGTCTTACAATCTGCTTTCATATTTCTTGTTAATTTACTCTCATATTCTACTTTCTCCCTCTTTATCATTTTTTTGGTCATCCTTTGCTGGTTTCTTTAACCTCTCCCAATCCTCAGGCTTACTACTCTTCTTGGCAATATTGCAAGCCTCTTCTTTTATTCTAATACAATCCTTAACTTCTTCAGTTAGTCACAGATGGATCACTTTTCCTGTGGGGCTTTTATTCCTCAATGAATAATCCCGCGGGTCACCGAATAATCCCGTGGTTCACCGAATAATCTCGTGGTTCACCGAATAATCCCGTGGTTCACCGCCCTCTCTCTCGTCGTTCACCACCCTCTCCCGTGGGTCTCCCCTCTCTCCTGTGTTTCACCACCCTCTCCCGTGGGTCTCCCCTCTCTCCTGTGTTTCACCGCTCTCTCCCGTGGGTCTCCGCGCTCTGCCAATTCTGACGGTTGTGCTGCCGCTGCTCTTTAAATCTTCTCCTCAGCCTGTCCCATGGTTCTCCCCTCTATCCCGTGGGTCACCGCTCTCTCCCGTGTTTGTCCACTCTCTCCGTGGGTCTCCCCTCTGTCCCGTGGGTCACCGCTCTCTCCCGTGTTTCTCCGCGCTCTCCCGTGCGTCTCCCCTCTCTCCCGTGGGTCTCCGCTCTCTCCCGTGTTTCTCCGCGCTCTCCCGTGCGTCTCCCCTCTCTCCCGTGGGTCTCCGCTCTCTCCCGTGTTTCTCCGCTCTCTCCCGTGGGTCTCCGCTCTCTCCCGTGTTTCTCCGCTCTCTCCTGTGGTTCTCCGCCCTCTCCCGTGGTTCTCTGCCCTCTCCCGTGGTTCTCCGCCCTCTCCCCTGGTTCCCCGCCCTCTCCCGTGGGTCTCCCCTCTCTCCCGTGGTTCTCCGCCCTCTCCCGTGGATCTCCGCCCTCTCCCGTGGTTCTCCGCCCTCTCCCCTGGTTCTCCGCCCTCTCCTGTGGGTCTCTGCCCTCTCCCGTGGGTCTCCGCCCTCTCCCGTGGTTCTCCCCTCTCTCCCGTGGTTCTCCCCTCTCCCCTGGTTCTCCCCTCTCTCTCGTGGTTCTCCCCTCTCCCGTTGTTCTCCCCTCTCTCCCGTGGTTCTCCCCTCTCCCGTGGTTCTCCGCTCTCTCCCCTGGTTCTCCCCTCTCTCCCGTGGTTCTCCGCCCTCTCCCGTGGTTCTCCGCCCTCTCCCGTGGTTCTCCGCTCTCTCCCGTGGTTCTCCCCTCTCCCGTGGTTCTCCGCTCTCTCCCGCGGTTCTCCCCTCTCTCCCGTGGTTCTCCCCTCTCTCCCGTGGTTCTCCCCTCTCCCGTGGTTCTCCGCTCTCTCCCCTGGTTCTCCCCTCTCTCCCGTGGGTCTCCGCCCTCTCCCGTGGTTCTCCGCCCTCTCCCATGGGTCTCCGCCCTCTCCGGTGGGTCTCCGCCCTCTCCCGTGGTTCTCCCCTCTCTCCCGCGGTTCTCCCCTCTCTCCCGTGTGTCTCTGCCCTCTCCCGTGGGTCTCCGCCCTCTCCCGTGTGTCTCTGCCCTCTCCTGTGGGTCTCCGCTCTCTCCCGTGGT
Source organism: Heptranchias perlo (assembly GCF_035084215.1). Lineage (NCBI taxonomy): Eukaryota > Metazoa > Chordata > Chondrichthyes > Hexanchiformes > Hexanchidae > Heptranchias > Heptranchias perlo. Next base: position 108,444 of record NW_027139187.1, read on the forward strand.
TCTCCCCTCTCTCCTGTGGGTCTCCGCTCTCTTCCCGTGGTTCTCCCCTCTCTCCCGTGGGTCTCCGCTCTCTCCCGTGGTTCTCCCCTCTCCCGTGGTTCTCCGCTCTCCCGTGGGTCTCCGCCCTCTCCCGTGGTTCTCCCTTCTCCCGTGGTTCTCCGCTCTCTCCCGTGTTTCTCCCCTCTCTCCCGTGGTTCTCCCCTCTCTCCCATGGGTCTCCGCCTTCTCCCGTGGTTCTCCCCTCTCTCCCGTGGTTCTCCCCTCTCCCGTGGGTCTCCGCCCTCTCCCGTGGGTCTCCGCTCTCTCCAGTGGTTCTCCCCTCTCCCGTGGTTCTCCCCTCTCTCCCGTGGGTCTCCGCCCTCTCCCGTGGTTCTCCCCTCTCCCGTGGTTCTCCGCTCTCTCCCGTGGTTCTCCCCTCTCCCGTGGTTCTCCGCTCTCTCCCGTGGTTCTCCCCTCTCCCGTGGTACTCCCCTCTCTCCCGCGGCTCTCCGCCCTCTCCCGTGGTTCTCCCCGTTCTCCCGCGGTTCTCCCCTCTCTCCCGTGTGTCTCCGCCCTCTCCCGTGGGTCTCCGCTCTCTCCCGTGGTTCTCCCCTCTCTCCCGTGGGTCTCCGCTCTCTCCAGTGGTTCTCCCCTCTCTCCCGTGGGTCTCCGCTCTCTCCAGTGGTTCTCCCCTCTCTCCCGTGGTTCTCCCCTCTCTCCCGTGGTTCTCCCCTCTCTCCCATGGGTCTCCGCCCTCTCCCGTGGTTCTCCGCTCTCTCCCGTGGTTCTCCCCTCTCCCGTGGGTCTCCGCCCTCTCCCGTGGTTCTCCCCTCTCCCGTGGTTTACCGCTCTCTCCCGTGGTTCTCCCCTCTCCCGTGGTTCTCCCCGTTCTCCCGCGGTTCTCCCCTCTCTCCCGTGTGTCTCCGCCCTCTCCCGTGGGTCTCCGCTCTCTCCCGTGGTTCTCCCCTGTGGGTCTCCGCGCTCTCCCGTGGTTCTCCCCTCTCTCCCGTGGGTCTCCGCTCTCTCCAGTGGTTCTACCCTCTCCCGTGGTTCTCCCCTCTCCCCTGTGGGTCTCCGCTCTCTCCCGTGGTTCTCCCCTCTCTCCCGTGGTTCTCCCCTCTCTCCCGTGGTTCTCCGCTCTCTCCCGTGGTTCTCCCCTCTCTCCCGTGGTTCTCCGCTCTCTCCCTTGGTTCTCCCCTCTCCCCTGTGGTTCTCCGCCCTCTCCCGTGGGTCTCCGCCCTCTCCCGTGGTTCTCCCCTCTCCCGTGGTTCTCCGCTCTCTCCCGTGGTTCTCCCCTCTCCCGTGGTTCTCCGCTCTCTCCCGTGGTTCTCCCCTCTCCCGTGGTTCTCCCCTCTCTCCCGCGGTTCTCCGCCCTCTCCCGTGGTTCTCCCCTGTGGGTCTCCGCGCTCTCCCGTGGTTCTCCCCTCTCTCCCGTGGGTCTCCGCTCTCTCCCGTGGTTCTCCCGTTCTCCCGTGGTTCTCCGCCCTCTCCCGCGGTTCTCCGCCCTCTCCCGTGGTTCTCCCCTCTCCCGTGGTTCTCCCGTTCTCCTGTGGTTCTCCGCCCTCTCCCGCGGTTCTCCGCCCTCTCCCGTGGTTCTCCCCGTTCTCCCGTGGTTCTCCCCTCTCCCGTGGTTCTCCCCTCTCTCCCGTGGTTCTCCCCTCTCTCCCGTGGTTCTCCGCCCTCTCCCGTGGTTCTCCCCGTTCTCCCGTGGTTCTCCCCGTTCTCCCGTGGTTCTCCCCTCTCTCCCGTGGGTCTCCGCTCTCTCCCCTGGTTCTCCGCGCTCTGCCGATTCTGACGGTTGTGCTGCTGCCGCTCTTTAAATCTTCTCCTCAGCCTCTCCCGTGGTTCTCCGAGTACCGGGAGGGAGAACGTCATCCACAGGCTCCCTCAGGCATGTCCCAGGAGTGAAGCCAATTCAGTAAAGGCTTTCGAACAGGCTTAAGAGAAACGTGTGTTGCTGCGAAATGCTGGATTGGGAGAAACCGAGGCAGGAAACACACTCCCACTATTTGTGCTCTCACATGTTTGGAATCTGCAACCAGCAAGGAAGAAAGAAAGAACTTGCATTTCTATAGCGCCTTTCACATCCTCGGGACGTCCCAAAGCGCTTTTGAAATGTAGTCCCTGTTGTAATGTAGGAAACACGGCAGCCAAATAATGCACAGCAAGATCCCATAAACAGCAGTGAGATAAATGACCGGGTCATCTGTTTTAGTGATGTTGGTGGAGGGCTAAATATTGTCCAGGACTCCGGGGAGAACTCCCTTTTGCTTCTTCGAATAGCAGCATGGGATCTTTTACATCGAGCTGAGAGGGCAGACAAGGATTCGATTTACTGTCTGATCCAAAAGATGGTACCTCCGACAGTGCAGCGCTCCCTCAGTACTGACCCTCCGACAGTGCAGCACTCCCTCAGTACTGACCCTCCGACAGTGCAGCGCTCCCTCAGTACTGACCCTCCGACAGTGCAGCGCTCCCTCGGTATTGACCCTCCGACAGTGCAGCGCTCCCTCGGTACTGACCCTCCGACAGTGCAGCACTCCCTCGGTACTGACCCTCCGACAGTGCGGCGCTCCCTCGGTACTGACCCTCCGACAGTGCGGCGCTCCCTCGGTATTGACCCTCCGACAGTGCAGCGCTCCCTCGGTATTGACCCTCCGACAGTGCAGCGCTCCCTCGGTATTGACCCTCCGACAGTGCAGCACTCCCTCAGTACTGACCCTCCAACAGTGCAGCGCTCCCTCAGTACTGACCCTCTGACAGTGCAGCGCTCCCTCAGTACTGACCCTCTGACAGTGCAGCACTCCCTCAGTACTGACCCTCTGACAGTGCAGCACTCCCTCAGTACTGACCCTCTGACAGTGCAGCGCTCCCTCAGTACTGACCCTCCGACAGTGCAGCACTCCATCAGTACTGACCCTCCGACAGTGCAGCGCTCCCTCAGTACTGACCCTCTGACAGTGCAGCACTCCCTCAGTACTGACCCTCTGACAGTGCAGCGCTCCCTCAGTACTGACCCTCTGACAGTGCAGCACTCCCTCAGTACTGACCCTCTGACAGTGCAGCGCTCCCTCAGTACTGACCCTCTGACAGTGCAGCTCTCCCTCAGTACTGACCCTCTGACAGTGCAGCACTCCCTCAGCACTGCACTGAGTGTCAGTGTAGATTTGTGCTCCAGTCTCAGTTCCACCATGGATCAGTCAGTTTACCTGAGACACGGATTTGCCTTTGTTTTGCTCTGAAACTCGTCAATGATGCAAAGTGATGGAAATGAAAGTTTACTATTCCCGTATCCATCGTCACGTTTTGTGTTTGGCAGTGAATTGATTTGCTTGGAAGCTGCCAGAAAATTTTCCCTCAAACTGTATTTCAAAGTTGAAGCCAAGTTGGCTGCTCAACAAAATGTCTGAACTTCACGATGAGAACTGACACAAATCTATGGAATGACTGGCAGGGAAACAGTGAGACTTCGTGCAACTAAACTGTGTTGATAAGGTTTGTTTCTGCAAAACTTTTTGACGACCATTTCCAATCAAAATAGAAACCCGTAGAGAGAGTGAGGTAACGGACAGGGTGGGTGAGATGGGGGGGCTGAACAGACAGGAGGTATTGCGAGGAGGCATTGCACTCCTAATTTCGAGCTCAATAATTACACGAACACGGTGTTCCTGGCACGGGCACAGTAACTGCAACAAAGAACTCAGTTACTCTTTGAAACCACAACTCGAAACAAATGGCGTCCGATCATCTCGATTTCTCCTCATCCCCAAATATTCTTTTAAAAACAACTTTAACGTTACAACATTATCTGAGCCAAATCTAATAGATTTGGATTCCAGAGTACAGGAGGGAAAGACCATTTGGTCCATCAAAGCTGCTTCTTCTGAAAGACCCATGTGCTGTTTGAACTACAGTGGAATCTCCCAAACTGTTGTGAGGGAGGTTGAACAGCCACAAGGGAAATTCCCCAGAGGAAACCCTGTGAAATTTCTCCAACCTCTGAAGTAACCAAACAGAAACTCCAGTGGACTGGAGAGTGGCCCAGGTTGTGTTTGACCTTGCTTATAACCTTCCATCCTTTCCCCCTGAGCTTTGTTCTTTTCTTCTGAAGGCACTGACTCTTTGCTGGGGTTAGTTCAACAGGTGCGAGTGTCCCACCACCATTCACGTGTGAGCTCCAGCAGTGTGGGCTGACAGGCTGTCCCATTGTGAAGAGAACCAGAGGCGAGCTGGGATTCTCTTCACATCCCACATTCCAGGAGGGGACACTGGATGGTGATCAGAAGTGGGGACCTTGCCTGATTTTACTGTGAATTGCAGCATCCTGACCTCTGACCTGGTTAAAATAAGCAGTCGCCAGCGTGTGACTTCCTGCCCCTTGACTTTAATGGACAGAAAACCACAGGTTGGTGACCAGAGAATGGGGAAACTCGGGCCCACGGATCAAACGAGGGCCTCCTTGGACTAAATGGCTTATTGTCCCACCATTACCACTTAAACCGGGCTGGGACCAGCGTCCTGGTGAATTTAATAACTCGGGCTGTAGATAGGGCTTTAAACTAAAAGTGGGGCGGAGGGGTCAGGGGAGGGGAAATTTAGAAATCTAATGAGAAAAGTCAAGGGAACAGAGCAGTGCAGTGATTTGGGTAAAGATAAGCAGAGTGTGGCAGGAAGGGACAGAGAGTTTACCAATAATAGAACATCAACAAGTAAGGTCAAAGCAGGAAAAAATGGTAAAAAGTCAAGATTAAAGACTCTTTATCTGAACACATGGAGCATTCGGATCAAGATCGATGAATTAGTTGCACAAATAGAGATAGATGGGTTTGGTCTAACAGCCATTACAGAGATGTGGTTGCAAAGTGACCACGGTTGGGAAGTAAATATTCGAGGGTACGAGACTCTTAGAAAAGACAGACAGAATGGAAAAGGAGGGGGTGTAGCCCTAATAATAAAGGACATAAGGACAGTGGTGAGAAAGGATCTCAGCTCAGATCAGGAAGTAGAATCAGTGTGGGTGGAAATAAGAAATAACAAGGGGCAGAAAACACTGGTGGGAGTAGTTTATAGGCCCCCTCATAGTAGCTATACCGTTGGACAGAGTATTAACCATGTAATAATAGGTGCTTGTAACAAAGATAATCGTGGGGGACTTTAATCTTCATATCGACTGGGCAAATCTAATTGGCAAAGGTAGTTTGGAGGATGAGTTCATGGAATGCACTCGAGATGGTTTCCGAGAGCAATACGTCATGGAACCAACCAGGCAACAGGCTATTTTAGATCTTGTATTGTGTAATGAGACAGGGTTAATTAGCAATCTCACTGTAAAGGATCCTCTGGGGAAGAGTGATCATAATATGATAGAATTTCACATTGAGTTTGGGAATGATGTACTTAGAAACTAGAGTCTTAAACTTAAACAAAGCCAATTACATAGGTACGAGGGGTGAGTTGGCTAATGTAGATTTGGAAATTAATTTAAAGTGTGTGACGGTTGAAAAGCAATGGCAAACATTTATAGAAATATTTCAATCTTCTCAACAAATATACATTCCATTAAGAAATAAAATCTCCATGGGAAAAGTGACACACCTGTGGCTAACTAAAGAAGTTAAGGATAGAATTAGATTAAAAGGAGAGGCCTATAATGTTGCCAAGAAGAGTAGTAAGCCTGAGGATTGGGAGAGTTGTAGAAACCAGCAAAGGGGCTAATGAGAGTGAGGAACTTAAAGTAATTTTTATCAGTAGAGAAAAAGTACTTGAGAAACTAATGGGACTAAAAGCCGATAAATCCCCTGGACCTGATGACCAACTTCCGAGGGTACTAATGGAGGTGGCTGCAGAGATAGTGGATGCATTGATTGTGATCTTCCAAAATTCCCTAGATTCTCGAACGGTCCCAGCGGATTGGAAGGTCGCAAATGTGACCCCACTATTCAAGAAAGGAGGGGGAGAGAAAACAGGGAACGACAGGCCAGTTAGCCTGACATCAGTCGTCAGGAAAATGCTGGAATCCATTGGTAAGGAAGTCGTAACAAGGCACTTCGAACATCATAACGTGATAAGGCAGAGTCAACATGGCTTAATGAGAGGGAAACCGCGTTTGACAAATCTATTAGAGTTTTTTGAGGATGCAACTCGCAGGATAGATAAAGGGGAACCAGTGGATGTGGTGTATTTAGATTTTCAAAAGGCATTCGATGAGGTGCAACGTAAAGGTTGTTACGCGAGATAAGGTCTCATGGGATTGGGGGTAATATATTAACGTGGATAGAGGATTGGTTAATGGACAGAAAACAGAGAGTAGGGATAAACGGGTCATTTTCGGGTTGGCAGGTTGTAACTAGTGGGGTGCCGCAAGGATCAGTGCTTGGGCCTCAGCTATTTACAATCTATATTAATGACTTAATGAAGGGACCGAATGTAATGTATCCAAGTTTGCTGATGAAACAAAGCTGGTTGGGAAAGTAAGCTGTGAGGAGAACACAAAGAGTCTGCAAAGGGATATAGACAGGGTAAGTGAGTGGGCAAGAAGGTGGCAGATAGAGTATAATGTGGGGAAATGTGAGGTTATTCACTTTGGGGTGGGAAGAATAGAAAACCAGAATATTTTTTAAATGGTGAGAAACTATTAATTGTTGGTGTTCAGAGACTTGGGTGTCCTGGTACAAGAAACACAAAAAGTTAACATGCAGGTACAGCAGGCAATTAGGAAAGCAAATGGCATGTTGGCCTTTATTGCAAGGGGGTTGGAGTACAAGAGTAAGGAACCCTTACTACAATTGTACAGGGCTTTGGTGAGACCTCACCTGGAGTACTGTGTACAGTTTTGGTCTCCTTATCTAAGGAAGGATATACTTGCCTTAGAGGCGGTGCAACAAAGGTTCACTCGATTAATTCCTGGGATGAGAGGGTTGTCCTATGAGGAGAGGTTGAGTGGAATAGTCTTAGACTCTCTGGAGATTAGAAAAATGAGAGATGATCTCATTGAAACATAAGTTTCTGTGGGCACTTGACAGGGCAAATGCTGAGCGGTTGTTTCCCCTGGCTGGAGAGTCTCGAACGAGGGAGCACAGTCTCAGGATAACAGGTCAGCCATTTGGGACTGAGATGAGGAGGAATTTCTTCACTCAGAGGGTTGTGAATCTTTGGGATTCTCTACCCCAGAGGGCTGTGGATGCTGAGTCGTTGAATATATTCAAGGCTGAGATCGTTAGATTTTTGGACTCTGGGGATCAAGGGATATGGGGATCGGGTGGGAAAGAGGAGTTGAGGTTGAAGATCAGCCATGATCTTATTGAATGGCGGAGCAGGCTCGAGGGGCTGTATGGCCTACTCCTGCTCCTATTTCTTATGTTCTGATATACTTATGTGCTGGCTTTACCCACAAGACCACTGGGGGGGATATTAGTCACCTTCTTAACCAAATATTTGTCCAGTCCTTTTTAAAGGAGTTCACATTAACTGCTGTTGATGGAATTCTATTCCAAGACTCTGATCTGGAAGAAGTCGGGGGGGGTCGTAAACTGATCAGGAGAGTGACCATGGGCAGTAAGGTGGTCCCGTGCCCACTCTCTCTGTTCATACAGACAGGGAATAAAAATACTTTACAAAACAATAATTTGGTTAAAAAATAAGAATATTTGTGGCAGGAAACTGGTGATGAAAAATCAGGATCTTTGCTGGAATTGTTTGTGTCTGAATAATTATGTATCCCATCATGGATAAAAGGATTAGAAAAATAACCAACTGCAGCCAATTTGGGGAAAAAGTCTGGGAAATGTCTCCCCCGCTCCACAAGACAAGCTGCAGGAGACTGGAGTCACCAATGACCCATCACTACATGGACTTAACCTGCCCTCCTCACCCACCCTCTTTAATGTCCTTAGTAACACAGCAATGGACAGGACCAGAAAAGACCATTTTACATGACTAGCAGGCATTTTACACACAGCAAGATCCCACAAACAGTAATGAGATGGAGGGCCAGTTAATCTGTGTTGGTGGTGGGACTGGGTGAAACATCGTTTGGCCACCAAGATTTTCCTTCTGTTAAGTGAAGGTCCGAGTTAACATGTGCAGCACTTTTCTACACACCCTGCACTATGAGGGCTACAGCTCAGGTTCAATCTGTTCTAATGCTCCTGCTACACTGCTTCAACAATGGGCCTGAAATCTCCCCCCATCCCCTGCCCTGTGTGACAGTTTACATTTCCCACACCAACTGGACTTGTGCACAGTGAGGCTGCCAATTGGATGCTGAATAACGGTCGACTTCTGTGCAATGAACCCAACAGGAATTGCACTGCAAACTCCCAAACTCATTTCATTACTTTCCTTTGAATAAAGATATCTCGGTATATCTACTGGCTGTACTCCCGCACACTGAAAGCCTGAATGTCACAATAATGCACACGGACTTACTGGATAAGAATTTGTCATTTTTATGTGTTCAGGGAAATCAAACATTAATTTTTTCCTTTGGGAAAAACGGGGCCTTAAAATCAATTTCTCCTGTGACCAAGGACAAGAGTTTGAGGGATTCATTGAAATGTGGATGGAATCGTGCAATCCCCAAATCATCAGGTCCCCTTGGAATAAACAGGGAACTGACTTTTCCAGTCAAGGTAAACCAGTGACCCCAATTATAAACAGACAGAACTGCTGAATGCCATCCCCAAAACACCAGGTGAAAACCCAACAACCTCAAAATAACAACAGAATCTGACTTTGAGTCACAGTAAAGCAGTGGCTCTGATTATGAGTAACAAAGCTGGGCGAGGTCGGGAGAGGGAGAACAAAGGACGTCAGCAAGGCTGCCTGAAGATGGGAGTCTTATCTCGGGTTTTGAAAACCACTTCTGAAACCAATGAGATGGTTCGAGTCTCAGTTTTCACAGTCCCAGGATGTGATGTTAAAAACACACACAGACTTATTTTCATGTAATCACCGTAGATGATCACGTGATAAATTTGCAGTGGTTAGCTATCATTCATTAATCCTCAGGTGTGAAAGACATCAAGCATCAACTGCCTGGGCACCTCTGCCCTCAACGAGCTGGTGTGGGAGAACGGACATTATCACACTGGTACAATTTGGTGAACACTGCTCAAACAGTACAGTAGGAGTTCTGAAGAGAGACCAAACACATGCAGTTCTGCAAATTCAAAGAATCTTACAACACAGAAGGAGGCCATTCAGCCCATCGAGCCTGTGCCAGCTCTTTGTTAGAGCTATCCAGTTCGTCCCATTCCCCCGCTCTTTCCCTGTAACCCTGCAAATCTTTTCCCTTCAAGCATTTATCCAATTCCTTTTTGAAAGCCATGATTGAATCTGCTCCCACCACCCTTTCAGGCAGTGCATTCCAGATCATAACCACTCGCTGCGTAAAAAAGTTTATCCTCATGTCGCCTTTGATTCTTTTGCCAATCACCTTAAATCTGTGCCTTCAATTCTCAACCCTTCCACCAACAAAAACAGTTTCTCTTTATTTACATTATTTAAACCCTTCATGATTTTGAACATTTCTATCAAATATCCTCTTAACCTTCTCTGCTCGAAGGAGAACAACCCCAGCTTCTCCATTCGATCCACGGAACTGAAGTCCCTCATCCCTGGAACCATTCCAGTAAAAGTTTGTACACATTGTCCAAAGATTTTAAAGAAAGTTTGAGGTAGGAATTTCCACTTCCCATTTGATCAAGAATATTATCCGACCAGAACAAAAGCCATTTTTATTTTGGGATACCATCCCTTCACCGTATGTTCTCCATTCACCTAAACCCAGCTGGTTAAGAGGGTGATAAGACATTGGATTAATGTCCTCCCACTTGGTATCTGAAACCATCAGCAAGGCAGAGCACCAGGACCCAGTGGAACACGGTCAGCATGGAGGGCATTAGGCTTATTCAGTACATCAGCTCAAAACACACTGTTGTTCCTTTTCCCACTCTCTCTCTTTCCCGTGGTTTAAAACAAGTTGATACGACAGCATCTGATGTTTACAACAGCTTCTCACAGACTTTCAAGGCCTCACCGCTGTCTTATCTTTAACCGTCTCGACAGTCTGCTGAATAAGACTTTTCCAATGTGACCAACCTTCCCAGCATGCTGCCTTGAACAGTCAGTTTAACAGTTCCTTTGTTGAATTAATACTTTGAACCAAACTCAGCTCCTTTAGCAGGGAATTAATAACTGGGATTGAAAAGTCCAAAATCCTTCAATCGCCCCTCAACTCAATGTGAGCGATCGAACAACTGACTTTAAATCATTCAATGAATCTGAATTGCACTCACCACAGATAAGGTTAAGAATTGTTGTTACAAGAAGTTTAATCACCGTGACATCGACACAAAAGTTCATTCAAATACAACAAATGAAAGAAAAGTGTTACAATCATAACAAGCTGCACAATAACAAAAAGTATAGACATGATTTTCACCCAAGGGTGCTGTCCCACATTATAGACGACCTCCCACCATTCATGATTCCCAAGGGGAGAGGTCCCCTTTTCAATCTCAGCATTACGTTGTTTCATGTGCACTGTCACTCTATCAATATTAGGGGTTTTAAACTACAGAATTAATCGAAGAAAGTGGCTTTCCTTCTTACTTCTCAGTCTCAATCTTCAACAGCCCCTCCCTCCCCCTCCTTTGTGGGATCCTGGGGGCCTTATCCAAGGTCCTCATCTTGTTAGCATCACAGACCGATCTCCAGCCATTTGCTCTTCTAATCTAAGTTTCATTTGGTTAATATTACACATCATGATAGAGACAAAGAAAATCATAATACATTGTACAGAAAACTACAGAAACTCGGCTCCCCCAAATACTCCCATATTATCAAGAAATCTTGGATTTCAAAGATCCTCCAGCTCCCCTTTTTCCCATTATCCATCTTGTGGATAATTCAGGCTAAGTATTATTTCTCCCCGGCCCTCAGTTGTCCCAATTTCATTGTTAACTCAAAGAAACCCAACCCTGAATTCTGGAAATCCAAATTCTCTGTCCCTCTTTACTTTAATTTCAATCCCTCTGACAGGTACCAGTGTGTTTAACTCGATCCTGATTGTTTCATTAATTGGTCGGTTTATGGAGTTTGTGTCAGTGCCTTGATTAAAATAAGTTCAGATCAGTAGTGACCCAGTAGATGTCCTCACTCTCCTGAGCACATTAACCATTTCATGTAGTGATGTTGTTAACGTGACTGAGCGTGTCTGAGACCCGTTCTTCAGTGCATCTTCATCATGCATTCCACATACGAGTTGCCTCACACGCAACATATCACATTTACACACAGCGGTTTCCCAAAATCATCCCAAACGTGACATCAAATACAAACCATTCCTGCACTTTCAGTCTGTCTTATCAACAGATCGGGGGGTGTCTGGAGGTCTTTGCTTATCTCCCCCTGCACGGTCCCGATGTCTCGGGTAGTGGCCAGGTTATTAAATATTCCTCTCACTGTTCAGTTTAAGCAAGGACACAACCATCTCCAAGAGAAAGCTGTCAATGAACTATTCTTAACTGCCCTTCCCTGACTTTCACTGGATTGTGCATTGATCCCTGATTGATGTCCTTTGGGGGTTGTTCCCAGGTGATCTTTGTTTCTCACCGGTCACTCACACATCTTTTTCCCGACCCGCTGGTTTTGGTCATCACAAAATGTCCCATTATCACCCATGGTCACCTGGGACACTGATTGTAGACCCCAATTGGTGGGGCAATTTTCCTGTTTATACCTCACACACTCAGTCACTTCCTCGTGTCCAATTCAGTTAAACATCCCATAATATTACCATTTCATGTTGGTCGTGAGCCCTGGAGGAACCTTACTGTCCAATAAACTAAAAATCATTACCCCATAAACCATAGATTAAAAGTTCCCAGTCTGGTCCAATCTATCAATACATTGACTTAGTTTAGGACAGATGTGTTACCCCCCTGGGCAGTCCCAGAAGCTCTCAGCGATGCCCAGGAGACCCCGGGGGTGGAATTAGTCTCTGGTGTTCGTGCAACACGGGCGATAGTGAATGGACAGCCCATTTTACACCCCGCACGATTTTCCTTTCCACTGAAGTCAGTGTAACTCGGGCTGTCGATTCACCATCGCTGTTTTGAGCTACGGCCAAAGAAGAATTTCAACCCCAGCCTCAGATTTTCAGAGCAGCTCTTTAAAGGGACCGTGACCTGTCACTACTATCATTCACGACTGAGATTAATACAGTCACACCTGTCACTACTATCATTCACTAGTGAGGTTAATACAGTCACACCTGTCACTACTATCATTCACGACTGAGGTTAATACAGTCACACCTCTCACTACTATCATTCACTACTGAGAATAATACAGTCACACCTGTCACTACTATCACTCACTACTGAGATTAATACAGTCACACCTGTCACTACTATCATTCACTACTGAGATTAATACAGTCACACCTGTCACTACTATCATTCACTCCTGAGAATAATACAGTCACACCTGTCACTACTATCATTCACTACTGAGATTAATACAGTCACACCTGTCACGACTATCATTCACTACTGAGATTAATACAGTCACACCTGTCACTACTATCATTCACTACTGAGAATAATGGTCACACCTGTCACAACTATCATTCACTACTGAGGTTAATACAGTCACACATGTCACTACTATCATTCACTACTGAGGTTAATACAGTCACACCTGTCACTGCTATCATTCACGACTGAGAATAATACAGTCACACCTGTCACTACTATCATTCACGACTGAGATTAATACAGTAACACCTGTCACTACTATCATTCACTACTGAGATTAATACAGTCACACCTGTCACTCCTATCATTCACGACTGAGATTAATACAGTCACAACTGTCACTACTATCATTCACTACTGAGATTAATACAGTCACACCTGCCGTTGCTACGATTCATTACTGAGATTAATACAGTCACACCGGCCGTTGCTACGACTCATTACTGAGATTAATACAGTCACACCTGCCGTTACTACGATTCATTACTGAGATTAATCCCAGGGAATTATGGAACTAAAGTAAAATTATACAACTGAAGAAAACAATCAATTGTCACAACACAGTGTCACATCTGGAAATGACATCATCAGAGTCTCAGTTGTGAGGATTAATTTCACAGTTTTAGGGATTTATTGCGACAATAAAATGCTGGAAACACGGGTTCAGTGAATGTGGTTTGAAATGTGTGTAAATGTCTCAGTGAGTCAGTGACCCGGTGAAATGACAGAGTCCCGGCCTCGTAGTCCAACTGAACTCGGATCCTGATGTTAGATGGGGTCAGTGGGAGGGCAGTGAACTGGGAATTGTGACCGGCTGTGAGAGAACCAGAATGAAAATATAAACACCAGGATTTACTGCTGTTCCCAAGAAAAGAGCCTCTCCTCTCCCTCTCTGCACTCCCACACACAATCCCTATCCTCCAGCGATTTCCATAAGTCTCCACATCCCAGGAATGGGATCCTGAGGACAAACTCTGGGAGCAGAGGACTTGGGGATGGTCTTTAAACCTCTCTGGGTGAGGTGGGTAGGGCTGTTCCTGTTCAGTCCATGTTACTGATCTCAGATCATCAGACAGAACCAAGTTCCAGTTTACTGTCTTTGGATCCAGGCTCATCGGTGACCTTTGCCCTGGAGAGGAGAGAAGAGATTGGTCAGACAGGGTTATTCCACTCAGATCAATGATTGACAGCTGCAGGGTGGGAGTGTCAGTATTTCCCAGACAGTGTCAGCCCCATATTACCTCTTAGACTGGATTCATCCCATGTTAAATCAATGGCCTTCAATCAGAATCCCTGTTAAATAGCAGTGTGTGGGTCCCAGTGCTGTACACTCAGTGCAAACACTGCAGTGGAGACACACAGTAGCAGTCAGTTTAATCACACAAGCCCCTGGCACTGTGCACACGTTCTCCCAGACACAATGGAGGGGATTCACCGACACACAACACATCCCACAGACTCACAGTTCCAGCCCCACAATCTCAGCACCGGCTGTACTGGGAACACACAGCTCACAGGAGTGTGCCCTGGGCTCTCTCCCTCCTGTTACTGTCCTATCCTGAATACAGGAGTGTGCCCTGGGCTCTCTCTCCTGTTACTGTCCCATCCTGAATACAGGAGTGTGCCCTGGGCTCTCTCCCTCCTGTTGCTGTCCCATCCTGAATACAGAAGTGTGCCCTGGGCTCTCTCCCTCCTGTTACTGTTCCATCCTGAATACAGGAGTGTGCCCTGGGCTCTCTCCCTCCTGTTACTGTCCCATCCTGAATACAGGAGTGTGCCCTGAGCTCTCTCCCTCCTGTTACTGTCTCATCCTGAATACAGGAGTGTGCCCTGAGCTCTCTCCCTCCTGTTACTGTCCCATCCTGAATACAGGAGTGTGCCCTGGGCTCTCTCCCTCCTGTTACTGTTCCATCCTGAATACAGGAGTGTGCCCTGAGCTCTCTCCCTCCTGTTACTGTCCCATCCTGAATACAGGAGTGTGCCCTGGGCTCTCTCCCTCCTGTTACTGTTCCATCCTGAATACAGGAGTGTGCCCTGGGCTCTCTCCCTCCTGTTACTGTTCCATCCTGAATACAGGAGTGTGCCCTGGGCTCTCTCCCTCCTGTTACTGTCCCATCCTGAATACAGGAGTGTGCCCTGGGCTCTCTCCCTCCTGTTACTGTCCCATCCTGCCCACAGCTTGATTAAAGCCTCCATCCGTTTGCAAACAGTACCGCGGATTGACCTGAGAATTCGGATGAATCTTATGTCCCTTCGGTTAATGTTCACTGTGAGTTCCCCAGGACCCCCCTCCAGCCCTGAATCTGAGACTCGGACCAATTCCGAGTTGTGGAGAGGAAAGAGGTGCAGGAACTCGACCCTCAAATCCTCGGAGCTAAACCCTGACTGAAGAAACACCAGAGAAAAACAAAGAGTTAAACAGAAATGAATCACTGCCCCCGTGATCCTTGTGTAAGATTATAAACAGACCTTGGGATATTCCTGCTCTTCCCGTGATCCCAGTATCTGTTCATGTTTGTGCATTGATTGATTGTGTTGATCACTTACTGTGTCTCTGTCTATCTTTGTCTCTGTGACAGGGTGTTTGTGTCTGTGTGAGTCTCTGTGACGGGGCGTTTGTGTCTGTGTGAGTCTCTGTGACAGGGCGTGTGTGTCTGTGTGAGTCTCTGTGACAGGGCGTTTGTGTCTGTGTGAGTCTCTGTGACGGGGCGTGTCTGTCTGTGTGAGTCTCTGTGACGGGGCGTGTGTGTGTGTGTGAGTCTCTGTGACAGGGCGTGTGTGTCTGTGTGAGTCTCTGTGACAGGGCGTGTGTATCTGTGTGAGTCTCTGTGACTGGGCGTGCGTGTCTGTGTGAGTCTCTGTGACGGGGCGTGTGTGTCTGTGTGAGTCTCCGTGACAGGGCGTGTGTGTCTGTGTGAGTCTCTGTGACAGGGCGTGTGTGTCTGTGTAAGTCTCTGTGACAGGGCGTGTGTGTCTGTGTGAGTCTCTGTGACAGGGCGTGTGTGTCTGTGTGAGTCTCTGTGACAGGGCGTGTGTGTCTGTGTGAGTCTCTGTGACAGGGCGTGTGTGTCTGTGTGAGTCTCTGTGACAGGGCGTGTGTGTCTGTGAGGCTCTGTGACAGGTCGTGTGTGTCTGTGTGAGTCTCTGTGACTGGGCGTGTGTGTCTGTGTGAGTCTCTATGACTGGGCGTGCGTGTCTGTGTGAGTCTCTGTAACGGGGCGTGCGTGTCTGTGTGAGTCTCTGTGACAGGGCGTGTGTGTCTGTGTGAGTCTCTGTGACTGGGTGTGTGTGTCTGTGTGAGTCTCTGTGACAGGACGTGTGTGTCTGTGTGAGTCTCTGTGACAGGGCGTGTGTGTCTGTGTGAGTCTCTGTGACAGGGCGTGTGTGATTCTGTGAGTCTCTGTGACGGGGCGTGTGCGTCTGTGAGAGTCTCTGTGACAGGGCTTGTGCGTCTGTGTGAGTCTCTGTGACTGGCCGTGTGTGTCTGTGTGAGTCTCTGTGACTGGGCGTGTGTGTCTGTGTGAGTCTCTGTGACAGGGCGTGTGTGTCCGTGTGAGTCTCTGTGACAGGGCGTGTGTGTCTGTGTGAGTCTCTGTGACAGGGCGCGTGTGTCTGTGTGAGTCTCTGTGACAGGGCGCGTGTGTCTGTGTGAGTCTCTGTGACAGGGCGCGTGTGTCTGTGTGAGTCTCTGTGACAGGGCGTGTGTGTCTCTGTGAGTCTCTGTGACGGGGCGTGTGCGTCTGTGAGAGTCTCTGTGACAGGGCGTGTGCGTCTGTGTGAGTCTCTGTGACTGGGCGTGTGTGTCTGTGTGAGTCTCTGTGACAGGGCGCGTGTGTCTGTGTGAGTCTCTGTGACAGGGCGTCTGTGTCTGTGTGAGTCTCTGTGACACGGCGCGTGTGTCTGTGTGAGTCTCTGTGACAGGGCGTGTGTGTCTGTGTGAGTCTCTGTGACAGGGCGCGTGTGTCTCTGTGAGTCTCTGTGACCGGGCGTGTGTGTCTGTGTGAGTCTCTGTGACGGGGCGTGTGTGTCTGTGTGAGTCTCTGTGACGGGGCGTGTGTGTCTGTGTGAGTCTCTGTGACAGGGCGTGTGTGTCTGTGTGAGTCTCTGTGACCGGGCGTGTGTGTCTGTGTGAGTCTCTGTGACGGGGCGTGTGTGTCTGTGTGAGTCTCTGTGACAGGGCGTGTGAGTCTGTGTGAGTCTCTGTGACAGGGCGTGTGTGTCTGTGAGTCGCTGTGACAGGGCGTGTGTGTCTGTGTGAGTCTCTGTGACAGGGCGCGTGTGTCTGTGTGAGTCTCTGTGACAGGGCGCGTGTGTCTGTGTGAGTCTCTGTGACAGGGCGTGTGTGTCTGTGTGAGTCTCTGGGAGAGGGCGTGTGTGTCTGTGTGAGTCTCTGTGACGGGGCGTGTGTGTCTGTGTGAGTGTCTGTGACAGGGCGCGTGTGTCTGTGTGAGTCTCTGTGACAGGGCGCGTGTGTCTGTGTGAGTCTCTGTGACAGGGCGCGTGTGTCTGTGTGAGTCTCTGTGACAGGGCGTGTGTGTCTGTGTGAGTCTCTGTGACAGGGCGCGTGTGTCTATGTGAGTCTCTGTGACGGGGCGCGTGTGTCTGTGTGAGTCTCTGTGACAGGGCGTGTGTGTCTGTGTGAGTCTCTGTGATGGGGCGTGTGTGTCTGTGTGAGTCTCTGTGACAGGGCGTGTGTGTCTGTGTGAGTCTCTGTGACAGGGCGTGTGTGTCTGTGTGAGTCTCGGTGACGGGGCGTGTGTGTCTGTGTGAGTCTCTGTGACCGGGCGTGTGTGTCTGTATGAGTCTCTGTGACAGGGCGTGTGTGTCTGTGTGAGTCTCTGTGACGGGGCGTGTGTGTCTGTGTGAGTCTCGGTGACGGGGCGTGTGTGTCTGTGTGAGTCTCTGTGACCGGGCGTGTGTGTCTGTGTGAGTCTCTGTGACGGGGCGCGTGTGTCTGTGTGAGTCTCTGTGACAGGGCGTGTGTGTCTGTGAGAGTCTCTGTGGCAGGGCGTTTGTGTCTGTGTGAGTCTCTGTGACAGGGCGCGTGTGTCTGTGTGAGTCTCTGTGACAGGGCGTGTGTGTCTGTGTGAGTCTCTGTGACAGGGCGCGTGTGTCTATGTGAGTCTCTGTGACGGGGCGCGTGTGTCTGTGTGAGTCTCTGTGACAGGGCGTGTGTGTCTGTGTGAGTCTCTGTGACGGGGCGTGTGTGTCTGTGTGAGTCTCTGTGACAGGGCGTGTGTGTCTGTGTGAGTCTCTGTGACGGGGCGTGTGTGTCTGTGTGAGTCTCGGTGACGGGGCGTGTGTGTCTGTGTGAGTCTCTGTGACCGGGCGTGTGTGTCTGTGTGAGTCTCTGTGACAGGGCCTGTGTGTCTGTGTGAGTCTCTGTGACGGGGCGTGTGTGTCTGTGTGAGTCTCGGTGACGGGGCGTGTGTGTCTGTGTGAGTCTCTGTGACCGGGCGTGTGTGTCTGTGTGAGTCTCTGTGACGGGGCGAGTGTGTCTGTGTGAGTCTCTGTGACAGGGCGTGTGTGTCTGTGTGAGTCTCTGTGACAGGGCGTGTGTGTCTGTGTGAGTCTCTGTGACAGGGCGTGTGTGTCTGTGTGTGTCTCTGTGACAGGGCGTGTGCGTCTGTGTGAGTCTCTGCGACAGGGCGCATGTGTCTGTGTGAGTCTCTGTGACAGGGCGCGTGTGTCTGTGTGAGTCTCTGTGACAGGGCGTGTTTGTCTGTGTGAGTCTCTGTGACAGGGCGCGTGTGTCTGTGTGAGTCTCTGTGACAGGGCGCGTGTGTCTGTGTGAGTCTCTGTGACGGGGCGTGTGTGTCTGTGTGAGTCTCTGAGACAGGGCGTGTGTGTCTGTGTGAGTCTCTGTGACGGGGCGTGTGTGTCTGTGTGAGGCTCTGTGACAGGGCGTGTGTGTCTGTGTGAGTCTCTGTGACAGGGCCTGTGCGTCTGTGTGAGTCACGGTGACAGGGCGTGTGTGTCTGTGTGAGTCTCTGTGACGGGGCGTGTGTGTCTGTGTGAGTCTCGGTGACAGGGCGTGTGTGTCTTTGTGAGACTCTGTGACAGGGCGTGTGTGTCTGTGTGAGTCTCTGTGACAGGGCGTGTGTGTCTGTGTGAGTCACGGTGACAGGGCGTGTGTGTCTGTGTGAGACTCTGTGACAGGGCGTGTGTGTCTGTGTGAGTCTCTGTGACAGGGCGTGTGTGTCTGTGTGAGTCTCTGTGACAGGGCGCGTGTGTCTGTGTGACTCTCTGTGACGGGGCGTGTGTGTCTGTGTGAGTCTCTGTGACGGGGCGTGTGTGTCTGTGTGAGTCTCTGTGACGGGGCGTGTGTGTCTGTGTGAGTCTCGGTGACGGGGCGTGTGTGTCTCTGTGAGTCTCTGTGACCGGGCGTGTGTGTCTGTGTGAGTCTCTGTGACGGGGCGTGTGTGTCTGTGTGAGTCTCTGTGACGGGGCGTGTGTGTCTGTGTGAGTCTCTGTGACAGGGCGTGTGTGTCTGTGTGAGTCTCTGTGACCGGGCGTGTGTGTCTGTGTGAGTCTCTGTGACGGGGCGTGTGTGTCTGTGTGAGTCTCTGTGACAGGGCGTGTGAGTCTGTGTGAGTCTCTGTGACAGGGCGTGTGTGTCTGTGAGTCGCTGTGACAGGGCGTGTGTGTCTGTGTGAGTCTCTGTGACAGAGCGTGTGTGTCTGTGTGAGTCTCTGTGACAGGGCACGTGTGTCTGTGTGAGTCTCTGTGACAGGGCGCGTGTGTCTGTGTGAGTCTCTGTGACAGGGCGTGTGTGTCTGTGTGAGTCTCTGTGACGGGGCGTGTGCGTCTGTGTGAGTCTCTGTGACGGGGCGTGTGTGTCTGTGTGAGTGTCTGTGACGGGGCGTGTGTGTCTGTGTGAGTCACTGTGACAGGGCGTGTGTGTCTGTGTGAGTCTCTGTGACAGGGCGTGTGTGTCTGTGTGAGTCTCTGTGACAGGGCGTATGTGTCTGTGTGAGTCTCTGTGACAGGGCGTGTGTGTCTGTGAGTCTCTGGGACAGGGCGTGTGTGTCTGTGTGAGTCTCTGTGACAGGGCGCGTGTGTCTGTGTGAGTCTCTGTGACAGGGCGCGTGTGTCTGTGTGAGTCTCTGTGACAGGGCGCGTGTGTCTGTGTGAGTCTCTGTGACAGGGCGCGTGTGTCTGTGTGAGTCTCTGTGACAGGGCGTGTGTGTCTGTGTGAGTCTCTGTGACAGGGCGCGTGTGTCTATGTGAGTCTCTGTGACGGGGCGCGTGTGTCTGTGTGAGTCTCTGTGACAGGGCGTGTGTGTCTGTGTGAGTCTCTGTGAAGGGGCGTGTGTGTCTGTGTGAGTCTCTGTGACAGGGCGTGTGTGTCTGTGTGAGTCTCTGTGACAGGGCGTGTGTGTCTGTGTGAGTCTCGGTGACGGGGCGTGTGTGTCTGTGTGAGTCTCTGTGACCGGGCGTGTGTGTCTGTATGAGTCTCTGTGACAGGGCGTGTGTGTCTGTGTGAGTCTCTGTGACGGGGCGTGTGTGTCTGTGTGAGTCTCGGTGACGGGGCGTGTGTGTCTGTGTGAGTCTCTGTGACCGGGCGTGTGTGTCTGTGTGAGTCTCTGTGACGGGGCGCGTGTGTCTGTGTGAGTCTCTGTGACAGGGCGTGTGTGTCTGTGAGAGTCTCTGTGGCAGGGCGTTTGTGTCTGTGTGAGTCTCTGTGACAGGGCGCGTGTGTCTGTGTGAGTCTCTGTGACAGGGCGTGTGTGTCTGTGTGAGTCTCTGTGACAGGGCGCGTGTGTCTATGTGAGTCTCTGTGACGGGGCGCGTGTGTCTGTGTGAGTCTCTGTGACAGGGCGTGTGTGTCTGTGTGAGTCTCTGTGACGGGGCGTGTGTGTCTGTGTGAGTCTCTGTGACAGGGCGTGTGTGTCTGTGTGAGTCTCTGTGACGGGGCGTGTGTGTCTGTGTGAGTCTCGGTGACGGGGCGTGTGTGTCTGTGTGAGTCTCTGTGACCGGGCGTGTGTGTCTGTGTGAGTCTCTGTGACAGGGCCTGTTTGTCTGTGTGAGTCTCTGTGACGGGGCGTGTGTGTCTGTGTGAGTCTCGGTGACGGGGCGTGTGTGTCTGTGTGAGTCTCTGTGACCGGGCGTGTGTGTCTGTGTGAGTCTCTGTGACGGGGCGAGTGTGTCTGTGTGAGTCTCTGTGACAGGGCGCGTGTGTCTGTGAGAGTCTCTGTGGCAGGGCGTTTGTGTCTGTGTGAGTCTCTGTGACAGGGCGCGTGTGTCTGTGTGAGTCTCTGTGACAGGGCGTGTGTGTCTGTGTGAGTCTCTGTGACAGGGCGTGTGTGTCTGTGTGAGTCTCTGTGACAGGGCGTGTGTGTCTGTGTGAGTCTCTGTGACAGGGCGTGTGTGTCTGTGTGTGTCTCTGTGACAGGGCGTGTGCGTCTGTGTGAGTCTCTGCGACAGGGCGCATGTGTCTGTGTGAGTCTCTGTGACAGGGCGCGTGTGTCTGTGTGAGTCTCTGTGACAGGGCGTGTTTGTCTGTGTGAGTCTCTGTGACAGGGCGCGTGTGTCTGTGTGAGTCTCTGTGACAGGGCGCGTGTGTCTGTGTGAGTCTCTGTGACGGGGCGTGTGTGTCTGTGTGAGTCTCTGAGACAGGGCGTGTGTGTCTGTGTGAGTCTCTGTGACGGGGCGTGTGTGTCTGTGTGAGGCTCTGTGACAGGGCGTGTGTGCCTGTGTGAGTCTCTGTGACAGGGCCTGTGCGTCTGTGTGAGTCACGGTGACAGGGCGTGTGTGTCTGTGTGAGTCTCTGTGACGGGGCGTGTGTGTCTGTGTGAGTCTCGGTGACAGGGCGTGTGTGTCTTTGTGAGACTCTGTGACAGGGCGTGTGTGTCTGTGTGAGTCTCTGTGACAGGGCGTGTGTGTCTGTGTGAGTCACGGTGACAGGGCGTGTGTGTCTGTGTGAGACTCTGTGACAGGGCGTGTGTGTCTGTGTGAGTCTCTGTGACAGGGCGTGTGTGTCTGTGTGAGTCTCTGTGACAGGGCGTGTGTGTCTGTGAGTTTCTCTGTGGCAGGGCGTGTGTGTCTGTGTGAGTCTCTGTGACAGGGCGTGTGTGTCTGTGTGAGTCTCTGTGACAGGGCGTGTGTGTCTGTGTGAGTCTCTGTGACAGGGCGTGTGTGTCTCTGTGAGTCTCTGTGACGGGGCGTGTGCGTCTGTGAGAGTCTCTGTGACAGGGCGTGTGCGTCTGTGTGAGTCTCTGTGACTGGGCGTGTGTGTCTGTGTGAGTCTCTGTGACAGGGCGTGTGTGTCTGTGTGAGTCTCTGTGACAGGGCGTGTGTGTCTCTGTGAGTATCTGTGACAGGGCGTGTGTATCTGTGTGAGTCTCTGTGACGGGGCGATTGTATCTGTGTGAGTCTCTGTGACGGGGCGTGTGTGTCTGTGTGAGTCTCTGTGACGGGGCGTGTGTGTCTGTGTGAGTCTCTGTGACGGGGCGTGTGTGTCTGTGTGAGTCTCTGTGACAGGGCGTGTGTGTCTCTGTGAGTATCTGTGACAGGGCGTGTGTATCTGTGTGAGTCTCTGTGACGGGGCGTGTGTATCTGTGTGAGTCTCTGTGACGGGGCGTGTGTGTCTGTGTGAGTCTCTGTGACGGGGCGTGTGTGTCTGTGTGAGTCTCTGTGACAGGGCGTGTGTGTCTGTGTGAGTCTCTGTGACAGGGCGTGTGTGTCTGTGTGAGTCTCTGTGACGGGGCGTGTGTGTCTGTGTGAGTCTCTGTGACAGGGCGTGTGTGTCTGTGTGAGTCTCTGTGACAGGGCCTGTGCGTCTGTGTGAGCTCTGTGACAGGGCGTGTGTGTCTGTGTGAGTCTCTGTTGACAGGGCGTGTGTGTCTGTGTGAGTCTCTGTGACGGGGCGCGTGTGTCTGTGTGAGTCTCTGTGACAGGGCGTGTGTGTCTGTGTAAGTCTCTGTGACAGGGCGTGAGTGTCTGTGTGAGTCTCTGTGACGGGGCGTGTGTGTCTGTGTGAGTCTCTGTGACGGGGCGTGTGTGTCTGTGTGAGTCTCTGTGACGGGGCGTGTGTGTCTGTGTGAGTCTCTGTGACTGGGCGTGTGCGTCTGTGTGAGTCTCTGTGACAGGGCGTGTGTGTCTGTGTGAGTCTCTGTGACGGGGCGTGTGTGTCTGTGTGAGTCTCTGTGACGGGGCGTGTGTGTCTGTGTGAGTCTCTGTGACTGGGCGTGTGTGTCTGTGTGAGTCTCTGTGACGGGGCGTGTGTGTCTGTGTGAGTCTCTGTGACGGGGCGTGTGTGTCTGTGTGAGTCTCTGTGACGGGGCGTGTGTGTCTGTGTGAGTCTCTGTGACGGGGCGTGTGTGTCTGTGTGAGTCTCTGTGACGGGGTGTGTGTGTCTGTGTGAGTATCTGTGACGGGGCGTGTGTGTCTGTGTGAGTCTCTGTGACAGGGCGTGTGTGTCTGTGTGAGTCTCTGTGACTGGGCGTGTGTGTCTGTGTGAGTCTCTATGACTGGGCGTGCGTGTCTGTGTGAGTCTCTGTAACGGGGCGTGCGTGTCTGTGTGAGTCTCTGTGACAGGGCGTGTGTGTCTGTGTGAGTCTCTGTGACTGGGTGTGTGTGTCTGTGTGAGTCTCTGTGACAGGGCGTGTGTGTCTGTGTGAGTCTCTGTGACAGGGCGTGTGTGTCTGTGTGAGTCTCTGTGACAGGGCGTGTGTGATTCTGTGAGTCTCTGTGACGGGGCGTGTGCGTCTGTGAGAGTCTCTGTGACAGGGCGTGTGCGTCTGTGTGAGTCTCTGTGACTGGCCGTGTGTGTCTGTGTGAGTCTCTGTGACTGGGCGTGTGTGTCTGTGTGAGTCTCTGTGACTGGCCGTGTGTGTCTGTGTGAGTCTCTGTGACAGGGCGTGTGTGTCTGTGTGAGTCTCTGTGACAGGGCGTGTGTGTCTGTGTGAGTCTCTGTGACGGGGCGCGTGTGTCTGTGTGAGTCTCTGTGACAGGGCGTGTGTGTCTGTGTGAGTCTCTGTGACAGGGCGTGTGTGTCTGTGTGAGTCTCTGTGACAGGGCGTGTGTGTCTGTGTGAGTCTCTGTGACAGGGCGTGTGTGTCTGTGTGTGTCTCTGTGACAGGGCGTGTGCGTCTGTGTGAGTCTCTGCGACAGGGCGCATGTGTCTGTGTGAGTCTCTGTGACAGGGCGCGTGTGTCTGTGTGAGTCTCTGTGACAGGGCGTGTTTGTCTGTGTGAGTCTCTGTGACAGGGCGCGTGTGTCTGTGTGAGTCTCTGTGACAGGGCGCGTGTGTCTGTGTGAGTCTCTGTGACGGGGCGTGTGTGTCTGTGTGAGTCTCTGAGACAGGGCGTGTGTGTCTGTGTGAGTCTCTGTGACGGGGCGTGTGTGTCTGTGTGAGGCTCTGTGACAGGGCGTGTGTGTCTGTGTGAGTCTCTGTGACAGGGCCTGTGCGTCTGTGTGAGTCACGGTGACAGGGCGTGTGTGTCTGTGTGAGTCTCTGTGACGGGGCGTGTGTGTCTGTGTGAGTCTCGGTGACAGGGCGTGTGTGTCTTTGTGAGACTCTGTGACAGGGCGTGTGTGTCTGTGTGAGTCTCTGTGACAGGGCGTGTGTGTCTGTGTGAGTCACGGTGACAGGGCGTGTGTGTCTGTGTGAGACTCTGTGACAGGGCGTGTGTGTCTGTGTGAGTCTCTGTGACAGGGCGTGTGTGTCTGTGTGAGTCTCTGTGACAGGGCGTGTGTGTCTGTGAGTTTCTCTGTGGCAGGGCGTGTGTGTCTGTGTGAGTCTCTGTGACAGGGCGTGTGTGTCTGTGTGAGTCTCTGTGACAGGGCGTGTGTGTCTGTGTGAGTCTCTGTGACAGGGCGTGTGTGTCTCTGTGAGTCTCTGTGACGGGGCGTGTGCGTCTGTGAGAGTCTCTGTGACAGGGCGTGTGCGTCTGTGTGAGTCTCTGTGACTGGGCGTGTGTGTCTGTGTGAGTCTCTGTGACAGGGCGTGTGTGTCTGTGTGAGTCTCTGTGACAGGGCGTGTGTGTCTCTGTGAGTATCTGTGACAGGGCGTGTGTATCTGTGTGAGTCTCTGTGACGGGGCGATTGTATCTGTGTGAGTCTCTGTGACGGGGCGTGTGTGTCTGTGTGAGTCTCTGTGATGGGGCGTGTGTGTCTGTGTGAGTCTCTGTGACGGGGCGTGTGTGTCTGTGTGAGTCTCTGTGACAGGGCGTGTGTGTCTCTGTGAGTATCTGTGACAGGGCGTGTGTATCTGTGTGAGTCTCTGTGACGGGGCGTGTGTATCTGTGTGAGTCTCTGTGACGGGGCGTGTGTGTCTGTGTGAGTCTCTGTGACGGGGCGTGTGTGTCTGTGTGAGTCTCTGTGACAGGGCGTGTGTGTCTGTGTGAGTCTCTGTGACAGGGCGTGTGTGTCTGTGTGAGTCTCTGTGACGGGGCGTGTGTGTCTGTGTGAGTCTCTGTGACAGGGCGTGTGTGTCTGTGTGAGTCTCTGTGACAGGGCCTGTGCGTCTGTGTTAGCTCTGTGACAGGGCGTGTGTGTCTGTGTGAGTCTCTGTGACAGGGCGTGTGTGTCTGTGTGAGTCTCTGTGACGGGGCGTGTGTGTCTGTGTAAGTCTCTGTGACAGGGCGTGAGTGTCTGTGTGAGTCTCTGTGACGGGGCGTGTGTGTCTGTGTGAGTCTCTGTGACGGGGCGTGTGTGTCTGTGTGAGTCTCTGTGACGGGGCGTGTGTGTCTGTGTGAGTCTCTGTGACAGGGCGTGTGTGTCTGTGTAAGTCTCTGTGACAGGGCGTGAGTGACTGTGTAAGTCTCTGTGACAGGGCGTGAGTGTCTGTGTGAGTCTCTGTGACGGGGCGTGTGTGTCTGTGTGAGTCTCTGTGACGGGGCGTGTGTGTCTGTGTGAGTCTCTGTGACGGGGCGTGTGTGTCTGTGTGAGTCTCTGTGACTGGGCGTGTGCGTCTGTGTGAGTCTCTGTGACAGGGCGTGTGTGTCTGTGTGAGTCTCTGTGACGGGGCGTGTGTGTCTGTGTGAGTCTCTGTGACGGGGCGTGTGTGTCTGTGTGAGTCTCTGTGACTGGGCGTGTGTGTCTGTGTGAGTCTCTGTGACGGGGCGTGTGTGTCTGTGTGAGTCTCTGTGACGGGGCGTGTGTGTCTGTGTGAGTCTCTGTGACGGGGCGTGTGTGTCTGTGTGAGTCTCTGTGACGGGGCGCGTGTGTCTGTGTGAGTCTCTGTGACAGGGCGTGTTTGTCTGTGTGAGTCTCTGTGACAGGGCGCGTGTGTCTGTGTGAGTCTCTGTGACAGGGCGCGTGTGTCTGTGTGAGTCTCTGTGACGGGGCGTGTGTGTCTGTGTGAGTCTCTGAGACAGGGCGTGTGTGTCTGTGTGAGTCTCTGTGACGGGGCGTGTGTGTCTGTGTGAGGCTCTGTGACAGGGCGTGTGTGTCTGTGTGAGTCTCTGTGACAGGGCCTGTGCGTCTGTGTGAGTCACGGTGACAGGGCGTGTGTGTCTGTGTGAGTCTCTGTGACGGGGCGTGTGTGTCTGTGTGAGTCTCGGTGACAGGGCGTGTGTGTCTTTGTGAGACTCTGTGACAGGGCGTGTGTGTCTGTGTGAGTCTCTGTGACAGGGCGTGTGTGTCTGTGTGAGTCACGGTGACAGGGCGTGTGTGTCTGTGTGAGACTCTGTGACAGGGCGTGTGTGTCTGTGTGAGTCTCTGTGACAGGGCGTGTGTGTCTGTGTGAGTCTCTGTGACAGGGCGTGTGTGTCTGTGAGTTTCTCTGTGGCAGGGCGTGTGTGTCTGTGTGAGTCTCTGTGACAGGGCGTGTGTGTCTGTGTGAGTCTCTGTGACAGGGCGTGTGTGTCTGTGTGAGTCTCTGTGACAGGGCGTGTGTGTCTCTGTGAGTCTCTGTGACGGGGCGTGTGCGTCTGTGAGAGTCTCTGTGACAGGGCGTGTGCGTCTGTGTGAGTCTCTGTGACTGGGCGTGTGTGTCTGTGTGAGTCTCTGTGACAGGGCGTGTGTGTCTGTGTGAGTCTCTGTGACAGGGCGTGTGTGTCTCTGTGAGTATCTGTGACAGGGCGTGTGTATCTGTGTGAGTCTCTGTGACGGGGCGATTGTATCTGTGTGAGTCTCTGTGACGGGGCGTGTGTGTCTGTGTGAGTCTCTGTGACGGGGCGTGTGTGTCTGTGTGAGTCTCTGTGACGGGGCGTGTGTGTCTGTGTGAGTCTCTGTGACAGGGCGTGTGTGTCTCTGTGAGTATCTGTGACAGGGCGTGTGTATCTGTGTGAGTCTCTGTGACGGGGCGTGTGTATCTGTGTGAGTCTCTGTGACGGGGCGTGTGTGTCTGTGTGAGTCTCTGTGACGGGGCGTGTGTGTCTGTGTGAGTCTCTGTGACAGGGCGTGTGTGTCTGTGTGAGTCTCTGTGACAGGGCGTGTGTGTCTGTGTGAGTCTCTGTGACGGGGCGTGTGTGTCTGTGTGAGTCTCTGTGACAGGGCATGTGTGTCTGTGTGAGTCTCTGTGACAGGGCCTGTGCGTCTGTGTGAGCTCTGTGACAGGGCGTGTGTGTCTGTGTGAGTCTCTGTGACAGGGCGTGTGTGTCTGTGTGAGTCTCTGTGACGGGGCGTGTGTGTCTGTGTAAGTCTCTGTGACAGGGCGTGAGTGTCTGTGTGAGTCTCTGTGACGGGGCGTGTGTGTCTGTGTGAGTCTCTGTGACGGGGCGTGTGTGTCTGTGTGAGTCTCTGTGACGGGGCGTGTGTGTCTGTGTGAGTCTCTGTGACAGGGCGTGTGTGTCTGTGTAAGTCTCTGTGACAGGGCGTGAGTGTCTGTGTAAGTCTCTGTGACAGGGCGTGAGTGTCTGTGTGAGTCTCTGTGACGGGGCGTGTGTGTCTGTGTGAGTCTCTGTGACGGGGCGTGTGTGTCTGTGTGAGTCTCTGTGACGGGGCGTGTGTGTCTGTGTGAGTCTCTGTGACTGGGCGTGTGCGTCTGTGTGAGTCTCTGTGACAGGGCGTGTGTGTCTGTGTGAGTCTCTGTGACGGGGCGTGTGTGTCTGTGTGAGTCTCTGTGACGGGGCGTGTGTGTCTGTGTGAGTCTCTGTGACTGGGCGTGTGTGTCTGTGTGAGTCTCTGTGACGGGGCGTGTGTGTCTGTGTGAGTCTCTGTGACGGGGCGTGTGTGTCTGTGTGAGTCTCTGTGACGGGGCGTGTGTGTCTGTGTGAGTCTCTGTGACGGGGTGTGTGTGTCTGTGTGAGTATCTGTGACGGGGCGTGTGTGTCTGTGTGAGTCTCTATGACTGGGCGTGCGTGTCTGTGTGAGTCTCTGTAACGGGGCGTGCGTGTCTGTGTGAGTCTCTGTGACAGGGCGTGTGTGTCTGTGTGAGTCTCTGTGACTGGGTGTGTGTGTCTGTGTGAGTCTCTGTGACAGGGCGTGTGTGTCTGTGTGAGTCTCTGTGACAGGGCGTGTGTGTCTGTGTGAGTCTCTGTGACAGGGCGTGTGTGATTCTGTGAGTCTCTGTGACGGGGCGTGTGCGTCTGTGAGAGTCTCTGTGACAGGGCGTGTGCGTCTGTGTGAGTCTCTGTGACTGGCCGTGTGTGTCTGTGTGAGTCTCTGTGACTGGGCGTGTGTGTCTGTGTGAGTCTCTGTGACTGGCCGTGTGTGTCTGTGTGAGTCTCTGTGACAGGGCGTGTGTGTCTGTGTGAGTCTCTGTGACAGGGCGCGTGTGTCTGTGTGAGTCTCTGTGACGGGGCGCGTGTGTCTGTGTGAGTCTCTGTGACAGGGCGTGTGTGTCTGTGTAAGTCTCTGTGACAGGGCGTGAGTGTCTGTGTGAGTCTCTGTGACGGGGCGTGTGTGTCTGTGTGAGTCTCTGTGACGGGGCGTGTGTGTCTGTGTGAGTCTCTGTGACGGGGCGTGTGCGTCTGTGTGAGTCTCTGTGACTGGGCGTGTGCGTCTGTGTGAGTCTCTGTGACAGGGCGTGTGTGTCTGTGTGAGTCTCTGTGACGGGGCGTGTGTGTCTGTGTGAGTCTCTGTGTCGGGGCGTGTGTGTCTGTGTGAGTCTCTGTGACTGGGCGTGTGTGTCTGTGTGAGTCTCTGTGACGGGGCGTGTGTGTCTGTGTGAGTCTCTGTGACGGGGCGTGTGTGTCTGTGTGAGTCTCTGTGACGGGGCGTGTGTGTCTGTGTGAGTCTCTGTGACGGGGCGTGTGTGTCTGTGTGAGTCTCTGTGACGGGGCGTGTGTGTCTGTGTGAGTATCTGTGACGGGGCGTGTGTGTCTGTGTGAGTCTCTGTGACTGGGCGTGTGTGTCTGTGTGAGTCTCTATGACTCGGCGTGCGTGTCTGTGTGAGTCTCTGTAACGGGGCGTGCGTGTCTGTGTGAGTCTCTGTGACAGGGCGTGTGTGTCTGTGTGAGTCTCTGTGACTGGGCGTGTGTGTCTGTGTGAGTCTCTGTGACTGGGCGTGTGTGTCTGTGTGAGTCTCTATGACTCGGCGTGCGTGTCTGTGTGAGTCTCTGTAACGGGGCGTGCGTGTCTGTGTGAGTCTCTGTGACAGGGCGTGTGTGTCTGTGTGAGTCTCTGTGACTGGGTGTGTGTGTCTGTGTGAGTCTCTGTGACAGGGCGTGTGTGTCTGTGTGAGTCTCTGTGACAGGGCGTGTGTGTCTGTGTGAGTCTCTGTGACAGGGCGTGTGTGATTCTGTGAGTCTCTGTGACGGGGCGTGTGCGTCTGTGAGAGTCTCTGTGACAGGGCGTGTGCGTCTGTGTGAGTCTCTGTGACTGGCCGTGTGTGTCTGTGTGAGTCTCTATCACTGGGCGTGTGTGTCTGTGTGAGTCTCTGTGACAGGGCGTGTGTGTCCGTGTGAGTCTCTGTGACTGGGCGTGTGTGTCTGTGTGAGTCTCTGTGACAGGGCGCGTGTGTCTGTGTGAGTCTCTGTGACAGGGCGCGTGTGTCTGTGTGAGTCTCTGTGACAGGGCGTGTGTGTCTGTGTGAGTCTCTGTGACAGGGCGTGTGTGTCTCTGTGAGTCTCTGTGACGGGGCGTGTGCGTCTGTGAGAGTCTCTGTGACAGGGCGTGTGCGTCTGTGTGAGTCTCTGTGACTGGGCGTGTGTGTCTGTGTGAGTCTCTGTGACAGGGCGCGTGTGTCTGTGTGAGTCTCTGTGACAGGGCGTCTGTGTGAGTCTCTGTGACACGGCGCGTGTGTCTGTGTGAGTCTCTGTGACAGGGCGTGTGTGTCTGTGTGAGTCTCTGTGACAGGGCGCGTGTGTCTGTGTGAGTCTCTGTGACGGGGCGTGTGTGTCTGTGTGAGTCTCTGTGACAGGGCGCGTGTGTCTGTGTGAGTCTCTGTGACGGGGCGTGTGTGTCTGTGTGAGTCTCTCTGACGGGGCGTGTGTGTCTGTGTGAGTCTCTGTGACGGGGCGTGTGTGTCTGTGTGAGTCTCGGTGACGGGGCGTGTGTGTCTCTGTGAGTCTCTGTGACCGGGCGTGTGTGTCTGTGTGAGTCTCTGTGACGGGGCGTGTGTGTCTGTGTGAGTCACGGTGACAGGGCGTGTGTGTCTGTGTGAGACTCTGTGACAGGGCGTGTGTGTCTGTGTGAGTCTCTGTGACAGGGCGTGTGTGTCTGTGTGAGTCTCTGTGACAGGGCGTGTGTGTCTGTGAGTTTCTCTGTGGCAGGGCGTGTGTGTCTGTGTGAGTTTCTGTGACAGGGCGTGTGTGTCTGTGTGAGTCTCTGTGACAGGGCGTGTGTGTCTGTGTGAGTCTCTGTGACAGGGCGTGTGTGTCTGTGTGAGTCTCTGTGACAGGGCGTGTGTGTCTGTGTGAGTCTCTGTGACAGGGCGTGTGTGTCTCTGTGAGTCTCTGTGACGGGGCGTGTGCGTCTGTGAGAGTCTCTGTGACAGGGCGTGTGCGTCTGTGTGAGTCTCTGTGACTGGGCGTGTGTGTCTGTGTGAGTCTCTGTGACAGGGCGTGTGTGTCTTTGTGAGTCTCTGTGACAGGGCGTGTGTGTCTCTGTGAGTATCTGTGACAGGGCGTGTGTATCTGTGTGAGTCTCTGTGACGGGGCGTGTGTATCTGTGTGAGTCTCTGTGACGGGGCGTGTGTGTCTGTGTGAGTCTCTGTGATGGGGCGTGTGTGTCTGTGTGAGTCTCTGTGACGGGGCGTGTGTGTCTCTGTGAGGCTCTGTGACAGGGCGTGTGTGTCTGTGTGAGTCTCTGTGACGGGGCGTGTGTGTCTGTGTGAGTCTCTGTGACAGGGCGTGTGTGTCTCTGTGAGTATCTGTGACAGGGCGTGTGTATCTGTGTGAGTCTCTGTGACGGGGCGTGTGTATCTGTGTGAGTCTCTGTGACGGGGCGTGTGTGTCTGTGTGAGTCTCTGTGACGGGGCGTGTGTGTCTGTGTGAGTCTCTGTGACAGGGCGTGTGTGTCTGTGTGAGTCTCTGTGACAGGGCGTGTGTGTCTGTGTGAGTCTCTGTGACGGGGCGTGTGTGTCTGTGTGAGTCTCTGTGACAGGGCGTGTGTGTCTGTGTGAGTCTCTGTGACAGGGCCTGTGCGTCTGTGTGAGTCTCTGTGACAGGGCGTGTGTGTCTGTGTGAGTCTCTGTGACAGGGCGTGTGTGTCTGTGTGAGTCTCTGTGACGGGGCGCGTGTGTCTGTGTGAGTCTCTGTGACAGGGCGTGTGTGTCTGTGTGAGTCTCTGTGACGGGGCGCGTGTGTCTGTGTAAGTCTCTGTGACAGGGCGTGTGTGTCTGTGTGAGTCTCTGTGACGGGGCGTGTGTGTCTGTGTGAGTCTCTGTGACGGGGCGTGTGTGTCTGTGTGAGTCTCTGTGACGGGGCGTGTGTGTCTGTGTGAGTCTCTGTGACTGGGCGTGTGTGTCTGTGTGAGTCTCTGTGACGGGGCGTGTGTGTCTGTGTGAGTCTCTGTGACGGGGCGTGTGTGTCTGTGTGAGTCTCTGTGACGGGGCGTGTGTGTCTGTGTGAGTCTCTGTGACGGGGCGTGTGTGTCTGTGTGAGTCTCTGTGACGGGGTGTGTGTGTCTGTGTGAGTATCTGTGACGGGGTGTGTGTGTCTGTGTGCGTCTCTGTGACAGGGCGTGTGTGTCTGTGTGAGTCTCTGTGACTGGGCGTGTGTGTCTGTGTGAGTCTCTATGACTGGGCGTGCGTGTCTGTGTGAGTCTCTGTAACGGGGCGTGCGTGTCTGTGTGAGTCTCTGTGACAGGGCGTGTGTGTCTGTGTGAGTCTCTGTGACTGGGTGTGTGTGTCTGTGTGAGTCTCTGTGACAGGGCGTGTGTGTCTGTGTGAGTCTCTGTGACAGGGCGTGTGTGTCTGTGTGAGTCTCTGTGACAGGGCGTGTGTGATTCTGTGAGTCTCTGTGACGGGGCGTGTGCGTCTGTGAGAGTCTCTGTGACAGGGCGTGTGCGTCTGTGTGAGTCTCTGTGACTGGCCGTGTGTGTCTGTGTGAGTCTCTGTGACTGGGCGTGTGTGTCTGTGTGAGTCTCTGTGACAGGGCGTGTGTGTCCGTGTGAGTCTCTGTGACAGGGCGTGTGTGTCTGTGTGAGTCTCTGTGACAGGGCGCGTGTGTCTGTGTGAGTCTCTGTGACAGGGCGCGTGTGTCTGTGTGAGTCTCTGTGACAGGGCGTGTGTGTCTGTGTGAGTCTCTGTGACAGGGCGTGTGTGTCTCTGTGAGTCTCTGTGACGGGGCGTGTGCGTCTGTGAGAGTCTCTGTGACAGGGCGTGTGCGTCTGTGTGAGTCTCTGTGACTGGGCGTGTGTGTCTGTGTGAGTCTCTGTGACAGGGCGCGTGTGTCTGTGTGAGTCTCTGTGACAGGGCGTCTGTGTCTGTGTGAGTCTCTGTGACACGGCGCGTGTGTCTGTGTGAGTCTCTGTGACAGGGCGCGTGTGTCTGTGTGAGTCTCTGTGACGGGGCGTGTGTGTCTGTGTGAGTCTCTGTGACAGGGCGCGTGTGTCTGTGTGAGTCTCTGTGACGGGGCGTGTGTGTCTGTGTGAGTCTCTGTGACGGGGCGTGTGTGTCTGTGTGAGTCTCGGTGACGGGGCGTGTGTGTCTCTGTGAGTCTCTGTGACCGGGCGTGTGTGTCTGTGTGAGTCTCTGTGACGGGGCGTGTGTGTCTGTGTGAGTCTCTGTGACGGGGCGTGTGTGTCTGTGTGAGTCTCTGTGACAGGGCGTGTGTGTCTGTGTGAGTCTCTGTGACCGGGCGTGTGTGTCTGTGTGAGTCTCTGTGACGGGCCGTGTGTGTCTGTGTGAGTCTCTGTGACAGGGCGTGTGAGTCTGTGTGAGTCTCTGTGACAGGGCGTGTGTGTCTGTGAGTCGCTGTGACAGGGCGTGTGTGTCTGTGTGAGTCTCTGTGACAGAGCGTGTGTGTCTGTGTGAGTCTCTGTGACAGGGGGCGTGTGTCTGTGTGAGTCTCTGTGACAGGGCGCGTGTGTCTGTGTGAGTCTCTGTGACAGGGCGTGTGTGTCTGTGTGAGTCTCTGTGACGGGGCGTGTGCGTCTGTGTGAGTCTCTGTGACGGGGCGTGTGTGTCTGTGTGAGTGTCTGTGACGGGGCGTGTGTGTCTGTGTGAGTCACTGTGACAGAGCGTGTGTGTCTGTGTGAGTCTCTGTGACAGGGCGTGTGTGTCTGTGTGAGTCTCTGTGACAGGGCGTGTGTGTCTGTGTGAGTCTCTGTGACAGGGCGTGTGTGTCTGTGAGTCTCTGGGACAGGGCGTGTGTGTCTGTGTGAGTCTCTGTGACAGGGCGCGTGTGTCTGTGTGAGTCTCTGTGACAGGGCGCGTGTGTCTGTGTGAGTCTCTGTGACAGGGCGCGTGTGTCTGTGTGAGTCTCTGTGACAGGGCGTGTGTGTCTCTGTGAGTCTCTGTGACGGGGCGTGTGCGTCTGTGAGAGTCTCTGTGACAGGGCGTGTGCGTCTGTGTGAGTCTCTGTGACTGGGCGTGTGTGTCTGTGTGAGTCTCTGTGACAGGGCGCGTGTGTCTGTGTGAGTCTCTGTGACAGGGCGTCTGTGTCTGTGTGAGTCTCTGTGACACGGCGCGTGTGTCTGTGTGAGTCTCTGTGACAGGGCGTGTGTGTCTGTGTGAGTCTCTGTGACAGGGCGCGTGTGTCTGTGTGAGTCTCTGTGACAGGGCGCGTGTGTCTGTGTGAGTCTCTGTGACAGGGCGCGTGTGTCTGTGTGAGTCTCTGTGACAGGGCGTGTGTGTCTCTGTGAGTCTCTGTGACGGGGCGTGTGCGTCTGTGAGAGTCTCTGTGACAGGGCGTGTGCGTCTGTGTGAGTCTCTGTGACTGGGCGTGTGTGTCTGTGTGAGTCTCTGTGACAGGGCGCGTGTGTCTGTGTGAGTCTCTGTGACAGGGCGTGTGTGTCTGTGTGAGTCTCTGTGACTGGGCGTGTGTGTCTGTGTGAGTCTCTGTGACAGGGCGTGTGTGTCTGTGTGAGTCTCTGTGACAGGGCGTCTGTGTCTGTGTGAGTCTCTGTGACACGGCGCGTGTGTCTGTGTGAGTCTCTGTGACAGGGCGCGTGTGTCTGTGTGAGTCTCTGTGACGGGGCGTGTGTGTCTGTGTGAGTCTCTGTGACAGGGCGCGTGTGTCTGTGTGAGTCTCTGTGACGGGGCGTGTGTGTCTGTGTGAGTCTCTGTGACGGGGCGTGTGTGTCTGTGTGAGTCTCGGTGACGGGGCGTGTGTGTCTCTGTGAGTCTCTGTGACCGGGCGTGTGTGTCTGTGTGAGTCTCTGTGACGGGGCGTGTGTGTCTGTGTGAGTCTCTGTGACGGGGCGTGTGTGTCTGTGTGAGTCTCTGTGACAGGGCGTGTGTGTCTGTGTGAGTCTCTGTGACCGGGCGTGTGTGTCTGTGTGAGTCTCTGTGACGGGCCGTGTGTGTCTGTGTGAGTCTCTGTGACAGGGCGTGTGAGTCTGTGTGAGTCTCTGTGACAGGGCGTGTGTGTCTGTGAGTCGCTGTGACAGGGCGTGTGTGTCTGTGTGAGTCTCTGTGACAGAGCGTGTGTGTCTGTGTGAGTCTCTGTGACAGGGCGCGTGTGTCTGTGTGAGTCTCTGTGACAGGGCGCGTGTGTCTGTGTGAGTCTCTGTGACAGGGCGTGTGTGTCTGTGTGAGTCTCTGTGACGGGGCGTGTGCGTCTGTGTGAGTCTCTGTGACGGGGCGTGTGTGTCTGTGTGAGTGTCTGTGACGGGGCGTGTGTGTCTGTGTGAGTCACTGTGACAGAGCGTGTGTGTCTGTGTGAGTCTCTGTGACAGGGCGTGTGTGTCTGTGTGAGTCTCTGTGACAGGGCGTGTGTGTCTGTGTGAGTCTCTGTGACAGGGCGTGTGTGTCTGTGAGTCTCTGGGACAGGGCGTGTGTGTCTGTGTGAGTCTCTGTGACAGGGCGCGTGTGTCTGTGTGAGTCTCTGTGACAGGGCGCGTGTGTCTGTGTGAGTCTCTGTGACAGGGCGCGTGTGTCTGTGTGAGTCTCTGTGACAGGGCGCGTGTGTCTGTGTGAGTCTCTGTGACAGGGCGTGTGTGTCTGTGTGAGTCTCTGTGACAGGGCGCGTGTGTCTATGTGAGTCTCTGTGACGGGGCGCGTGTGTCTGTGTGAGTCTCTGTGACAGGGCGTGTGTGTCTGTGTGAGTCTCTGTGATGGGGCGTGTGTGTCTGTGTGAGTCTCTGTGACAGGGCGTGTGTGTCTGTGTGAGTCTCTGTGACAGGGCGTGTGTGTCTGTGTGAGTCTCTGTGACAGGGCGTGTGTGTCTGTGTGAGTCTCTGTGACGGGGCGTGTGTGTCTGTGTGAGTCTCGGTGACGGGGCGTGTGTGTCTGTGTGAGTCTCTGTGACCGGGCGTGTGTGTCTGTGTGAGTCTCTGTGACGGGGCGCGTGTGTCTGTGTGAGTCTCTGTGACAGGGCGTGTGTGTCTGTGAGAGTCTCTGTGGCAGGGCGTTTGTGTCTGTGTGAGTCTCTGTGACAGGGCGTGTGTGTCTGTGTGAGTCTCTGTGACTGGGCGTGTGTGTCTGTGTGAGTCTCTGTGACAGGGCGCGTGTGTCTGTGTGAGTCTCTGTGACAGGGCGTGTGTGTCTGTGTGAGTCTCTGTGACAGGGCGTGTGTGTCTGTGTGAGTCTCTGTGACAGGGCGTGTGTGTCTGTGTGAGTCTCTGTGACAGGGCGTGTGTGTCTGTGTGAGTCTCTGTGACAGGGCGTGTGAGTCTGTGTGAGTCTCTGTGACAGGGCGTGTGTGTCTGTGAGTCGCTGTGACAGGGCGTGTGTGTCTGTGTGAGTCTCTGTGACAGAGCGTGTGTGTCTGTGTGAGTCTCTGTGACAGGGCGCGTGTGTCTGTGTGAGTCTCTGTGACAGGGCGCGTGTGTCTGTGTGAGTCTCTGTGACAGGGCGTGTGTGTCTGTGTGAGTCTCTGTGACGGGGCGTGTGCGTCTGTGTGAGTCTCTGTGACGGGGCGTGTGTGTCTGTGTGAGTCTCTGTGACGGGGCGTGTGCGTCTGTGTGAGTCTCTGTGACGGGGCGTGTGTGTCTGTGTGAGTCTCTGTGACTGGGCGTGTGCGTCTGTGTGAGTCTCTGTGACAGGGCGTGTGTGTCTGTGTGAGTCTCTGTGACGGGGCGTGAGTGTCTGTGTGAGTCTCTGTGACGGGGCGTGTGTGTCTGTGTGAGTCTCTGTGACTGGGCGTGTGTGTCTGTGTGAGTCTCTGTGACGGGGCGTGTGTGTCTGTGTGAGTCTCTGTGACGGGGCGTGTGTGTCTGTGTGAGTCTCTGTGACGGGGCGTGTGTGTCTGTGTGAGTCTCTGTGACGGGGCGTGTGTGTCTGTGTGAGTCTCTGTGACGGGGTGTGTGTGTCTGTGTGAGTATCTGTGACGGGGCGTGTGTGTCTGTGTGAGTCTCTGTGACAGGGCGTGTGTGTCTGTGTGAGTCTCTGTGACTGGGCGTGTGTGTCTGTGTGAGTCTCTATGACTGGGCGTGCGTGTCTGTGTGAGTCTCTGTAACGGGGCGTGCGTGTCTGTGTGAGTCTCTGTGACAGGGCGTGTGTGTCTGTGTGAGTCTCTGTGACTGGGTGTGTGTGTCTGTGTGAGTCTCTGTGACAGGGCGTGTGTGTCTGTGTGAGTCTCTGTGACAGGGCGTGTGTGTCTGTGTGAGTCTCTGTGACAGGGCGTGTGTGATTCTGTGAGTCTCTGTGACGGGGCGTGTGCGT
The DNA here is from genome assembly GCF_035084215.1 of Heptranchias perlo. Lineage (NCBI taxonomy): Eukaryota > Metazoa > Chordata > Chondrichthyes > Hexanchiformes > Hexanchidae > Heptranchias > Heptranchias perlo. Next base: position 145,065 of record NW_027139187.1, read on the forward strand.
CTGTGAGAGTCTCTGTGACAGGGCGTGTGCGTCTGTGTGAGTCTCTGTGACTGGCCGTGTGTGTCTGTGTGAGTCTCTTTGACTGGGCGTGTGTGTCTGTGTGAGTCTCTGTGACAGGGCGTGTGTGTCCGTGTGAGTCTCTGTGACAGGGCGTGTGTGTCTGTGTGAGTCTCTGTGACAGGGCGCGTGTGTCTGTGTGAGTCTCTTTGACAGGGCGCGTGTGTCTGTGTGAGTCTCTGTGACAGGGCGTGTGTGTCTGTGTGAGTCTCTGTGACAGGGCGTGTGTGTCTCTGTGAGTCTCTGTGACGGGGCGTGTGCGTCTGTGAGAGTCTCTGTGACAGGGCGTGTGCGTCTGTGTGAGTCTCTGTGACTGGTCGTGTGTGTCTGTGTGAGTCTCTGTGACAGGGCGCGTGTGTCTGTGTGAGTCTCTGTGACAGGGCGTCTGTGTCTGTGTGAGTCTCTGTGACACGGCGCGTGTGTCTGTGTGAGTCTCTGTGACAGGGCGCGTGTTTCTGTGTGAGTCTCTGTGACGGGGCGTGTGTGTCTGTGTGAGTCTCTGTGACAGGGCGCGTGTGTCTGTGTGAGTCTCTGTGACGGGGCGTGTGTGTCTGTGTGAGTCTCTGTGACGGGGCGTGTGTGTCTGTGTGAGTCTCTGTGACGGGGCGTGTGTGTCTGTGTGAGTCTCGGTGACGGGGCGTGTGTGTCTCTGTGAGTCTCTGTGACCGGGCGTGTGTGTCTGTGTGAGTCTCTGTGACGGGGCGTGTGTGTCTGTGTGAGTCTCTGTGACGGGGCGTGTGTGTCTGTGTGAGTCTCTGTGACAGGGCGTGTGTGTCTGTGTGAGTCTCTGTGACCGGGCGTGTGTGTCTGTGTGAGTCTCTGTGACGGGCCGTGTGTGTCTGTGTGAGTCTCTGTGACAGGGCGTGTGAGTCTGTGTGAGTCTCTGTGACAGGGCGTGTGTGTCTGTGAGTCGCTGTGACAGGGCGTGTGTGTCTGTGTGAGTCTCTGTGACAGAGCGTGTGTGTCTGTGTGAGTCTCTGTGACAGGGCGCGTGTGTCTGTGTGAGTCTCTGTGACAGGGCGCGTGTGTCTGTGTGAGTCTCTGTGACAGGGCGTGTGTGTCTGTGTGAGTCTCTGTGACGGGGCGTGTGCGTCTGTGTGAGTCTCTGTGACGGGGCGTGTGTGTCTGTGTGAGTGTCTGTGACGGGGCGTGTGTGTCTGTGTGAGTCACTGTGACAGAGCGTGTGTGTCTGTGTGAGTCTCTGTGACAGGGCGTGTGTGTCTGTGTGAGTCTCTGTGACAGGGCGTGTGTGTCTGTGTGAGTCTCTGTGACAGGGCGTGTGTGTCTGTGAGTCTCTGGGACAGGGCGTGTGTGTCTGTGTGAGTCTCTGTGACAGGGCGCGTGTGTCTGTGTGAGTCTCTGTGACAGGGCGCGTGTGTCTGTGTGAGTCTCTGTGACAGGGCGCGTGTGTCTGTGTGAGTCTCTGTGACAGGGCGCGTGTGTCTGTGTGAGTCTCTGTGACAGGGCGTGTGTGTCTGTGTGAGTCTCTGTGACAGGGCGCGTGTGTCTATGTGAGTCTCTGTGACGGGGCGCGTGTGTCTGTGTGAGTCTCTGTGACAGGGCGTGTGTGTCTGTGTGAGTCTCTGTGATGGGGCGTGTGTGTCTGTGTGAGTCTCTGTGACAGGGCGTGTGTGTCTGTGTGAGTCTCTGTGACAGGGCGTGTGTGTCTGTGTGAGTCTCTGTGACAGGGCGTGTGTGTCTGTGTGAGTCTCTGTGACGGGGCGTGTGTGTCTGTGTGAGTCTCGGTGACGGGGCGTGTGTGTCTGTGTGAGTCTCTGTGACCGGGCGTGTGTGTCTGTGTGAGTCTCTGTGACGGGGCGCGTGTGTCTGTGTGAGTCTCTGTGACAGGGCGTGTGTGTCTGTGAGAGTCTCTGTGGCAGGGCGTTTGTGTCTGTGTGAGTCTCTGTGACAGGGCGTGTGTGTCTGTGTGAGTCTCTGTGACTGGGCGTGTGTGTCTGTGTGAGTCTCTGTGACAGGGCGCGTGTGTCTGTGTGAGTCTCTGTGACAGGGCGTGTGTGTCTGTGTGAGTCTCTGTGACAGGGCGTGTGTGTCTGTGTGAGTCTCTGTGACAGGGCGTGTGTGTCTGTGTGAGTCTCTGTGACAGGGCGTGTGTGTCTGTGTGAGTCTCTGTGACAGGGCGTGTGAGTCTGTGTGAGTCTCTGTGACAGGGCGTCTGTGTCTGTGTGAGTCTCTGTGACACGGCGCGTGTGTCTGTGTGAGTCTCTGTGACAGGGCGTGTGTGTCTGTGTGAGTCTCGGTGACGGGGCGTGTGTGTCTGTGTGAGTCTCTGTGACCGGGCGTGTGTGTCTGTGTGAGTCTCTGTGACGGGCCGTGTGTGTCTGTGTGAGTCTCTGTGACAGGGCGTGTGAGTCTGTGTGAGTCTCTGTGACAGGGCGTGTGTGTCTGTGAGTCGCTGTGACAGGGCGTGTGTGTCTGTGTGAGTCTCTGTGACAGAGCGTGTGTGTCTGTGTGAGTCTCTGTGACAGGGCGTGTGTGTCTGTGAGTCGCTGTGACAGGGCGTGTGTGTCTGTGTGAGTCTCTGTGACAGAGCGTGTGAGTCTGTGTGAGTCTCTGTGACAGGGCGTCTGTGTCTGTGTGAGTCTCTGTGACACGGCGCGTGTGTCTGTGTGAGTCTCTGTGACAGGGCGTGTGTGTCTGTGTGAGTCTCGGTGACGGGGCGTGTGTGTCTGTGTGAGTCTCTGTGACCGGGCGTGTGTGTCTGTGTGAGTCTCTGTGACGGGCCGTGTGTGTCTGTGTGAGTCTCTGTGACAGGGCGTGTGAGTCTGTGTGAGTCTCTGTGACAGGGCGTGTGTGTCTGTGAGTCGCTGTGACAGGGCGTGTGTGTCTGTGTGAGTCTCTGTGACAGAGCGTGTGTGTCTGTGTGAGTCTCTGTGACAGAGCGTGTGTGTCTGTGAGTCGCTGTGACGGGGCGTGTGTGTCTGTGTGAGTCTCTGTGACAGGGCGCGTGTGTCTGTGTGAGTCTCTGTGACAGGGCGCGTGTGTCTGTGTGAGTCTCTGTGACAGGGCGTGTGTGTCTGTGTGAGTCTCTGTGACGGGGCGTGTGCGTCTGTGTGAGTCTCTGTGACGGGGCGTGTGTGTCTGTGTGAGTGTCTGTGACGGGGCGTGTGTGTCTGTGTGAGTCACTGTGACAGAGCGTGTGTGTCTGTGTGAGTCTCTGTGACAGGGCGTGTGTGTCTGTGTGAGTCTCTGTGACAGGGCGTGTGTGTCTGTGTGAGTCTCTGTGACAGGGCGTGTGTGTCTGTGAGTCTCTGGGACAGGGCGTGTGTGTCTGTGTGAGTCTCTGTGACAGGGCGCGTGTGTCTGTGTGAGTCTCTGTGACAGGGCGCGTGTGTCTGTGTGAGTCTCTGTGACAGGGCGCGTGTGTCTGTGTGAGTCTCTGTGACAGGGCGCGTGTGTCTGTGTGAGTCTCTGTGACAGGGCGTGTGTGTCTGTGTGAGTCTCTGTGACAGGGCGCGTGTGTCTATGTGAGTCTCTGTGACGGGGCGCGTGTGTCTGTGTGAGTCTCTGTGACAGGGCGTGTGTGTCTGTGTGAGTCTCTGTGATGGGGCGTGTGTGTCTGTGTGAGTCTCTGTGACAGGGCGTGTGTGTCTGTGTGAGTCTCTGTGACAGGGCGTGTGTGTCTGTGTGAGTCTCTGTGACAGGGCGTGTGTGTCTGTGTGAGTCTCTGTGACGGGGCGTGTGTGTCTGTGTGAGTCTCGGTGACGGGGCGTGTGTGTCTGTGTGAGTCTCTGTGACCGGGCGTGTGTGTCTGTGTGAGTCTCTGTGACGGGGCGCGTGTGTCTGTGTGAGTCTCTGTGACAGGGCGTGTGTGTCTGTGAGAGTCTCTGTGGCAGGGCGTTTGTGTCTGTGTGAGTCTCTGTGACAGGGCGTGTGTGTCTGTGTGAGTCTCTGTGACTGGGCGTGTGTGTCTGTGTGAGTCTCTGTGACAGGGCGCGTGTGTCTGTGTGAGTCTCTGTGACAGGGCGTGTGTGTCTGTGTGAGTCTCTGTGACAGGGCGTGTGTGTCTGTGTGAGTCTCTGTGACAGGGCGTGTGTGTCTGTGTGAGTCTCTGTGACAGGGCGTGTGTGTCTGTGTGAGTCTCTGTGACAGGGCGTGTGAGTCTGTGTGAGTCTCTGTGACAGGGCGTGTGTGTCTGTGAGTCGCTGTGACAGGGCGTGTGTGTCTGTGTGAGTCTCTGTGACAGAGCGTGTGTGTCTGTGTGAGTCTCTGTGACAGGGCGCGTGTGTCTGTGTGAGTCTCTGTGACAGGGCGCGTGTGTCTGTGTGAGTCTCTGTGACAGGGCGTGTGTGTCTGTGTGAGTCTCTGTGACGGGGCGTGTGCGTCTGTGTGAGTCTCTGTGACGGGGCGTGTGTGTCTGTGTGAGTGTCTGTGACGGGGCGTGTGTGTCTGTGTGAGTCACTGTGACAGGGCGTGTGTGTCTGTGTGAGTCTCTGTGACAGGGCGTGTGTGTCTGTGTGAGTCTCTGTGACAGGGCGTGTGTGTCTGTGTGAGTCTCTGTGACAGGGCGTGTGTGTCTGTGAGTCTCTGGGACAGGGCGTGTGTGTCTGTGTGAGTCTCTGTGACAGGGCGCGTGTGTCTGTGTGAGTCTCTGTGACAGGGCGCGTGTGTCTGTGTGAGTCTCTGTGACAGGGCGCGTGTGTCTGTGTGAGTCTCTGTGACAGGGCGCGTGTGTCTGTGTGAGTCTCTGTGACAGGGCGTGTGTGTCTGTGTGAGTCTCTGTGACAGGGCGCGTGTGTCTATGTGAGTCTCTGTGACGGGGCGCGTGTGTCTGTGTGAGTCTCTGTGACAGGGCGTGTGTGTCTGTGTGAGTCTCTGTGACAGGGCGTGTGTGTCTGTGTGAGTCTCGGTGACGGGGCGTGTGTGTCTGTGTGAGTCTCTGTGACCGGGCGTGTGTGTCTGTATGAGTCTCTGTGACAGGGCGTGTGTGTCTGTGTGAGTCTCTGTGACGGGGCGTATGTGTCTGTGTGAGTCTCGGTGACGGGGCGTGTGTGTCTGTGTGAGTCTCTGTGACCGGGCGTGTGTGTCTGTGTGAGTCTCTGTGACGGGGCGCGTGTGTCTGTGTGAGTCTCTGTGACAGGGCGTGTGTGTCTGTGAGAGTCTCTGTGGCAGGGCGTTTGTGTCTGTGTGAGTCTCTGTGACAGGGCGTGTGTGTCTGTGTGAGTCTCTGTGACTGGGCGTGTGTGTCTGTGTGAGTCTCTGTGACAGGGCGTGTGTGTCTGTGTGAGTCTCTGTGACAGGGCGTGTGAGTCTGTGTGAGTCTCTGTGACAGGGCGTGTGTGTCTGTGTGAGTCTCTGTGACAGGGCGTGTGTGTCTGTGTGAGTCTCTGTGACAGGGCGTGTGTGTCTGTGTGAGTCTCTGTGACAGGGCGTGTGTGTCTGTGTGAGTCTCTGTGACAGGGCGTGTGTGTCTGTGTGAGTCTCTGTGACAGGGCGTGTGTGTCTGTGTGAGTCTCTGTGACAGGGCGTGTGTGTCTGTGTGTGTCTCGGTGACAGGGCGTGTGCGTCTGTGTGAGTCTCTGTGACGGGGCGTGTGCGTCTGTGAGAGTCTCTGTGACTGGGCGTGTGTGTCTGTGTGAGTCTCTGTGACAGGGCGTGTGTGTCTGTGTGAGTCTCTGTGACAGGGCGTGTGAGTCTGTGTGAGTCTCTGTGACAGGGCGTGTGAGTCTGTGTGAGTCTCTGTGACAGGGCGTGTGTGTCTGTGTGAGTCTCTGTGACAGGGCGTGTGAGTCTGTGTGAGTCTCTGTGACAGGGCGTGTGTGTCTGTGTGAGTCTCTGTGACAGGGCGTGTGTGTCTGTGTGAGTCTCTGTGACAGGGCGTGTGTGTCTGTGAGAGTCTCTGTGGCAGGGCGTGTGTGTCTGTGTGAGTCTCTGTGACAGGGCGTGTGCGTCTGTGTGAGTCTCTGTGACAGGGCGTGTGTGTCTGTGTGAGTCTCTGTGACAGGTCGTGTGTGTCTGTGTGAGTCTCTGTGACAGGGCGTGTGTGTCTGTATGAGTCTCTGTGACAGGGCGTGTGTGTCTGTATGAGTCCCTGTGACAGGGCGTGTGTGTCTGTGTGAGTCTCTGTGACAGGGCGTGTGCGTCTGTGTGAGTCTCTGTGACAGGGCGTGTGTGTCTGTGTGAGTCTCTGTGACAGGGCGTGTGTGTCTGTGTGAGTCTCTGTGACGGGTCGTGTGTGTCTGTGTGAGTCTCTGTGACAGGGCGTGTGTGTCTGTGTGAGTCTCTGTGACGGGGCGTGTGTGTCTGTGTGAGAATCTGTGACAGGGCGTGTGTGTCTGTGAGGCTCTGTGACAGGGCGTGTGTGTCTGTGTGAGTCTCTGTGACAGGGCGTGTGTGTCTGTGTGAGTCTCTGTGACTGGGCGTGTGTGTCTGTGTGAGTCTCTGTGACAGGGCGTGTTTGTCTGTGTGAGTCTCTGTGAAAGGGCGTGTGTGTCTGTGTGAGTCTCTGTGACAGGGCGTGTGTGTCTGTGTGAGTCTCTGTGACAGGGCGTGTGTGTCTGTGTGAGTCTCTGTGACAGGGCGTGTGTGTCTGTGAGAGTCTATGTGACAGGGCGTGTGTGTCTGTGTGAGTCTCTGTGACAGGGCGTGTGTGTCTGTGTGAGACTCTGTGACGGGGCGTGCGTGTCTGTGTGAGTCTCTGTGACGGGGCGTGTGTGTCTGTGTGAGTCTCTGTGACAGGGCGTGAGTGTCCGTGTGAGTCTCTGTGAATGGGCGTGCGTGTCTGTGTGAGTCTCTGTGACGGGGCGTGTGTGTCTGTGTGAGTCTCTGTAACAGGGCGTGTGTGTCTGTGTGAGTCTCTGTGACTGGGCGTGTGTGTCTGTGTGAGTCTCTGTGACAGGGCGTGTGTGTCTGTGTGAGTCTCTGTGACAGAGCGTGTGTGTCTGTGTGAGTCTCTGTGACAGGGCGTGTTTGTCTGTGTGAGTCTCTGTGACAGGGCGTGTGTGTCTGTGTGATTCTCTGTGACAGGGCGTGTGTGTCTGTGTGAGTCTCTGTGACAGGGCGTGCGTGTCTGTGTGAGTCTCTGTGACTGGGCGTGCGTGTCTGTGTGAGTCTCTGTGACGGGGCGTGTGTGTCTGTGTGAGTCTCTGTGACAGGGCGTGTGTGTCTGTGTGAGTCTCTGTGACTGGGCATGTGTGTCTGTGTGAGTCTCTGTGACATGGCGTGTGTGTCTGTGTGAGTCTCTGTGACAGGGCGTGTGTGTCTGTGTGAGTCTCTGTTACTGGGCGTGTGTGTCTGTGTGAGCCTCTGTGACAGGGCGTGTGTGTCTGTGTGAGTCTCTGTGACGGGGCGTGTGTGTCTGTGTGAGTCTCTGTGACAGGGCGTGTGTGTCTGTGTGAGTCTCTGTGACAGGGCGTGTGTGTCTGTGTGAGTCTCTGTGACAGGGCGTGCGTGTCTGTGTGAGTCTCTGTGACAGGGCGTGCGTGTCTGTGTGAGTCTCTGTGACGGGGCGTGTGTGTCTGTGTGAGTCTCTGTGACAGGGCGTGTGTGTCTGTGTGAGTCTCTGTGACGGGGCGTGTGTGTCTGTGTGAGTCTCTGTGACAGGGCGTGTGTGTCTGTGTGAGTCTCTGTGACAGGGCGTGTGTGTCTGTGTGAGTCTCTGTGACAGGGCGTGCGTGTCTGTGTGAGTCTCTGTGACAGGGCGTGTGTGTCTGTGTGAGTCTCTGTGACGGGGCGTGTGTGTCTGTGTGAGTCTCTGTGACGGGGCGTGTGTGTCTGTGTGAGTCTCTGTGACGGGGCGTGTGTGTCTGTGTGAGTCTCTGGGACAGGGCGTGTGTGTCTGTGTGAGTCTCTGTGACAGGGCGTGTGTGTCTGTGTGAGTCTCTGTGACAGGGCGTGTGTGTCTGTGTGAGTCTCTGTGACAGGGCGTGTGTGTCTGTGTGAGTCTCCGTGACAGGGCGTGTTTGTCTGTGTGAGTCTCTGTGACAGGGCGTGTGTGTCTGTGTGAGTCTCTGTGACAGGGCGTGTGTGTCTGTGTGAGTCTCTGTGACAGGGCGTGCGTGTCTGTGTGAGTCTCTGTGACTGGGCGTGCGTGTCTGTGTGAGTCTCTGTGACGGGGCGTGTGTGTCTGTGTGAGTCTCTGTGACAGGGCGTGTGTGTCTGTGTGAGTCTCTGTGACTGGGCATGTGTGTCTGTGTGAGTCTCTGTGACAGGGCGTGTGTGTCTGTGTGAGTCTCTGTGACAGGGCGTGTGTGTCTGTGTGAGTCTCTGTTACTGGGCGTGTGTGTCTGTGTGAGTCTCTGTGACAGGGCGTGTGTGTCTGTGTGAGTCTCTGTGACGGGGCGTGTGTGTCTGTGTGAGTCTCTGTGACAGGGCGTGTGTGTCTGTGTGAGTCTCTGTGACAGGGCGTGTGTGTCTGTGTGAGTCTCTGTGACAGGGCGTGCGTGTCTGTGTGAGTCTCTGTGACAGGGCGTGCGTGTCTGTGTGAGTCTCTGTGACTGGGCGTGCGTGTCTGTGTGAGTCTCTGTGACGGGGCGTGTGTGTCTGTGTGAGTCTCTGTGACAGGGCGTGTGTGTCTGTGTGAGTCTCTGTGACTGGGCATGTGTGTCTGTGTGAGTCTCTGTGACAGGGCGTGTGTGTCTGTGTGAGTCTCTGTGACAGGGCGTGTGTGTCTGTGTGAGTCTCTGTGACTGGGCGTGTGTGTCTGTGTGAGTCTCTGTGATAGAGCGTGTGTGTCTGTGTGAGTCTCTGTGACTGGGCGTGTGTGTCTGTGTGAGTCTCTGTGACAGGGCGTGTGTGTCTGTGTGAGTCTCTGTGACGGGGCGTGTGTGTCTGTGTGAGTCTCTGTGACAGGGCGTGTGTGTCTGTATGAGTCTCTGTGACTGGGCATGTGTGTCTGTGTGAGTCTCTGTGACAGGGCGTGTGTGTCTGTGTGAGTCTCTGTGACAGGGCGTGTGTGTCTGTGTGAGTCTCTGTGACAGGGCGTGTGTCTGTGTGAGTCTCTGTGACGGGGCGTGTGTGTCTGTGTGAGTCTCTGTGACAGGGCGTGTGTGTCTGTGTGAGTCTCTGTGACAGGGCGTGTGTGTCTGTGTGAGTCTCTGTGACTGGGCGTGTGTGTCTGTGTGAGTCTCTGTGACGGGGCGTGTGTGTCTGTGTGAGTCTCTGTGACAGGGCGTGTGTGTCTGTGTGAGTCTCTGTGACAGGGCGTGTGTGTCTGTGTGACTCTCTGTGACAGGGCGTGTGTGTCTGTGTGAGTCTCTGTGACAGGGCGTGTGCGTCTGTGTGAGTCTCTGTGAGGGGCGTGTATGTCTGTGTGAGTCTCTGTGACGGGGCGTGTGTGTCTGTGTGAGTCCCTGTGACGGGGCGTGTGTGTCTGTATGAGTCTCTGTGACGGGGCGTGTGTGTCTGTGTGAGTCTCTGTGACAGGGCGTGTGTGTCTGTATGAGTCTCTGTGACGGGGCGTGTGTGTCTGTGTGAGTCTCTGTGACAGGGCGTGTGTGTCTGTGTGAGTCTCTGTGACGGGGCGTGTGTGTCTGTGTGAGTCTCTGTGACAGGGCGTGTGTGTCTGTGTGAGTCTCTGTGACAGGGCGTGTGTGTCTGTGTGAGTCTCTGTGACTGGGCATGTGTGTCTGTGTGAGTCTCTGTGACAGGGCGTGTGTGTCTGTGTGAGTCTCTGTGACAGGGCGTGTGTGTCTGTGTGAGTCTCTGTGACTGGGCGTGTGTGTCTGTGTGAGACTCTGTGACAGGGCGTGTGTGTCTGTGTGACTCTCTGTGACAGGGCGTGTGTGTCTGTGTGAGTCTCTGTGACAGGGCGTGTGCGTCTGTGTGAGTCTCTGTGACAGGGCGTATGTGTCTCTGTGAGTCTCTGTGACAGGGCGTGTGTGTCTGTGTGAGTCTCTGTGACAGGGCGTATGAGTCTCTGTGAGTCTCTGTGACAGGGCGTGTGTGTCTGTGTGAGACTCTGACAGGGCGTGTGTGTCTGTGTGAGTCTCTGTGACAGGGCGTGTGTGTCTGTGTGAGTCTCTGTGACAGGGCGTATGTGTCTCTGTGAGTCTCTGTGACAGGGCGTGTGTGTCTGTGTGAGACTCTGACAGGGCGTGTGTGTCTGTGTGAGTCTCTGTGACAGGGCGTGTGTGTCTGTGTGAGTCTCTGTGACAGGGCGTGTGTGTCTGTGTGAGTCTCTGTGACGGGGCGTGTGCGTCTGTGTGAGTCTCTGTGAGGGGCGTGTGTGTCTGTGTGAGTCTCTGTGACGGGGCGTGTGTGTCTGTGTGAGTCCCTGTGACGGGGCGTGTGTGTCTGTATGAGTCTCTGTGACGGGGCGTGTGTGTCTGTGTGAGTCTCTGTGACAGGGCGTGTGTGTCTGTGTGAGTCTCTGTGACAGGGCGTGTGTGTCTGTGTGAGTCTCTGTGACAGGGCGTGTGTGTCTGTGTGAGTCTCTGTGACAGGGCGTGTGTGTCTGTATGAGTCTCTGTGACTGGGCATGTGTGTCTGTGTGAGTCTCTGTGACAGGGCGTGTGTGTCTGTGTGAGTCTCTGTGACAGGGCGTGTGTGTCTGTGTGAGTCTCTGTGACTGGGCGTGTGTGTCTGTGTGAGTCTCTGTGATAGAGCGTGTGTGTCTGTGTGAGTCTCTGTGACTGGGCGTGTGTGTCTGTGTGAGTCTCTGTGACAGGGCGTGTGTGTCTGTGTGAGTCTCTGTGACGGGGCGTGTGTGTCTGTGTGAGTCTCTGTGACAGGGCGTGTGTGTCTGTATGAGTCTCTGTGACTGGGCATGTGTGTCTGTGTGAGTCTCTGTGACAGGGCGTGTGTGTCTGTGTGAGTCTCTGTGACAGGGCGTGTGTGTCTGTGTGAGTCTCTGTGACAGGGCGTGTGTCTGTGTGAGTCTCTGTGACGGGGCGTGTGTGTCTGTGTGAGTCTCTGTGACAGGGCGTGTGTGTCTGTGTGAGTCTCTGTGACAGGGCGTGTGTGTCTGTGTGAGTCTCTGTGACTGGGCGTGTGTGTCTGTGTGAGTCTCTGTGACGGGGCGTGTGTGTCTGTGTGAGTCTCTGTGACAGGGCGTGTGTGTCTGTGTGAGTCTCTGTGACAGGGCGTGTGTGTCTGTGTGACTCTCTGTGACAGGGCGTGTGTGTCTGTGTGAGTCTCTGTGACAGGGCGTGTGCGTCTGTGTGAGTCTCTGTGAGGGGCGTGTATGTCTGTGTGAGTCTCTGTGACGGGGCGTGTGTGTCTGTGTGAGTCCCTGTGACGGGGCGTGTGTGTCTGTATGAGTCTCTGTGACGGGGCGTGTGTGTCTGTGTGAGTCTCTGTGACAGGGCGTGTGTGTCTGTATGAGTCTCTGTGACGGGGCGTGTGTGTCTGTGTGAGTCTCTGTGACAGGGCGTGTGTGTCTGTGTGAGTCTCTGTGACGGGGCGTGTGTGTCTGTGTGAGTCTCTGTGACAGGGCGTGTGTGTCTGTGTGAGTCTCTGTGACAGGGCGTGTGTGTCTGTGTGAGTCTCTGTGACTGGGCATGTGTGTCTGTGTGAGTCTCTGTGACAGGGCGTGTGTGTCTGTGTGAGTCTCTGTGACTGGGCGTGTGTGTCTGTGTGAGACTCTGTGACAGGGCGTGTGTGTCTGTGTGACTCTCTGTGACAGGGCGTGTGTGTCTGTGTGAGTCTCTGTGACAGGGCGTGTGCGTCTGTGTGAGTCTCTGTGACAGGGCGTATGTGTCTCTGTGAGTCTCTGTGACAGGGCGTGTGTGTCTGTGTGAGTCTCTGTGACAGGGCGTATGAGTCTCTGTGAGTCTCTGTGACAGGGCGTGTGTGTCTGTGTGAGACTCTGACAGGGCGTGTGTGTCTGTGTGAGTCTCTGTGACAGGGCGTGTGTGTCTGTGTGAGTCTCTGTGACAGGGCGTATGTGTCTCTGTGAGTCTCTGTGACAGGGCGTGTGTGTCTGTGTGAGACTCTGACAGGGCGTGTGTGTCTGTGTGAGTCTCTGTGACAGGGCGTGTGTGTCTGTGTGAGTCTCTGTGACAGGGCGTGTGTGTCTGTGTGAGTCTCTGTGACGGGGCGTGTGCGTCTGTGTGAGTCTCTGTGAGGGGCGTGTGTGTCTGTGTGAGTCTCTGTGACGGGGCGTGTGTGTCTGTGTGAGTCCCTGTGACGGGGCGTGTGTGTCTGTATGAGTCTCTGTGACGGGGCGTGTGTGTCTGTGTGAGTCTCTGTGACAGGGCGTGTGTGTCTGTGTGAGTCTCTGTGACAGGGCGTGTGTGTCTGTGTGAGTCTCTGTGACAGGGCGTGTGTGTCTGTGTGAGTCTCTGTGACAGGGCGTGTGTGTCTGTATGAGTCTCTGTGACGGGGCGTGTGTGTCTGTGTGAGTCTCTGTGACAGGGCGTGTGTGTCTGTGAGAGTCTCTGTGACGGGGCGTGTGTGTCTGTGTGAGTCTCTGTGACAGGGCGTGTGTGTCTGTGTGAGTCTCTGTGACAGGGCGTGTGTGTCTGTGTGAGTCTCTGTGACAGGGCGAGTGTATCTGTGAGAGTCTCTGTGACGGGGCGTGTGTGTCTTTATGAGTCTCTGTGACAGGGCGTGTGTGTCTGTGTGAGTCTCTGTGACGGGGCGTGTGTGTCTGTGTGAGTCTCTGTGACAGGGCGTGTGTGTCTGTGTGAGACTCTGACAGGGCGTGTGTGTCTGTGTGATTCTCTGTGACAGGTCGTGTGTGTCTGTGTGAGTCTCTGTGACAGGGCGTGTGTGTCTGTGTGAGTCTCTGTGACGGGGCGTGTGTGTCTGTGTGAGTCCCTGTGACAGGGCGTGTGTGTCTGTGTGAGTCTCTGTGACAGGGCGTGTGTGTCTGTGTGAGTCACTGTGACAGGGCGTGCGTGTCTGTGTGAGTCTCTGTGACAGGGCGTGCGTGTCTGTGTGAGTCTCTGTGACTGGGCGTGCGTGTCTGTGTGAGTCTCTGTGACGGGGCGTGTGTGTCTGTGTGAGTCTCTGTGACAGGGCGTGTGTGTCTGTGTGAGTCTCTGTGACTGGGCATGTGTGTCTGTGTGAGTCTCTGTGACAGGGCGTGTGTGTCTGTGTGAGTCTCTGTGACAGGGCGTGTGTGTCTGTGTGAGTCTCTGTGACAGGGCGTGTGTGTCTGTGTGAGTCTCTGTGACAGGGCGTGTGTGTCTGTGTGAGTCTCTGTGACTGGGCATGTGTGTCTGTGTGAGTCTCTGTGACAGGGCGTGTGTGTCTGTGTGAGTCTCTGTGACAGGGCGTGTGTGTCTGTGTGAGTCTCTGTGACAGGGCGTGTGTGTCTGTGTGAGTCTCTGTGACAGGGCGTGTGTATCTGTGTGAGTCTCTGTGACAGGGCGTGTCTGTCTGTGTGAGTCTCTGTGACGGGGCGTGTGTGTCTGTGTGAGTCTCTGTGACAGGGCGTGTGTGTCTGTGTGAGTCTCTGTGACAGGGCGTGTGTGTCTGTGTGAGTCTCTGTGACGGGGCGTGTGTGTCTGTGTGTGTCTCTGTGACAGGGCGTGTGTGTCTGTGTGAGTCTCTGTGACGGGGCGTGTGTGTCTGTGTGAGTCTCTGTGACGGGGCGTGTGTGTCTGTGTGAGTCTCTGTGACAGGGCGTGTGTGTCTGTGTGAGTCTCTGTGACGGGGCGTGTGTGTCTGTGTGAGTCTCTGTGACTGGGCGTGTGTGTCTGTGTGAGACTCTGTGACAGGGCGTGTGTGTCTGTGTGACTCACTGTGACAGGGCGTGTGTGTCTGTGTGAGTCTCTGTGACAGGGCGTGTGCGTCTGTGTGAGTCTCTGTGAGGGGCGTGTGTGTCTGTGTGAGTCTCTGTGACGGGGCGTGTGTGTCTGTGTGAGTCCCTGTGAAGGGGCGTGTGTGTCTGTATGAGTCTCTGTGACAGGGCGTGTGTGTCTGTGTGAGTCTCTGTGACGGGGCGTGTGTGTCTGTGTGAGTCTCTGTGACAGGGCGTGTGTGTCTGTGTGAGACACTGACAGGGCGTGTGTGTCTGTGTGATTCTCTGTGACAGGGCGTGTGTGTCTGCGTGAGTCTCTGTGACGGGGCGTGTGTGTCTGTGTGAGTCTCTGTGACAGGGCGTATGTGTCTCTGTGAGTCTCTGTGACAGGGCGTGTGTGTCTGTGTGAGTCTCTGTGACAGGGCGTGTGTGTCTGTGTGAGACTCTGTGACAGGGCGTGTGTGTCTGTGTGAGACTCTGACAGGGCGTGTGTGTCTGTGTGAGTCTCTGTGACAGGGCGTGTGTGTCTGTGTGAGTCTCTGTGACAGGGCGTATGTGTCTCTGTGAGTCTCTGTGACAGGGCGTGTGTGTCTGTGTGAGACTCTGACAGGGCGTGTGCGTCTGTGTGAGTCTCTGTGACAGGGCGTGTGTGTCTGTGTGAGTCTCTGTGACAGGGCGTGTGCGTCTGTGTGAGTCTCTGTGACGGGGCGTGTGTGTCTGTGTGAGTCTCTGTGACGGGGCGTGTGTGTCTGTGTGAGTCCCTGTGACGGGGCGTGTGTGTCTGTGTGAGTCTCTGTGACAGGGCGTGTGTGTCTGTGTGAGTCTCTGTGACAGGGCATGTGTGTCTGTGTGAGTCTCTGTGACAGGGCGTGTGTGTCTGTGTGAGACTCTGTGACAGGGCGTGTGTGTCTGTGTGAGTCTCTGTGACAGGGCGTGTGTGTCTGTGTGAGTCTCTGTGACGGGGCGTGTGTGTCTGTGTGAGTCTCTGTGACAGGGCGTGTGTGTCTGTGTGAGTCTCTGTGACGGGGTGTTTGTGTCTGTGTGAGTCTCTGTGACAGGGCGTGTGTGTCTGTGTGAGTCTCTGTGACAGGGCGTGTGTGTCTGTGTGAGTCTCTGTGACAGGGCGTGTGTGTCTGTGTGTGTCTCTGTGACAGGGCGTGTGTGTCTGTGTGAGTCTCTGTGACGGGGCGTGTGCGTCTGTGTGAGTCTCTGTGAGGGGCGTGTGTGTCTGTGTGAGTCTCTGTGACGGGGCGTGTGTGTCTGTGTGAGTCCCTGTGACGGGGCGTGTGTGTCTGTATGAGTCTCTGTGACGGGGCGTGTGTGTCTGTGTGAGTCTCTGTGACAGGGCGTTTGTGTCTGTATGAGTCTCTGTGACGGGGCGTGTGTGTCTGTGTGAGTCTCTGTGACAGGGCGTGTGTGTCTGTGTGAGTCTCTGTGACGGGGCGTGTGTGTCTGTGTGAGTCTCTGTGACAGGGCGTGTGTGTCTGTGTGAGTCTCTGTGACAGGGCGTGTGTGTCTGTGTGAGTCTCTGTGACAGGGCGAGTGTATCTGTGAGAGTCTCTGTGACGGGGCGTGTGTGTCTGTATGAGTCTCTGTGACAGGGCGTGTGTGTCTGTGTGAGTCTCTGTGACGGGGCGTGTGTGTCTGTGTGAGTCTCTGTGACAGGGCGTGTGTGTCTGTGTGAGACTCTGACAGGGCGTGTGTGTCTGTGTGATTCTCTGTGACAGGGCGTGTGTGTCTGTGTGAGTCTCTGTGACGGGGCGTGTGTGTCTGTGTGAGTCTCTGTGACAGGGCGTATGTGTCTCTGTGAGTCTCTGTGACAGGGCGTGTGTGTCTGTGTGAGACTCTGACAGGGTGTGTGTGTCTGTGTGAGTCTCTGTGACAGGGCGTGTGTGTCTGTGTGAGTCTCTGTGACAGGGCGTATGTGTCTCTGTGAGTCTCTGTGACAGGGCGTGTGTGTCTGTGTGAGACTCTGACAGGGCGTGTGTGTCTGTGTGAGTCTCTGTGACAGGGCGTGTGTGTCTGTGTGAGTCTCTGTGACAGGGCGTGTGTGTCTGTGTGCGTCTCTGTGACAGGGCGTGTGTGTCTGTGTGAGTCTCTGTGACAGGGCGTGTGTGTCTGTGTGAGTCTCTGTGACAGGGCGTGTGTGTCTGTGTGTGTCTCTGTGACAGGGCGTGTGTGTCTGTGTGAGTCTCTGTGACATGGCGTGTGTGTCTGTGTGAATCTCTGTGACACGGCGTGTGTGTCTGTGTGAGTCTCTGTGACAGGGCGTGTGTGTCTGTGTGAGTCTCTGTGACAGGGCGTGTGCGTCTGTGTGAGTCTCTGTGACGGGGCGTGTGTGTCTGTGTGAGTCTCTGTGACGGGGCGTGTGTGTCTGTGTGAGTCCCTGTGACGGGGCGTGTGTGTCTGTGTGAGTCTCTGTGACAGGGCGTGTGTGTCTGTGTGAGTCTCTGTGACAGGGCGTGTGTGTCTGTGTGAGTCTCTGTGACTGGGCGTGTGTGTCTGTGAGGCTCTGTAACAGGGCGTGTGTGTCTGTGTGAGTCTCTGTGACAGGGCGAGTGTATCTGTGAGAGTCTCTGTGACGGGGCGTGTGTGTCTGTGTGAGTCTCTGTGACGGGGCGTGTGTGTCTGTGAGGCTCTGTGACAGGGCGTGTGTGTCTGTGTGAGTCTCTGTGACAGGGCGTGTGTGTCTGTGTGAGTCTCTGTGACAGGGCGTGTGTGTCTGTGTGAGTCTCTGTGACAGGGCGTGTGTGTCTGTGTGAGTCTCTGTGACAGGGCGTGTGTGTCTGTGTGAGGCACTGTGACAGGGCGTGCGTGTCTGTGTGAGACTCTGTGACAGGGCGTGTGCGTCTGTGTGAGTCTCTGTGACGGGGCGTGTGTGTCTGTGTGAGTCTCTGTGACGGGGCGTGTGTGTCTGTGTGAGTCCCTGTGACGGGGCGTGTGTGTCTGTGTGAGTCTCTGTGACAGGGCGTGTGTGTCTGTGTGAGTCTCTGTGACAGGGCGTGTGTGTCTGTGTGAGTCTCTGTGACTGGGCGTGTGTGTCTGTGAGGCTCTGTAACAGGGCGTGTGTGTCTGTGTGAGTCTCTGTGACAGGGCGAGTGTATCTGTGAGAGTCTCTGTGACGGGGCGTGTGTGTCTGTGTGAGTCTCTGTGACGGGGCGTGTGTGTCTGTGAGGCTCTGTGACAGGGCGTGTGTGTCTATGTGAGTCTCTGTGACAGGGCGTGTGTGTCTGTGTGAGTCTCTGTGACAGGGCGTGTGTGTCTGTGTGAGTCTCTGTGACAGGGCGTGTGTGTCTGTGTGAGTCTCTGTGACAGGGCGTGTGTGTCTGTGTGAGTCTCTGTGACGGGGCGTGTGTGTCTGTGTGAGTCTCTGTGACAGGGCGTGTGTGTCTGTGTGCGTCACTGTGACTGGGCGTGTGTGTCTGTGTGAGTCTCTGTGACAGGGCGTGTGTGTCTGTGTGAGACTCTGTGACGGGGCGTGTGTGTCTGTGTGAGTCTCTGTGACAGGGCGTGTGTGTCTGTGTGAGTCTCTGTGACGGGGCGTGTGTGTCTGTGTGAGTCTCTGTGACAGGGCGTGTGTGTCTGTGTGCGTCTCTGTGACTGGGCGTGTGTGTCTGTGTGAGTCTCTGTGACAGGGCGTGTGTGTCTGTGTGAGTCTCTGTGACGGGGCGTGTGTGTCTGTGTGAGTCTCTGTGACAGGGCGTGTGCGTCTGTGTGAGTCACTGTGACGGGGCGTGTGTGTCTGTGTGAGACTCTGTGACGGGGCGTGTGTGTCTGTGTGAGTCCCTGTGACGGGGCGTGTGTGTCTGTGTGAGTCTCTGTGACAGGGCGTGTGTGTCTGTGTGAGTCTCTGTGACAGGGCGTGTGTGTCTGTGTGAGTCTCTGTGACGGGGCGTGTGTGTCTGTGAGGCTCTGTAACAGGGCGTGTGTGTCTGTGTGAGTCTCTGTGACAGGGCGAGTGTATCTGTGAGAGTCTCTGTGACGGGGCGTGTGTGTCTGTGTGAGTCTCTGTGACGGGGCGTGTGTGTCTGTGAGGCTCTGTGACAGGGCGTGTGTGTCTGTGTGAGTCTCTGTGACAGGGCGTGTGTGTCTGTGTGAGTCTCTGTGACAGGGCGTGTGTGTCTGTGTGAGTCTCTGTGACAGGGCGTGTGTGTCTGTGTGAGTCTCTGTGACGGGGCGTGTGTGTCTGTGTGAGTCTCTGTGACAGGGCGTGTGTGTCTGTGTGCGTCTCTGTGACTGGGCGTGTGTGTCTGTGTGAGTCTCTGTGACGGGGCGTGTGTGTCTGTGAGGCTCTGTGACAGGGCGTGTGTGTCTGTGTGAGTCTCTGTGACAGGGCGTGTGTGTCTGTGTGAGTCTCTGTGACAGGGCGTGTGTGTCTGTGTGAGTCTCTGTGACAGGGCGTGTTTGTCTGTGTGAGTCTCTGTGACAGGGCGTGTGTGTCTGTGTGAGTCTCTGTGACGGGGCGTGTGTGTCTGTGTGAGTCTCTGTGACAGGGCGTGTGTGTCTGTGTGCGTCTCTGTGACTGGGCGTGTGTGTCTGTGTGAGTCTCTGTGACAGGGCGTGTGTGTCTGTGTGAGTCTCTGTGACGGGGCGTGTGTGTCTGTGTGAGTCTCTGTGACAGGGCGTGTGTGTCTGTGTGAGTCTCTGTGACAGGGCGTGTGTGTCTGTGTGAGTCTCTGTGACAGGGCGTGCGTGTCTGTGTGAGTCTCTGTGACAGGGCGTGCGTGTCTGTGTGAGTCTCTGTGACTGGGCGTGCGTGTCTGTGTGAGTCTCTGTGACGGGGCGTGTGTGTCTGTGTGAGTCTCTGTGACAGGGCGTGTGTGTCTGTGTGAGTCTCTGTGACGGGGCGTGTGTGTCTGTGTGAGTCTCTGTGACAGGGCGTGTGTGTCTGTGTGAGTCTCTGTGACTGGGCATGTGTGTCTGTGTGAGTCTCTGTGACAGGGCGTGTGTGTCTGTGTGATTCTCTGTGACAGGGCGTGTGTGTCTGTGTGAGTCTCTGTGACTGGGCGTGTGTGTCTGTGTGAGTCTCTGTGACAGGGCGTGTGTGTCTGTGTGAGTCTCTGTGACAGGGCGTGTGTGTCTGTGTGATTCTCCGTGACAGGGCGTGTGTGTCTGTGTGAGTCTCTGTAACAGGGCGTGTGTGTCTGTGTGAGTCTCTGTGACAGGGCGTGTGTATCTGTGTGAGTCTCTGTGACAGGGCGTGTCTGTCTGTGTGAGTCTCTGTGACGGGGCGTGTGTGTCTGTGTGAGTCTCTGTGACAGGGCGTGTGTGTCTGTGTGAGTCTCTGTGACAGGGCGTGTGTGTCTGTGTGAGTCTCTGTGACGGGGCATGTGTGTCTGTGTGTGTCTCTGTGACAGGGCGTGTGTGTCTGTGTGAGTCTCTGTGACGGGGCGTGTGTGTCTGTGTGAGTCTCTGTGACGGGGCGTGTGTGTCTGTGTGAGTCTCTGTGACAGGGCGTGTGTGTCTGTGTGAGTCTCTGTGACGGGGCGTGTGTTTCTGTGTGAGTCTCTGTGACGGGGCGTGTGTGTCTGTGTGAGTCTCTGTGACAGGGCGTGTGTGTCTGTGTGAGTCTCTGTGACGGGGCGTGTGTGTCTGTGTGAGTCTCTGTGACAGGGCGTGTGCGTCTGTGTGAGTCTCTGTGACGGGGCGTGTGTGTCTGTGTGAGACTCTGTGACGGGGCGTGTGTGTCTGTGTGAGTCCCTGTGACGGGGCGTGTGTGTCTGTGTGAGTCTCTGTGACAGGGCGTGTGTGTCTGTGTGAGTCTCTGTGACAGGGCGTGTGTGTCTGTGTGAGTCTCTGTGACGGGGCGTGTGTGTCTGTGAGGCTCTGTAACAGGGCGTGTGTGTCTGTGTGAGTCTCTGTGACAGGGCGAGTGTATCTGTGAGAGTCTCTGTGACGGGGCGTGTGTGTCTGTGTGAGTCTCTGTGACGGGGCGTGTGTGTCTGTGAGGCTCTGTGACAGGGCGTGTGTGTCTGTGTGAGTCTCTGTGACAGGGCGTGTGTGTCTGTGTGAGTCTCTGTGACAGGGCGTGTGTGTCTGTGTGAGTCTCTGTGACAGGGCGTGTGTGTCTGTGTGAGTCTCTGTGACAGGGCATGTGTGTCTGTGTGAGTCTCTGTGACGGGGCGTGTGTGTCTGTGTGAGTCTCTGTGACAGGGCGTGTGTGTCTGTGTGCGTCTCTGTGACTGGGCGTGTGTGTCTGTGTGAGTCTCTGTGACAGGGCGTGTGTGTCTGTGTGAGTCCCTGTGACGGGGCGTGTGTGTCTGTGTGAGTCTCTGTGACAGGGCGTGTGTGTCTGTGTGAGTCTCTGTGACGGGGCGTGTGTGTCTGTGTGAGTCTCTGTGACAGGGCGTGTGTGTCTGTGTGCGTCTCTGTGACTGGGCGTGTGTGTCTGTGTGAGTCTCTGTGACGGGGCGTGTGTGTCTGTGTGAGTCTCTGTGACAGGGCGTGTGTGTCTGTGTGAGTCTCTGTGACAGGGCGTGTGTGTCTGTGTGAGTCTCTGTGACAGGGCGTGCGTGTCTGTGTGAGTCTCTGTGACAGGGCGTGCGTGTCTGTGTGAGTCTCTGTGACTGGGCGTGCGTGTCTGTGTGAGTCTCTGTGACGGGTCGTGTGTGTCTGTGTGAGTCTCTGTGACAGGGCGTGTGTGTCTGTGTGAGTCTCTGTAACAGGGCGTGTGTGTCTGTGTGAGTCTCTGTGACAGGGCGTGTGTATCTGTGTGAGTCTCTGTGACAGGGCGTGTCTGTCTGTGTGAGTCTCTGTGACGGGGCGTGTGTGTCTGTGTGAGTCCCTGTGACGGGGCGTGTGTGTCTGTATGAGTCTCTGTGACGGGGCGTGTGTGTCTGTGTGAGTCTCTGTGACAGGGCGTGTGTGTCTGTATGAGTCTCTGTGACGGGGCGTGTGTGTCTGTGTGAGTCTCTGTGACAGGGCGTGTGTGTCTGTGTGAGTCTCTGTGACGGGGCGTGTGTGTCTGTGTGAGTCTCTGTGACAGGGCGTGTGTGTCTGTGTGCGTCTCTGTGACTGGGCGTGTGTGTCTGTGTGAGTCTCTGTGACAGGGCGTGTGTGTCTGTGTGAGTCTCTGTGACGGGGCGTGTGTGTCTGTGTGAGTCTCTGTGACAGGGCGTGTGTGTCTGTGTGAGTCTCTGTGACAGGGCGTGTGTGTCTGTGTGAGTCTCTGTGACAGGGCGTGCGTGTCTGTGTGAGTCTCTGTGACAGGGCGTGCGTGTCTGTGTGAGTCTCTGTGACTGGGCGTGCGTGTCTGTGTGAGTCTCTGTGACGGGGCGTGTGTGTCTGTGTGAGTCTCTGTGACAGGGCGTGTGAGTCTGTGTGAGTCTCTGTGACTGGGCATGTGTGTCTGTGTGAGTCTCTGTGACAGGGCGTGTGTGTCTGTGTGATTCTCTGTGACAGGGCGTGTGTGTCTGTGTGAGTCTCTGTGACTGGGCGTGTGTGTCTGTGTGAGTCTCTGTGACAGGGCGTGTGTGTCTGTGTGAGTCTCTGTGACAGGGCGTGTGTGTCTGTGTGAGTCTCCGTGACAGGGCGTGTGTGTCTGTGTGAGTCTCTGTAACAGGGCGTGTGTGTCTGTGTGAGTCTCTGTGACAGGGCGTGTGTATCTGTGTGAGTCTCTGTGACAGGGCGTGTCTGTCTGTGTGAGTCTCTGTGACGGGGCGTGTGTGTCTGTGTGAGTCTCTGTGACAGGGCGTGTGTGTCTGTGTGAGTCTCTGTGACAGGGCGTGTGTGTCTGTGTGAGTCTCTGTGACGGGGCATGTGTGTCTGTATGTGTCTCTGTGACAGGGCGTGTGTGTCTGTGTGAGTCTCTGTGACGGGGCGTGTGTGTCTGTGTGAGTCTCTGTGACGGGGCGTGTGTGTCTGTGTGAGTCTCTGTGACAGGGCGTGTGTGTCTGTGTGAGTCTCTGTGACGGGGCGTGTGTGTCTGTGTGAGTCTCTGTGACGGGGCGTGTGTGTCTGTGTGAGTCTCTGTGACAGGGCGTGTGTGTCTGTGTGAGTCTCTGTGACGGGGCGTGTGTGTCTGTGTGAGTCTCTGTGACAGGGCGTGTGCGTCTGTGTGAGTCTCTGTGACGGGGCGTGTGTGTCTGTGTGAGACTCTGTGACGGGGCGTGTGTGTCTGTGTGAGTCCCTGTGACGGGGCGTGTGTGTCTGTGTGAGTCTCTGTGACAGGGCGTGTGTGTCTGTGTGAGTCTCTGTGACAGGGCGTGTGTGTCTGTGTGAGTCTCTGTGACGGGGCGTGTGTGTCTGTGAGGCTCTGTAACAGGGCGTGTGTGTCTGTGTGAGTCTCTGTGACAGGGCGAGTGTATCTGTGAGAGTCTCTGTGACGGGGCGTGTGTGTCTGTGTGAGTCTCTGTGACGGGGCGTGTGTGTCTGTGAGGCTCTGTGACAGGGCGTGTGTGTCTGTGTGAGTCTCTGTGACAGGGCGTGTGTGTCTGTGTGAGTCTCTGTGACAGGGCGTGTGTGTCTGTGTGAGTCTCTGTGACAGGGCGTGTGTGTCTGTGTGAGTCTCTGTGACAGGGCGTGTGTGTCTGTGTGAGTCTCTGTGACGGGGCGTGTGTGTCTGTGTGAGTCTCTGTGACAGGGCGTGTGTGTCTGTGTGCGTCTCTGTGACTGGGCGTGTGTGTCTGTGTGAGTCTCTGTGACAGGGCGTGTGTGTCTGTGTGAGTCTCTGTGACGGGGCGTGTGTGTCTGTGTGAGTCTCTGTGACAGGGCGTGTGTGTCTGTGTGAGTCTCTGTGACGGGGCGTGTGTGTCTGTGTGAGTCTCTGTGACAGGGCGTGTGTGTCTGTGTGCGTCTCTGTGACTGGGCGTGTGTGTCTGTGTGAGTCTCTGTGACAGGGCGTGTGTGTCTGTGTGAGTCTCTGTGACGGGGCGTGTGTGTCTGTGTGAGTCTCTGTGACAGGGCGTGTGTGTCTGTGTGAGTCTCTGTGACAGGGCGTGTGTGTCTGTGTGAGTCTCTGTGACAGGGCGTGCGTGTCTGTGTGAGTCTCTGTGACAGGGCGTGCGTGTCTGTGTGAGTCTCTGTGATTGGGCGTGCGTGTCTGTGTGAGTCTCTGTGACGGGGCGTGTGTGTCTGTGTGAGTCTCTGTGACAGGGCGTGTGTGTCTGTGTGAGTCTCTGTAACAGGGCGTGTGTGTCTGTGTGAGTCTCTGTGACAGGGCGTGTGTATCTGTGTGAGTCTCTGTGACAGGGCGTGTCTGTCTGTGTGAGTCTCTGTGACGGGGCGTGTGTGTCTGTGTGAGTCCCTGTGACGGGGCGTGTGTGTCTGTATGAGTCTCTGTGACGGGGCGTGTGTGTCTGTGTGAGTCTCTGTGACAGGGCGTGTGTGTCTGTATGAGTCTCTGTGACGGGGCGTGTGTGTCTGTGTGAGTCTCTGTGACAGGGCGTGTGTGTCTGTGTGAGTCTCTGTGACAGGGCGTGTGTGTCTGTGTGAGTCTCTGTGACAGGGCGTGTGTGTCTGTGTGAGTCTCTGTGACAGGGCGTGTGTGTCTGTGTGAGTCTCTGTGACAGGGCGAGTGTATCTGTGAGAGTCTCTGTGACGGGGCGTGTGTGTCTGTATGAGTCTCTGTGACAGGGCGTGTGTGTCTGTGTGAGTCTCTGTGACGGGGCGTGTGTGTCTGTGTGAGTCTCTGTGACAGGGCGTGTGTGTCTGTGTGAGTCTCTGTGACGGGGCGTGTGTGTCTGTGTGAGTCTCTGTGACAGGGCGTGTGTGTCTGTGTGAGACTCTGACAGGGCGTGTGTGTCTGTGTGATTCTCTGTGACAGGGCGTGTGTGTCTGTGTGAGTCTCTGTGACGGGGCGTGTGTGTCTGTGTGAGTCTCTGTGACAGGGCGTATGTGTCTCTGTGAGTCTCTGTGACAGGGCGTGTGTGTCTGTGTGAGACTCTGACAGGGCGTGTGTGTCTGTGTGAGTCTCTGTGACAGGGCGTGTGTGTCTGTGTGAGTCTCTGTGACAGGGCGTATGTGTCTCTGTGAGTCTCTGTGACAGGGCGTGTGTGTCTGTGTGAGACTCTGACAGGGCGTGTGTGTCTGTGTGAGTCTCTGTGACAGGGCGTGTGTGTCTGTGTGAGTCTCTGTGACAGGGCGTGTGTGTCTGTGTGCGTCTCTGTGACAGGGCGTGTGTGTCTGTGTGAGTCTCTGTGACAGGGCGTGTGTGTCTGTGTGAGTCTCTGTGACAGGGCGTGTGTGTCTGTGTGTGTCTCTGTGACAGGGCGTGTGTGTCTGTGTGAGTCTCGGTGACATGGCGTGTGTGTCTGTGTGAGTCTCTGTGACACGGCGTGTGTGTCTGTGTGAGTCTCTGTGACAGGGCGTGTGTGTCTGTGTGAGTCTCTGTGACAGGGCGTGTGCGTCTGTGTGAGTCTCTGTGACGGGGCGTGTGTGTCTGTGTGAGTCTCTGTGACGGGGCGTGTGTGTCTGTGTGAGTCCCTGTGACGGGGCGTGTGTGTCTGTGTGAGTCTCTGTGACAGGGCGTGTGTGTCTGTGTGAGTCTCTGTGACAGGGCGTGTGTGTCTGTGTGAGTCTCTGTGACTGGGCGTGTGTGTCTGTGAGGCTCTGTAACAGGGCGTGTGTGTCTGTGTGAGTCTCTGTGACAGGGCGAGTGTATCTGTGAGAGTCTCTGTGACGGGGCGTGTGTGTCTGTGTGAGTCTCTGTGACGGGGCGTGTGTGTTTGTGAGGCTCTGTGACAGGGCGTGTGTGTCTGTGTGAGTCTCTGTGACAGGGCGTGTGTGTCTGTGTGAGTCTCTGTGACAGGGCGTGTGTGTCTGTGTGAGTCTCTGTGACGGGGCGTGTGTGTCTGTGTGAGTCTCTGTGACAGGGCGTGTGTGTCTGTGTGAGACTCTGACAGGGCGTGTGTGTCTGTGTGATTCTCTGTGACAGGGCGTGTGTGTCTGTGTGAGTCTCTGTGACGGGGCGTGTGTGTCTGTGTGAGTCTCTGTGACAGGGCGTATGTGTCTCTGTGAGTCTCTGTGACAGGGCGTGTGTGTCTGTGTGAGACTCTGACAGGGCGTGTGTGTCTGTGTGAGTCTCTGTGACAGGGCGTGTGTGTCTGTGTGAGTCTCTGTGACAGGGCGTATGTGTCTCTGTGAGTCTCTGTGACAGGGCGTGTGTGTCTGTGTGAGACTCTGACAGGGCGTGTGTGTCTGTGTGAGTCTCTGTGACAGGGCGTGTGTGTCTGTGTGAGTCTCTGTGACAGGGCGTGTGTGTCTGTGTGCGTCTCTGTGACAGGGCGTGTGTGTCTGTGTGAGTCTCTGTGACAGGGCGTGTGTGTCTGTGTGAGTCTCTGTGACAGGGCGTGTGTGTCTGTGTGTGTCTCTGTGACAGGGCGTGTGTGTCTGTGTGAGTCTCGGTGACATGGCGTGTGTGTCTGTGTGAGTCTCTGTGACACGGCGTGTGTGTCTGTGTGAGTCTCTGTGACAGGGCGTGTGTGTCTGTGTGAGTCTCTGTGACAGGGCGTGTGCGTCTGTGTGAGTCTCTGTGACGGGGCGTGTGTGTCTGTGTGAGTCTCTGTGACGGGGCGTGTGTGTCTGTGTGAGTCCCTGTGACGGGGCGTGTGTGTCTGTGTGAGTCTCTGTGACAGGGCGTGTGTGTCTGTGTGAGTCTCTGTGACAGGGCGTGTGTGTCTGTGTGAGTCTCTGTGACTGGGCGTGTGTGTCTGTGAGGCTCTGTAACAGGGCGTGTGTGTCTGTGTGAGTCTCTGTGACAGGGCGAGTGTATCTGTGAGAGTCTCTGTGACGGGGCGTGTGTGTCTGTGTGAGTCTCTGTGACGGGGCGTGTGTGTCTGTGAGGCTCTGTGACAGGGCGTGTGTGTCTGTGTGAGTCTCTGTGACAGGGCGTGTGTGTCTGTGTGAGTCTCTGTGACAGGGCGTGTGTGCCTGTGTGAGTCTCTGTGACAGGGCGTGTGTGTCTGTGTGAGTCTCTGTGACAGGGCATGTGTGTCTGTGTGAGTCTCTGTGACGGGGCGTGTGTGTCTGTGTGAGTCTCTGTGACAGGGCGTGTGTGTCTGTGTGCGTCTCTGTGACTGGGCGTGTGTGTCTGTGTGAGTCTCTGTGACAGGGCGTGTGTGTCTGTGTGAGTCTCTGTGACGGGGCGTGTGTGTCTGTGTGCGTCTCTGTGACAGGGCGTGTGTGTCTGTGTGAGTCTCTGTGACGGGGCGTGTGTGTCTGTGTGAGTCTCTGTGACAGGGCGTGTGTGTCTGTGTGCGTCTCTGTGACTGGGCGTGTGTGTCTGTGTGAGTCTCTGTGACAGGGCGTGTGTGTCTGTGTGAGTCTCTGTGACGGGGCGTGTGTGTCTGTGTGAGTCTCTGTGACAGGGCGTGTGCGTCTGTGTGAGTCTCTGTGACGGGGCGTGTGTGTCTGTGTGAGACTCTGTGACGGGGCGTGTGTGTCTGTGTGAGTCCCTGTGACGGGGCGTGTGTGTCTGTGTGAGTCTCTGTGACAGGGCGTGTGTGTCTGTGTGAGTCTCTGTGACATGGCGTGTGTGTCTGTGTGAGTCTCTGTGACGGGGCGTGTGTGTCTGTGAGGCTCTGTAACAGGGCGTGTGTGTCTGTGTGAGTCTCTGTGACAGGGCGAGTGTATCTGTGAGAGTCTCTGTGACGGGGCGTGTGTGTCTGTGTGAGTCTCTGTGACGGGGCGTGTTTGTCTGTGAGGCTCTGTGACAGGGCGTGTGTGTCTGTGTGAGTCTCTGTGACAGGGCGTGTGTGTCTGTGTGAGTCTCTGTGACAGGGCGTGTGTGTCTGTGTGAGTCTCTGTGACAGGGCGTGTGTGTCTGTGTGAGTCTCTGTGACGGGGCGTGTGTGTCTGTGTGAGTCTCTGTGACAGGGCGTGTGTGTCTGTGTGCGTCTCTGTGACTGGGCGTGTGTGTCTGTGTGAGTCTCTGTGACAGGGCGTGTGTGTCTGTGTGAGTCTCTGTGACGGGGCGTGTGTGTCTGTGTGAGTCTCTGTGACAGGGCGTGTGTGTCTGTGTGAGTCTCTGTGACGGGGCGTGTGTGTCTGTGTGAGTCTCTGTGACAGGGCGTGTGTGTCTGTGTGCGTCTCTGTGACTGGGCGTGTGTGTCTGTGTGAGTCTCTGTGACAGGGCGTGTGTGTCTGTGTGAGTCTCTGTGACGGGGCGTGTGTGTCTGTGTGAGTCCCTGTGACGGGGCGTGTGTGTCTGTGTGAGTCTCTGTGACGGGGCGTGTGTGTCTGTGTGAGTCTCTGTGACAGGGCGTGTGTGTCTGTGTGAGTCTCTGTGACAGGGCGTGTGTGTCTGTGTGAGTCTCTGTGACAGGGCGAGTGTATCTGTGAGAGTCTCTGTGACGGGGCGTGTGTGTCTGTATGAGTCTCTGTGACAGGGCGTGTGTGTCTGTGTGAGTCTCTGTGACGGGGCGTGTGTGTCTGTGTGAGTCTCTGTGACAGGGCGTGTGTGTCTGTGTGAGACTCTGACAGGGCGTGTGTGTCTGTGTGATTCTCTGTGACAGGGCGTGTGTGTCTGTGTGAGTCTCTGTGACGGGGCGTGTGTGTCTGTGTGAGTCTCTGTGACAGGGCGTATGTGTCTCTGTGAGTCTCTGTGACAGGGCGTGTGTGTCTGTGTGAGACTCTGACAGGGCGTGTGTGTCTGTGTGAGTCTCTGTGACAGGGCGTGTGTGTCTGTGTGAGTCTCTGTGACAGGGCGTATGTGTCTCTGTGAGTCTCTGTGACAGGGCGTGTGTGTCTGTGTGAGACTCTGACAGGGCGTGTGTGTCTGTGTGAGTCTCTGTGACAGGGCATGTGTGTCTGTGTGAGTCTATGTGACAGGGCGTGTGTGTCTGTGTGCGTCTCTGTGACAGGGCGTGTGTGTCTGTGTGAGTCTCTGTGACAGGGCGTGTGTGTCTGTGTGAGTCTCTGTGACAGGGCGTGTGTGTCTGTGTGTGTCTCTGTGACAGGGCGTGTGTGTCTGTGTGAGTCTCGGTGACATGGCGTGTGTGTCTGTGTGAGTCTCTGTGACACGGCGTGTGTGTCTGTGTGAGTCTCTGTGACAGGGCGTGTGTGTCTGTGTGAGTCTCTGTGACAGGGCGTGTGCGTCTGTGTGAGTCTCTGTGACGGGGCGTGTGTGTCTGTGTGAGTCTCTGTGACGGGGCGTGTGTGTCTGTGTGAGTCCCTGTGACGGGGCGTGTGTGTCTGTGTGAGTCTCTGTGACAGGGCGTGTGTGTCTGTGTGAGTCTCTGTGACAGGGCGTGTGTGTCTGTGTGAGTCTCTGTGACTGGGCGTGTGTGTCTGTGAGGCTCTGTAACAGGGCGTGTGTGTCTGTGTGAGTCTCTGTGACAGGGCGAGTGTATCTGTGAGAGTCTCTGTGACGGGGCGTGTGTGTCTGTGTGAGTCTCTGTGACGGGGCGTGTGTGTCTGTGAGGCTCTGTGACAGGGCGTGTGTGTCTGTGTGAGTCTCTGTGACAGGGCGTGTGTGTCTGTGTGAGTCTCTGTGACAGGGCGTGTGTGTCTGTGTGAGTCTCTGTGACAGGGCGTGTGTGTCTGTGTGAGTCTCTGTGACAGGGCGTGTGTGTCTGTGTGAGTCTCTGTGACGGGGCGTGTGTGTCTGTGTGAGTCTCTGTGACAGGGCGTGTGTGTCTGTGTGCGTCTCTGTGACTGGGCGTGTGTGTCTGTGTGAGTCTCTGTGACAGGGCGTGTGTGTCTGTGTGAGTCTCTGTGACGGGGCGTGTGTGTCTGTGTGAGTCTCTGTGACAGGGCGTGTGTGTCTGTGTGAGTCTCTGTGACGGGGCGTGTGTGTCTGTGTGAGTCTCTGTGACAGGGCGTGTGTGTCTGTGTGCGTCTCTGTGACTGGGCGTGTGTGTCTGTGTGAGTCTCTGTGACAGGGCGTGTGTGTCTGTGTGAGTCTCTATGACGGGGCGTGTGTGTCTGTGTGAGTCTCTGTGACAGGGCGTGTGCGTCTGTGTGAGTCTCTGTGACGGGGCGTGTGTGTCTGTGTGAGACTCTGTGACGGGGCGTGTGTGTCTGTGTGAGTCCCTGTGACGGGGCGTGTGTGTCTGTGTGAGTCTCTGTGACAGGGCGTGTGTGTCTGTGTGAGTCTCTGTGACATGGCGTGTGTGTCTGTGTGAGTCTCTGTGACGGGGCGTGTGTGTCTGTGAGGCTCTGTAACAGGGCGTGTGTGTCTGTGTGAGTCTCTGTGACAGGGCGAGTGTATCTGTGAGAGTCTCTGTGACGGGGCGTGTGTGTCTGTGTGAGTCTCTGTGACGGGGCGTGTTTGTCTGTGAGGCTCTGTGACAGGGCGTGTGTGTCTGTGTGAGTCTCTGTGACAGGGCGTGTGTGTCTGTGTGAGTCTCTGTGACAGGGCGTGTGTGTCTGTGTGAGTCTCTGTGACAGGGCGTGTGTGTCTGTGTGAGTCTCTGTGACGGGGCGTGTGTGTCTGTGTGAGTCTCTGTGACAGGGCGTGTGTGTCTGTGTGCGTCTCTGTGACTGGGCGTGTGTGTCTGTGTGAGTCTCTGTGACAGGGCGTGTGTGTCTGTGTGAGTCTCTGTGACGGGGCGTGTGTGTCTGTGTGAGTCTCTGTGACGGGGCGTGTGTGTCTGTGTGAGTCTCTGTGACAGGGCGTGTGTGTCTGTGTGAGTCTCTGTGACAGGGCGTGTGTGTCTGTGTGAGTCTCTGTGACGGGGCGTGTGTGTCTGTGTGAGTCTCTGTGACAGGGCGTGTGTGTCTGTGTGCGTCTCTGTGACTGGGCGTGTGTGTCTGTGTGAGTCTCTGTGACAGGGCGTGTGTGTCTGTGTGAGTCTCTGTGACGGGGCGTGTGTGTCTGTGTGAGTCTCTGTGACAGGGCGTGTGTGTCTGTGTGAGTCTCTGTGACAGGGCGTGTGTGTCTGTGTGAGTCTCTGTGACAGGGCGTGCGTGTCTGTGTGAGTCTCTGTGACAGGGCGTGCGTGTCTGTGTGAGTCTCTGTGACTGGGCGTGCGTGTCTGTGTGAGTCTCTGTGACGGGGCGTGTGTGTCTGTGTGAGTCTCTGTGACAGGGCGTGTGTGTCTGTGTGAGTCTCTGTGACTGGGCATGTGTGTCTGTGTGAGTCTCTGTGACAGGGCGTGTGTGTCTGTGTGATTCTCTGTGACAGGGCGTGTGTGTCTGTGTGAGTCTCTGTGACTGGGCGTGTGTGTCTGTGTGAGTCTCTGTGACAGGGCGTGTGTGTCTGTGTGAGTCTCTGTGACAGGGCGTGTGTGTCTGTGTGAGTCTCTGTGACAGGGCGTGTGTGTCTGTGTGCGTCTCTGTGACTGGGCGTGTGTGTCTGTGTGAGTCTCTGTGACAGGGCGTGTGTGTCTGTGTGAGTCTCTGTGACGGGGCGTGTGTGTCTGTGTGAGTCTCTGTGACAGGGCGTGTGTGTCTGTGTGAGTCTCTGTGACAGGGCGTGTGTGTCTGTGTGAGTCTCTGTGACAGGGCGTGCGTGTCTGTGTGAGTCTCTGTGACAGGGCGTGCGTGTCTGTGTGAGTCTCTGTGACTGGGCGTGCGTGTCTGTGTGAGTCTCTGTGACGGGGCGTGTGTGTCTGTGTGAGTCTCTGTGACAGGGCGTGTGTGTCTGTGTGAGTCTCTGTGACTGGGCATGTGTGTCTGTGTGAGTCTCTGTGACAGGGCGTGTGTGTCTGTGTGATTCTCTGTGACAGGGCGTGTGTGTCTGTGTGAGTCTCTGTGACTGGGCGTGTGTGTCTGTGTGAGTCTCTGTGACAGGGCGTGTGTGTCTGTGTGAGTCTCTGTGACAGGGCGTGTGTGTCTGTGTGAGTCTCTGTGACAGGGCGTGTGTGTCTGTGTGCGTCTCTGTGACTGGGCGTGTGTGTCTGTGTGAGTCTCTGTGACAGGGCGTGTGTGTCTGTGTGAGTCTCTGTGACGGGGCGTGTGTGTCTGTGTGAGTCTCTGTGACAGGGCGTGTGTGTCTGTGTGAGTCTCTGTGACAGGGCGTGTGTGTCTGTGTGAGTCTCTGTGACAGGGCGTGCGTGTCTGTGTGAGTCTCTGTGACAGGGCGTGCGTGTCTGTGTGAGTCTCTGAGACTGGGCGTGCGTGTCTGTGTGAGTCTCTGTGACGGGGCGTGTGTGTCTGTGTGAGTCTCTGTGACAGGGCGTGTGTGTCTGTGTGAGTCTCTGTGACTGGGCATGTGTGTCTGTGTGAGTCTCTGTGACAGGGCGTGTGTGTCTGTGTGATTCTCTGTGACAGGGCGTGTGTGTCTGTGTGAGTCTCTGTGACTGGGCGTGTGTGTCTGTGTGAGTCTCTGTGACAGGGCGTGTGTGTCTGTGTGAGTCTCTGTGACAGGGCGTGTGTGTCTGTGTGAGTCTCCGTGACAGGGCGTGTGTGTCTGTGTGAGTCTCTGTAACAGGGCGTGTGTGTCTGTGTGAGTCTCTGTGACAGGGCGTGTGTATCTGTGTGAGTCTCTGTGACAGGGCGTGTCTGTCTGTGTGAGTCTCTGTGACGGGGCGTGTGTGTCTGTGTGAGTCTCTGTGACAGGGCGTGTGTGTCTGTGTGAGTCTCTGTGAAAGGGCGTGTGTGTCTGTGTGAGTCTCTGTGACGGGGCATGTGTGTCTGTGTGTGTCTCTGTGACAGGGCGTGTGTGTCTGTGTGAGTCTCTGTGACGGGGCGTGTGTGTCTGTGTGAGTCTCTGTGACGGGGCGTGTGTGTCTGTGTGAGTCTCTGTGACAGGGCGTGTGTGTCTGTGTGAGTCTCTGTGACGGGGCGTGTGTGTCTGTGTGAGTCTCTGTGACGGGGCGTGTGTGTCTGTGTGAGTCTCTGTGACAGGGCGTGTGTGTCTGTGTGAGTCTCTGTGACGGGGCGTGTGTGTCTGTGTGAGTCTCTGTGACAGGGCGTGTGCGTCTGTGTGAGTCTCTGTGACAGGGCGTGTGTGTCTGTTTGAGTCTCTGTGACAGGGCGTGTGCGTCTGTGTGAGTCTCTGTGACGGGGCGTGTGTGTCTGTGTGAGTCTCTGTGACGGGGCGTGTGTGTCTGTGTGAGTCCCTGTGACGGGGCGTGTGTGTCTGTGTGAGTCTCTGTGACAGGGCGTGTGTGTCTGTGTGAGTCTCTGTGACAGGGCGTGTGTGTCTGTGTGAGTCTCTGTGACTGGGCGTGTGTGTCTGTGAGGCTCTGTAACAGGGCGTGTGTGTCTGTGTGAGTCTCTGTGACAGGGCGAGTGTATCTGTGAGAGTCTCTGTGACGGGGCGTGTGTGTCTGTGTGAGTCTCTGTGACGGGGCGTGTGTGTCTGTGAGGCTCTGTGACAGGGCGTGTGTGTCTGTGTGAGTCTCTGTGACAGGGCGTGTGTGTCTGTGTGAGTCTCTGTGACAGGGCGTGTGTGTCTGTGTGAGTCTCTGTGACAGGGCGTGTGTGTCTGTGTGAGTCTCTGTGACAGGGCGTGTGTGTCTGTGTGAGTCTCTGTGACGGGGCGTGTGTGTCTGTGTGAGTCTCTGTGACAGGGCGTGTGTGTCTGTGTGCGTCTCTGTGACTGGGCGTGTGTGTCTGTGTGAGTCTCTGTGACAGGGCGTGTGTGTCTGTGTGAGTCTCTGTGACGGGGCGTGTGTGTCTGTGTGAGTCTCTGTGACAGGGCGTGTGTGTCTGTGTGAGTCTCTGTGACGGGGCGTGTGTGTCTGTGTGAGTCTCTGTGACAGGGCGTGTGTGTCTGTGTGCGTCTCTGTGACTGGGCGTGTGTGTCTGTGTGAGTCTCTGTGACAGGGCGTGTGTGTCTGTGTGAGTCTCTGTGACGGGGCGTGTGTGTCTGTGTGAGTCTCTGTGACAGGGCGTGTGCGTCTGTGTGAGTCTCTGTGACGGGGCGTGTGTGTCTGTGTGAGACTCTGTGACGGGGCGTGTGTGTCTGTGTGAGTCCCTGTGACGGGGCGTGTGTGTCTGTGTGAGTCTCTGTGACAGGGCGTGTGTGTCTGTGTGAGTCTCTGTGACATGGCGTGTGTGTCTGTGTGAGTCTCTGTGACGGGGCGTGTGTGTCTGTGAGGCTCTGTAACAGGGCGTGTGTGTCTGTGTGAGTCTCTGTGACAGGGCGAGTGTATCTGTGAGAGTCTCTGTGACGGGGCGTGTGTGTCTGTGTGAGTCTCTGTGACGGGGCGTGTGTGTCTGTGAGGCTCTGTGACAGGGCGTGTGTGTCTGTGTGAGTCTCTGTGACAGGGCGTGTGTGTCTGTGTGAGTCTCTGTGACAGGGCGTGTGTGTCTGTGTGAGTCTCTGTGACAGGGCGTGTGTGTCTGTGTGAGTCTCTGTGACGGGGCGTGTGTGTCTGTGTGAGTCTCTGTGACAGGGCGTGTGTGTCTGTGTGCGTCTCTGTGACTGGGCGTGTGTGTCTGTGTGAGTCTCTGTGACAGGGCGTGTGTGTCTGTGTGAGTCTCTGTGACGGGGCGTGTGTGTCTGTGTGAGTCTCTGTGACAGGGCGTGTGTGTCTGTGTGAGTCTCTGTGACGGGGCGTGTGTGTCTGTGTGAGTCTCTGTGACAGGGCGTGTGTGTCTGTGTGCGTCTCTGTGACTGGGCGTGTGTGTCTGTGTGAGTCTCTGTGACAGGGCGTGTGTGTCTGTGTGAGTCTCTGTGACGGGGCGTGTGTGTCTGTGTGAGTCTCTGTGACGGGGCGTGTGTGTCTGTGTGAGTCTCTGTGACGGGGCGTGTGTGTCTGTGTGATTCTCTGTGACAGGGCGTGTGTGTCTGTGTGAGTCTCTGTGACTGGGCGTGTGTGTCTGTGTGAGTCTCTGTGACGGGGCGTGTGTGTCTGTGTGAGTCTCTGTGACGGGGCGTGTGTGTCTGTGTGAGTCTCTGTGACTGGGCATGTGTGTCTGTGTGAGTCTCTGTGACAGGGCGTGTGTGTCTGTGTGATTCTCTGTGACAGGGCGTGTGTGTCTGTGTGAGTCTCTGTGACTGGGCGTGTGTGTCTGTGTGAGTCTCTGTGACAGGGCGTGTGTGTCTGTGTGCGTCTCTGTGACTGGGCGTGTGTGTCTGTGTGAGTCTCTGTGACAGGGCGTGTGTGTCTGTGTGAGTCTCTGTGACGGGGCGTGTGTGTCTGTGTGAGTCTCTGTGACAGGGCGTGTGTGTCTGTGTGAGTCTCTGTGACAGGGCGTGTGTGTCTGTGTGAGTCTCTGTGACAGGGCGTGCGTGTCTGTGTGAGTCTCTGTGACAGGGCGTGCGTGTCTGTGTGAGTCTCTGTGACTGGGCGTGCGTGTCTGTGTGAGTCTCTGTGACGGGGCGTGTGTGTCTGTGTGAGTCTCTGTGACAGGGCGTGTGTGTCTGTGTGAGTCTCTGTGACTGGGCATGTGTGTCTGTGTGAGTCTCTGTGACTGGGCGTGTGTGTCTGTGTGATTCTCTGTGACAGGGCGTGTGTGTCTGTGTGAGTCTCTGTGACTGGGCGTGTGTGTCTGTGTGAGTCTCTGTGACAGGGCGTGTGTGTCTGTGTGAGTCTCTGTGACAGGGCGTGTGTGTCTGTGTGAGTCTCCGTGACAGGGCGTGTGTGTCTGTGTGAGTCTCTGTAACAGGGCGTGTGTGTCTGTGTGAGTCTCTGTGACAGGGCGTGTGCATCTGTGTGAGTCTCTGTGACAGGGCGTGTCTGTCTGTGTGAGTCTCTGTGACAGGGAGTGTGTGTCTGTGTGAGTCTCTGTGACAGGGCGTGTGTGTCTGTGTGAGTCTCTGTGACAGGGCGTGTGTGTCTGTGTGAGTCTCTGTGACGGGGCGTGTGTGTCTGTGTGTGTCTCTGTGACAGGGCGTGTGTGTCTGTGTGAGTCTCTGTGACGGGGCGTGTGTGTCTGTGTGAGTCTCTGTGACGGGGCGTGTGTGTCTGTGTGAGTCTCTGTGACAGGGCGTGTGTGTCTGTGTGAGTCTCTGTGACGGGGCGTGTGTGTCTGTGTGAGTCTCTGTGACGGGGCGTGTGTGTCTGTGTGAGTCTCTGTGACAGGGCGTGTGTGTCTGTGTGAGTCTCTGTGACGGGGCGTGTGTGTCTGTGTGAGTCTCTGTGACAGGGCGTGTGTGTCTGTGTGAGTCTCTGTGACGGGGCGTGTGTGTCTGTGTGAGACTCTGTGACGGGGCGTGTGTGTCTGTGTGAGTCCCTGTGACGGGGCGTGTGTGTCTGTGTGAGTCTCTGTGACAGGGCGTGTGTGTCTGTGTGAGTCTCTGTGACAGGGCGTGTGTGTCTGTGTGAGTCTCTGTGACGGGGCGTGTGTGTCTGTGAGGCTCTGTAACAGGGCGTGTGTGTCTGTGTGAGTCTCTGTGACAGGGCGAGTGTGTCTGTGTGAGTCTCTGTGACGGGGCATGTGTGTCTGTGTGTGTCTCTGTGACAGGGCGTGTGTGTCTGTGTGAGTCTCTGTGACGGGGCGTGTGTGTCTGTGAGGCTCTGTGACAGGGCGTGTGTGTCTGTGTGAGTCTCTGTGACAGGGCGTGTGTGTCTGTGTGAGTCTCTGTGACAGGGCGTGTGTGTCTGTGTGAGTCTCTGTGACAGGGCGTGTGTGTCTGTGTGAGTCTCTGTGACAGGGCGTGTGTGTCTGTGTGAGTCTCTGTGACGGGGCGTGTGTGTCTGTGTGAGTCTCTGTGACAGGGCGTGTGTGTCTGTGTGCGTCTCTGTGACTGGGCGTGTGTGTCTGTGTGAGTCTCTGTGACAGGGCGTGTGTGTCTGTGTGAGTCCCTGTGACGGGGCGTGTGTGTCTGTGTGAGTCTCTGTGACAGGGCGTGTGTGTCTGTGTGAGTCCCTGTGACGGGGCGTGTGTGTCTGTCTGAGTCTCTGTGACGGGGCGTGTGTGTCTGTGTGAGTCTCTGTGACAGGGCGTGTGTGTCTGTATGAGTCTCTGTGACGGGGCGTGTGTGTCTGTGTGAGTCTCTGTGACAGGGCGTGTGTGTCTGTGTGAGTCTCTGTGACGGGGCGTGTGTGTCTGTGTGAGTCTCTGTGACAGGGCGTGTGTGTCTGTGTGCGTCTCTGTGACTGGGCGTGTGTGTCTGTGTGAGTCTCTGTGACAGGGCGTGTGTGTCTGTGTGAGTCTCTGTGACGGGGCGTGTGTGTCTGTGTGAGTCTCTGTGACAGGGCGTGTGTGTCTGTGTGAGTCTCTGTGACAGGGCGTGTGTGTCTGTGTGAGTCTCTGTGACAGGGCGTGCGTGTCTGTGTGAGTCTCTGTGACAGGGCGTGCGTGTCTGTGTGAGTCTCTGTGACTGGGCGTGCGTGTCTGTGTGAGTCTCTGTGACGGGGCGTGTGTGTCTGTGTGAGTCTCTGTGACAGGGCGTGTGTGTCTGTGTGAGTCCCTGTGACGGGGCGTGTGTGTCTGTGTGAGTCTCTGTGACAGGGCGTGTGTGTCTGTGTGATTCTCTGTGACAGGGCGTGTGTGTCTGTGTGAGTCTCTGTGAAGGGCGTGTGTGTCTGTGAGGCTCTGTAACAGGGCGTGTGTGTCTGTGTGAGTCTCTGTGACAGGGCGAGTGTATCTGTGAGAGTCTCTGTGACGGGGCGTGTGTGTCTGTGTGCGTCTCTGTGACTGGGCGTGTGTGTCTGTGTGAGTCTCTGTGACAGGGCGTGTGTGTCTGTGTGAGTCTCTGTGACGGGGCGTGTGTGTCTGTGTGAGTCTCTGTGACGGGGCGTGTGTGTCTGTGTGAGTCTCTGTGACAGGGCGTGTGTGTCTGTGTGAGTCTCTGTGACAGGGCGTGCGTGTCTGTGTGAGTCTCTGTGACAGGGCGTGCGTGTCTGTGTGAGTCTCTGTGACTGGGCGTGCGTGTCTGTGTGAGTCTCTGTGACGGGGCGTGTGTGTCTGTGTGAGTCTCTGTGACAGGGCGTGTGTGTCTGTGTGAGTCCCTGTGACGGGGCGTGTGTGTCTGTGTGAGTCTCTGTGACAGGGCGTGTGTGTCTGTGTGATTCTCTGTGACAGGGCGTGTGTGTCTGTGTGAGTCTCTGTGAAGGGCGTGTGTGTCTGTGAGGCTCTGTAACAGGGCGTGTGTGTCTGTGTGAGTCTCTGTGACAGGGCGAGTGTATCTGTGAGAGTCTCTGTGACGGGGCGTGTGTGTCTGTGTGAGTCTCTGTGACGGGGCGTGTGTGTCTGTGAGGCTCTGTGACAGGGCGTGTGTGTCTGTGTGAGTCTCTGTGACAGGGCGTGTGTGTCTGTGTGAGTCTCTGTGACAGGGCGTGTGTGTCTGTGTGAGTCCCTGTGACGGGGCATGTGTGTCTGTGTGAGTCTCTGTGACAGGGCGTGTGTGTCTGTGTGAGTCTCTGTGACGGGGCGTGTGTGTCTGTGTGAGTCTCTGTGACAGGGCGTGTGTGTCTGTGTGCGTCTCTGTGACTGGGCGTGTGTGTCTGTGTGAGTCTCTGTGACGGGGCGTGTGTGTCTGTGTGAGTCTCTGTGACAGGGCGTGTGTGTCTGTGTGAGTCTCTGTGACAGGGCGTGTGTGTCTGTGTGAGTCTCTGTGACAGGGCGTGCGTGTCTGTGTGAGTCTCTGTGACAGGGCGTGCGTGTCTGTGTGAGTCTCTGTGACTGGGCGTGCGTGTCTGTGTGAGTCTCTGTGACGGGGCGTGTGTGTCTGTGTGAGTCTCTGTGACAGGGCGTGTGTGTCTGTGTGAGTCTCTGTAACAGGGCGTGTGTGTCTGTGTGAGTCTCTGTGACAGGGCGTGTGTATCTGTGTGAGTCTCTGTGACAAGGCGTGTCTGTCTGTGTGAGTCTCTGTGACGGGGCGTGTGTGTCTGTGTGAGTCCCTGTGACGGGGCGTGTGTGTCTGTATGAGTCTCTGTGACGGGGCGTGTGTGTCTGTGTGAGTCTCTGTGACAGGGCGTGTGTGTCTGTGTGCGTCTCTGTGACTGGGCGTGTGTGTCTGTGTGAGTCTCTGTGACAGGGCGTGTGTGTCTGTGTGAGTCTCTGTGACGGGGCGTGTGTGTCTGTGTGAGTCTCTGTGACAGGGCGTGTGTGTCTGTGTGAGTCTCTGTGACAGGGCGTGTGTGTCTGTGTGAGTCTCTGTGACAGGGCGTGCGTGTCTGTGTGAGTCTCTGTGACAGGGCGTGCGTGTCTGTGTGAGTCTCTGTGACTGGGCGTGCGTGTCTGTGTGAGTCTCTGTGACGGGGCGTGTGTGTCTGTGTGAGTCTCTGTGACAGGGCGTGTGTGTCTGTGTGAGTCTCTGTGACTGGGCATGTGTGTCTGTGTGAGTCTCTGTGAGGGGCGTGTGTGTCTGTGTGATTCTCTGTGACAGGGCGTGTGTGTCTGTGTGAGTCTCTGTGACTGGGCGTGTGTGTCTGTGTGAGTCTCTGTGACAGGGCGTGTGTGTCTGTGTGAGTCTCTGTGACTGGGCATGTGTGTCTGTGTGAGTCTCTGTGACAGGGCGTGTGTGTCTGTGTGATTCTCTGTGACAGGGCGTGTGTGTCTGTGTGAGTCTCTGTGACTGGGCGTGTGTGTCTGTGTGAGTCTCTGTGACAGGGCGTGTGTGTCTGTGTGAGTCTCTGTGACGGGGCGTGTGTGTCTGTGAGGCTCTGTAACAGGGCGTGTGTGTCTGTGTGAGTCTCTGTGACAGGGCGAGTGTATCTGTGAGAGTCTCTGTGACGGGGCGTGTGTGTCTGTGTGAGTCTCTGTGACGGGGCGTGTGTGTCTGTGAGGCTCTGTGACAGGGCGTGTGTGTCTGTGTGAGTCTCTGTGACAGGGCGTGTGTGTCTGTGTGAGTCTCTGTGACAGGGCGTGTGTGTCTGTGTGAGTCTCTGTGACAGGGCGTGTGTGTCTGTGTGAGTCTCTGTGACAGGGCGTGTGTGTCTGTGTGAGTCTCTGTGACGGGGCGTGTGTGTCTGTGTGAGTCTCTGTGACAGGGCGTGTGTGTCTGTGTGAGTCTCTGTGACAGGGCGTGTGTGTCTGTGTGAGTCTCTGTGACTGGGCATGTGTGTCTGTGTGAGTCTCTGTGACAGGGCGTGTGTGTCTGTGTGATTCTCTGTGACAGGGCGTGTGTGTCTGTGTGAGTCTCTGTGACTGGGCGTGTGTGTCTGTGTGAGTCTCGGTGACAGGGCGTGTGTGTCTGTGTGAGTCTCTGTGACAGGGCGTGTGTGTCTGTGTGAGTCTCCGTGACAGGGCGTGTGTGTCTGTGTGAGTCTCTGTAACAGGGCGTGTGTGTCTGTGTGAGTCTCTGTGACAGGGCGTGCGTGTCTGTGTGAGTCTCTGTGACAGGGCGTGCGTGTCTGTGTGAGTCTCTGTGACTGGGCGTGCGTGTCTGTGTGAGTCTCTGTGACGGGGCGTGTGTGTCTGTGTGAGTCTCTGTGACAGGGCGTGTGTGTCTGTGTGAGTCTCTGTAACAGGGCGTGTGTGTCTGTGTGAGTCTCTGTGACAGGGCGTGTGTATCTGTGTGAGTCTCTGTGACAGGGCGTGTCTGTCTGTGTGAGTCTCTGTGACGGGGCGTGTGTGTCTGTGTGAGTCCCTGTGACGGGGCGTGTGTGTCTGTATGAGTCTCTGTGACGGGGCGTGTGTGTCTGTGTGAGTCTCTGTGACAGGGCGTGTGTGTCTGTGTGCGTCTCTGTGACTGGGCGTGTGTGTCTGTGTGAGTCTCTGTGACAGGGCGTGTGTGTCTGTGTGAGTCTCTGTGACGGGGCGTGTGTGTCTGTGTGAGTCTCTGTGACAGGGCGTGTGTGTCTGTGTGAGTCTCTGTGACAGGGCGTGTGTGTCTGTGTGAGTCTCTGTGACAGGGCGTGCGTGTCTGTGTGAGTCTCTGTGACAGGGCGTGTGTGTCTGTGTGAGTCTCTGTGACGGGGCGTGTGTGTCTGTGTGAGTCTCTGTGACGGGGCGTGTGTGTCTGTGTGAGTCTCTGTGACAGGGCGTGTGTGTCTGTGTGAGTCTCTGTGACTGGGCATGTGTGTCTGTGTGAGTCTCTGTGACAGGGCGTGTGTGTCTGTGTGATTCTCTGTGACAGGGCGTGTGTGTCTGTGTGAGTCTCTGTGACTGGGCGTGTGTGTCTGTGTGAGTCTCGGTGACAGGGCGTGTGTGTCTGTGTGAGTCTCTGTGACAGGGCGTGTGTGTCTGTGTGAGTCTCCGTGACAGGGCGTGTGTGTCTGTGTGAGTCTCTGTAACAGGGCGTGTGTGTCTGTGTGAGTCTCTGTGACAGGGCGTGTGTATCTGTGTGAGTCTCTGTGACAGGGCGTGTCTGTCTGTGTGAGTCTCTGTGACGGGGCGTGTGTGTCTGTGTGAGTCTCTGTGACAGGGCGTGTGTGTCTGTGTGAGTCTCTGTGACAGGGCGTGTGTGTCTGTGTGAGTCTCTGTGACGGGGCATGTGTGTCTGTGTGTGTCTCTGTGACAGGGCGTGTGTGTCTGTGTGAGTCTCTGTGACGGGGCGTGTGTGTCTGTGTGAGTCTCTGTGATGGGGCGTGTGTGTCTGTGTGAGTCTCTGTGACGGGGCGTGTGTGTCTGTGTGAGTCTCTGTGATGGGGCGTGTGTGTCTGTGTGAGTCTCTGTGACGGGGCGTGTGTGTCTGTGTGAGTCTCTGTGACAGGGCGTGTGCGTCTGTGTGAGTCTCTGTGACGGGGCGTGTGTGTCTGTGTGAGACTCTGTGACGGGGCGTGTGTGTCTGTGTGAGTCCCTGTGACGGGGCGTGTGTGTCTGTGTGAGTCTCTGTGACAGGGCGTGTGTGTCTGTGTGAGTCTCTGTGACAGGGCGTGTGTGTCTGTGTGAGTCTCTGTGACGGGGCGTGTGTGTCTGTGAGGCTCTGTAACAGGGCGTGTGTGTCTGTGTGAGTCTCTGTGACAGGGCGAGTGTATCTGTGAGAGTCTCTGTGACGGGGCGTGTGTGTCTGTGTGAGTCTCTGTGACGGGGCGTGTGTGTCTGTGAGGCTCTGTGACAGGGCGTGTGTGTCTGTGTGAGTCTCTGTGACAGGGCGTGTGTGTCTGTGTGAGTCTCTGTGACAGGGCGTGTGTGTCTGTGTGAGTCTCTGTGACAGGGCGTGTGTGTCTGTGTGAGTCTCTGTGACAGGGCGTGTGTGTCTGTGTGAGTCTCTGTGACGGGGCGTGTGTGTCTGTGTGAGTCTCTGTGACAGGGCGTGTGTGTCTGTGTGCGTCTCTGTGACTGGGCGTGTGTGTCTGTGTGAGTCTCTGTGACAGGGCGTGTGTGTCTGTGTGAGTCTCTGTGACGGGGCGTGTGTGTCTGTGTGAGTCTCTGTGACAGGGCGTGTGTGTCTGTGTGAGTCTCTGTGACGGGGCGTGTGTGTCTGTGTGAGTCTCTGTGACAGGGCGTGTGTGTCTGTGTGCGTCTCTGTGACTGGGCGTGTGTGTCTGTGTGAGTCTCTGTGACAGGGCGTGTGTGTCTGTGTGAGTCTCTGTGACGGGGCGTGTGTGTCTGTGTGAGTCTCTGTGACAGGGCGTGTGTGTCTGTGTGAGTCTCTGTCACAGGGCGTGTGTGTCTGTGTGAGTCTCTGTGACAGGGCGTGCGTGTCTGTGTGAGTCTCTGTGACAGGGCGTGCGTGTCTGTGTGAGTCTCTGTGACTGGGCGTGCGTGTCTGTGTGAGTCTCTGTGACGGGGCGTGTGTGTCTGTGTGAGTCTCTGTGACAGGGCGTGTGTGTCTGTGTGAGTCTCTGTAACAGGGCGTGTGTGTCTGTGTGAGTCTCTGTGACAGGGCGTGTCTGTCTGTGTGAGTCTCTGTGACGGGGCGTGTGTGTCTGTGTGAGTCCCTGTGACGGGGCGTGTGTGTCTGTATGAGTCTCTGTGACGGGGCGTGTGTGTCTGTGTGAGTCTCTGTGACAGGGCGTGTGTGTCTGTATGAGTCTCTGTGACGGGGCGTGTGTGTCTGTGTGAGTCTCTGTGACAGGGCGTGTGTGTCTGTGTGAGTCTCTGTGACGGGGCGTGTGTGTCTGTGTGAGTCTCTGTGACAGGGCGTGTGTGTCTGTGTGAGTCTCTGTGACAGGGCGTGTGTGTCTGTGTGAGTCTCTGTGACAGGGCGAGTGTATCTGTGAGAGTCTCTGTGACGGGGCGTGTGTGTCTGTATGAGTCTCTGTGACAGGGCGTGTGTGTCTGTGTGAGTCTCTGTGACGGGGCGTGTGTGTCTGTGTGAGTCTCTGTGACAGGGCGTGTGTGTCTGTGTGAGACTCTGACAGGGCGTGTGTGTCTGTGTGATTCTCTGTGACAGGGCGTGTGTGTCTGTGTGAGTCTCTGTGACGGGGCGTGTGTGTCTGTGTGAGTCTCTGTGACAGGGCGTATGTGTCTCTGTGAGTCTCTGTGACAGGGCGTGTGTGTCTGTGTGAGACTCTGACAGGGCGTGTGTGTCTGTGTGAGTCTCTGTGACAGGGCGTGTGTGTCTGTGTGAGTCTCTGTGACAGGGCGTATGTGTCTGTGTGAGTCTCTGTGACAGGGCGTGTGTGTCTGTGTGAGTCTCTGTGACAGGGCGTGTGTGTCTGTGTGCGTCTCTGTGACAGGGCGTGTGTGTCTGTGTGAGTCTCTGTGACAGGGCGTGTGTGTCTTTGTGAGTCTCTGTGACAGGGCGTGTGTGTCTGTGTGTGTCTCTGTGACAGGGCGTGTGTGTCTGTGTGAGTCTCGGTGACATGGCGTGTGTGTCTGTGTGAGTCTCTGTGACACGGCGTGTGTGTCTGTGTGAGTCTCTGTGACAGGGCGTGTGTGTCTGTGTGAGTCTCTGTGACAGGGCGTGTGCGTCTGTGTGAGTCTCTGTGACGGGGCGTGTGTGTCTGTGTGAGTCTCTGTGACGGGGCGTGTGTGTCTGTGTGAGTCCCTGTGACGGGGCGTGTGTGTCTGTGTGAGTCTCTGTGACAGGGCGTGTGTGTCTGTGTGAGTCTCTGTGACAGGGCGTGTGTGTCTGTGTGAGTCTCTGTGACAGGGCGAGTGTATCTGTGAGAGTCTCTGTGACGGGGCGTGTGTGTCTGTGTGAGTCTCTGTGACGGGGCGTGTGTGTCTGTGAGGCTCTGTGACAGGGCGTGTGTGTCTGTGTGAGTCTCTGTGACAGGGCGTGTGTGTCTGTGTGAGTCTCTGTGACAGGGCGTGTGTGTCTGTGTGAGTCTCTGTGACAGGGCGTGTGTGTCTGTGTGAGTCTCTGTGACGGGGCGTGTGTGTCTGTGTGAGTCTCTGTGACAGGGCGTGTGTGTCTGTGTGCGTCTCTGTGACTGGGCGTGTGTGTCTGTGTGAGTCTCTGTGACAGGGCGTGTGTGTCTGTGTGAGTCTCTGTGACGGGGCGTGTGTGTCTGTGTGAGTCTCTGTGACGGGGCGTGTGTGTCTGTGTGAGTCTCTGTGACAGGGCGTGTGCGTCTGTGTGAGTCTCTGTGACGGGGCGTGTGTGTCTGTGTGAGACTCTGTG
Source organism: Heptranchias perlo (assembly GCF_035084215.1). Classification (NCBI taxonomy): domain Eukaryota; kingdom Metazoa; phylum Chordata; class Chondrichthyes; order Hexanchiformes; family Hexanchidae; genus Heptranchias; species Heptranchias perlo. The sequence continues at coordinate 187,943 of NW_027139187.1, forward strand.
ACGGGGCGTGTGTGTCTGTGTGAGTCCCTGTGACGGGGCGTGTGTGTCTGTGTGAGTCTCTGTGACAGGGCGTGTGTGTCTGTGTGAGTCTCTGTGACATGGCGTGTGTGTCTGTGTGAGTCTCTGTGACGGGGCGTGTGTGTCTGTGAGGCTCTGTAACAGGGCGTGTGTGTCTGTGTGAGTCTCTGTGACAGGGCGAGTGTATCTGTGAGAGTCTCTGTGACGGGGCGTGTGTGTCTGTGTGAGTCTCTGTGACGGGGCGTGTGTGTCTGTGAGGCTCTGTGACAGGGCGTGTGTGTCTGTGTGAGTCTCTGTGACAGGGCGTGTGTGTCTGTGTGAGTCTCTGTGACAGGGCGTGTGTGTCTGTGTGAGTCTCTGTGACAGGGCGTGTGTGTCTGTGTGAGTCTCTGTGACGGGGCGTGTGTGTCTGTGTGAGTCTCTGTGACAGGGCGTGTGTGTCTGTGTGCGTCTCTGTGACTGGGCGTGTGTGTCTGTGTGAGTCTCTGTGACGGGGCGTGTGTGTCTGTGTGAGTCTCTGTGACAGGGCGTGTGTGTCTGTGTGAGTCTCTGTGACGGGGCGTGTGTGTCTGTGTGAGTCTCTGTGACAGGGCGTGTGTGTCTGTGTGCGTCTCTGTGACTGGGCGTGTGTGTCTGTGTGAGTCTCTGTGACAGGGCGTGTGTGTCTGTGTGAGTCTCTGTGACGGGGCGTGTGTGTCTGTGTGAGTCTCTGTGACAGGGCGTGTGTGTCTGTGTGAGTCTCTGTGACAGGGCGTGTGTGTCTGTGTGAGTCTCTGTGACAGGGCGTGCGTGTCTGTGTGAGTCTCTGTGACAGGGCGTGCGTGTCTGTGTGAGTCTCTGTGACTGGGCGTGCGTGTCTGTGTGAGTCTCTGTGACGGGGCGTGTGTGTCTGTGTGAGTCTCTGTGACAGGGCGTGTGTGTCTGTGTGAGTCTCTGTGACTGGGCATGTGTGTCTGTGTGAGTCTCTGTGACAGGGCGTGTGTGTCTGTGTGATTCTCTGTGACAGGGCGTGTGTGTCTGTGTGAGTCTCTGTGACTGGGCGTGTGTGTCTGTGTGAGTCTCTGTGACAGGGCGTGTGTGTCTGTGTGAGTCTCTGTGACAGGGCGTGTGTGTCTGTGTGAGTCTCCGTGACAGGGCGTGTGTGTCTGTGTGAGTCTCTGTAACAGGGCGTGTGTGTCTGTGTGAGTCTCTGTGACAGGGCGTGTGTATCTGTGTGAGTCTCTGTGACAGGGCGTGTCTGTCTGTGTGAGTCTCTGTGACGGGGCGTGTGTGTCTGTGTGAGTCTCTGTGACAGGGCGTGTGTGTCTGTGTGAGTCTCTGTGACAGGGCGTGTGTGTCTGTGTGAGTCTCTGTGACGGGGCATGTGTGTCTGTGTGTGTCTCTGTGACAGGGCGTGTGTGTCTGTGTGAGTCTCTGTGACGGGGCGTGTGTGTCTGTGTGAGTCTCTGTGACGGGGCGTGTGTGTCTGTGTGAGTCTCTGTGACAGGGCGTGTGTGTCTGTGTGAGTCTCTGTGACGGGGCGTGTGTGTCTGTGTGAGTCTCTGTGACGGGGCGTGTGTGTCTGTGTGAGTCTCTGTGACAGGGCGTGTGTGTCTGTGTGAGTCTCTGTGACGGGGCGTGTGTGTCTGTGTGAGTCTCTGTGACAGGGCGTGTGCGTCTGTGTGAGTCTCTGTGACGGGGCGTGTGTGTCTGTGTGAGACTTTGTGACGGGGCGTGTGTGTCTGTGTGAGTCCCTGTGACGGGGCGTGTGTGTCTGTGTGAGTCTCTGTGACAGGGCGTGTGTGTCTGTGTGAGTCTCTGTGACAGGGCGTGTGTGTCTGTGTGAGTCTCTGTGACGGGGCGTGTGTGTCTGTGAGGCTCTGTAACAGGGCGTGTGTGTCTGTGTGAGTCTCTGTGACAGGGCGTGTGTGTCTGTGTGAGTCTCTGTGACAGGGCGTGCGTGTCTGTGTGAGTCTCTGTGACAGGGCGTGCGTGTCTGTGTGAGTCTCTGTGACTGGGCGTGCGTGTCTGTGTGAGTCTCTGTGACGGGGCGTGTGTGTCTGTGTGAGTCTCTGTGACAGGGCGTGTGTGTCTGTGTGAGTCTCTGTGACTGGGCGTGTGTGTCTGTGTGAGTCTCTGTGACAGGGCGTGTGTGTCTGTGTGATTCTCTGTGACAGGGCGTGTGTGTCTGTGTGAGTCTCTGTGACGGGGCGTGTGTGTCTGTGTGAGTCTCTGTGACAGGGCGTGTGTGTCTGTGTGAGTCTCTGTGACAGGGCGTGTGTGTCTGTGTGAGTCTCTGTGACAGGGCGTGTGTGTCTGTGTGAGTCTCTGTGACAGGGCGTGTGTGTCTGTGTGAGTCTCTGTGACGGGGCGTGTGTGTCTGTGTGAGTCTCTGTGACAGGGCGTGTGTGTCTGTGTGAGTCTCTGTGACTGGGCGTGTGTGTCTGTGTGAGTCTCTGTGACAGGGCGTGTGTGTCTGTGTGAGTCTCTGTGACAGGGCGTGTGTGTCTGTGTGAGTCTCTGTGACAGGGCGTGTGTGTCTGTGTGAGTCTCTGTAACAGGGCGTGTGTGTCTGTGTGAGTCTGTGACAGGGCGTGTGTATCTGTGTGAGTCTCTGTGACAGGGCGTGTCTGTCTGTGTGAGTCTCTGTGACAGGGCGTGTGTGTCTGTGTGAGTCTCTGTGACAGGGCGTGTGTGTCTGTATGAGTCTCTGTGACGGGGCGTGTGTGTCTGTGTGAGTCTCTGTGACAGGGCGTGTGTGTCTGTGTGAGTCTCTGTGACGGGGCGTGTGTGTCTGTGTGAGTCTCTGTGACAGGGCGTGTGTGTCTGTGTGAGTCTCTGTGACAGGGCGTGTGTGTCTGTGTGAGTCTCTGTGACAGGGCGAGTGTATCTGTGAGAGTCTCTGTGACGGGGCGTGTGTGTCTGTATGAGTCTCTGTGACAGGGCGTGTGTGTCTGTGTGAGTCTCTGTGACGGGGCGTGTGTGTCTGTGTGAGTCTCTGTGACAGGGCGTGTGTGTCTGTGTGAGACTCTGACAGGGCGTGTGTGTCTGTGTGATTCTCTGTGACAGGGCGTGTGTGTCTGTGTGAGTCTCTGTGACGGGGCGTGTGTGTCTGTGTGAGTCTCTGTGACAGGGCGTATGTGTCTCTGTGAGTCTCTGTGACAGGGCGTGTGTGTCTGTGTGAGACTCTGACAGGGCGTGTGTGTCTGTGTGAGTCTCTGTGACTGGGCGTGTGTGTCTGTGTGAGTCTCTGTGACAGGGCGTGTGTGTCTGTGTGAGTCTCTGTGACAGGGCGTGTGTGTCTGTGTGAGTCTCTGTGACAGGGCGTGTGTGTCTGTGTGAGTCTCTGTAACAGGGCGTGTGTGTCTGTGTGAGTCTCTGTGACAGGGCGTGTGTATCTGTGTGAGTCTCTGTGACAGGGCGTGTCTGTCTGTGTGAGTCTCTGTGACGGGGCGTGTGTGTCTGTGTGAGTCCCTGTGACGGGGCGTGTGTGTCTGTATGAGTCTCTGTGACGGGGCGTGTGTGTCTGTGTGAGTCTCTGTGACAGGGCGTGTGTGTCTGTATGAGTCTCTGTGACGGGGCGTGTGTGTCTGTGTGAGTCTCTGTGACAGGGCGTGTGTGTCTGTTTGAGTCTCTGTGACGGGGCGTGTGTGTCTGTGTGAGTCTCTGTGACAGGGCGTGTGTGTCTGTGTGAGTCTCTGTGACAGGGCGTGTGTGTCTGTGTGAGTCTCTGTGACAGGGCGAGTGTATCTGTGAGAGTCTCTGTGACGGGGCGTGTGTGTCTGTATGAGTCTCTGTGACAGGGCGTGTGTGTCTGTGTGAGTCTCTGTGACGGGGCGTGTGTGTCTGTGTGAGTCTCTGTGACAGGGCGTGTGTGTCTGTGTGAGACTCTGACAGGGCGTGTGTGTCTGTGTGATTCTCTGTGACAGGGCGTGTGTGTCTGTGTGAGTCTCTGTGACGGGGCGTGTGTGTCTGTGTGAGTCTCTGTGACAGGGCGTATGTGTCTCTGTGAGTCTCTGTGACAGGGCGTGTGTGTCTGTGTGAGACTCTGACAGGGCGTGTGTGTCTGTGTGAGTCTCTGTGACAGGGCGTGTGTGTCTGTGTGAGTCTCTGTGACAGGGCGTATGTGTCTCTGTGAGTCTCTGTGACAGGGCGTGTGTGTCTGTGTGAGACTCTGACAGGGCGTGTGTGTCTGTGTGAGTCTCTGTGACAGGGCGTGTGTGTCTGTGTGAGTCTCTGTGACAGGGCGTGTGTGTCTGTGTGCGTCTCTGTGACAGGGCGTGTGTGTCTGTGTGAGTCTCTGTGACAGGGCGTGTGTGTCTGTGTGAGTCTCTGTGACAGGGCGTGTGTGTCTGTGTGAGTCTCTGTGACAGGGCGTGTGTGTCTGTGTGAGTCTCTGTGACAGGGCGTGTGTGTCTGTGTGAGTCTCTGTGACATGGCGTGTGTGTCTGTGTGAGTCTCTGTGACACGGCGTGTGTGTCTGTGTGAGTCTCTGTGACAGGGCGTGTGTGTCTGTGTGAGTCTCTGTGACAGGGCGTGTGCGTCTGTGTGAGTCTCTGTGACGGGGCGTGTGTGTCTGTGTGAGACTCTGTGACAGGGCGTGTGTGTCTGTGTGACTCTCTGTGACAGGGCGTGTGTGTCTGTGTGAGTCTCTGTGACAGGGCGTGTGCGTCTGTGTGAGTCTCTGTGACAGGGCGTATGTGTCTCTGTGAGTCTCTGTGACAGGGCGTGTGTGTCTGTGTGAGTCTCTGTGACAGGGCGTATGAGTCTCTGTGAGTCTCTGTGACAGGGCGTGTGTGTCTGTGTGAGACTCTGACAGGGCGTGTGTGTCTGTGTGAGTCTCTGTGACAGGGCGTGTGTGTCTGTGTGAGTCTCTGTGACAGGGCGTATGTGTCTCTGTGAGTCTCTGTGACAGGGCGTGTGTGTCTGTGTGAGACTCTGACAGGGCGTGTGTGTCTGTGTGAGTCTCTGTGACAGGGCGTGTGTGTCTGTGTGAGTCTCTGTGACTGGGCGTGTGTGTCTGTGTGAGTCTCTGTGACTGGGCGTGTGTGTCTGTGTGAGTCTCTGTGACAGGGCGTGTGTGTCTGTGTGAGTCTCTGTGACGGGGCGTGTGTGTCTGTGTGAGTCTCTGTGACGGGGCGTGTGCGTCTGTGTGAGTCTCTGTGAGGGGCGTGTGTGTCTGTGTGAGTCTCTGTGACGGGGCGTGTGTGTCTGTGTGAGTCCCTGTGACGGGGCGTGTGTGTCTGTATGAGTCTCTGTGACGGGGCGTGTGTGTCTGTGTGAGTCTCTGTGACAGGGCGTGTGTGTCTGTGTGAGTCTCTGTGACAGGGCGTGTGTGTCTGTGTGAGTCTCTGTGACAGGGCGTGTGTGTCTGTGTGAGTCTCTGTGACAGGGCGTGTGTGTCTGTATGAGTCTCTGTGACGGGGCGTGTGTGTCTGTGTGAGTCTCTGTGACAGGGCGTGTGTGTCTGTGAGAGTCTCTGTGACGGGGCGTGTGTGTCTGTGTGAGTCTCTGTGACAGGGCGTGTGTGTCTGTGTGAGTCTCTGTGACAGGGCGTGTGTGTCTGTGTGAGTCTCTGTGACAGGGCGAGTGTATCTGTGAGAGTCTCTGTGACGGGGCGTGTGTGTCTTTATGAGTCTCTGTGACAGGGCGTGTGTGTCTGTGTGAGTCTCTGTGACGGGGCGTGTGTGTCTGTGTGAGTCTCTGTGACAGGGCGTGTGTGTCTGTGTGAGACTCTGACAGGGCGTGTGTGTCTGTGTGATTCTCTGTGACAGGGCGTGTGTGTCTGTGTGAGTCTCTGTGACAGGGCGTGTGTGTCTGTGTGAGTCTCTGTGACGGGGCGTGTGTGTCTGTGTGAGTCTCTGTGACAGGGCGTGTGTGTCTGTGTGAGTCTCTGTGACAGGGCGTGTGTGTCTGTGTGAGTCACTGTGACAGGGCGTGCGTGTCTGTGTGAGTCTCTGTGACAGGGCGTGCGTGTCTGTGTGAGTCTCTGTGACTGGGCGTGCGTGTCTGTGTGAGTCTCTGTGACGGGGCGTGTGTGTCTGTGTGAGTCTCTGTGACAGGGCGTGTGTGTCTGTGTGAGTCTCTGTGACTGGGCATGTGTGTCTGTGTGAGTCTCTGTGACAGGGCGTGTGTGTCTGTGTGAGTCTCTGTGACAGGGCGTGTGTGTCTGTGTGAGTCTCTGTGACTGGGCGTGTGTGTCTGTGTGAGTCTCTGTGACAGGGCGTGTCTGTCTGTGTGAGTCTCTGTGACAGGGCGTGTGTGTCTGTGTGAGTCTCTGTGACAGGGCGTGTGTGTCTGTGTGAGTCTCTGTGACAGGGCGTGTGTGTCTGTGTGAGTCTCTGTGACAGGGCGTGTGTATCTGTGTGAGTCTCTGTGACAGGGCGTGTCTGTCTGTGTGAGTCTCTGTGACGGGGCGTGTGTGTCTGTGTGAGTCTCTGTGACAGGGCGTGTGTGTCTGTGTGAGTCTCTGTGACAGGGCGTGTGTGTCTGTGTGAGTCTCTGTGACGGGGCGTGTGTGTCTGTGTGTGTCTCTGTGACAGGGCGTGTGTGTCTGTGTGAGTCTCTGTGACGGGGCGTGTGTGTCTGTGTGAGTCTCTGTGACGGGGCGTGTGTGTCTGTGTGAGTCTCTGTGACAGGGCGTGTGTGTCTGTGTGAGTCTCTGTGACGGGGCGTGTGTGTCTGTGTGAGTCTCTGTGACTGGGCGTGTGTGTCTGTGTGAGACTCTGTGACAGGGCGTGTGTGTCTGTGTGACTCACTGTGACAGGGCGTGTGTGTCTGTGTGAGTCTCTGTGACAGGGCGTGTGCGTCTGTGTGAGTCTCTGTGAGGGGCGTGTGTGTCTGTGTGAGTCTCTGTGACGGGGCGTGTGTGTCTGTGTGAGTCCCTGTGAAGGGGCGTGTGTGTCTGTATGAGTCTCTGTGACAGGGCGTGTGTGTCTGTGTGAGTCTCTGTGACGGGGCGTGTGTGTCTGTGTGAGTCTCTGTGACAGGGCGTGTGTGTCTGTGTGAGACACTGACAGGGCGTGTGTGTCTGTGTGATTCTCTGTGACAGGGCGTGTGTGTCTGCGTGAGTCTCTGTGACGGGGCGTGTGTGTCTGTGTGAGTCTCTGTGACAGGGCGTATGTGTCTCTGTGAGTCTCTGTGACAGGGCGTGTGTGTCTGTGTGAGTCTCTGTGACAGGGCGTGTGTGTCTGTGTGAGACTCTGTGACAGGGCGTGTGTGTCTGTGTGAGACTCTGACAGGGCGTGTGTGTCTGTGTGAGTCTCTGTGACAGGGCGTGTGTGTCTGTGTGAGTCTCTGTGACAGGGCGTATGTGTCTCTGTGAGTCTCTGTGACAGGGCGTGTGTGTCTGTGTGAGACTCTGACAGGGCGTGTGCGTCTGTGTGAGTCTCTGTGACAGGGCGTGTGTGTCTGTGTGAGTCTCTGTGACAGGGCGTGTGCGTCTGTGTGAGTCTCTGTGACGGGGCGTGTGTGTCTGTGTGAGTCTCTGTGACGGGGCGTGTGTGTCTGTGTGAGTCCCTGTGACGGGGCGTGTGTGTCTGTGTGAGTCTCTGTGACAGGGCGTGTGTGTCTGTGTGAGTCTCTGTGACAGGGCATGTGTGTCTGTGTGAGTCTCTGTGACGGGGCGTGTGTGTCTGTGAGGCTCTGTAACAGGGCGTGTGTGTCCGTGTGAGTCTCTGTGACAGGGCGAGTGTATCTGTGAGAGTCTCTGTGACGGGGCGTGTGTGTCTGTGTGAGTCTCTGTGACGGGGCGTGTGTGTCTGTGAGGCTCTGTGACAGGGCGTGTGTGTCTGTGTGAGTCTCTGTGACAGGGCGTGTGTGTCTGTGTGAGTCTCTGTGACAGGGCGTGTGTGTCTGTGTGAGACTCTGTGACAGGGCGTGTGTGTCTGTGTGAGTCTCTGTGACAGGGCGTGTGTGTCTGTGTGAGTCTCTGTGACGGGGCGTGTGTGTCTGTGTGAGTCTCTGTGACAGGGCGTGTGTGTCTGTGTGAGTCTCTGTGACGGGGTGTTTGTGTCTGTGTGAGTCTCTGTGACAGGGCGTGTGTGTCTGTGTGAGTCTCTGTGACAGGGCGTGTGTGTCTGTGTGAGTCTCTGTGACAGGGCGTGTGTGTCTGTGTGTGTCTCTGTGACAGGGCGTGTGTGTCTGTGTGAGTCTCTGTGACGGGGCGTGTGCGTCTGTGTGAGTCTCTGTGAGGGGCGTGTGTGTCTGTGTGAGTCTCTGTGACGGGGCGTGTGTGTCTGTGTGAGTCCCTGTGACGGGGCGTGTGTGTCTGTATGAGTCTCTGTGACGGGCCGTGTGTGTCTGTGTGAGTCTCTGTGACAGGGCGTTTGTGTCTGTATGAGTCTCTGTGACGGGGCGTGTGTGTCTGTGTGAGTCTCTGTGACAGGGCGTGTGTGTCTGTGTGAGTCTCTGTGACGGGGCGTGTGTGTCTGTGTGAGTCTCTGTGACAGGGCGTGTGTGTCTGTGTGAGTCTCTGTGACAGGGCGTGTGTGTCTGTGTGAGTCTCTGTGACAGGGCGAGTGTATCTGTGAGAGTCTCTGTGACGGGGCGTGTGTGTCTGTATGAGTCTCTGTGACAGGGCGTGTGTGTCTGTGTGAGTCTCTGTGACGGGGCGTGTGTGTCTGTGTGAGTCTCTGTGACAGGGCGTGTGTGTCTGTGTGAGACTCTGACAGGGCGTGTGTGTCTGTGTGATTCTCTGTGACAGGGCGTGTGTGTCTGTGTGAGTCTCTGTGACGGGGCGTGTGTGTCTGTGTGAGTCTCTGTGACAGGGCGTATGTGTCTCTGTGAGTCTCTGTGACAGGGCGTGTGTGTCTGTGTGAGACTCTGACAGGGTGTGTGTGTCTGTGTGAGTCTCTGTGACAGGGCGTGTGTGTCTGTGTGAGTCTCTGTGACAGGGCGTATGTGTCTCTGTGAGTCTCTGTGACAGGGCGTGTGTGTCTGTGTGAGACTCTGACAGGGCGTGTGTGTCTGTGTGAGTCTCTGTGACAGGGCGTGTGTGTCTGTGTGAGTCTCTGTGACAGGGCGTGTGTGTCTGTGTGCGTCTCTGTGACAGGGCGTGTGTGTCTGTGTGAGTCTCTGTGACAGGGCGTGTGTGTCTGTGTGAGTCTCTGTGACAGGGCGTGTGTGTCTGTGTGTGTCTCTGTGACAGGGCGTGTGTGTCTGTGTGAGTCTCTGTGACATGGCGTGTGTGTCTGTGTGAGTCTCTGTGACACGGCGTGTGTGTCTGTGTGAGTCTCTGTGACAGGGCGTGTGTGTCTGTGTGAGTCTCTGTGACAGGGCGTGTGCGTCTGTGTGAGTCTCTGTGACGGGGCGTGTGTGTCTGTGTGAGTCTCTGTGACGGGGCGTGTGTGTCTGTGTGAGTCCCTGTGACGGGGCGTGTGTGTCTGTGTGAGTCTCTGTGACAGGGCGTGTGTGTCTGTGTGAGTCTCTGTGACAGGGCGTGTGTGTCTGTGTGAGTCTCTGTGACTGGGCCTGTGTGTCTGTGAGGCTCTGTAACAGGGCGTGTGTGTCTGCGTGAGTCTCTGTGACAGGGCGAGTGTATCTGTGAGAGTCTCTGTGACGGGGCGTGTGTGTCTGTGTGAGTCTCTGTGACGGGGCGTGTGTGTCTGTGAGGCTCTGTGACAGGGCGTGTGTGTCTGTGTGAGTCTCTGTGACAGGGCGTGTGTGTCTGTGTGAGTCTCTGTGACAGGGCGTGTGTGTCTGTGTGAGTCTCTGTGACAGGGCGTGTGTGTCTGTGTGAGTCTCTGTGACAGGGCGTGTGTGTCTGTGTGAGTCACTGTGACAGGGCGTGCGTGTCTGTGTGAGTCTCTGTGACAGGGCGTGTGCGTCTGTGTGAGTCTCTGTGACGGGGCGTGTGTGTCTGTGTGAGTCTCTGTGACGGGGCGTGTGTGTCTGTGTGAGTCCCTGTGACGGGGCGTGTGTGTCTGTGTGAGTCTCTGTGACAGGGCGTGTGTGTCTGTGTGAGTCTCTGTGACGGGGCGTGTGTGTCTGTGTGAGTCTCTGTGACAGGGCGTGTGTGTCTGTGTGAGTCTCTGTGACAGTGCGTGTGTGTCTGTGTGAGTCTCTGTGACGGGGCGTGTGTGTCTGTGTGAGTCTCTGTGACAGGGCGTGTGTGTCTGTGTGAGTCTCTGTGACAGGGCGTGTGTGTCTGTGTGAGTCTCTGTGACTGGGCGTGTGTGTCTGTGAGGCTCTGTAACAGGGCGTGTGTGTCTGTGTGAGTCTCTGTGACAGGGCGAGTGTATCTGTGAGAGTCTCTGTGACGGGGCGTGTGTGTCTGTGTGAGTCTCTGTGACGGGGCGTGTGTGTCTGTGAGGCTCTGTGACAGGGCGTGTGTGTCTATGTGAGTCTCTGTGACAGGGCGTGTGTGTCTGTGTGAGTCTCTGTGACAGGGCGTGTGTGTCTGTGTGAGTCTCTGTGACAGGGCGTGTGTGTCTGTGTGAGTCTCTGTGACAGGGCGTGTGTGTCTGTGTGAGTCTCTGTGACGGGGCGTGTGTGTCTGTGTGAGTCTCTGTGACAGGGCGTGTGTGTCTGTGTGCGTCACTGTGACTGGGCGTGTGTGTCTGTGTGAGTCTCTGTGACAGGGCGTGTGTGTCTGTGTGAGACTCTGTGACGGGGCGTGTGTGTCTGTGTGAGTCTCTGTGACAGGGCGTGTGTGTCTGTGTGAGTCTCTGTGACGGGGCGTGTGTGTCTGTGTGAGTCTCTGTGACAGGGCGTGTGTGTCTGAGTGCGTCTCTGTGACTGGGCGTGTGTGTCTGTGTGAGTCTCTGTGACAGGGCGTGTGTGTCTGTGTGAGTCTCTGTGACGGGGCGTGTGTGTCTGTGTGAGTCTCTGTGACAGGGCGTGTGCGTCTGTGTGAGTCACTGTGACGGGGCGTGTGTGTCTGTGTGAGACTCTGTGACGGGGCGTGTGTGTCTGTGTGAGTCCCTGTGACGGGGCGTGTGTGTCTGTGTGAGTCTCTGTGACAGGGCGTGTGTGTCTGTGTGAGTCTCTGTGACAGGGCGTGTGTGTCTGTGAGGCTCTGTAACAGGGCGTGTGTGTCTGTGTGAGTCTCTGTGACAGGGCGAGTGTATCTGTGAGAGTCTCTGTGACGGGGCGTGTGTGTCTGTGTGAGTCTCTGTGACGGGGCGTGTGTGTCTGTGAGGCTCTGTGACAGGGCGTGTGTGTCTGTGTGAGTCTCTGTGACAGGGCGTGTGTGTCTGTGTGAGTCTCTGTGACAGGGCGTGTGTGTCTGTGTGAGTCTCTGTGACAGGGCGTGTGTGTCTGTGTGAGTCTCTGTGACGGGGCGTGTGTGTCTGTGTGAGTCTCTGTGACAGGGCGTGTGTGTCTGTGTGCGTCTCTGTGACTGGGCGTGTGTGTCTGTGTGAGTCTCTGTGACGGGGCGTGTGTGTCTGTGAGGCTCTGTGACAGGGCGTGTGTGTCTGTGTGAGTCTCTGTGACAGGGCGTGTGTGTCTGTGTGAGTCTCTGTGACAGGGCGTGTGTGTCTGTGTGAGTCTCTGTGACAGGGCGTGTTTGTCTGTGTGAGTCTCTGTGACAGGGCGTGTGTGTCTGTGTGAGTCTCTGTGACGGGGCGTGTGTGTCTGTGTGAGTCTCTGTGACAGGGCGTGTGTGTCTGTGTGCGTCTCTGTGACTGGGCGTGTGTGTCTGTGTGAGTCTCTGTGACAGGGCGTGTGTGTCTGTGTGAGTCTCTGTGACGGGGCGTGTGTGTCTGTGTGAGTCTCTGTGACAGGGCGTGTGTGTCTGTGTGAGTCTCTGTGACAGGGCGTGTGTGCCTGTGTGAGTCTCTGTGACAGGGCGTGCGTGTCTGTGTGAGTCTCTGTGACAGGGCGTGCGTGTCTGTGTGAGTCTCTGTGACTGGGCGTGCGTGTCTGTGTGAGTCTCTGTGACGGGGCGTGTGTGTCTGTGTGAGTCTCTGTGACAGGGCGTGTGTGTCTGTGTGAGTCTCTGTGACGGGGCGTGTGTGTCTGTGTGAGTCTCTGTGACAGGGCGTGTGTGTCTGTGTGAGTCTCTGTGACTGGGCATGTGTGTCTGTGTGAGTCTCTGTGACAGGGCGTGTGTGTCTGTGTGATTCTCTGTGACAGGGCGTGTGTGTCTGTGTGAGTCTCTGTGACTGGGCGTGTGTGTCTGTGTGAGTCTCTGTGACAGGGCGTGTGTGTCTGTGTGAGTCTCTGTGACAGGGCGTGTGTGTCTGTGTGAGTCTCCGTGACAGGGCGTGTGTGTCTGTGTGAGTCTCTGTAACAGGGCGTGTGTGTCTGTGTGAGTCTCTGTGACAGGGCGTGTGTATCTGTGTGAGTCTCTGTGACAGGGCGTGTCTGTCTGTGTGAGTCTCTGTGACGGGGCGTGTGTGTCTGTGTGAGTCTCTGTGACAGGGCGTGTGTGTCTGTGTGAGTCTCTGTGACAGGGCGTGTGTGTCTGTGTGAGTCTCTGTGACGGGGCGTGTGTGTCTGTGTGTGTCTCTGTGACAGGGCGTGTGTGTCTGTGTGAGTCTCTGTGACGGGGCGTGTGTGTCTGTGTGAGTCTCTGTGACGGGGCGTGTGTGTCTGTGTGAGTCTCTGTGACAGGGCGTGTGTGTCTGTGTGAGTCTCTGTGACGGGGCGTGTGTGTCTGTGTGAGTCTCTGTGACGGGGCGTGTGTGTCTGTGTGAGTCTCTGTGACAGGGCGTGTGTGTCTGTGTGAGTCTCTGTGACGGGGCGTGTGTGTCTGTGTGAGTCTCTGTGACAGGGCGTGTGCGTCTGTGTGAGTCTCTGTGACGGGGCGTGTGTGTCTGTGTGAGACTCTGTGACGGGGCGTGTGTGTCTGTGTGAGTCCCTGTGACGGGGCGTGTGTGTCTGTGTGAGTCTCTGTGACAGGGCGTGTGTGTCTGTGTGAGTCTCTGTGACAGGGCGTGTGTGTCTGTGTGAGTCTCTGTGACGGGGCGTGTGTGTCTGTGAGGCTCTGTAACAGGGCGTGTGTGTCTGTGTGAGTCTCTGTGACAGGGCGAGTGTATCTGTGAGAGTCTCTGTGACGGGGCGTGTGTGTCTGTGTGAGTCTCTGTGACGGGGCGTGTGTGTCTGTGAGGCTCTGTGACAGGGCGTGTGTGTCTGTGTGAGTCTCTGTGACAGGGCGTGTGTGTCTGTGTGAGTCTCTGTCACAGGGCGTGTGTGTCTGTGTGAGTCTCTGTGACAGGGCGTGTGTGTCTGTGTGAGTCTCTGTGACAGGGCATGTGTGTCTGTGTGAGTCTCTGTGACGGGGCGTGTGTGTCTGTGTGAGTCTCTGTGACAGGGCGTGTGTGTCTGTGTGCGTCTCTGTGACTGGGCGTGTGTGTCTGTGTGAGTCTCTGTGACAGGGCGTGTGTGTCTGTGTGAGTCCCTGTGACGGGGCGTGTGTGTCTGTGTGAGTCTCTGTGACAGGGCGTGTGTGTCTGTGTGAGTCTCTGTGACGGGGCGTGTGTGTCTGTGTGAGTCTCTGTGACAGGGCGTGTGTGTCTGTGTGCGTCTCTGTGACTGGGCGTGTGTGTCTGTGTGAGTCTCTGTGACGGGGCGTGTGTGTCTGTGTGAGTCTCTGTGACAGGGCGTGTGTGTCTGTGTGAGTCTCTGTGACAGGGCGTGTGTGTCTGTGTGAGTCTCTGTGACAGGGCGTGCGTGTCTGTGTGAGTCTCTGTGACAGGGCGTGCGTGTCTGTGTGAGTCTCTGTGACTGGGCGTGCGTGTCTGTGTGAGTCTCTGTGACGGGGCGTGTGTGTCTGTGTGAGTCTCTGTGACAGGGCGTGTGTGTCTGTGTGAGTCTCTGTAACAGGGCGTGTGTGTCTGTGTGAGTCTCTGTGACAGGGCGTGTGTATCTGTGTGAGTCTCTGTGACAGGGCGTGTCTGTCTGTGTGAGTCTCTGTGACGGGGCGTGTGTGTCTGTGTGAGTCCCTGTGACGGGGCGTGTGTGTCTGTATGAGTCTCTGTGACGGGGCGTGTGTGTCTGTGTGAGTCTCTGTGACAGGGCGTGTGTGTCTGTATGAGTCTCTGTGACGGGGCGTGTGTGTCTGTGTGAGTCTCTGTGACAGGGCGTGTGTGTCTGTGTGAGTCTCTGTGACGGGGCGTGTGTGTCTGTGTGAGTCTCTGTGACAGGGCGTGTGTGTCTGTGTGCGTCTCTGTGACTGGGCGTGTGTGTCTGTGTGAGTCTCTGTGACGGGCGTGTGTGTCTGTGTGAGTCTCTGTGACGGGGCGTGTGTGTCTGTGTGAGTCTCCGTGACAGGGCGTGTGTGTCTGTGTGAGTCTCTGTGACAGGGCGTGTGTGTCTGTGTGAGTCTCTGTGACAGGGCGTGCGTGTCTGTGTGAGTCTCTGTGACAGGGCGTGCGTGTCTGTGTGAGTCTCTGTGACTGGGCGTGCGTGTCTGTGTGAGTCTCTGTGACGGGGCGTGTGTGTCTGTGTGAGTCTCTGTGACAGGGCGTGTGTGTCTGTGTGAGTCTCTGTGACTGGGCATGTGTGTCTGTGTGAGTCTCTGTGACAGGGCGTGTGTGTCTGTGTGATTCTCTGTGACAGGGCGTGTGTGTCTGTGTGAGTCTCTGTGACTGGGCGTGTGTGTCTGTGTGAGTCTCTGTGACAGGGCGTGTGTGTCTGTGTGAGTCTCTGTGACAGGGCGTGTGTGTCTGTGTGAGTCTCCGTGACAGGGCGTGTGTGTCTGTGTGAGTCTCTGTAACAGGGCGTGTGTGTCTGTGTGAGTCTCTGTGACAGGGCGTGTGTATCTGTGTGAGTCTCTGTGACAGGGCGTGTCTGTCTGTGTGAGTCTCTGTGACGGGGCGTGTGTGTCTGTGTGAGTCTCTGTGACAGGGCGTGTGTGTCTGTGTGAGTCTCTGTGACAGGGCGTGTGTGTCTGTGTGAGTCTCTGTGACGGGGCATGTGTGTCTGTGTGTGTCTCTGTGACAGGGCGTGTGTGTCTGTGTGAGTCTCTGTGACGGGGCGTGTGTGTCTGTGTGAGTCTCTGTGACGGGGCGTGTGTGTCTGTGTGAGTCTCTGTGACAGGGCGTGTGTGTCTGTGTGAGTCTCTGTGACGGGGCGTGTGTGTCTGTGTGAGTCTCTGTGACGGGGCGTGTGTGTCTGTGTGAGTCTCTGTGACAGGGCGTGTGCGTCTGTGTGAGTCTCTGTGACGGGGCGTGTGTGTCTGTGTGAGTCTCTGTGACGGGGCGTGTGCGTCTGTGTGAGTCTCTGTGACGGGGCGTGTGTGTCTGTGTGAGACTCTGTGACGGGGCGTGTGTGTCTGTGTGAGTCCCTGTGACGGGGCGTGTGTGTCTGTGTGAGTCTCTGTGACAGGGCGTGTGTGTCTGTGTGAGTCTCTGTGACAGGGCGTGTGTGTCTGTGTGAGTCTCTGTGACGGGGCGTGTGTGTCTGTGAGGCTCTGTAACAGGGCGTGTGTGTCTGTGTGAGTCTCTGTGACAGGGCGAGTGTATCTGTGAGAGTCTCTGTGACGGGGCGTGTGTGTCTGTGTGAGTCTCTGTGACGGGGCGTGTGTGTCTGTGAGGCTCTGTGACAGGGCGTGTGTGTCTGTGTGAGTCTCTGTGACAGGGCGTGTGTGTCTGTGTGAGTCTCTGTGACAGGGCGTGTGTGTCTGTGTGAGTCTCTGTGACAGGGCGTGTGTGTCTGTGTGAGTCTCTGTGACAGGGCGTGTGTGTCTGTGTGAGTCTCTGTGACGGGGCGTGTGTGTCTGTGTGAGTCTCTGTGACAGGGCGTGTGTGTCTGTGTGCGTCTCTGTGACTGGGCGTGTGTGTCTGTGTGAGTCTCTGTGACAGGGCGTGTGTGTCTGTGTGAGTCTCTGTGACGGGGCGTGTGTGTCTGTGTGAGTCTCTGTGACAGGGCGTGTGTGTCTGTGTGAGTCTCTGTGACGGGGCGTGTGTGTCTGTGTGAGTCTCTGTGACAGGGCGTGTGTGTCTGTGTGCGTCTCTGTGACTGGGCGTGTGTGTCTGTGTGAGTCTCTGTGACAGGGCGTGTGTGTCTGTGTGAGTCTCTGTGACGGGGCGTGTGTGTCTGTGTGAGTCTCTGTGACAGGGCGTGTGTGTCTGTGTGAGTCTCTGTGACAGGGCGTGTGTGTCTGTGTGAGTCTCTGTGACAGGGCGTGCGTGTCTGTGTGAGTCTCTGTGACAGGGCGTGCGTGTCTGTGTGAGTCTCTGTGACTGGGCGTGCGTGTCTGTGTGAGTCTCTGTGACGGGGCGTGTGTGTCTGTGTGAGTCTCTGTGACAGGGCGTGTGTGTCTGTGTGAGTCTCTGTAACAGGGCGTGTGTGTCTGTGTGAGTCTCTGTGACAGGGCGTGTGTATCTGTGTGAGTCTCTGTGACAGGGCGTGTCTGTCTGTGTGAGTCTCTGTGACGGGGCGTGTGTGTCTGTGTGAGTCCCTGTGACGGGGCGTGTGTGTCTGTATGAGTCTCTGTGAAGGGGCGTGTGTGTCTGTGTGAGTCTCTGTGACAGGGCGTGTGTGTCTGTATGAGTCTCTGTGACGGGGCGTGTGTGTCTGTGTGAGTCTCTGTGACAGGGCGTGTGTGTCTGTGTGAGTCTCTGTGACGGGGCGTGTGTGTCTGTGTGAGTCTCTGTGACAGGGCGTGTGTGTCTGTGTGAGTCTCTGTGACAGGGCGTGTGTGTCTGTGTGAGTCTCTGTGACAGGGCGAGTGTATCTGTGAGAGTCTCTGTGACGGGGCGTGTGTGTCTGTATGAGTCTCTGTGACAGGGCGTGTGTGTCTGTGTGAGTCTCTGTGACGGGGCGTGTGTGTCTGTGTGAGTCTCTGTGACAGGGCGTGTGTGTCTGTGTGAGACTCTGACAGGGCGTGTGTGTCTGTGTGATTCTCTGTGACAGGGCGTGTGTGTCTGTGTGAGTCTCTGTGACGGGGCGTGTGTGTCTGTGTGAGTCTCTGTGACAGGGCGTATGTGTCTCTGTGAGTCTCTGTGACAGGGCGTGTGTGTCTGTGTGAGACTCTGACAGGGCGTGTGTGTCTGTGTGAGTCTCTGTGACAGGGCGTGTGTGTCTGTGTGAGTCTCTGTGACAGGGCGTATGTGTCTCTGTGAGTCTCTGTGACAGGGCGTGTGTGTCTGTGTGAGACTCTGACAGGGCGTGTGTGTCTGTGTGAGTCTCTGTGACAGGGCGTGTGTGTCTGTGTGAGTCTCTGTGACAGGGCGTGTGTGTCTGTGTGCGTCTCTGTGACAGGGCGTGTGTGTCTGTGTGAGTCTCTGTGACAGGGCGTGTGTGTCTGTGTGAGTCTCTGTGACAGGGCGTGTGTGTCTGTGTGTGTCTCTGTGACAGGGCGTGTGTGTCTGTGTGAGTCTCGGTGACATGGCGTGTGTGTCTGTGTGAGTCTCTGTGACACGGCGTGTGTGTCTGTGTGAGTCTCTGTGACAGGGCGTGTGTGTCTGTGTGAGTCTCTGTGACAGGGCGTGTGCGTCTGTGTGAGTCTCTGTGACGGGGCGTGTGTGTCTGTGTGAGTCTCTGTGACGGGGCGTGTGTGTCTGTGTGAGTCCCTGTGACGGGGCGTGTGTGTCTGTGTGAGTCTCTGTGACAGGGCGTGTGTGTCTGTGTGAGTCTCTGTGACAGGGCGTGTGTGTCTGTGTGAGTCTCTGTGACTGGGCGTGTGTGTCTGTGAGGCTCTGTAACAGGGCGTGTGTGTCTGTGTGAGTCTCTGTGACAGGGCGAGTGTATCTGTGAGAGTCTCTGTGACGGGGCGTGTGTGTCTGTGTGAGTCTCTGTGACGGGGCGTGTGTGTCTGTGAGGCTCTGTGACAGGGCGTGTGTGTCTGTGTGAGTCTCTGTGACAGGGCGTGTGTGTCTGTGTGAGTCTCTGTGACAGGGCGTGTGTGTCTGTGTGAGTCTCTGTGACAGGGCGTGTGTGTCTGTGTGAGTCTCTGTGACAGGGCGTGTGTGTCTGTGTGAGTCTCTGTGACGGGGCGTGTGTGTCTGTGTGAGTCTCTGTGACAGGGCGTGTGTGTCTGTGTGCGTCTCTGTGACTGGGCGTGTGTGTCTGTGTGAGTCTCTGTGACAGGGCGTGTGTGTCTGTGTGAGTCTCTGTGACGGGGCGTGTGTGTCTGTGTGAGTCTCTGTGACAGGGCGTGTGTGTCTGTGTGAGTCTCTGTGACGGGGCGTGTGTGTCTGTGTGAGTCTCTGTGACAGGGCGTGTGTGTCTGTGTGCGTCTCTGTGACTGGGCGTGTGTGTCTGTGTGAGTCTCTGTGACAGGGCGTGTGTGTCTGTGTGAGTCTCTGTGACGGGGCGTGTGTGTCTGTGTGAGTCTCTGTGACAGGGCGTGTGCGTCTGTGTGAGTCTCTGTGACGGGGCGTGTGTGTCTGTGTGAGACTCTGTGACGGGGCGTGTGTGTCTGTGTGAGTCCCTGTGACGGGGCGTGTGTGTCTGTGTGAGTCTCTGTGACAGGGCGTGTGTGTCTGTGTGAGTCTCTGTGACATGGCGTGTGTGTCTGTGTGAGTCTCTGTGACGGGGCGTGTGTGTCTGTGAGGCTCTGTAACAGGGCGTGTGTGTCTGTGTGAGTCTCTGTGACAGGGCGAGTGTATCTGTGAGAGTCTCTGTGACGGGGCGTGTGTGTCTGTGTGAGTCTCTGTGACGGGGCGTGTTTGTCTGTGAGGCTCTGTGACAGGGCGTGTGTGTCTGTGTGAGTCTCTGTGACAGGGCGTGTGTGTCTGTGTGAGTCTCTGTGACAGGGCGTGTGTGTCTGTGTGAGTCTCTGTGACAGGGCGTGTGTGTCTGTGTGAGTCTCTGTGACGGGGCGTGTGTGTCTGTGTGAGTCTCTGTGACAGGGCGTGTGTGTCTGTGTGCGTCTCTGTGACTGGGCGTGTGTGTCTGTGTGAGTCTCTGTGACAGGGCGTGTGTGTCTGTGTGAGTCTCTGTGACGGGGCGTGTGTGTCTGTGTGAGTCTCTGTGACAGGGCGTGTGTGTCTGTGTGAGTCTCTGTGACGGGGCGTGTGTGTCTGTGTGAGTCTCTGTGACAGGGCGTGTGTGTCTGTGTGCGTCTCTGTGACTGGGCGTGTGTGTCTGTGTGAGTCTCTGTGACAGGGCGTGTGTGTCTGTGTGAGTCTCTGTGACGGGGCGTGTGTGTCTGTGTGAGTCCCTGTGACGGGGCGTGTGTGTCTGTATGAGTCTCTGTGACGGGGCGTGTGTGTCTGTGTGAGTCTCTGTGACAGGGCGTGTGTGTCTGTATGAGTCTCTGTGACGGGGCGTGTGTGTCTGTGTGAGTCTCTGTGACAGGGCGTGTGTGTCTGTGTGAGTCTCTGTGACGGGGCGTGTGTGTCTGTGTGAGTCTCTGTGACAGGGCGTGTTTGTCTGTGTGAGTCTCTGTGACAGGGCGTGTGTGTCTGTGTGAGTCTCTGTGACAGGGCGAGTGTATCTGTGAGAGTCTCTGTGACGGGGCGTGTGTGTCTGTATGAGTCTCTGTGACAGGGCGTGTGTGTCTGTGTGAGTCTCTGTGACGGGGCGTGTGTGTCTGTGTGAGTCTCTGTGACAGGGCGTGTGTGTCTGTGTGAGACTCTGACAGGGCGTGTGTGTCTGTGTGATTCTCTGTGACAGGGCGTGTGTGTCTGTGTGAGTCTCTGTGACGGGGCGTGTGTGTCTGTGTGAGTCTCTGTGACAGGGCGTATGTGTCTCTGTGAGTCTCTGTGACAGGGCGTGTGTGTCTGTGTGAGACTCTGACAGGGCGTGTGTGTCTGTGTGAGTCTCTGTGACAGGGCGTGTGTGTCTGTGTGAGTCTCTGTGACAGGGCGTATGTGTCTCTGTGAGTCTCTGTGACAGGGCGTGTGTGTCTGTGTGAGACTCTGACAGGGCGTGTGTGTCTGTGTGAGTCTCTGTGACAGGGCGTGTGTGTCTGTGTGAGTCTCTGTGACAGGGCGTGTGTGTCTGTGTGCGTCTCTGTGACAGGGCGTGTGTGTCTGTGTGAGTCTCTGTGACAGGGCGTGTGTGTCTGTGTGAGTCTCTGTGACAGGGCGTGTGTGTCTGTGTGTGTCTCTGTGACAGGGCGTGTGTGTCTGTGTGAGTCTCGGTGACATGGCGTGTGTGTCTGTGTGAGTCTCTGTGACACGGCGTGTGTGTCTGTGTGAGTCTCTGTGACAGGGCGTGTGTGTCTGTGTGAGTCTCTGTGACAGGGCGTGTGCGTCTGTGTGAGTCTCTGTGACGGGGCGTGTGTGTCTGTGTGAGTCTCTGTGACGGGGCGTGTGTGTCTGTGTGAGTCCCTGTGACGGGGCGTGTGTGTCTGTGTGAGTCTCTGTGACAGGGCGTGTGTGTCTGTGTGAGTCTCTGTGACAGGGCGTGTGTGTCTGTGTGAGTCTCTGTGACTGGGCGTGTGTGTCTGTGAGGCTCTGTAACAGGGCGTGTGTGTCTGTGTGAGTCTCTGTGACAGGGCGAGTGTATCTGTGAGAGTCTCTGTGACGGGGCGTGTGTGTCTGTGTGAGTCTCTGTGACGGGGCGTGTGTGTCTGTGAGGCTCTGTGACAGGGCGTGTGTGTCTGTGTGAGTCTCTGTGACAGGGCGTGTGTGTCTGTGTGAGTCTCTGTGACAGGGCGTGTGTGTCTGTGTGAGTCTCTGTGACAGGGCGTGTGTGTCTGTGTGAGTCTCTGTGACAGGGCGTGTGTGTCTGTGTGAGTCTCTGTGACGGGGCGTGTGTGTCTGTGTGAGTCTCTGTGACAGGGCGTGTGTGTCTGTGTGCGTCTCTGTGACTGGGCGTGTGTGTCTGTGTGAGTCTCTGTGACAGGGCGTGTGTGTCTGTGTGAGTCTCTGTGACGGGGCGTGTGTGTCTGTGTGAGTCTCTGTGACAGGGCGTGTGTGTCTGTGTGAGTCTCTGTGACGGGGCGTGTGTGTCTGTGTGAGTCTCTGTGACAGGGCGTGTGTGTCTGTGTGCGTCTCTGTGACTGGGCGTGTGTGTCTGTGTGAGTCTCTGTGACAGGGCGTGTGTGTCTGTGTGAGTCTCTGTGACGGGGCGTGTGTGTCTGTGTGAGTCTCTGTGACAGGGCGTGTGCGTCTGTGTGAGTCTCTGTGACGGGGCGTGTGTGTCTGTGTGAGACTCTGTGACGGGGCGTGTGTGTCTGTGTGAGTCCCTGTGACGGGGCGTGTGTGTCTGTGTGAGTCTCTGTGACAGGGCGTGTGTGTCTGTGTGAGTCTCTGTGACATGGCGTGTGTGTCTGTGTGAGTCTCTGTGACGGGGCGTGTGTGTCTGTGAGGCTCTGTAACAGGGCGTGTGTGTCTGTGTGAGTCTCTGTGACAGGGCGAGTGTATCTGTGAGAGTCTCTGTGACGGGGCGTGTGTGTCTGTGTGAGTCTCTGTGACGGGGCGTGTTTGTCTGTGAGGCTCTGTGACAGGGCGTGTGTGTCTGTGTGAGTCTCTGTGACAGGGCGTGTGTGTCTGTGTGAGTCTCTGTGACAGGGCGTGTGTGTCTGTGTGAGTCTCTGTGACAGGGCGTGTGTGTCTGTGTGAGTCTCTGTGACGGGGCGTGTGTGTCTGTGTGAGTCTCTGTGACAGGGCGTGTGTGTCTGTGTGCGTCTCTGTGACTGGGCGTGTGTGTCTGTGTGAGTCTCTGTGACAGGGCGTGTGTGTCTGTGTGAGTCTCTGTGACGGGGCGTGTGTGTCTGTGTGAGTCTCTGTGACAGGGCGTGTGTGTCTGTGTGAGTCTCTGTGACGGGGCGTGTGTGTCTGTGTGAGTCTCTGTGACAGGGCGTGTGTGTCTGTGTGCGTCTCTGTGACTGGGCGTGTGTGTCTGTGTGAGTCTCTGTGACAGGGCGTGTGTGTCTGTGTGAGTCTCTGTGACGGGGCGTGTGTGTCTGTGTGAGTCTCTGTGACAGGGCGTGTGTGTCTGTGTGAGTCTCTGTGACAGGGCGTGTGTGTCTGTGTGAGTCTCTGTGACAGGGCGTGCGTGTCTGTGTGAGTCTCTGTGACAGGGCGTGCGTGTCTGTGTGAGTCTCTGTGACTGGGCGTGCGTGTCTGTGTGAGTCTCTGTGACGGGGCGTGTGTGTCTGTGTGAGTCTCTGTGACAGGGCGTGTGTGTCTGTGTGAGTCTCTGTGACTGGGCATGTGTGTCTGTGTGAGTCTCTGTGACAGGGCGTGTGTGTCTGTGTGATTCTCTGTGACAGGGCGTGTGTGTCTGTGTGAGTCTCTGTGACTGGGCGTGTGTGTCTGTGTGAGTCTCTGTGACAGGGCGTGTGTGTCTGTGTGCGTCTCTGTGACTGGGCGTGTGTGTCTGTGTGAGTCTCTGTGACAGGGCGTGTGTGTCTGTGTGAGTCTCTGTGACGGGGCGTGTGTGTCTGTGAGAGTCTCTGTGACGGGGCGTGTGTGTCTGTGTGAGTCTCTGTGACAGGGCGTGTGTGTCTGTGTGAGTCTCTGTGACAGGGCGTGCGTGTCTGTGTGAGTCTCTGTGACAGGGCGTGCGTGTCTGTGTGAGTCTCTGAGACTGGGCGTGCGTGTCTGTGTGAGTCTCTGTGACGGGGCGTGTGTGTCTGTGTGAGTCTCTGTGAAAGGGCGTGTGTGTCTGTGTGAGTCTCTGTGACTGGGCATGTGTGTCTGTGTGAGTCTCTGTGACAGGGCGTGTGTGTCTGTGTGATTCTCTGTGACAGGGCGTGTGTGTCTGTGTGAGTCTCTGTGACTGGGCGTGTGTGTCTGTGTGAGTCTCTGTGACAGGGCGTGTGTGTCTGTGTGAGTCTCTGTGACAGGGCGTGTGTGTCTGTGTGAGTCTCCGTGACAGGGCGTGTGTGTCTGTGTGAGTCTCTGTAACAGGGCGTGTGTGTCTGTGTGAGTCTCTGTGACAGGGCGTGTGTATCTGTGTGAGTCTCTGTGACAGGGCGTGTCTGTCTGTGTGAGTCTCTGTGACGGGGCGTGTGTGTCTGTGTGAGTCTCTGTGACAGGGCGTGTGTGTCTGTGTGAGTCTCTGTGAAAGGGCGTGTGTGTCTGTGTGAGTCTCTGTGACGGGGCATGTGTGTCTGTGTGTGTCTCTGTGACAGGGCGTGTGTGTCTGTGTGAGTCTCTGTGACGGGGCGTGTGTGTCTGTGTGAGTCTCTGTGACGGGGCGTGTGTGTCTGTGTGAGTCTCTGTGACGGGGCGTGTGTGTCTGTGTGAGTCTCTGTGACGGGGCGTGTGTGTCTGTGTGAGTCTCTGTGACGGGGCGTGTGTGTCTGTGTGAGTCTCTGTGACAGGGCGTGTGTGTCTGTGTGAGTCTCTGTGACGGGGCGTGTGTGTCTGTGTGAGTCTCTGTGACAGGGCGTGTGCGTCTGTGTGAGTCTCTGTGACAGGGCGTGTGTGTCTGTGTGAGTCTCTGTGACAGGGCGTGTGCGTCTGTGTGAGTCTCTGTGACGGGGCGTGTGTGTCTGTGTGAGTCTCTGTGACGGGGCGTGTGTGTCTGTGTGAGTCCCTGTGACGGGGCGTGTGTGTCTGTGTGAGTCTCTGTGACAGGGCGTGTGTGTCTGTGTGAGTCTCTGTGACAGGGCGTGTGTGTCTGTGTGAGTCTCTGTGACTGGGCGTGTGTGTCTGTGAGGCTCTGTAACAGGGCGTGTGTGTCTGTGTGAGTCTCTGTGACAGGGCGAGTGTATCTGTGAGAGTCTCTGTGACGGGGCGTGTGAGTCTGTGTGAGTCTCTGTGACAGGGCGTGTGTGTCTGTGTGAGTCTCTGTGACGGGGCGTGTGTGTCTGTGAGGCTCTGTGACAGGGCGTGTGTGTCTGTGTGAGTCTCTGTGACAGGGCGTGTGTGTCTGTGTGAGTCTCTGTGACAGGGCGTGTGTGTCTGTGTGAGTCTCTGTGACAGGGCGTGTGTGTCTGTGTGAGTCTCTGTGACGGGGCGTGTGTGTCTGTGTGAGTCTCTGTGACAGGGCGTGTGTGTCTGTGTGAGTCTCTGTGACGGGGCGTGTGTGTCTGTGTGAGTCTCTGTGACAGGGCGTGTGTGTCTGTGTGAGTCTCTGTGACGGGGCGTGTGTGTCTGTGTGAGTCTCTGTGACAGGGCGTGTGTGTCTGTGTGAGTCTCTGTGACGGGGCGTGTGTGTCTGTGTGAGTCTCTGTGACAGGGCGTGTGTGTCTGTGTGCGTCTCTGTGACTGGGCGTGTGTGTCTGTGTGAGTCTCTGTGACAGGGCGTGTGTGTCTGTGTGAGTCTCTGTGACGGGGCGTGTGTGTCTGTGTGAGTCTCTGTGACAGGGCGTGTGCGTCTGTGTGAGTCTCTGTGACGGGGCGTGTGTGTCTGTGTGAGACTCTGTGACGGGGCGTGTGTGTCTGTGTGAGTCCCTGTGACGGGTCGTGTGTGTCTGTGTGAGTCTCTGTGACAGGGCGTGTGTGTCTGTGTGAGTCTCTGTGACATGGCGTGTGTGTCTGTGTGAGTCTCTGTGACGGGGCGTGTGTGTCTGTGAGGCTCTGTAACAGGGCGTGTGTGTCTGTGTGAGTCTCTGTGACAGGGCGAGTGTATCTGTGAGAGTCTCTGTGACGGGGCGTGTGTGTCTGTGTGAGTCTCTGTGACGGGGCGTGTGTGTCTGTGAGGCTCTGTGACAGGGCGTGTGTGTCTGTGTGAGTCTCTGTGACAGGGCGTGTGTGTCTGTGTGAGTCTCTGTGACAGGGCGTGTGTGTCTGTGTGAGTCTCTGTGACAGGGCGTGTGTGTCTGTGTGAGTCTCTGTGACGGGGCGTGTGTGTCTGTGTGAGTCTCTGTGACAGGGCGTGTGTGTCTGTGTGCGTCTCTGTGACTGGGCGTGTGTGTCTGTGTGAGTCTCTGTGACAGGGCGTGTGTGTCTGTGTGAGTCTCTGTGACGGGGCGTGTGTGTCTGTGTGAGTCTCTGTGACAGGGCGTGTGTGTCTGTGTGAGTCTCTGTGACGGGGCGTGTGTGTCTGTGTGAGTCTCTGTGACAGGGCGTGTGTGTCTGTGTGCGTCTCTGTGACTGGGCGTGTGTGTCTGTGTGAGTCTCTGTGACAGGGCGTGTGTGTCTGTGTGAGTCTCTGTGACGGGGCGTGTGTGTCTGTGTGAGTCTCTGTGACAGGGCGTGTGTGTCTGTGTGAGTCTCTGTGACAGGGCGTGTGTGTCTGTGTGAGTCTCTGTGACAGGGCGTGCGTGTCTGTGTGAGTCTCTGTGACAGGGCGTGCGTGTCTGTGTGAGTCTCTGTGACTGGGCGTGCGTGTCTGTGTGAGTCTCTGTGACGGGGCGTGTGTGTCTGTGTGAGTCTCTGTGACGGGGCGTGTGTGTCTGTGTGAGTCTCTGTGACTGGGCATGTGTGTCTGTGTGAGTCTCTGTGACAGGGCGTGTGTGTCTGTGTGATTCTCTGTGACAGGGCGTGTGTGTCTGTGTGAGTCTCTGTGACTGGGCGTGTGTGTCTGTGTGAGTCTCTGTGACAGGGCGTGTGTGTCTGTGTGCGTCTCTGTGACTGGGCGTGTGTGTCTGTGTGAGTCTCTGTGACAGGGCGTGTGTGTCTGTGTGAGTCTCTGTGACGGGGCGTGTGTGTCTGTGTGAGTCTCTGTGACAGGGCGTGTGTGTCTGTGTGAGTCTCTGTGACAGGGCGTGTGTGTCTGTGTGAGTCTCTGTGACAGGGCGTGCGTGTCTGTGTGAGTCTCTGTGACAGGGCGTGCGTGTCTGTGTGAGTCTCTGTGACTGGGCGTGCGTGTCTGTGTGAGTCTCTGTGACGGGGCGTGTGTGTCTGTGTGAGTCTCTGTGACAGGGCGTGTGTGTCTGTGTGAGTCTCTGTGACTGGGCATGTGTGTCTGTGTGAGTCTCTGTGACAGGGCGTGTGTGTCTGTGTGATTCTCTGTGACAGGGCGTGTGTGTCTGTGTGAGACTCTGTGACTGGGCGTGTGTGTCTGTGTGAGTCTCTGTGACAGGGCGTGTGTGTCTGTGTGAGTCTCTGTGACAGGGCGTGTGTGTCTGTGTGAGTCTCCGTGACAGGGCGTGTGTGTCTGTGTGAGTCTCTGTAACAGGGCGTGTGTGTCTGTGTGAGTCTCTGTGACAGGGCGTGTGCATCTGTGTGAGTCTCTGTGACAGGGCGTGTCTGTCTGTGTGAGTCTCTGTGACAGGGAGTGTGTGTCTGTGTGAGTCTCTGTGACAGGGCGTGTGTGTCTGTGTGAGTCTCTGTGACAGGGCGTGTGTGTCTGTGTGAGTCTCTGTGACGGGGCATGTGTGTCTGTGTGTGTCTCTGTGACAGGGCGTGTGTGTCTGTGTGAGTCTCTGTGACGGGGCGTGTGTGTCTGTGTGAGTCTCTGTGACGGGGCGTGTGTGTCTGTGTGAGTCTCTGTGACAGGGCGTGTGTGTCTGTGTGAGTCTCTGTGACGGGGCGTGTGTGTCTGTGTGAGTCTCTGTGACGGGGCGTGTGTGTCTGTGTGAGTCTCTGTGACAGGGCGTGTGTGTCTGTGTGAGTCTCTGTGACGGGGCGTGTGTGTCTGTGTGAGTCTCTGTGACAGGGCGTGTGTGTCTGTGTGAGTCTCTGTGACGGGGCGTGTGTGTCTGTGTGAGACTCTGTGACGGGGCGTGTGTGTCTGTGTGAGTCCCTGTGACGGGGCGTGTGTGTCTGTGTGAGTCTCTGTGACAGGGCGTGTGTGTCTGTGTGAGTCTCTGTGACAGGGCGTGTGTGTCTGTGTGAGTCTCTGTGACGGGGCGTGTGTGTCTGTGAGGCTCTGTAACAGGGCGTGTGTGTCTGTGTGAGTCTCTGTGACAGGGCGAGTGTGTCTGTGTGAGTCTCTGTGACGGGGCATGTGTGTCTGTGTGTGTCTCTGTGACAGGGCGTGTGTGTCTGTGTGAGTCTCTGTGACGGGGCGTGTGTGTCTGTGAGGCTCTGTGACAGGGCGTGTGTGTCTGTGTGAGTCTCTGTGACAGGGCGTGTGTGTCTGTGTGAGTCTCTGTGACAGGGCGTGTGTGTCTGTGTGAGTCTCTGTGACAGGGCGTGTGTGTCTGTGTGAGTCTCTGTGACAGGGCGTGTGTGTCTGTGTGAGTCTCTGTGACAGGGCGTGTGTGTCTGTGTGAGTCTCTGTGACGGGGCGTGTGTGTCTGTGTGAGTCTCTGTGACAGGGCGTGTGTGTCTGTGTGCGTCTCTGTGACTGGGCGTGTGTGTCTGTGTGAGTCTCTGTGACAGGGCGTGTGTGTCTGTGTGAGTCTCTGTGACGGGGCGTGTGTGTCTGTGTGAGTCTCTGTGACAGGGCGTGTGTGTCTGTGTGAGTCTCTGTGACAGGGCGTGTGTGTCTGTGTGAGTCTCTGTGACAGGGCGTGCGTGTCTGTGTGAGTCTCTGTGACAGGGCGTGCGTGTCTGTGTGAGTCTCTGTGACTGGGCGTGCGTGTCTGTGTGAGTCTCTGTGACGGGGCGTGTGTGTCTGTGTGAGTCTCTGTGACAGGGCGTGTGTGTCTGTGTGAGTCCCTGTGACGGGGCGTGTGTGTCTGTGTGAGTCTCTGTGACAGGGCGTGTGTGTCTGTGTGATTCTCTGTGACAGGGCGTGTGTGTCTGTGTGAGTCTCTGTGAAGGGCGTGTGTGTCTGTGAGGCTCTGTAACAGGGCGTGTGTGTCTGTGTGAGTCTCTGTGACAGGGCGAGTGTATCTGTGAGAGTCTCTGTGACGGGGCGTGTGTGTCTGTGTGAGTCTCTGTGACGGGGCGTGTGTGTCTGTGAGGCTCTGTGACAGGGCGTGTGTGTCTGTGTGAGTCTCTGTGACAGGGCGTGTGTGTCTGTGTGAGTCTCTGTGACAGGGCGTGTGTGTCTGTGTGAGTCCCTGTGACGGGGCATGTGTGTCTGTGTGAGTCTCTGTGACAGGGCGTGTGTGTCTGTGTGAGTCTCTGTGACGGGGCGTGTGTGTCTGTGTGAGTCTCTGTGACAGGGCGTGTGTGTCTGTGTGCGTCTCTGTGACTGGGCGTGTGTGTCTGTGTGAGTCTCTGTGACGGGGCGTGTGTGTCTGTGTGAGTCTCTGTGACAGGGCGTGTGTGTCTGTGTGAGTCTCTGTGACAGGGCGTGTGTGTCTGTGTGAGTCTCTGTGACAGGGCGTGCGTGTCTGTGTGAGTCTCTGTGACAGGGCGTGCGTGTCTGTGTGAGTCTCTGTGACTGGGCGTGCGTGTCTCTGTGAGTCTCTGTGACGGGGCGTGTGTGTCTGTGTGAGTCTCTGTGACAGGGCGTGTGTGTCTGTGTGAGTCTCTGTAACAGGGCGTGTGTGTCTGTGTGAGTCTCTGTGACAGGGCGTGTGTATCTGTGTGAGTCTCTGTGACAGGGCGTGTCTGTCTGTGTGAGTCTCTGTGACGGGGCGTGTGTGTCTGTGTGAGTCCCTGTGACGGGGCGTGTGTGTCTGTATGAGTCTCTGTGACGGGGCGTGTGTGTCTGTGTGAGTCTCTGTGACAGGGCGTGTGTGTCTGTGTGCGTCTCTGTGACTGGGCGTGTGTGTCTGTGTGAGTCTCTGTGACAGGGCGTGTGTGTCTGTGTGAGTCTCTGTGACGGGGCGTGTGTGTCTGTGTGAGTCTCTGTGACAGGGCGTGTGTGTCTGTGTGAGTCTCTGTGACAGGGCGTGTGTGTCTGTGTGAGTCTCTGTGACAGGGCGTGCGTGTCTGTGTGAGTCTCTGTGACAGGGCGTGCGTGTCTGTGTGAGTCTCTGTGACTGGGCGTGCGTGTCTGTGTGAGTCTCTGTGACGGGGCGTGTGTGTCTGTGTGAGTCTCTGTGACAGGGCGTGTGTGTCTGTGTGAGTCTCTGTGACTGGGCATGTGTGTCTGTGTGAGTCTCTGTGACAGGGCGTGTGTGTCTGTGTGATTCTCTGTGACAGGGCGTGTGTGTCTGTGTGAGTCTCTGTGACTGGGCGTGTGTGTCTGTGTGAGTCTCTGTGACAGGGCGTGTGTGTCTGTGTGAGTCTCTGTGACGGGGCGTGTGTGTCTGTGAGGCTCTGTAACAGGGCGTGTGTGTCTGTGTGAGTCTCTGTGACAGGGCGAGTGTATCTGTGAGAGTCTCTGTGACGGGGCGTGTGTGTCTGTGTGAGTCTCTGTGACGGGGCGTGTGTGTCTGTGAGGCTCTGTGACAGGGCGTGTGTGTCTGTGTGAGTCTCTGTGACAGGGCGTGTGTGTCTGTGTGAGTCTCTGTGACAGGGCGTGTGTGTCTGTGTGAGTCTCTGTGACAGGGCGTGTGTGTCTGTGTGAGTCTCTGTGACAGGGCGTGTGTGTCTGTGTGAGTCTCTGTGACGGGGCGTGTGTGTCTGTGTGAGTCTCTGTGACAGGGCGTGTGTGTCTGTGTGAGTCTCTGTGACAGGGCGTGTGTGTCTGTGTGAGTCTCTGTGACTGGGCATGTGTGTCTGTGTGAGTCTCTGTGACAGGGCGTGTGTGTCTGTGTGATTCTCTGTGACAGGGCGTGTGTGTCTGTGTGAGTCTCTGTGACTGGGCGTGTGTGTCTGTGTGAGTCTCGGTGACAGGGCGTGTGTGTCTGTGTGAGTCTCTGTGACAGGGCGTGTGTGTCTGTGTGAGTCTCCGTGACAGGGCGTGTGTGTCTGTGTGAGTCTCTTTAACAGGGCGTGTGTGTCTGTGTGAGTCTCTGTGACAGGGCGTGCGTGTCTGTGTGAGTCTCTGTGACAGGGCGTGCGTGTCTGTGTGAGTCTCTGTGACTGGGCGTGCGTGTCTGTGTGAGTCTCTGTGACGGGGCGTGTGTGTCTGTGTGAGTCTCTGTGACAGGGCGTGTGTGTCTGTGTGAGTCTCTGTAACAGGGCGTGTGTGTCTGTGTGAGTCTCTGTGACAGGGCGTGTGTATCTGTGTGAGTCTCTGTGACAGGGCGTGTCTGTCTGTGTGAGTCTCTGTGACGGGGCGTGTGTGTCTGTGTGAGTCCCTGTGACGGGGCGTGTGTGTCTGTATGAGTCTCTGTGACGGGGCGTGTGTGTCTGTGTGAGTCTCTGTGACAGGGCGTGTGTGTCTGTGTGCGTCTCTGTGACTGGGCGTGTGTGTCTGTGTGAGTCTCTGTGACAGGGCGTGTGTGTCTGTGTGAGTCTCTGTGACGGGGCGTGTGTGTCTGTGTGAGTCTCTGTGACAGGGCGTGTGTGTCTGTGTGAGTCTCTGTGACAGGGCGTGTGTGTCTGTGTGAGTCTCTGTGACAGGGCGTGCGTGTCTGTGTGAGTCTCTGTGACAGGGCGTGTGTGTCTGTGTGAGTCTCTGTGACGGGGCGTGTGTGTCTGTGTGAGTCTCTGTGACGGGGCGTGTGTGTCTGTGTGAGTCTCTGTGACAGGGCGTGTGTGTCTGTGTGAGTCTCTGTGACTGGGCATGTGTGTCTGTGTGAGTCTCTGTGACAGGGCGTGTGTGTCTGTGTGATTCTCTGTGACAGGGCGTGTGTGTCTGTGTGAGTCTCTGTGACTGGGCGTGTGTGTCTATGTGAGTCTCGGTGACAGGGCGTGTGTGTCTGTGTGAGTCTCTGTGACAGGGCGTGTGTGTCTGTGTGAGTCTCCGTGACAGGGCGTGTGTGTCTGTGTGAGTCTCTGTAACAGGGCGTGTGTGTCTGTGTGAGTCTCTGTGACAGGGCGTGTGTATCTGTGTGAGTCTCTGTGACAGGGCGTGTCTGTCTGTGTGAGTCTCTGTGACGGGGCGTGTGTGTCTGTGTGAGTCTCTGTGACAGGGCGTGTGTGTCTGTGTGAGTCTCTGTGACGGGGCATGTGTGTCTGTGTGTGTCTCTGTGACAGGGCGTGTGTGTCTGTGTGAGTCTCTGTGACGGGGCGTGTGTGTCTGTGTGAGTCTCTGTGATGGGGCGTGTGTGTCTGTGTGAGTCTCTGTGACGGGGCGTGTGTGTCTGTGTGAGTCTCTGTGATGGGGCGTGTGTGTCTGTGTGAGTCTCTGTGACGGGGCGTGTGTGTCTGTGTGAGTCTCTGTGACAGGGCGTGTGCGTCTGTGTGAGTCTCTGTGACGGGGCGTGTGTGTCTGTGTGAGACTCTGTGACGGGGCGTGTGTGTCTGTGTGAGTCCCTGTGACGGGGCGTGTGTGTCTGTGTGAGTCTCTGTGACAGGGCGTGTGTGTCTGTGTGAGTCTCTGTGACAGGGCGTGTGTGTCTGTGTGAGTCTCTGTTCCGGGGCGTGTGTGTCTGTGAGGCTCTGTAACAGGGCGTGTGTGTCTGTGTGAGTCTCTGTGACAGGGCGAGTGTATCTGTGAGAGTCTCTGTGACGGGGCGTGTGTGTCTGTGTGAGTCTCTGTGACGGGGCGTGTGTGTCTGTGAGGCTCTGTGACAGGGCGTGTGTGTCTGTGTGAGTCTCTGTGACAGGGCGTGTGTGTCTGTGTGAGTCTCTGTGACAGGGCGTGTGTGTCTGTGTGAGTCTCTGTGACAGGGCGTGTGTGTCTGTGTGAGTCTCTGTGACAGGGCGTGTGTGTCTGTGTGAGTCTCTGTGACGGGGCGTGTGTGTCTGTGTGAGTCTCTGTGACAGGGCGTGTGTGTCTGTGTGCGTCTCTGTGACTGGGCGTGTGTGTCTGTGTGAGTCTCTGTGACAGGGCGTGTGTGTCTGTGTGAGTCTCTGTGACGGGGCGTGTGTGTCTGTGTGAGTCTCTGTGACAGGGCGTGTGTGTCTGTGTGAGTCTCTGTGACGGGGCGTGTGTGTCTGTGTGAGTCTCTGTGACAGGGCGTGAGTGTCTGTGTGCGTCTCTGTGACTGGGCGTGTGTGTCTGTGTGAGTCTCTGTGACAGGGCGTGCGTGTCTGTGTGAGTCTCTGTGACTGGGCGTGCGTGTCTGTGTGAGTCTCTGTGACGGGGCGTGTGTGTCTGTGTGAGTCTCTGTGACAGGGCGTGTGTGTCTGTGTGAGTCTCTGTAACAGGGCGTGTGTGTCTGTGTGAGTCTCTGTGACAGGGCGTGTCTGTCTGTGTGAGTCCCTGTGACGGGGCGTGTGTGTCTGTATGAGTCTCTGTGACGGGGCGTGTGTGTCTGTGTGAGTCTCTGTGACAGGGCGTGTGTGTCTGTATGAGTCTCTGTGACGGGGCGTGTGTGTCTGTGTGAGTCTCTGTGACAGGGCGTGTGTGTCTGTGTGAGTCTCTGTGACGGGGCGTGTGTGTCTGTGTGAGTCTCTGTGACAGGGCGTGTGTGTCTGTGTGAGTCTCTGTGACAGGGCGTGTGTGTCTGTGTGAGTCTCTGTGACAGGGCGAGTGTATCTGTGAGAGTCTCTGTGACGGGGCGTGTGTGTCTGTATGAGTCTCTGTGACAGGGCGTGTGTGTCTGTGTGAGTCTCTGTGACGGGGCGTGTGTGTCTGTGTGAGTCTCTGTGACAGGGCGTGTGTGTCTGTGTGAGACTCTGACAGGGCGTGTGTGTCTGTGTGATTCTCTGTGACAGGGCGTGTGTGTCTGTGTGAGTCTCTGTGACGGGGCGTGTGTGTCTGTGTGAGTCTCTGTGACAGGGCGTATGTGTCTCTGTGAGTCTCTGTGACAGGGCGTGTGTGTCTGTGTGAGACTCTGACAGGGCGTGTGTGTCTGTGTGAGTCTCTGTGACAGGGCGTGTGTGTCTGTGTGAGTCTCTGTGACAGGGCGTATGTGTCTCTGTGAGTCTCTGTGACAGGGCGTGTGTGTCTGTGTGAGACTCTGACAGGGCGTGTGTGTCTGTGTGAGTCTCTGTGACAGGGCGTGTGTGTCTGTGTGAGTCTCTGTGACAGGGCGTGTGTGTCTGTGTGCGTCTCTGTGACAGGGCGTGTGTGTCTGTGTGAGTCTCTGTGACAGGGCGTGTGTGTCTTTGTGAGTCTCTGTGACAGGGCGTGTGTGTCTGTGTGTGTCTCTGTGACAGGGCGTGTGTGTCTGTGTGAGTCTCGGTGACATGGCGTGTGTGTCTGTGTGAGTCTCTGTGACACGGCGTGTGTGTCTGTGTGAGTCTCTGTGACAGGGCGTGTGTGTCTGTGTGAGTCTCTGTGACAGGGCGTGTGCGTCTGTGTGAGTCTCTGTGACGGGGCGTGTGTGTCTGTGTGAGTCTCTGTGACGGGGCGTGTGTGTCTGTGTGAGTCCCTGTGACGGGGCGTGTGTGTCTGTGTGAGTCTCTGTGACAGGGCGTGTGTGTCTGTGTGAGTCTCTGTGACAGGGCGTGTGTGTCTGTGTGAGTCTCTGTGACAGGGCGAGTGTATCTGTGAGAGTCTCTGTGACGGGGCGTGTGTGTCTGTGTGAGTCTCTGTGACGGGGCGTGTGTGTCTGTGAGGCTCTGTGACAGGGCGTGTGTGTCTGTGTGAGTCTCTGTGACAGGGCGTGTGTGTCTGTGTGAGTCTCTGTGACAGGGCGTGTGTGTCTGTGTGAGTCTCTGTGACAGGGCGTGTGTGTCTGTGTGAGTCTCTGTGACGGGGCGTGTGTGTCTGTGTGAGTCTCTGTGACAGGGCGTGTGTGTCTGTGTGCGTCTCTGTGACTGGGCGTGTGTGTCTGTGTGAGTCTCTGTGACAGGGCGTGTGTGTCTGTGTGAGTCTCTGTGACGGGGCGTGTGTGTCTGTGTGAGTCTCTGTTTTGGGGCGTGTGTGTCTGTGTGAGACTCTGTGACGGGGCGTGTGTGTCTGTGTGAGTCCCTGTGACGGGGCGTGTGTGTCTGTGTGAGTCTCTGTGACAGGGCGTGTGTGTCTGTGTGAGTCTCTGTGACATGGCGTGTGTGTCTGTGTGAGTCTCTGTGACGGGGCGTGTGTGTCTGTGAGGCTCTGTAACAGGGCGTGTGTGTCTGTGTGAGTCTCTGTGACAGGGCGAGTGTATCTGTGAGAGTCTCTGTGAGGGGGCGTGTGTGTCTGTGTGAGTCTCTGTGACGGGGCGTGTGTGTCTGTGAGGCTCTGTGACAGGGCGTGTGTGTCTGTGTGAGTCTCTGTGACAGGGCGTGTGTGTCTGTGTGAGTCTCTGTGACAGGGCGTGTGTGTCTGTGTGAGTCTCTGTGACAGGGCGTGTGTGTCTGTGTGAGTCTCTGTGACGGGGCGTGTGTGTCTGTGTGAGTCTCTGTGACAGGGCGTGTGTGTCTGTGTGCGTCTCTGTGACTGGGCGTGTGTGTCTGTGTGAGTCTCTGTGACAGGGCGTGTGTGTCTGTGTGAGTCTCTGTGACGGGGCGTGTGTGTCTGTGTGAGTCTCTGTGACAGGGCGTGTGTGTCTGTGTGAGTCTCTGTGACGGGGCGTGTGTGTCTGTGTGAGTCTCTGTGACAGGGCGTGTGTGTCTGTGTGCGTCTCTGTGACTGGGCGTGTGTGTCTGTGTGAGTCTCTGTGACAGGGCGTGTGTGTCTGTGTGAGTCTCTGTGACGGGGCGTGTGTGTCTGTGTGAGTCTCTGTGACAGGGCGTGTGTGTCTGTGTGAGTCTCTGTGACAGGGCGTGTGTGTCTGTGTGAGTCTCTGTGACAGGGCGTGCGTGTCTGTGTGAGTCTCTGTGACAGGGCGTGCGTGTCTGTGTGAGTCTCTGTGACTGGGCGTGCGTGTCTGTGTGAGTCTCTGTGACGGGGCGTGTGTGTCTGTGTGAGTCTCTGTGACAGGGCGTGTGTGTCTGTGTGAGTCTCTGTGACTGGGCATGTGTGTCTGTGTGAGTCTCTGTGACAGGGCGTGTGTGTCTGTGTGATTCTCTGTGACAGGGCGTGTGTGTCTGTGTGAGTCTCTGTGACTGGGCGTGTGTGTCTGTGTGAGTCTCTGTGACAGGGCGTGTGTGTCTGTGTGAGTCTCTGTGACAGGGCGTGTGTGTCTGTGTGAGTCTCCGTGACAGGGCGTGTGTGTCTGTGTGAGTCTCTGTAACAGGGCGTGTGTGTCTGTGTGAGTCTCTGTGACAGGGCGTGTGTATCTGTGTGAGTCTCTGTGACAGGGCGTGTCTGTCTGTGTGAGTCTCTGTGACGGGGCGTGTGTGTCTGTGTGAGTCTCTGTGACAGGGCGTGTGTGTCTGTGTGAGTCTCTGTGACAGGGCGTGTGTGTCTGTGTGAGTCTCTGTGACGGGGCATGTGTGTCTGTGTGTGTCTCTGTGACAGGGCGTGTGTGTCTGTGTGAGTCTCTGTGACGGGGCGTGTGTGTCTGTGTGAGTCTCTGTGATGGGGCGTGTGTGTCTGTGTGAGTCTCTGTGACAGGGCGTGTGTGTCTGTGTGAGTCTCTGTGACGGGGCGTGTGTGTCTGTGTGAGTCTCTGTGACGGGGCGTGTGTGTCTGTGTGAGTCTCTGTGACAGGGCGTGTGTGTCTGTGTGAGTCTCTGTGACGGGGCGTGTGTGTCTGTGTGAGTCTCTGTGACAGGGCGTGTGCGTCTGTGTGAGTCTCTGTGACGGGGCGTGTGTGTCTGTGTGAGACTTTGTGACGGGGCGTGTGTGTCTGTGTGAGTCCCTGTGACGGGGCGTGTGTGTCTGTGTGAGTCTCTGTGACAGGGCGTGTGTGTCTGTGTGAGTCTCTGTGACAGGGCGTGTGTGTCTGTGTGAGTCTCTGTGACGGGGCGTGTGTGTCTGTGAGGCTCTGTAACAGGGCGTGTGTGTCTGTGTGAGTCTCTGTGACAGGGCGTGTGTGTCTGTGTGAGTCTCTGTGACAGGGCGTGCGTGTCTGTGTGAGTCTCTGTGACAGGGCGTGCGTGTCTGTGTGAGTCTCTGTGACTGGGCGTGCGTGTCTGTGTGAGTCTCTGTGACGGGGCGTGTGTGTCTGTGTGAGTCTCTGTGACAGGGCGTGTGTGTCTGTGTGAGTCTCTGTGACTGGGCGTGTGTGTCTGTGTGAGTCTCTGTGACAGGGCGTGTGTGTCTGTGTGATTCTCTGTGACAGGGCGTGTGTGTCTGTGTGAGTCTCTGTGACGGGGCGTGTGTGTCTGTGTGAGTCTCTGTGACAGGGCGTGTGTGTCTGTGTGAGTCTCTGTGACAGGGCGTGTGTGTCTGTGTGAGTCTCTGTGACAGGGCGTGTGTGTCTGTGTGAGTCTCTGTGACAGGGCGTGTGTGTCTGTGTGAGTCTCTGTGACGGGGCGTGTGTGTCTGTGTGAGTCTCTGTGACAGGGCGTGTGTGTCTGTGTGAGTCTCTGTGACTGGGCGTGTGTGTCTGTGTGAGTCTCTGTGACAGGGCGTGTGTGTCTGTGTGAGTCTCTGTGACAGGGCGTGTGTGTCTGTGTGAGTCTCTGTGACAGGGCGTGTGTGTCTGTGTGAGTCTCTGTAACAGGGCGTGTGTGTCTGTGTGAGTCTGTGACAGGGCGTGTGTATCTGTGTGAGTCTCTGTGACAGGGCGTGTCTGTCTGTGTGAGTCTCTGTGACGGGGCGTGTGTGTCTGTGTGAGTCTCTGTGACAGGGCGTGTGTGTCTGTATGAGTCTCTGTGACGGGGCGTGTGTGTCTGTGTGAGCTCTGTGACAGGGCGTGTGTGTCTGTATGAGTCTCTGTGACGGGGCGTGTGTGTCTGTGTGAGTCTCTGTGACAGGGCGTGTGTGTCTGTATGAGTCTCTGTGACTGGGCGTGTGTGTCTGTGTGAGTCTCTGTGACAGGGCGTGTTTGTCTGTGTGAGGCTCTGTGACAGGGCGTGTGTGTCTGTGTGAGTCTCTGTGACAGGGCGTGTGTGTCTGTGTGTGTCTCTGTGACGGGGCGTGTGTGTCTGTGTGAGTCTCTGTGACAGGGCGTGTGTGTCTGTGTGAGTCTCTGTGACGGGGCGTGTGTGTCTGTGTGAGTCTCTGTGACAGGGCGTGTGTGTCTGTGTGAGTCTCTGTGACAGGGCGTGTGTGTCTGTGTGAGTCTCTGTGACAGGGCGAGTGTATCTGTGAGAGTCTCTGTGACGGGGCGTGTGTGTCTGTATGAGTCTCTGTGACAGGGCGTGTGTGTCTGTGTGAGTCTCTGTGACGGGGCGTGTGTGTCTGTGTGAGTCTCTGTGACAGGGCGTGTGTGTCTGTGTGAGACTCTGACAGGGCGTGTGTGTCTGTGTGATTCTCTGTGACAGGGCGTGTGTGTCTGTGTGAGTCTCTGTGACGGGGCGTGTGTGTCTGTGTGAGTCTCTGTGACAGGGCGTATGTGTCTCTGTGAGTCTCTGTGACAGGGCGTGTGTGTCTGTGTGAGACTCTGACAGGGCGTGTGTGTCTGTGTGAGTCTCTGTGACTGGGCGTGTGTGTCTGTGTGAGTCTCTGTGACAGGGCGTGTGTGTCTGTGTGAGTCTCTGTGACAGGGCGTGTGTGTCTGTGTGAGTCTCTGTGACAGGGCGTGTGTGTCTGTGTGAGTCTCTGTAACAGGGCGTGTGTGTCTGTGTGAGTCTCTGTGACAGGGCGTGTGTATCTGTGTGAGTCTCTGTGACAGGGCGTGTCTGTCTGTGTGAGTCTCTGTGACGGGGCGTGTGTGTCTGTGTGAGTCCCTGTGACGGGGCGTGTGTGTCTGTATGAGTCTCTGTGACGGGGCGTGTGTGTCTGTGTGAGTCTCTGTGACAGGGCGTGTGTGTCTGTATGAGTCTCTGTGACG
The DNA here is from genome assembly GCF_035084215.1 of Heptranchias perlo. Taxonomy (NCBI): domain Eukaryota; kingdom Metazoa; phylum Chordata; class Chondrichthyes; order Hexanchiformes; family Hexanchidae; genus Heptranchias; species Heptranchias perlo. Next base: position 225,150 of record NW_027139187.1, read on the forward strand.
GGGCGTGTGTGTCTGTGTGAGTCTCTGTGACAGGGCGTGTGTGTCTGTTTGAGTCTCTGTGACGGGGCGTGTGTGTCTGTGTGAGTCTCTGTGACAGGGCGTGTGTGTCTGTGTGAGTCTCTGTGACAGGGCGTGTGTGTCTGTGTGAGTCTCTGTGACAGGGCGAGTGTATCTGTGAGAGTCTCTGTGACGGGGCGTGTGTGTCTGTATGAGTCTCTGTGACAGGGCGTGTGTGTCTGTGTGAGTCTCTGTGACAGGGCGTGTGTGTCTGTGTGAGACTCTGACAGGGCGTGTGTGTCTGTGTGATTCTCTGTGACAGGGCGTGTGTGTCTGTGTGAGTCTCTGTGACGGGGCGTGTGTGTCTGTGTGAGTCTCTGTGACAGGGCGTATGTGTCTCTGTGAGTCTCTGTGACAGGGCGTGTGTGTCTGTGTGAGACTCTGACAGGGCGTGTGTGTCTGTGTGAGTCTCTGTGACAGGGCGTGTGTGTCTGTGTGAGTCTCTGTGACAGGGCGTATGTGTCTCTGTGAGTCTCTGTGACAGGGCGTGTGTGTCTGTGTGAGACTCTGACAGGGCGTGTGTGTCTGTGTGAGTCTCTGTGACAGGGCGTGTGTGTCTGTGTGAGTCTCTGTGACAGGGCGTGTGTGTCTGTGTGCGTCTCTGTGACAGGGCGTGTGTGTCTGTGTGAGTCTCTGTGACAGGGCGTGTGTGTCTGTGTGAGTCTCTGTGACAGGGCGTGTGTGTCTGTGTGTGTCTCTGTGACAGGGCGTATGTGTCTCTGTGAGTCTCTGTGACAGGGCGTGTGTGTCTGTGTGAGACTCTGACAGGGCGTGTGTGTCTGTGTGAGTCTCTGTGACAGGGCGTGTGTGTCTGTGTGAGTCTCTGTGACAGGGCGTGTGTGTCTGTGTGCGTCTCTGTGACAGGGCGTGTGTGTCTGTGTGAGTCTCTGTGACAGGGCGTGTGTGTCTGTGTGAGTCTCTGTGACAGGGCGTGTGTGTCTGTGTGTGTCTCTGTGACAGGGCGTGTGTGTCTGTGTGAGTCTCTGTGACATGGCGTGTGTGTCTGTGTGAGTCTCTGTGACACGGCGTGTGTGTCTGTGTGAGTCTCTGTGACAGGGCGTGTGTGTCTGTGTGAGTCTCTGTGACAGGGCGTGTGCGTCTGTGTGAGTCTCTGTGACGGGGCGTGTGTGTCTGTGTGAGTCTCTGTGACGGGGCATGTGTGTCTGTGTGAGTCCCTGTGACGGGGCGTGTGTGTCTGTGTGAGTCTCTGTGACAGGGCGTGTGTGTCTGTGTGAGTCTCTGTGACAGGGCGTGTGTGTCTGTGTGAGACTCTGACAGGGCGTGTGTGTCTGTGTGATTCTCTGTGACAGGGCGTGTGTGTCTGTGTGAGTCTCTGTGACGGGGCGTGTGTGTCTGTGTGAGTCTCTGTGACAGGGCGTATGTGTCTCTGTGAGTCTCTGTGACAGGGCGTGTGTGTCTGTGTGAGACTCTGACAGGGCGTGTGTGTCTGTGTGAGTCTCTGTGACAGGGCGTGTGTGTCTGTGTGAGTCTCTGTGACAGGGCGTATGTGTCTCTGTGAGTCTCTGTGACAGGGCGTGTGTGTCTGTGTGAGACTCTGACAGGGCGTGTGTGTCTGTGTGAGTCTCTGTGACAGGGCGTGTGTGTCTGTGTGAGTCTCTGTGACAGGGCGTGTGTGTCTGTGTGCGTCTCTGTGACAGGGCGTGTGTGTCTGTGTGAGTCTCTGTGACAGGGCGTGTGTGTCTGTGTGAGTCTCTGTGACAGGGCGTGTGTGTCTGTGTGTGTCTCTGTGACAGGGCGTGTGTGTCTGTGTGAGTCTCTGTGACATGGCGTGTGTGTCTGTGTGAGTCTCTGTGACACGGCGTGTGTGTCTGTGTGAGTCTCTGTGACAGGGCGTGTGTGTCTGTGTGAGTCTCTGTGACAGGGCGTGTGCGTCTGTGTGAGTCTCTGTGACGGGGCGTGTGTGTCTGTGTGAGTCTCTGTGACGGGGCGTGTGTGTCTGTGTGAGTCCCTGTGACGGGGCGTGTGTGTCTGTGTGAGTCTCTGTGACAGGGCGTGTGTGTCTGTGTGAGTCTCTGTGACAGGGCGTGTGTGTCTGTGTGAGTCTCTGTGACTGGGCGTGTGTGTCTGTGAGGCTCTGTAACAGGGCGTGTGTGTCTGTGTGAGTCTCTGTGACAGGGCGAGTGTATCTGTGAGAGTCTCTGTGACGGGGCGTGTGTGTCTGTGTGAGTCTCTGTGACGGGGCGTGTGTGTCTGTGAGGCTCTGTGACAGGGCGTGTGTGTCTGTGTGAGTCTCTGTGACAGGGCGTGTGTGTCTGTGTGAGTCTCTGTGACAGGGCGTGTGTGTCTGTCTGAGTCTCTGTGACAGGGCGTGTGTGTCTGTGTGAGTCTCTGTGACAGGGCGTGTGTGTCTGTGTGAGTCTCTGTGACGGGGCGTGTGTGTCTGTGTGAGTCTCTGTGACAGGGCGTGTGTGTCTGTGTGCGTCTCTGTGACTGGGCGTGTGTGTCTGTGTGAGTCTCTATGACAGGGCGTGTGTGTCTGTGTGAGTCTCTGTGACGGGGCGTGTGTGTCTGTGTGAGTCTCTGTGACAGGGCGTGTGTGTCTGTGTGAGTCTCTGTGACGGGGCGTGTGTGTCTGTGTGAGTCTCTGTGACAGGGCGTGTGTGTCTGTGTGCGTCTCTGTGACTGGGCGTGTGTGTCTGTGTGAGTCTCTGTGACAGGGCGTGTGTGTCTGTGTGAGTCTCTGTGACGGGGCGTGTGTGTCTGTGTGAGTCTCTGTGACAGGGCGTGTGCGTCTGTGTGAGTCTCTGTGACGGGGCGTGTGTGTCTGTGTGAGACTCTGTGACGGGGCGTGTGTGTCTGTGTGAGTCCCTGTGACGGGGCGTGTGTGTCTGTGTGAGTCTCTGTGACAGGGCGTGTGTGTCTGTGTGAGTCTCTGTGACAGGGCGTGTGTGTCTGTGTGAGTCTCTGTGACGGGGCGTGTGTGTCTGTGAGGCTCTGTAACAGGGCGTGTGTGTCTGTGTGAGTCTCTGTGACAGGGCGAGTGTATCTGTGAGAGTCTCTGTGACGGGGCGTGTGTGTCTGTGTGAGTCTCTGTGACGGGGCGTGTGTGTCTGTGAGGCTCTGTGACAGGGCGTGTGTGTCTGTGTGAGTCTCTGTGACAGGGCGTGTGTGTCTGTGTGAGTCTCTGTGACAGGGCGTGTGTGTCTGTGTGAGTCTCTGTGACAGGGCGTGTGTGTCTGTGTGAGTCTCTGTGACGGGGCGTGTGTGTCTGTGTGAGTCTCTGTGACAGGGCGTGTGTGTCTGTGTGCGTCTCTGTGACTGGGCGTGTGTGTCTGTGTGAGTCTCTGTGACAGGGCGTGTGTGTCTGTGTGAGTCTCTGTGACAGGGCGTGTGTGTCTGTGTGAGACTCTGACAGGGCGTGTGTGTCTGTGTGATTCTCTGTGACAGGGCGTGTGTGTCTGTGTGAGTCTCTGTGACGGGGCGTGTGTGTCTGTGTGAGTCTCTGTGACAGGGCGTATGTGTCTCTGTGAGTCTCTGTGACAGGGCGTGTGTGTCTGTGTGAGACTCTGACAGGGCGTGTGTGTCTGTGTGAGTCTCTGTGACAGGGCGTGTGTGTCTGTGTGAGTCTCTGTGACAGGGCGTATGTGTCTCTGTGAGTCTCTGTGACAGGGCGTGTGTGTCTGTGTGAGACTCTGACAGGGCGTGTGTGTCTGTGTGAGTCTCTGTGACAGGGCGTGTGTGTCTGTGTGAGTCTCTGTGACAGGGCGTGTGTGTCTGTGTGCGTCTCTGTGACAGGGCGTGTGTGTCTGTGTGAGTCTCTGTGACAGGGCGTGTGTGTCTGTGTGAGTCTCTGTGACAGGGCGTGTGTGTCTGTGTGTGTCTCTGTGACAGGGCGTGTGTGTCTGTGTGAGTCTCTGTGACATGGCGTGTGTGTCTGTGTGAGTCTCTGTGACACGGCGTGTGTGTCTGTGTGAGTCTCTGTGACAGGGCGTGTGTGTCTGTGTGAGTCTCTGTGACAGGGCGTGTGCGTCTGTGTGAGTCTCTGTGACGGGGCGTGTGTGTCTGTGTGAGTCTCTGTGACGGGGCGTGTGTGTCTGTGTGAGTCCCTGTGACGGGGCGTGTGTGTCTGTGTGAGTCTCTGTGACAGGGCGTGTGTGTCTGTGTGAGTCTCTGTGACAGGGCGTGTGTGTCTGTGTGAGACTCTGACAGGGCGTGTGTGTCTGTGTGATTCTCTGTGACAGGGCGTGTGTGTCTGTGTGAGTCTCTGTGACGGGGCGTGTGTGTCTGTGTGAGTCTCTGTGACAGGGCGTATGTGTCTCTGTGAGTCTCTGTGACAGGGCGTGTGTGTCTGTGTGAGACTCTGACAGGGCGTGTGTGTCTGTGTGAGTCTCTGTGACAGGGCGTGTGTGTCTGTGTGAGTCTCTGTGACAGGGCGTATGTGTCTCTGTGAGTCTCTGTGACAGGGCGTGTGTGTCTGTGTGAGACTCTGACAGGGCGTGTGTGTCTGTGTGAGTCTCTGTGACAGGGCGTGTGTGTCTGTGTGAGTCTCTGTGACAGGGCGTGTGTGTCTGTGTGCGTCTCTGTGACAGGGCGTGTGTGTCTGTGTGAGTCTCTGTGACAGGGCGTGTGTGTCTGTGTGAGTCTCTGTGACAGGGCGTGTGTGTCTGTGTGTGTCTCTGTGACAGGGCGTGTGTGTCTGTGTGAGTCTCTGTGACATGGCGTGTGTGTCTGTGTGAGTCTCTGTGACACGGCGTGTGTGTCTGTGTGAGTCTCTGTGACAGGGCGTGTGTGTCTGTGTGAGTCTCTGTGACAGGGCGTGTGCGTCTGTGTGAGTCTCTGTGACGGGGCGTGTGTGTCTGTGTGAGTCTCTGTGACGGGGCGTGTGTGTCTGTGTGAGTCCCTGTGACGGGGCGTGTGTGTCTGTGTGAGTCTCTGTGACAGGGCGTGTGTGTCTGTGTGAGTCTCTGTGACAGGGCGTGTGTGTCTGTGTGAGTCTCTGTGACTGGGCGTGTGTGTCTGTGAGGCTCTGTAACAGGGCGTGTGTGTCTGTGTGAGTCTCTGTGACAGGGCGAGTGTATCTGTGAGAGTCTCTGTGACGGGGCGTGTGTGTCTGTGTGAGTCTCTGTGACGGGGCGTGTGTGTCTGTGAGGCTCTGTGACAGGGCGTGTGTGTCTGTGTGAGTCTCTGTGACAGGGCGTGTGTGTCTGTGTGAGTCTCTGTGACAGGGCGTGTGTGTCTGTCTGAGTCTCTGTGACAGGGCGTGTGTGTCTGTGTGAGTCTCTGTGACAGGGCGTGTGTGTCTGTGTGAGTCTCTGTGACGGGGCGTGTGTGTCTGTGTGAGTCTCTGTGACAGGGCGTGTGTGTCTGTGTGCGTCTCTGTGACTGGGCGTGTGTGTCTGTGTGAGTCTCTATGACAGGGCGTGTGTGTCTGTGTGAGTCTCTGTGACGGGGCGTGTGTGTCTGTGTGAGTCTCTGTGACAGGGCGTGTGTGTCTGTGTGAGTCTCTGTGACGGGGCGTGTGTGTCTGTGTGAGTCTCTGTGACAGGGCGTGTGTGTCTGTGTGCGTCCCTGTGACTGGGCGTGTGTGTCTGTGTGAGTCTCTGTGACAGGGCGTGTGTGTCTGTGTGAGTCTCTGTGACGGGGCGTGTGTGTCTGTGTGAGTCTCTGTGACAGGGCGTGTGCGTCTGTGTGAGTCTCTGTGACGGGGCGTGTGTGTCTGTGTGAGACTCTGTGACGGGGCGTGTGTGTCTGTGTGAGTCCCTGTGACGGGGCGTGTGTGTCTGTGTGAGTCTCTGTGACAGGGCGTGTGTGTCTGTGTGAGTCTCTGTGACAGGGCGTGTGTGTCTGTGTGAGTCTCTGTGACGGGGCGTGTGTGTCTGTGAGGCTCTGTAACAGGGCGTGTGTGTCTGTGTGAGTCTCTGTGACAGGGCGAGTGTATCTGTGAGAGTCTCTGTGACGGGGCGTGTGTGTCTGTGTGAGTCTCTGTGACGGGGCGTGTGTGTCTGTGAGGCTCTGTGACAGGGCGTGTGTGTCTGTGTGAGTCTCTGTGACAGGGCGTGTGTGTCTGTGTGAGTCTCTGTGACAGGGCGTGTGTGTCTGTGTGAGTCTCTGTGACAGGGCGTGTGTGTCTGTGTGAGTCTCTGTGACGGGGCGTGTGTGTCTGTGTGAGTCTCTGTGACAGGGCGTGTGTGTCTGTGTGCGTCTCTGTGACTGGGCGTGTGTGTCTGTGTGAGTCTCTGTGACAGGGCGTGTGTGTCTGTGTGAGTCTCTGTGACGGGGCGTGTGTGTCTGTGTGAGTCTCTGTGACAGGGCGTGTGTGTCTGTGTGAGTCTCTGTGACGGGGCGTGTGTGTCTGTGTGAGTCTCTGTGACAGGGCGTGTGTGTCTGTGTGCGTCTCTGTGACTGGGCGTGTGTGTCTGTGTGAGTCTCTGTGACAGGGCGTGTGTGTCTGTGTGAGTCTCTGTGACGGGGCGTGTGTGTCTGTGTGAGTCTCTGTGACAGGGCGTGTGTGTCTGTGTGAGTCTCTGTGACAGGGCGTGCGTGTCTGTGTGAGTCTCTGTGACAGGGCGTGCGTGTCTGTGTGAGTCTCTGTGACAGGGCGTGCGTGTCTGTGTGAGTCTCTGTGACTGGGCGTGCGTGTCTGTGTGAGTCTCTGTGACGGGGCGTGTGTGTCTGTGTGAGTCTCTGTGACAGGGCGTGTGTGTCTGTGTGAGTCTCTGTGACTGGGCATGTGTGTCTGTGTGAGTCTCTGTGACAGGGCGTGTGTGTCTGTGTGATTCTCTGTGACAGGGCGTGTGTGTCTGTGTGAGTCTCTGTGACTGGGCGTGTGTGTCTGTGTGAGTCTCCGTGACAGGGCGTGTGTGTCTGTGTGAGTCTCTGTGACAGGGCGTGTGTGTCTGTGTGAGTCTCCGTGACAGGGCGTGTGTGTCTGTGTGAGTCTCTGTAACAGGGCGTGTGTGTCTGTGTGAGTCTCTGTGACAGGGCGTGTGTATCTGTGTGAGTCTATGTGACAGGGCGTGTCTGTCTGTGTGAGTCTCTGTGACGGGGCGTGTGTGTCTGTGTGAGTCTCTGTGACAGGGCGTGTGTGTCTGTGTGAGTCTCTGTGACAGGGCGTGTGTGTCTGTGTGAGTCTCTGTGACGGGGCATGTGTGTCTGTGTGTGTCTCTGTGACAGGGCATGTGTGTCTGTGTGAGTCTCTGTGACGGGGCGTGTGTGTCTGTGTGAGTCTCTGTGACGGGGCGTGTGTGTCTGTGTGAGTCTCTGTGACAGGGCGTGTGTGTCTGTGTGAGTCTCTGTGACGGGGCGTGTGTGTCTGTGTGAGTCTCTGTGACGGGGCGTGTGTGTCTGTGTGAGTCTCTGTGACAGGGCGTGTGTGTCTGTGTGAGTCTCTGTGACGGGGCGTGTGTGTCTGTGTGAGTCTCTGTGACAGGGCGTGTGCGTCTGTGTGAGTCTCTGTGACGGGGCGTGTGTGTCTGTGTGAGACTCTGTGACGGGGCGTGTGTGTCTGTGTGAGTCCCTGTGACGGGGCGTGTGTGTCTGTGTGAGTCTCTGTGACAGGGCGTGTGTGTCTGTGTGAGTCTCTGTGACAGGGCGTGTGTGTCTGTGTGAGTCTCTGTGACGGGGAGTGTGTGTCTGTGAGGCTCTGTAACAGGGCGTGTGTGTCTGTGTGAGTCTCTGTGACAGGGCGAGTGTATCTGTGAGAGTCTCTGTGACGGGGCGTGTGTGTCTGTGTGAGTCTCTGTGACGGGGCGTGTGTGTCTGTGAGGCTCTGTGACAGGGCGTGTGTGTCTGTGTGAGTCTCTGTGACAGGGCGTGTGTGTCTGTGTGAGTCTCTGTGACAGGGCGTGTGTGTCTGTGTGCGTCTCTGTGACTGGGCGTGTGTGTCTGTGTGAGTCTCTGTGACAGGGCGTGTGTGTCTGTGTGAGTCTCTGTGACGGGGCGTGTGTGTCTGTGTGAGTCTCTGTGACAGGGCGTGTGTGTCTGTGTGAGTCTCTGTGACGGGGCGTGTGTGTCTGTGTGAGTCTCTGTGACAGGGCGTGTGTGTCCGTGTGCGTCTCTGTGACTGGGCGTGTGTGTCTGTGTGAGTCTCTGTGACAGGGCGTGTGTGTCTGTGTGAGTCTCTGTGACGGGGCGTGTGTGTCTGTGTGAGTCTCTGTGACAGGGCGTGTGTGTCTGTGTGAGTCTCTGTGACAGGGCGTGTGTGTCTGTGTGAGTCTCTGTGACAGGGCGTGCGTGTCTGTGTGAGTCTCTGTGACAGGGCGTGCGTGTCTGTGTGAGTCTCTGTGACTGGGCGTGCGTGTCTGTGTGAGTCTCTGTGACGGGGCGTGTGTGTCTGTGTGAGTCTCTGTGACAGGGCGTGTGTGTCTGTGTGAGTCTCTGTGACTGGGCGTGTGTGTCTGTGTGAGTCTCTGTGACAGGGCGTGTGTGTCTGTGTGATTCTCTGTGACAGGGCGTGTGTGTCTGTGTGAGTCTCTGTGACTGGGCGTGTGTGTCTGTGTGAGTCTCTGTGACAGGGCGTGTGTGTCTGTGTGAGTCTCTGTGACAGGGCGTGTGTGTCTGTGTGAGTCTCTGTGACAGGGCGTGTGTGTCTGTGTGAGTCTCTGTAACAGGGCGTGTGTGTCTGTGTGAGTCTCTGTGACAGGGCGTGTGTATCTGTGTGAGTCTCTGTGACAGGGCGTGTCTGTCTGTGTGAGTCTCTGTGACGGGGCGTGTGTGTCTGTGTGAGTCTCTGTGACAGGGCGTGTGTGTCTGTGTGAGTCTCTGTGACAGGGCGTGTGTGTCTGTGTGAGTCTCTGTGACGGGGCATGTGTGTCTGTGTGTATCTCTGTGACAGGGCGTGTGTGTCTGTGTGAGTCTCTGTGACGGGGCGTGTGTGTCTGTGTGAGTCTCTGTGACGGGGCGTGTGTGTCTGTGTGAGTCTCTGTGACAGGGCGTGTGTGTCTGTGTGAGTCTCTGTGACGGGGCGTGTGTGTCTGTGTGAGTCTCTGTGACGGGGCGTGTGTGTCTGTGTGAGTCTCTGTGACAGGGCGTGTGTGTCTGTGTGAGTCTCTGTGACGGGGCGTGTGTGTCTGTGTGAGACTCTGTGACAGGGCGTGTGTGTCTGTGTGAGTCTCTGTGACAGGGCGTGTGTGTCTGTGTGAGTCTCTGTGACAGGGCGTGTGTGTCTGTGTGAGACTCTGACAGGGCGTGTGTGTCTGTGTGAGTCTCTGTGACGGGGCGAGTGTGTCTGTGTGAGTCTCTGTGACAGGGCGTATGTGTCTCTGTGAGTCTCTGTGACAGGGCGTGTGTGTCTGTGTGAGACTCTGACATGGCGTGTGTGTCTGTATGAGTCTCTGTGACAGGGCGTGTGTGTCTGTGTGAGTCTCTGTGACGGGGCGTGTGTGTCTGTGTGAGTCTCTGTGACGGGGCGTGTGTGTCTGTGTGAGTCTCTGTGACGGGGCGTGTGTGTCTGTGTGAGTCTCTGTGACGGGGCGTGTGTGTCTGTGTGAGTCTCTGTGACAGGGCGTGTGTGTCTGTGTGAGTCTCTGTGACAGGGCGTGTGTGTCTGTGTGAGTCTCTGTGACAGGGCGTGTGTGTCTGTGTGAGACTCTGTGACAGGGCGTGTGTGTCTGTGTGAGTCTCTGTGACAGGGCGTGTGTGTCTGTGTGAGTCTCTGTGACAGGGCGTGTGTGTCTGTGTGAGACTCTGACAGGGCGTGTGTGTCTGTGTGAGACTCTGACATGGCGTGTGTGTCTGTATGAGTCTCTGTGACAGGGCGTGTGTGTCTGTGTGAGTCTCTGTGACAGGGCGTGTGTGTCTGTGTGAGACTCTGACATGGCGTGTGTGTCTGTATGAGTCTCTGTGACAGGGCGTGTGTGTCTGTGTGAGTCTCTGTGACAGGGCGTGTGTGTCTGTGTGAGTCTCTGTGACAGGGCGTGTGTGTCTGTGTGAGTCTCTGTGACGGGGCATGTGTGTCTGTGTGAGTCTCTGTGACAGGGCGTGTGTGTCTGTGTGAGTCTCTGTGACGGGGAGTGTGTGTCTGTGTGAGTCTCTGTGACAGGGCGTGTGTGTCTGTGTGAGTCTCTGTGACAGGGCGTGTGTGTCTGTGTGAGTCTCTGTGACAGGGCGTGTGCGTCTGTGTGAGTCTCTGTGACAGGGCGTGTGTGTCTGTGTGAGTCTCTGTGACAGGGCGTGTGTGTCTGTGTGATTCTCTGTGACGGGTCGTGTGTGTCTGTGTGAGTCTCTGTGACAGGGCGTGTGTGTCTGTGTGAGTCTCTGTGACAGGGCGTGTGTGTCTGTGTGAGTCTCTGTGACGGGGCGTGTGTGTCTGTGTGAGTCTCTGTGACAGGGCGTGTGTGTCTGTGTGAGTCTATGTGACAGGGCATGTGTGTCTGTGTGAGTCTCTGTGACAGGGCGTGTGTGTCTGTGTGAGTCTCTGTGACAGGGCGTGTGTGTCTGTGTGAGTCTCTGTGACGGGGCGTGTGTGTCTGTGTGAGTCTCTGTGACAGGGCGTGTGTGTCTGTGTGAGTCTCTGTGACAGGGCGTGTGCGTCTGTGTGAGTCTCTGTGACAGGGCGTGTGTGTCTGTGTGAGTCTCTGTGACAGGGCGTGTGTGTCTGTGTGATTCTCTGTGACGGGTCGTGTGTGTCTGTGTGAGTCTCTGTGACAGGGCGTGTGTGTCTGTGTGAGTCTCTGTGACAGGGCGTGTGTGTCTGTGTGAGTCTCTGTGACGGGGCGTGTGTGTCTGTGTGAGTCTCTGTGACAGGGCGTGTGTGTCTGTGTGAGTCTATGTGACAGGGCATGTGTGTCTGTGTGAGTCTCTGTGACAGGGCGTGTGTGTCTGTGTGAGTCTCTGTGACAGGGCGTGTGTGTCTGTGTGAGTCTCTGTGACGGGGCGTGTGTGTCTGTGTGAGTCTCTGTGACAGGGCGTGTGTGTCTGTGTGAGTCTCTGTGACAGGGCGTGTGTGTCTGTGTGAGTCTCTGTGACGGGGCGTGTGTGTCTGTGTGAGTCTCTGTGACAGGGCGTGTGTGTCTGTGTGAGTCTATGTGACAGGGCATGTGTGTCTGTGTGAGTCTCTGTGACAGGGCGTGTGTGTCTGTGTGAGTCTCTGTGACGGGGCGTGTGTGTCTGTGTGAGTCTCTGTGACAGGGCATGTGGCAGGGGGTTGGGAACCTGAGCAGGGAGAGAGAGGAAAGCGTAACAGGAAGGGACAGAAGGTATGGAGTAATAGGTAAAGTGTTAAAAAAGGAAAAAGCAGGAACTAAGCGTCACAAAACAGATTTGAAAGTTCTTTATCTGAATGCACGTAGCATTCGTAATAAAATGGACGAGTTAACGGCACAAATAACTACGTATGGGTATGATCTTGTGGCCATTACAGAAACATGGCTGCAGAGTGACAACGACTGGGAATTAAATATGCCAGGGTATTTAACGATCAGGAAGGACAGGCAGGAAGGAAGGGGAGGTGGGGTGGCTATGTTAATAAAGGAAGGAATCACTGTAATACAGAGAAATGATATTGGGACAAAGCATCAAGATAATGAAACAGTTTGGGTGGAGATAAGGAATAATAAGGGAAAAAAAATATTAGTGGGCGTAGTATATAGGCCTCCTAATAGTTGCAACTCTGCTGGAAGAAGTATTAATCAGGAGATAGTCGGGGCATGTAATAAGGGAACAGCCATAATTATGGGGGATTTTAATTATCATATTAACTGGACAAATCAAATTGGGCAGAGCAGCCTTGAGGACGAGTTCATTGAGTGCATCAGGGATGGATTTCTTGAGCAGTATGTAACTGATCCTACAAGGGGGCAGGCAACCTTGGACCTGGTCCTGTGTAATGAGTCAGGATTAATTAATAATGTCCTAGTTAAGGATCCCCTTGGAACGAGCGACCACAACATGGTTGAATTCCATATCCAATTAGAGGGTGAGAAGGTTGATTCTCAAACAAGCGTACTGAGCTTGAATAAAGGAGACTATGATGGTATGAGAGCGGAATTGATTAAAGTGGACTGGGAAAATAGATTAAAGGGTAAGACGGTACATGAGCAGTGGTGTTCATTTAGGGAGTTATTTTACAACTTTCAAAATAAATATATTCCACTGAGGAAAAAAGGGTGTAAAAGAAATGACAGCCAGCCGTGGCTAAGTAAAGAAATCAAGGATAGTATCCGACTAAAAACAAGGACATATAAGGTAGCCAAACTTAGTGGGAGGATAGAAGATTGGGAATTCTTCAAAAGACAGCAAAAAGTAACTAAAGGATTGATTAAGAAAGGGAAGTTAGATTATGAAAAGAAATTAGCAAAAAATATAAAAACAGATAGCAAGAGTTTCTATAGTTATATAAAAAGAAAAAGGGTGGCTAAGGCAAACATAGGTCCCTTAGAGGATGAGACCGGGAAATTAATGGTGGGAAACATGGAGATGGCAAAAATGCTGAACAAATATTTTGTTTCAGTCTTTACAGTAGAGGACACTAAGAATATCCCAACACTGGACAAACAGGGGGCTCTGGGAGGGGGAGGTGCGAAATACGATTAAAATCACTCAGGAGATGGTACTCAGTAAAATAATGGGACTCAAAGCGGATAAATCCCCTGGACCTGATGGCTTCCATCCTAGGGTCTTGAGGGAAGTGGCAGTAGGGATTGTGGATGCTTTGGTGATAGTTTTCCAAAATTCCCTGGACTCAGGAGAGGTCCCGGCAGATTGGAAAACTGCTAATGTAACACCGTTATTTAAAAAGGGTAGTAGGCAGAAGGCTGGAAATTATAGGCCAGTTAGCTTAACATCTGTGGTGGGTAAAATTTTGGAGTCTATTATTAAGGAGACAGTAACGGAACATTTAGATAAGCATAATTTAATAGGACAAAGTCAGCATGGCTTTATGAAGGGGAAGTCATGTCTGACAAATTTGCTTGAGTTCTTCGAGGATATAACGTATAGGGTGGATAAAGGGGAACCAGTGGACGTAGTGTATTTAGACTTCCAGAAGGCATTCGACAAGGTGCCACATAAAAGATTATTACTTAAGATAAAAAATCACGGGATTGGGGGTAATATTCTGGCATGGGTGGAGGATTGGTTATCAAACAGGAAGCAGAGAGTTGGGATAAATGGTTCATTTTCGGACTGGCAACCAGTAACCAGTGGTGTTCCACAGGGGTCGGTGCTGGGTCCCCAACTCTTTACAATCTATATTAACGATTTGGAGGAGGGGACCGAGTGCAACATATCAAAATTTGCAGATGATACAAAGATGGGAGGGAAAGTAGAGAGTGAGGAGGACATAAAAAACCTGCAAGGGGATATAGACAGGCTGGGTGAGTGGGCGGAGATTTGGCAGATGCAATATAATATTGGAAAATGTGAGGTTATGCACTTTGGCAGGAAAAATCAGAGAGCAAGTTATTTTCTTAATGGCGAGAGACTGGAAAGTACTGCAGTACAAAGGGATCTGGGGGTCCTAGTGCAAGAAAATCAAAAAGTTGGTATGCAGGTGCAGCAGGTGATCAAGAAGGCCAACGGAATGTTGGCTTTTATTGCTAGGGGGATAGAATATAAAAACAAGGAGGTATTGCTGCAGTTATATAAGGTATTGGTGAGACCGCACCTGGAATACTGCATACAGTTTTGGTCTCCATACTTAAGAAAAGACATACTTGCTCTCGAGGCAGTACAAAGAAGGTTCACTCGGTTAATCCCGGGGATGAGGGGGCGGACATATGAGGAGAGGTTGAGTAGATTGGGACTCTACTCATTGGAGTTCAGAAGAATGAGAGGCGATCTTATTGAAACATGTAAGATTGTGAAGGGTCTTGATCGGGTGGATGCGGTAAGGATGTTCCCAAAGATGGGTGAAACTAGAACTAGGGGGCATAATCTTAGAATAAGGGGCTGCTCTTTCAAAACTGAGATGAGGAGAAACTTCTTCACTCAGAGGGTGGTAGGTCTGTGGAATTTGCTGCCCCAGGAAGCTGTGGAAGCTACATCATCAGATAAATTTAAAACAGAAATAGACAGTTTCCTAGAAGTAAAGGGAATTAGGGGTTATGGGGAGCGGGCAGGAAATTGGACATGAAGCTGAGTTCGGATCGGTCAATGCCCTGTGGGTGGCGGAGAGGGCCCAGGGGCTATGTGGCCGGGTCCTGCTCCGACTTCTTGTGTTCTTTAGATTTGTGGTTGGGATCAGATCAGCCATGATCTTATTGAATGGCGGAGCAGGCTCGAGGGGCCGATTGGCCTACTCCTGCTCCAATTTCTTATGTTCTTATGTTCTTATGTGTGTCTGTATGAGTCTCTGTGACGGGGCGTATGTGTCTGTGTGAGTCTCTGTGACAGGGCGTGTGTGTCTGTGAGGCTCTGTGACAGGGCGTGTGTGTCTGTGTGAGTCTCTGTGACAGGGCGTGTGTGTCTGTGTGAGTCTCTGTGACTGGGCGTGTGTGTCTGTGTGAGTCTCTGTGACAGGGCGTGTGTGTCTGTGTGAGTCTCTGTGACAGGGCGTGTTTGTCTGCGTGAGTCTCTGTGACAGGGCGTGTGTGTCTGTGTGAGTCTCTGTGACAGGGCGTGTGTGTCTGTGTGAGTCTCTGTGACAGGGCGTGTGTGTCTGTGAGAGTCTCTGTGACAGGGCGTGTGTGTCTGTGTGAGTCTCTGTGACAGGGTGTGTGTGTCTGTGTGAGTCTCTGTGACAGGGCGTGTGTGTCTGTGTGAGTCTCTGTGACAGGGCGTGTGTGTCTGTGTGAGTCTCTGTGACAGGGCGTGTGTGTCTGTGTGAGTCTCTGTGACAGGGTGTGTGTGTCTGTGTGAGTCTATGTGACAGGGCATGTGTGTCTGTGTGAGTCTCTGTGACAGGGCGTGTGTGTCTGTGTGAGTCTCTGTGACAGGGCGTGTGTGTCTGTGTGAGTCTCTGTGACAGGGCGTGTGTGTCTGTGTGAGTCTCTGTGACTGGGCGTGTGTGTCTGTGTGAGTCTCTGTGACGGGGCGTGTGTGTCTGTGTGAGTCTCTGTGACAGGGCGTGTGTGTCTGTGTGAGTCTCTGTGACGGGGCGTGTGTGTCTGTGTGAGTCTCTGTGACGGGGCGTGTGTGTCTGTGTGAGTCTCTGTGACAGGGCGTGTGTATCTGTGTGAGTCTCTGTGACGGGGCGTGTGTGTCTGTGTGAGTCTCTGTGACAGTGCGTGTGTGTCTGTGTGAGTCTCTGTGACAGGGCGTGTGTGTCTGTGTGAGTCTCTGAAGGGGCGTGTGTGTCTGTGTGAGTCTCTGTGACAGGACGTGTGTGTCTGTGTGAGTCTCTGTGACAGGGCGTGTGTGTCTGTGTGAGTCTCTGTGACGGGGCGTGTGTGTCTGTGTGAGTCTCTGTGACAGGGCGTGTGTGTCTGTGTGAGTCTCTGTGACAGGGCGTGTGTGTCTGTGTCTTTGTAAGTTCCTGAATTATTTTGGATATTCCCAGCTGTCTGAACACAACTAACCCGACCTGCTCTCAGTCCCTTATATTGGAGAAAAGCTGCACGTTCTTACCAATGATTCCCAGTATGTCTGAGTGATACTTTTCCAATCCATTCAGCCTCTTCTGGATAAGTTGAGATATATTGGACAGGTTCAGGGTGAGCGCTGGAACATCTGGGTCTGTGACTCTCCGAGTCTCAGTCACTCTGGAATGAAAGAGGAGAGAATGTTTTTATCAGTGGGGACATTTCAGATCAGAAACCCAAAGGGGAACGAGTGATCAGTGCAACAACCTGCACCCCTTCTAATGCTCGTACTGAGACCCCGCAGCAACCCATCCTAAAAATGGCAGAATCCCGGGATTTGCAGTCTCCCTGCATTCACACTGATCTCCACACATGCAGTGGGATCCTGGTTTGCTGCCACTTCAGCTCAGTTTGTGATTTTCAAAGCCGACTGAGTTCAGTCCAGTTTCTCTGCACTGGAGCCCTCATCTTTCCATTATTAATAATTATTATTATCCCGAGCGTCTCCAGTCTGTGCTCCCCCCTCTCTGCAGGATCACACTCTCTACAATCATGTGAAGTGAGGAGAGGAGAAGGAACAGCCTCCCAGGTAGAGGTAGAGGTAGAGAGGTGGAGAGGTAGACGTGGAGAGGTGGAGAGGTAGACGTAGAGAGGTGGAGAGGTAGACGTGGAGAGGTGGAGAGGTAGACGTAGAGAGGTGGAGAGGTAGATGTAGAGAGGTGGAGAGGTAGACGTAGAGAGGTGGAGAGGTAGACGTAGAGAGGTGGAGAGGTAGAGGTAGAGAGGTGGAGAGGTAGACGTGGAGAGGTGGAGAGGTAGACGTAGAGAGGTGGAGAGGTAGATGTAGAGAGGTGGAGAGGTAGACGTAGAGAGGTGGAGAGGTCGAGGTAGAGAGGAGGAGAGGTAGACGTAGAGAGGAGGAGAGGTAGACGTAGAGAAGTGGAGATGTAGACATAGAGAGGAGGAGAGGTAGACATAGAGAGGTGGAGACGTAGACGTAGAGAGGTGGAGAGGTAGACATAGAGAGGAGGAGAGGTAGACATAGAGAGGAGGAGAGGTAGACGTAGAGAGGAGGAGAGGTAGACATAGAGAGGTGGAGAGGTAGAGGTAGAGAGGAGGAGAGGTAGTGGTAGAGAGGTGGAGAGGTAGAGGTAGAGAGGAGGAGAGGTAGACGTAGAGAGGTGGAGAGGTAGACATAGAGAGGAGGAGAGGTAGACGTAGAGAGGTGGAGAGGTAGAGGTAGAGAGGAGGAGAGGTAGTGGTAGAGAGGTGGAGAGGTAGAGGTAGAGAGGAGGAGAGGTAGACGTAGAGAGGTGGAGAGGTAGACGTAGAGAGGTGGAGAGGTAGACGTAGAGAGGTGGAGAGTTAGATGTAGAGAGGTGGAGAGTTAGATGTAGAGAGGTGGAGAGGTAGACATAGAGAGGTGGAGAGGTAGATGTAGAGAGGAGGAGAGGTAGACGTAGAGAGGTGGAGAGGTAGACGTAGAGAGGTGGAGAGGTAGAGGTAGAGAGGAGGAGAGGTAGACGTAGAGAGGTGGAGAGGTAGACGTAGAGAGGTGGAGAGGTAGAGGTAGAGAGGTGGAGAGGTAGACGTAGAGAGGTGGAGAGGTAGACATGGAGAGGAGGAGAGGTAGACGCAGAGAGGTGGAGAGGTAGAGGTAGAGAGGAGGAGAGGTAGAGGTAGAGAGGTGGAGAGGTAGAAGTAGAGAGGTGGAGAGGTAGAGGTAGAGAGGTGGAGAGGTAGAAGTAGAGAGGTGGAGAGGTAGAGGTAGAGAGGTGGAGAGGTAGAGGTAGAGAGGTGGAGAGGTAGAGGTAGAGAGGTGGAGAGGTAGAGGTAGAGAGGTGGAGAGGTAGAGGTAGAGAGGTGGAGAGGTAGAGGTAGAGAGGTGGAGAGGTAGAGGTAGAGAGGTGGAGAGGTAGAAGTAGAGAGGTGGAGAGGTAGAGGTAGAGAGGTGGAGAGGTAGAGGTAGAGAGGTGGAGAGGTAGAGGTAGAGAGGTGGAGAGGTAGACATAGAGAGGTGGAGAGGTAGAGGTAGACAGAAGGAGATGTTTAGGGGGAGAATTCCAGAGCTTAGGGCCTAGAAAGCTGAAAACACGACTGCCGATGGTGGGGTGAAGCATATCGGGGATCCACAAAAGGCCAGAATTAGAGGAACGCAGAGTTCTCGGAGAGTTGTCGGGCTGGAGGAGGTTACAGAGATAGGGAGTGACGAGGCCATGGAGGGATTTAAAACAAGGATGAGAATTTTAAATTCCAGGCGTTGCTGGACCGGGAGTCAATGTGGGTCAGTGAGCAGAGGGTGATGGGTGAACGGGACTTGGTGCGAGTTAGGATACGGGCAGCAGAGTTTTGGATCAGCTGAAGGTCATGGCGGGTGGAAGATGGGAGGCCGGCCAGGAGAGAATTGGAAAAGTCGAGTCCAGAGGTAACAATAGCATGGATGAGGGTTTCAGCAGCAGATGCTGAGACAGGTGATATTATGGGGTGGAAGTAGGAGGTCTTGGTGATGGAGAGGAAATGGGGTCGGAGGCTCAGCTCAGGGTCAAATAGAACGTCGAGGTTGGGAACAGTCTGGTTCAGACTCAGACAGTGGCCAGGGAGGGGGATGGAGTCGGTGACTAGGGAACGGAGTTTGTGGTGGGGACCGAAGACAATGGCTTCGAACTTCCCAATATTTAATTGGAGGAAATTTCACCTCATCCAATACTGGATGTTGGACAAGCAGCGTAACAAATCAGATGCTGTGGAGGGGTCGAGAGAGGTGGTGGTGAGGTAGAGCTGGGGGTCGTCAGTGTACATGTGGAATCTCCCATTTCCCACAGGCTGCCTGAGCCAATAACCCCTCAAACCACAGTTAAACATCACTCAATATTCCCACCGTTTGAAAGCACCTTATCTGGGAAGGTTTCCAAGCGGTGCTTCTACTTTCACTCCTCTCCCAGATACAGGGGAAGGTTCCCTATCAGCAGCAGGTACTGTATGACTGAGAGGAACTTACCTGGAAAGGAGCTGCTTCAAGATCTGTGAATAAAGAGAGGAGATCAAATCAGTCAACGAACAAATCAACACCCAATGGAACCAAAGAGTGAATTTGGGATTGAGAGTAAAGAGTTCAGTGTATAACAGTAGGTGGGGCCAGTCACAGGAATGGGCAATAATCCCACATTTCACTGCACTCCATCCTGGGGCAGCGCCAACACTCCGAGGGCAGGGCTGAGGGGGCAGCGCCAACACTCCCAGGGCAGGGCTGAGGGAGCAGCACCAACACTCCGAGGGCAGGGCTGAGGGGGCAGCGCCAACACTCCCAGGGCAGGGCTGAGGGGGCAGCACCAACACTCCGAGGGCAGGGCTGAGGAGGGCAGCACCAACACTCCGAGGGCAGGGCTGAGGGGGCAGCGCCAACACTCTGAGGGCAGGGCTGAGGGGGCAGCGCCAACACTCCCAGGGAAGGGCTGAGGGGGCAGCGCCAACACTCCCTGGGCAGGGCTGAGGGGGCAACGCCAACACTCCCTGGGCAGGGCTGAGGGGGCAACACCAACACTGCGAGGGCAGGGCTGAGGGGGGCAGCACCAACACTCCGAGGGCAGGGCTGAGGGAACAGCGCCAACACTCCCAGGGCAGGGCTGAGGGGGCATCACCAACACTCCGAGGGCAGGGCTGAGGGGGCAGCACCAACACTCCGAGGGCAGGGCTGAGGGGGCAGCACCAACACTCCGAGGGCAGGTCTGAGGGGGCAGCACCAACACTCCGAGGGCAGGGCTGAGGGGGCAGTGCCAACACTCCCAGGGCAGGGCTGAGGGGGCAGCGCCAACACTCCGAGGGCAGGGCTGAGGGGGCAGTGCCAACACTCCGAGGGCAGGGCTGATGGGGCAGCGCCAACACTCCCAGGGCAGGGCTGAGGGGGCAGCACCAACACTCCGAGGGCAGGGCTGAGGAGGGCAGCACCAACACTCCGAGGGCAGGGCTGAGGGGGCAGCGCCAACACTCCGAGGGCAGGGCTGAGGGGGCAGCACCAACACTCCGAGGGCAGGGCTGAGGGGGCAGCACCAACACTCCGAGGGCAGGTCTGAGGGGGCAGCACCAACACTCCGAGGGCAGGGCTGAGGGGGCAGTGCCAACACTCCCAGGGCAGGGCTGAGGGGGCAGCGCCAACACTCCGAGGGCAGGGCTGAGGGGGCAGTGCCAACACTCCGAGGGCAGGGCTGATGGGGCAGCGCCAACACTCCCAGGGCAGGGCTGAGGGGGCAGCGCCAACACTCCGAGGGCAGGGCTGAGGGGGCAGCGCCAACACTTTGAGGGCAGGGCTGGGGGGCAGCGCCAACACTCGGAGGGCAGGGCTGAGGGGGCAGCGCCAACACTCCGAGGGCAGGGCAGAGGGGGCAGCGCCAACACACTGAGGGCAGGGCTGAGAGGGCAGCGCCAACACTCCGAGGGCAGGGCTGAGGGGGCAGCGCCAATGCTGGGATCCACCAACAATCTTCAAACAATTCAGCCCTCTCACCAGCCTCACAGAAACGCCCCATTCCCCAGACATGGCCCTGTTTATATTGAAGATGTACCTGAATAAAGGAGAGATGGTCCCTCTGTACCAGACTCTGGGTTTCTCCATCTATTAATGTAATCTGTTCCATCCTCTTGTTTAATGCTTCAGAACAGCTTCTAATCTGAGAGAGAGCTCGGAGCCCCTCCTCATCGATCAGTTTCAGTGCGTATTCTTCATCTTCTTCCAGCTGTCTCCTCCATTCAGAGAAGCTCTTCGATAGCTTTCCTTTCAGCTCATTGATTCGTGTCTGAAACCCAAACCAACTCTCATTACAAACGGCCCTTCCACACAGCTCTTACCCTGAGCACACGGCACTTTCCAGGGACGGGACAGTTTGTTTCGATCACTACTCAATCACCCGTTAAAGATGGACAAGCAGTGGGGGAGGGTCTACTGGGAGAGAAAACAGAGTTTAACGAGTGTTGCCTTGAGCCTTGAGTTTAATAGAAAGAGCACTGTATTTAGACTGTGTATGGCACTGCCACCTGGTCCATCCACACCTGGAGTGATGGGTCCAGTTTTGGTGCCCACACCTGGTGAAGGAGATTGAGACTCTGGAGAGGACGGTGGCCAGAATGACACGTAGTCTGATGGATTTTAGTTCTGAGGATCAGCTCCAAGAGGGAGGGCGATTTAGAGAAAGGCAGGCCGAGAGGGACATGATTGAGGTTTTTAAAATGATCGAGGGATTATTGGACTCACTCGTTGGGTGAGGTACTTGAGATGGATCGGGATGGTAGGACTAGAGGGCCTGTGTGTAAAATCCATAGGCACAGAGTTAGGTTAGACCCCAGAGTCCTCGATCTCTGGAACAAACTCCCTGAACACGTGGGGGGTATGGAGTCACTCCCACCCTTTGAAAGGGAGCTGGGGAGGAATTTCCCAGAGTTTGTCCTCAATTGTCTGCAGGTGTTTTTTCTCTCTTCTGTTTGCCTTTCCCAGGTGAGTACATGGTTCGGGGTGGATCAGTGGTGTGTGTGATTGAACCCTGTCTGCATGGGGCAGGCTCGCTGGGGCTAATGGTCTTTTCTTCCTCTTCCTTTCTATGTTCATCTGATACAGGCTTCAGGGCAAGTCTCCAACTCCCAGCCTCTGACTGTGTCTGTTTCAGTCAATCCAGTGCCCAAGTGATGTAATAATATTCCCTGGGAGGTGCAGGGAGAGTTAAGCAGCTCCCCCTCACATCAAACACACGGGGAACTCAGTGTAATCAGTGACTCGGCCCCAACACAACCAGCCTGGTTTGGAAGGCCTGTTTCTGATGTGCTCATTGACTCAGCGGGGAGAGAAACCCTTTCTAAATCCAGTCCCACTTTACCCACCTTTATTTCAGCTTCTGATCTCTCCAAGTCTCGCTGTTTGCTGGAACAATTCTGCTGGACTCCCCGAAGCCTCTCGATTTCTCTCTCCAATTCTTCCTGTAAAGGTGATTGGAAAGTGTTTAAAACAATAACAACAGCCTGCATTTATATTGTGCTTTTAACACAGTAAAACCTCCCAAGGCCCTTCACAGGAAGGTAATCAGACAAAAATTGACACCGAGCCAAAGAAGGGGACATTCGGACAGGTGACAAAATGATTGGTAAAAGAGATTGATTTTAAGGAGGAAATTAATGGAGGAGAGAGAGAGATGGAGAGGCGGAGAGATTTTGGATGAGCTCAAGTTTACGGAGGGTGGAGGATGGGAGGCCGACCAGGGAGCATTGGAATAGTCGAGTCTCCAGGTAACACATGGATGAGGGTTTCAGCAGCAGATGGACTGAGGCTGGGGCAGAGATGGGTGATATTACGGGGATGGAAGTAGCCAGCCTTAGTGATGGAGAGGACATGGGGACAGAAGCTCAGCTCCGGGTCGAATAGGATGGTGAGATTGCTGTAAGTCTGGTTCAGCCTGAGACAGTGGCCGGGGAGGGGGATGGAATCAGTAACGAGGGAACAGAGTTTGTGACGGAGGGGGTCTCAGACAATGTCTTCGATGTTCCTCATGTTTCAGTGGATGAAATTTCTGCTCATCTCAGACTGGATGTTGGATAAGCAGCGTGACCAATCAAAGGCAGTGGAGAGGTCGAGAGAGTTCGTGGTGAGGTCGAGCTGGGTGATGTCAGCGTACATGAGGTACCTGACATTCTGTTTTCTAAATGATGTCGCCAAGGGGCAGCATGTAAGTGAGAAATAGGAGGGGGCCAAGGATAGATCCTTGGGGGACTCCACAGGTAACAGTGCGGGAGTGGGAATAGAAGCCATTGCAGGAAATTCTCTGTCTATGACTGGAGAGGTGAGAGTGGAACCAGGCGAGGGCAGTCCCACTCAGCTGGACAACGGAGGAGAGGCTTTGAAGGAGGATGGTTGGTCAACCATGTCAAAGGCAGCAGACAGATCGAGATGGACGAGGAGGGATTGTGCACAACGGCCACAGTCACATAGGATCTCATTTGTGACTTTGATAAGGACCGTTTCAGTGCCGTGGCACAGATCGAAATCTGATTGGAGGGGTTCAAACGTGGAGTTGTGGGAAAGATGGGCTCATATTTTGGAGGCGACAACACGTTCAAAATCTTTGGAGAGCAAAAGGAGGTTGGAGATGGAGCGATAGTTTGCGAGGACAGAGGGGTCAAAGGTATGTTTGTTGAGGAGGGGGTGATGATGGGAGATCTGAAAGGGAGCTGGACAGTACCAGAGGAGAGGGAACTATTTGTAATATCAGCGACCATGGGGGCCAGGAAGGGAAGTTGGGTGGTCGGCAGAATAGTGGGATTGGGTGGAGGGAGCAGAAAGTGGGTCTCATGGACAAGATGAGCACGGAGATTGCAGGAGGGGAGTTAGGAGAGAAAATGGAGATGTGAGTTCAGGGCAAGGACAGGGGGGAAACTTGGGAGAAGATTGGTTTGGTCGGCGATGGGAAGGGAGGGAAGCAGCAGAGGCAGCTGAACGGATTGTCTCAATCTACCTGATAAAGAAGATCATGAGCTCCTTGCACTTGTTGTTGGAGGTGAGGGTGGAGGGGCAGGAGAGAGGGGTCTTGCTGATAGTGGAGAACAGAAGCCGGTGATTATCTTACATTCCAGGATAATCCTGGAGTAGTGAGCAGTTTTGACAGAGGAGGAATAAAAGGGATTGAAACTGGAATGTAAAAGGGAAATGATTCCGTTCCAGGAGTGACCCCACTGGGTGTGGATAGAAAGTGGTTTGGGGGATTCTCAGTGTCTGGGCCCTGAGCAGAAATATTCCCTTCTGTGACTCTCAGTAAAGAGGTGCTCCCTGCCCTGTATAAACTGAGGAACCACACACACACCGGCTTCTTTTCACACTGACTCACCGTGTGCTGCATTTTCACACGGACTCAGCTCCTCCATTTCCAGGAATCAGCCGAGGGGAAAGGGAGACAGACTCAGTCACACCAGCATTGCTCAAACACCAATTCCCTCTTGTTGTGAGAAACAGTTTCTCCCCCCAGCCCCTGAGTCTCCCCCCGTGGGTGTCCCTCACTCCCCCCACCGGTGATGGTCCTCTCCCTGCTGGTCAGATGGCAGAATACCCCAGCGTTACACAGGGCTACAACATGCTCTGCTCTACAGCCCTATGCCATGGAGGGCCAGTTCTCACAGGTGCCCACACAGTGAATTACTGAGCTCAACAGTGCCCTCATCAGGAGGGGCTGAGTGTGGGTGAGGGGCAGTCACCCTGGGCCACTCTCATACCCATCCCATTGCCCACCCTGTTCTCTCAGACAGACTGTAAGAGAAAGGGGACGGAGCAAATCTGACTGATGAAAAACAAACAGCCGTAAACCCAGACCCAGGGCAGCAAGAAAACACTGGGCTAAATCAGCACTGTCTGCAATCAGTTCGATTAATGTTGGTCATTAACAGGAAAACTCTCCCTCACTGTATTTAATATCAGGAATTGTGTCACTCACCTTAATTGCAGCTTGTGCCTGATCCAGGCTCAGCAGTGTGTGGGATTTATGTTTCCCTGTTGTTGCACAGGAAACACACACACACTCTGCATCATCTTCACAATAGAATTCAAGGACCTTCTTATGGTCAACGCACTGCCTGTCTGCAACATCAGCCACAGGTTCGATTAGGGTGTGTCCACTGAAGGCCTTGTTCAGCAGATGTGGTTTTAAATGACTGGAGCAAAAAGATGTTTCACATTTCAGACACGTCTTCACAGCTGGGGATGGATTCTCGACACAGTAATCACACACGACATCGGCTGGATCAGCTCCAGGCTCCATCCCTCCAGCACCTGAAGCAGCTTTCACACAGCACAAGAGAGACTGAGGAACCAGAGCAGGAAGTGAAATTCTTATAAACACCCGGTGCAGGGAGTGACGATGTTAGTTTCACTTTCATGATTCACTCTGTCTGAAGATTAACCCTTTCAGTCCTGCAGTAGCAGGTCAGAACCAAAATCAGTAAAACATGATTACAATTTTACAATCTGGAGCCAGAATACAGCAAACTGGGCTCAGTAAACACAAACCGAAAACTAATCAGCTCAGACCAGACCCAAAATGGTTTAAGAAACAAATTAAAACTGATATAAAGAGGAAAAAATAACCTTTACAAATCCTGCAGAGAGGAAGGTGAAGGAGATCTCTGGGAGGAATAGAAAAATATACAGAAAAAGTTAAAAGGTTCATCAGAGGGGCAAAGAGAGTTCAAACAATGCAAACCAGCAGAGGCTACAAGTCTCAGGAAACTCAACACGAAACATATCCAAACAACACAGAGCTGTGACCAACAAAGATAAAATAATGTTGGACAACAAATCCAAAACAGGAGAATACAGTCAGAGGAAGTCACGATCAGACTGTACAGGGTCTGGTCAGACCCACCACGAGTACTGTGTCCAGTTCTGGTCAGACCCACCTCAAGCACTGTGTCCAGTTCTGGTCAGCCCCACCTCGAGTACTGTGTCCAGTTCTGGTCAGACCCACCTCGAGTACTGTGTCCAGTTCTGGTCAGACCCACCTCGAGTACTGTGTCCAGTTCTGGTCAGACCCACCTCGAGTACTGTGTCCAGTTCTGGTCAGACCCACCTCGAGTACTGTGTCCAGTTCTGGTCAGACCCACCTCGAGTCCTGTGTTCAGTTCTGGTCAGACTCACCTCGAGTACTGTGTCCAGTTGTGGTCAGTCCCACCTCGAGTACTGTGTCCAGTTCTGGTCAGACCCACCTCAAGTACTGTGTCCAGTTCTGGTCAGACCCACTGTATCCAGTTCTGGTCACAGGAACATAGGGACGGAATAGCCTCTGCAGCCCCTCGAGACTGTTCCACAATGAAATTTGGTCCTGGCTAATCTGTATCTTAACTCCATTTACCCATCTTGGTTCTGTAACCCTTAATAACCTTGTCTAACAAATTCTACAAATTTCAGTTTTGAAATTTTCAATTGACCCCCAGCCTCAACAGCTTTTTGGGGGAGTGAGTTCCAGATTTCCACTCCCCATTGTGTGACGAACTGCTTCCTGACATCACCCCTGAATGACCGAGCTCTCATTTTAAGGTTCTGTCCCTAGACTAATGAACTAATTTGAAGGTTATGCCCCTTCTTATGGATTACTGCACCAGAGGAAATAGTTTCTCTCGATCTGGTTAAAAAGCAGGAACTCAAATATAGTAATCTCTGGATTACTCCCAGTGCCACGCACGAGTGAGTATTGGAATAGTCGGATAAGACAGGTTAATGCGTTGCTGGAGAAATGGTGCAGGAGTCAGAGCGTCAGATTCCTGGGGCATTGGGACCAGTTCTGGGGCAGGAGGGATCTGTTCAAAATGGACGGGTTGCACCTCAACAGAGCTGGGACCAATGTCCCCCCGGGCAGGTTAAAGAGTGCTGTGGGGGGAGGGTTTAAACAAATTTGGCAGGGGGATGGGCACCAGGAGGAAACATTAGAGAGGAGAAACAAGGTGCACAGAGGACTGGGAGGGAGACTAAAGAATAGTTCAGAAATAGGAGGGAGCAGATAGAGGGGTAAATGCGAGGCAGTTGAAGATGAGTTTAGAATGCGTGTGAATAAATGCAGGTATCGTGATCAATAAGGTTGGTGAGCTGCAGGCTCGAGTCACCACATGGGACTATGATATAGAGGCAATAACAGAGACCAGGCTCAAAGAAGGGGAGGATTGGGGACTTAATATCCTGGCTACAAGGTATTCAGGAAAGATAGGGAAGGAATGAAAGGAGTTGGCGGGAGGCGGGTGGGTGGTGGCAGTATTGATCGAGGAAACCGTTCTAGCACTGGAAATGGATGATGTATCTGAGGGTCAAAGAGAGAATCTATTTGGTTCGAATTAAGGAACAATAGAGGATCTATTACACCAATGGGTGTACACTATAGGGCACCAAATAGTGGGAAGGAGATAGAGGGGCAAATTTTCTGGCAAATTACAGAAAGATGCAAAAACTATCGAGTAGTGATAATGGGGGTTTTCAATTATCACAATATAGACTGGGATAGTAACAGTGTAAAGGGAAAAGAGGGGGAGAAAGGCAAGAAATGTGACAACATAAGAAGATAAGAACATAAGAAATAGGAGCAGGAGTAGGCCACATGGCCCCTCGAGCCTGCTCCGCCATTCAATCAGATCATGGCTGATCTTTGACCTCAACTCCACCTTCCTGCCCGATCCCCATATCCCTTGATTCCCCGAGAGTCCAAAAATCTGTCGATCTCAGCCTTGAATATATTCAACGACTGAGCATCAACAGCCCTCTGGGGCAGAGAATTCCAAAGATTCACATCCCTCTGAGTGAAGAAATTCCTCCTCATCTCGGTCCTAAATGGCTGACCCCTTATCCTAAGACGATGCTCCCTAGTTCTACACTCTCCAGCCAGGGAAACAGCCTCTCAGCATCCACCCTGTCAAGCCCCCTCAAAATCTTGTATGTTTCAATGAGATCACCTCTCATTCTTCTAAACTCCAGAGAGTATAGGCCCATTCTACTCAATCTCTCCTCATAGGACAACACTCTCATCCCAGGAATCAATCTAGTGAACCTTTGTTGCACCGCCTCTAAGGAGGGTAAGGAGACTAAAATTGTACAAAGTACTCCAGGTGAGGTCTCACCAAAGCCTGGCACAATTGAAGGAAGACTTCCTTACTCTTGTCCTCCAACCCCCTTGCAATAAAAGCGAACATACCATTTGCCTTCCGAATTGCTTGCTGTACCTGCAGGTTAACTTTCTGTGTTTCGTGGACGAGGACACCCAAATCCCTCTGAACACCAACATTTAATAGTTTCTCATCATTTAAAAAATATTCCCTTTTTCTATCCATCCTTCCAAAGTGAATAACCTCACATTTCCCCACATTATATTCCATCTGCCACCTTCTTGCCCACTCACTTAACCTGTTGATATCCCTTTGCAGACTCTCTGTGTCCTCCTCAAAGCTCACTTTCCCATCTAGCTTTGTATCGTCAGCAAACTTGGGTACATTACACTCGGTCCCTTCTTCTAAGTCATTAATATAGATTGTAAATAGCTGAGGCCCAAGCACTGATCCTTGCGGCACCCCACGAGTTACAACCTGCCAACCTGAAAATGACCCGTTTATCCCTACTCTCTGTTTTCTGTCCATTCACCAATCCTCTCTCCATGCTAATATATTATCCCCAACCCCATGAGCCCTTATCTTGTGTAACAACCTTTTATGTGGCACCTTATTGAATGCCTTTTGAAAATCCAAATAAACTACATCCACTGGTTCCCCTTTATCTAACTTGCCAGTTAGATCCTCAAAAAACTCTAGTCGATTTGTCAAACACGATTTCCCTTTCGTAAAACCATGTTGACTCTGCCGAATCATATTATGATTTTCTAAGTGCCCCATTACCACGTCCTTAACAATAGATTCCAGCATTTTCCCAACGACTGATGTCAGGCTAACTGGCCTGTAGTTCCCTGTCTTCTCTCTCCCTCCTTTCTTGAATAGCGGGGTTACATTTGCAACCTTCCAATCCACAGGGACCATTCTAGAATCTAGGGAATTTTGGAAGATCACAACCAATGCATCCACTATCTCTGCAGCCACCTCTTTTAGATCCCTAGGATGTTGGCCAGCAGGTCCAGGGGATTTGTTGGTTTTTACTCCCATTAATTTCTCCAGTACTTTTTTTTAACCAGTACTAATTACTTTAAGTTCCTCACTCTCATTCGACCCTTGGTTCCCCACTATTTCTGGTATGATTTTTTCGTCTTCTACTGTGAAGACAGATACAAAATTCTTGTTTAACGTCTCTGCCATTTCCTTATTCCCCATTATCATTTCTCCTGTCTCAGCCTTTTTTTTTCGTTCATGGGATGTGGGCCAGCATTTATTGCCCATCCTTAATTGCCCTTAAGAAGGTGGTGGTGAGCCGTCTTCTTGAACCGCTGCAGTCCGTATGGTGAAGGTTCTCCAACAGTTAGGTAGGGAGTTCCAGGATTTTGACCCAGCGACGATGAAGGAACGGCGATATATTTCCAAATCGGGATGGTGTGTGACTTGGAGGGGAACGTGCAGGTGGTGTTGTTCCCATGTGCCTGCTGCTCTTGTCCTTCTAGGTGGTAGAGGTCGCGGGTTTAGGAGGTGCTGTCGAAGAAGCCTTGGCGAGTTGCTGCAGTGCATCCTATGGATGGTACACACTGCAGCCACTGTGCGCCGGTGGTGAAGGGAGTGAATGTTTAGTGTGGTGGATGGGGTGCCAATCAAGCGGGCTGCTTTGTCCTGGATGGTGTCGAGCTTCTTGAGTGTTGTTGGAGCTGCAGGCTCCAGGCAAGTGGAGAGTATTCCATCACACTCCTGACTTGTGCCTTGTAGATGGTGGAAAGGCTTTGGGGAGTCAGGAGGTGAGTCACTCACCGCAGAATACCCAGCCTCTGACCTGCTCTTGTTGCCACAGTATTTATGTGGCTGGTCCAGTTAAGTTCAGCCTCTGAGGGACCCACATTTACTTTTGGTACTCTCTTCCTTTTTACATACTTGTCTTACAATCTGCTTTCATATTTCTTGTTAATTTACTCTCATATTCTACTTTCTCCCTCTTCATCATTTTTTTGGTCATCCTTTGCTGGTTTCTTTAACCTCTCCCAATCCTCAGGCTTACTACTCTTCGTGGCAATATTGCAAGCCTCTTCTTTTATTCTAATACAATCCTTAACTTCTTTAGTTAGTCACAGATGGATCACTTTTCCTGTGGGGCTTTTATTCCTCAATGAATAATCCCGCGGTTCACCGAATAATCCCGCGGTTCACCGAATAATCCCGCGGTTCACCGAATAATCTCGTGGTTCACCGCCCTCTCTCTCGTCGTTCACCACCCTCTCCCCTGGGTCTCCCCTCTCTCCTGTGTTTCACCGCCCTCTCCCGTGGGTCTCCGCGCTCTGCCAATTCTGACGGTTGTGCTGCCGCTGCTCTTTAACTCTTCTCCTCAGCCTCTCCCGTGGGTCTCCCCTCTCCCGTGGTTCTCCCCTCTCTCCCCTGGTTCTCCGCCCTCTCCCGTGGTTCTCCCCTCTCCCGTGGTTCTCCGCCCTCTCCCGTGGTTCTCCCCTCTCTCCCGTGGTTCTCCCCTCTCTCCCGTGGTTCTCCCCTCTCTCCCGTGGGTCTCCGCCCTCTCCCGTGGTTCTCCCCTCTCTCCCGTGGTTCTCCCCTCTCTCCCGTGGTTCTCCCCTCTCTCCCGTGGGTCTCCGCCCTCTCCCGTGGTTCTCCCCTCTCCCGTGGTTCTCCGCCCTCTCCCGTGGTTCTCCCCTCTCTCCCGTGGGTCTCCGCCCTCTCCCGTGGTTCTCCCCTCTCTCCCGTGGTTCTCCGCTCTCTCCCGTGGTTCTCCGCTCTCTCCGGTGGGTCTCCGCCCTCTCCCGTGGTTCTCCGCTCTCTCCGGTGGGTCTCCACACTCTCCCGTGGTTCTCCGCTCTCTCCCGTGGGTCTCCGCTCTCTCCCCTGGTTCTCCCCTCTCTCCCGTGGGTCTCCGCTCTCTCCCCTGGTTCTCCCCTCTCTCCCGTGGGTCTCCGCTCTCTCCCCTGGTTCTCCCCTCTCTCCCGTGGTTCTCCCCTCTCTCCCGTGGGTCTCCGCTCTCTCCCCTGGTTCTCCCCTCTCTCCCGTGGGTCTCTGCTCTCTCCCCTGGTGCTCCCCTCTCTCCCGTGGTTCTCCCCTCTCTCCCGTGGGTCTCCCCTCTCTCCCGTGGGTCTCCCCTCTCTCCCCGGGTTCTCCACTCTCTCCCGTGGGTCTCCGGTCTCTCCCCTGGTTCTCCCCTCTCTCCCGTGGGTCTCCGCTCTCTCCCCTGGTTCTCCGCCCTCTCCCGTGGTTCTCCCCTCTCTCCCGTGGTTCTCCGCTCTCTCCCGTGGTTCTCCCCGTTCTCCCGTGGTTCTCCCCTCTCTCCCGTGGTTCTCCGCTCTCTCCCGTGGTTCTCCCCTCTCTCCCGTGGTTCTCCCCTCTCTCCCGTGGGTCTCCGCCCTCTCCCGTGCGTCTCCCCTCTCTCCCGTGGGTCTCCCCCCTCTCCCGTGGTTCTCCCCTCTCTCCCGTGGTTCTCCCCTCTCTCCCCTGGTTCTCCGCCCTCTCCCGTGGTTCTCCCCTCTCTCCCCTGGTTCTCCGCCCTCTCCCGTGGTTCTCCCCTCTCTCCCGTGGTTCTCCGCTCTGTCCCCTGGTTCTCCGCCCTCTCCCGTGGTTCTCCCCTCTCTCCCCTGGTTCTCCCCTCTCTCCCGTGGTTCTCCCCTCTCTCCCCAGGTTCTCCCCTCTCTCCCGTGGTTCTCGCCGTTCTCCCGTGGTTCTCCGCCCTCTCCCGTGGTTCTCCCCTCTCTCCGCTGGTTCTCCGCCCTCTCCCGTGGTTCTCCCCTCTCTCCCCTGGTTCTCCCCTCTCTCCCCTGGTTCTCCCCTCTCTCCCGTGGTTCTCCCCTCTCTCCCGTGGTTCTCCCCTCTCTCCCGTGGTTCTCCCCTCTCTCCCGTGGTTCTCCCCTCTCTCCCGTGGTTCTCCCCGTTGTCCCGTGGTTCTCCACCCTCTCCCGTGGTTCTACCCTCTCTCCCGTGGTTCTCCACCCTCTCCCGTGGTTCTACCCTCTCTACCGTGGTTCTCCGCCCTCTCCCTTGGTTCTCCCCTCTCTCCCGTGGTTCTCCGCCCTCTCCCGTGGTTCTCCGCTCTCTCCCGTGGTTCTCCGCCCTCTTCCGTGGTTCTCCCCTCTCTCCCGCGGTTCTCCGCTCTCTCCCCTGGTTCTCCCCTCTCTCCCGTGGTTCTCCCCTCTCTCCCGTGGTTCTCCGCTCTCTCCCGTGGTTCTCCCCTCTCTCCCGTGGTTCTCCCCTCTCTCTCGTTGTTCGCCCCTCTCTCCCGTGGTTCTCCCCTCTCTCCCCTGGTTCTCCCCTCTCTCCCGTGCTTCTCCCCTCTCTCCCGTGGTTCTCCCCTCTCTCCCCTGGTTCTCCGCCCTCTCCCGTGGTTCTCCGCACTCTCCCCTGGTTCTCCGCCCTCTCCCGTGGTTCTCCGCTCTGTCCCCTGGTTCTCCGCCCTCTCCCGTGGTTCTCCGCCCTCTCCCCTGGTTCTCCCCTCTCTCCCGTGGGTCTCCGCTCTCTCCCCTGATTCTCCCCTCTCTCCCGTGCTTCTCCCCTCTCTCCCGTGGTTCTCCCCTCTCTCCCCTGGTTCTCCGCCCTCTCCCGTGGTTCTCCGCACTCTCCCTGGTTCTCCGCTCTCTCCCGTGGTTCTCCCCTCTCTCCCGTGGGTCTCCGCTCCCTCCCCTGGTTCTCCCCTCTCTCCCGTGGTTCTCCGCTCTCTCCCGTGGGTCTCCGCTCTCTCCCCTGGTTCTCCCCTCTCTCCCGTGGTTCTCCGTTCTCCCGTGGGTCTCCGCTCTCTCCCCTGGTTCTCCACTCTCTCCCGTGGTTCTCCGCTCTCTCCCGTGGGTCTCCGCTCTCTCCCCTGGTTCTCCCCTCTCTCCCGTGGGTCTCCGCTCTCTCCCCTGGTTCTCCCCTCTCTCCCGTGGTTCTCCGCTCTCTCCCGTGGTTCTCCCCGTTCTCCCGTGGTTCTCCCCTCTCTCCCGTCGGTCTCCGCCCTCTCCCGTGGTCCTCCCCTCTCTCCCCTGGTTCTCCGCCCTCTCCCGTGGTTCTCCCCTCTCTCCCGTGGTTCTCCCCGTTCTCCCGTGGTTCTCCCCTCTCCCGTGGTTCTCCCCTCTCTCCCCTGGTTCTCCGCCCTCTCCCCTGGTTCTCCCCGTTCTCCCGTGGTTCTCCCCTCTCTCCCCTGGTTCTCCCCTCTCTCCCCTGGTTCTCCCCTCTCTCCCCTGGTTCTCCGCCCTCTCTCGTGGTTCTCCCCTCTCTCCCGTGGTTCTCCCCTCTCCCGTGGTTCTCCGCCCTCTCCCGTGGTTCTCCCCGTTCTCCCGTGGTTCTCCGGCCTCTCCCGTGGGTCTCCCCTCTCCCCTGGTTCTCCCCCCTCACCCGTGGTTCTCCCCTCTCTCCCCTGGTTCTCCCCTCTCTCCCGTGGTTCTCCGCCCTCTCCCTTGGTTCTCCCCTCTCTCCCGCGGTTCTCCGCCCTCTCCCCTGGTTCTCCGCCCTCTCCCCTGGTTCTCCCCGTTCTCCCGTGGTTCTCCGCTCTCTCCCGTGGTTCTCCGCCCTCTCCCGTGGTTCTCCGCCCTCTCCCGTGGTTCTCCGCCCTCTCCCGCGGTTCTCCGCTCTCCCGTGGTTCTCCGCTCTCTCCCCTGGTTCTCCCCTCTCTCCCGCGGTTCTCCGCTCTCCCGTGGTTCTCCGCCCTCTCCCGTGGTTCTCCCCTCTCTCCCGTGGTTCTCCCCTCTCCCGTGGTTCTCCGCTCTTTCCCGTGGTTCTCCCCTCTCTCCCCTGGTTCTCCCCTCTCTCCCCTGGTTCTCCCCTCTCTCTCGTGGTTCGCCCCTCTCTCCCGTGGTTCTCCCCTCTCTCCCCTGGTTCTCCCCTCTCTCCCCTGGTTCTCCCCTCTCTCCCGTGGTTCTCCCCTCTCTCCCGTGGTTCTCTCCACTCACCCCTGATTCTCCCCTCTCTCTCGTGGTTCTCCCCGTTCTCCCGTGGTTCTCCGCCCTCTCCCGTGGTTCTCCCCTCTCTCCCGTGGTTCTCCCCTCTCTCCCGTGGTTCTCCCCTCTCTCCCCTGGTCCTCCCCTCTCTCCCGTGGGTCTCCGCTCTCTCCCCTGGTTCTCCCCTCTCTCCCGTGGTTCTACCCTCTCTCCCGTGGTTCTCCCCCCTCTCCCGTGTTTCTCCCCTCTCTCCCCTGGTTCTCCCCTCTCTACCGTGGTTCTCCGCCCTCTCCCTTGGTTCTCCCCTCTCTCCCGTGGTTCTCCGCCCTCTCCCGTGGTTCTCCGCTCTCTCCCGTGGTTCTCCGCCCTCTCCCGTGGTTCTCCCCTCTCTCCCGCGGTTCTCCGCTCTCTCCCCTGGTTCTCCCCTCTCTCCCGTGGTTCTCCGCTCTCTCCCGTGGTTCTCCCCTCTCCCGTGGTTCTCCGCTCTCTCCCGTGGTTCTCCCCTCTCCCGTGGTTCTCCGCCCTCTCCCGTGGTTCTCCCCTCTCTCCCGTGGTTCTCCCCTCTCCCGTGGTTCTCCGCCCTCTCCCGTGGTTCTCCCCGTTCTCCCCTGGTTCTCCCCTCTCTCCCCTGGTTCTCCCCTCTCTCCCGTGGTTCTCCCCTCTCCAGTGGTTCTCCGCTCTCTCCCGTGGTTCTCCCCTCTCCCGTGGTTCTCCGCCCTCTCCCGTGGTTCTCCCCGTTCTCCCCTGCTTCTCCCCTCTCTCCCGTGGTTCTCCCCTCTCCCGTGGTTCTCCGCCCTCTCCCGTGGTTCTCCCCGTTCTCCCCTGGTTCTCCCCTCTCTCCCCTGGTTCTCCCCTCTCTCCCCTGGTTCTCCCCTCTCCCGTGGATCTCCACTCTCTCCCGTGGTTCTCCGCCCTCTCCCGTGGTTCTCCCCTCTCTCCCGTGGTTCTCCCCTCTCTCCCGTGGTTCTCCCCTCTCTCCCGCGGTTCTCCGCTCTCCCGTGGATCTCCGCTCTCTCCTGTGGTTCTCCGCCCTCTCCCGTGGTTCTCCGCCCTCTCCCGTGGTTCTCCCCTCTCTCCCGTGGTTCTCCCCTCTCTCCCGTGGTTCTCCCCTCTCTCCCGTGGTTCTCCCCTCTCTCCCGTGGTTCTCCGCTCTCTCCCCTGGTTCTCCGCTCTCCGTGGTTCTCCGCCCTCTCCCGTGGTTCTCCCCTCTCTCCCGTGGTTCTCCCCTCTCCCGTGGTTCTCCGCTCTCTCCCGTGGTTCTCCCCCTCTCTCCCCTGGTTCTCCCCTCTCTCCCGTGGTTCTCCCCTCTCTCTCGTGGTTCGCCCCTCTCTCCCGTGGTTCTCCCCTCTCTCCCCTGGTTCTGCCCTCTCTCCCGTGGTTCTCCCCTCTCTCCCCTGGTTCTCCCCTCTCTCCCGTGGTTCTCCGCCCTCTCCCGTGGTTCTCCCCTCTCTCCCGTGGTTCTCCCCTCTCTCCCGTGGTTCTCCCCTCTCTCCCCTGGTCCTCCCCTCTCTCCCGTGGGTCTCCGCTCTCTCCCCTGGTTCTAACCTCTCTCCCGTGGTTCTCCCCCCTCTCCCGTGTTTCTCCCCTCTCTACCGTGGTTCTCCGCCCTCTCCCTTGGTTCTCCCCTCTCTCCCGTGGTTCTCCGCCCTCTCCCGTGGTTCTCCGCCCTCTTCCGTGGTTCTCCCCTCTCTCCCGCGGTTCTCCGCTCTCTCCCCTGGTTCTCCCCTCTCTCCCGTGGTTCTCCGCTCTCTCCTGTGGTTCTCCCCTCTCCCGTGGTTCTCCGCTCTCTCCCGTGGTTCTCCCCTCTCCCGTGGTTCTCCGCCCTCTCCCGTGGTTCTCCCCGTTCTCCCGTGGTTCTCCCCTCTCTCCCCTGGTTCTCCCCTCTCTCCCGTGGTTCTCCCCTCTCCCGTGGTTCTCCGCTCTCTCCCGTGGTTCTCCCCTCTCTCCCCTGGTTCTCCCCTCTCTCCCGTGGTTCTCCCCTCTCTCTCGTTGTTCGCCCCTCTCTCCCGTGGTTCTCCCCTCTCTCCCCTGGTTCTCCCCTCTCTCCCGTGGTTCTCCCCTCTCTCCCGTGGTTCTCCCCTCTCTCCCCTTGTTCTCCGCCCTCTCCCGTGGTTCTCCGCACTCTCCCCTGGTTCTCCGCCCTCTCCCGTGGTTCTCCGCCCTCTCCCGTGGTTCTCCCCTCTCTCCCCTGGTTCTCCCCTCTCTCCCCTGGTTCTCCCCTCTCTCCCCTGGTTCTCCGCCCTCTCCCGTGGTTCTCCGCACTCTCCCCTGGTTCTCCGCTCTCTCCCGTGGTTCTCCCCTCTCTCCCGTGGGTCTCCGCTCTCTCCCCTGGTTCTCCCCTCTCTCCCGTGGTTCTCCGCTCTCTCCCGTGGGTCTCCGCTCTTTCCCCTGATTCTCCCCTCTCTCCCGTGGTTCTCCGTTCTCCCGTGGGTCTCCGCTCTCTCCCCTGGTTCTCCCCTCTCTCCCGTGGGTCTCCGCTCTCTCGCCTGGTTCTCCCCTCTCTCCCGTGGGTCTCCGCTCTCTCCCGTGGTTCTCCCCGTTCTCCCGTGGTTCTCCCCTCTCCCGTGGTTCTCCCCTCTCCCGTGGTTCTCCCCTCTCTCCCCTGGTTCTCCGCCCTCTCCCCTGGTTCTCCCCTCTCTCCCGTGGTTCTCCCCTCTCTCCCCTGGTTCTCCGCCCTCTCCCGTGGTTCTCCGCACTCTCCCCTGGTTCTCCGCCCTCTCCCGTGGTTCTCCGCTCTGTCCCCTGGTTCTCCGCCCTCTCCCGTGGTTCTCCGCCCTCTCCCCTGGTTCTCCCCTCTCTCCCCTTGTTCTCCCCTCTCTCCCCTGGTTCTCCGCCCTCTCCCGTGGTTCTCCGCACTCTCCCCTGGTTCTCCGCTCTCTCCCGTGGTTCTCCCCGTTCTCCCGTGGTTCTCCCCTCTCCCGTGGTTCTCCCCTCTCCCGTGGTTCTCCCCTCTCTCCCCTGGTTCTCCGCCCTCTCCCCTGGTTCTCCCCTCTCTCCCGTGGTTCTCCCCTCTCTCTCCTGGTTCTCCGCCCTCTCCCGTGGTTCTCCGCACACTCCCCTGGTTCTCCGCCCTCTCCCGTGGTTCTCCGCTCTGTCCC
This sequence comes from Heptranchias perlo, assembly GCF_035084215.1. NCBI lineage: Eukaryota > Metazoa > Chordata > Chondrichthyes > Hexanchiformes > Hexanchidae > Heptranchias > Heptranchias perlo. The sequence continues at coordinate 261,207 of NW_027139187.1, forward strand.
CTGGTTCTCCGCCCTCTCCCGTGGTTCTCCCCTCTCTCCCCTGGTTCTCCGCCCTCTCCCGTGGTTCTCCCCTCTCTCCCGTGGTTCTCCCCTCTCTCCCGTGGTTCTCCCCTCTCTCCCGTGGTTCTCCGCTCTCTCCCCTGGTTCTCCGCTCTCCCGTGGTTCTCCGCCCTCTCCCGTGGTTCTCCCCTCTCTCCCGTGGTTCTCCCCCTCTCCCGTGGTTCTCCGCTCTCTCCCGTGGTTCTCCCTCTCTCCCCTGGTTCTCCCCTCTCTCCCGTGGTTCTCCCCTCTCTCTCGTGGTTCGCCCCTCTCTCCCGTGGTTCTCCCCTCTCTCCCCTGGTTCTGCCCTCTCTCCCGTGGTTCTCCCCTCTCTCCCCTGGTTCTCCCTCTCTCCCGTGGTTCTCCGCCCTCTCCCGTGGTTCTCCCCTCTCTCCCGTGGTTCTCCCCTCTCTCCCGTGGTTCTCCCCTCTCTCCCCTGGTCCTCCCCTCTCTCCCGTGGGTCTCCGCTCTCTCCCCTGGTTCTAACCTCTCTCCGTGGTTCTCCCCCTCTCCCGTGTTTCTCCCCTCTCTACCGTGGTTCTCCGCCCTCTCCCTTGGTTCTCCCCTCTCTCCCGTGCTTCTCCGCCCTCTCCCGTGGTTCTCCGCCCTCTTCCGTGGTTCTCCCCTCTCTCCCGCGGTTCTCCGCTCTCTCCCCTGGTTCTCCCCTCTCTCACCGTGGTTCTCCGCTCTCTCCTGTGGTTCTCCCCTCTCCCGTGGTTCTCCGCTCTCTCCCGTGGTTCTCCCCTCTCCCGTGTTCTCCGCCCTCTCCCGTGGTTCTCCCCGTTCTCCCGTGGTTCTCCCCCTCTCTCCCCTGGTTCTCCCCTCTCTCCCGTGGTTCTCCCCTCTCCCGTGGTTCTCCGCTCTCTCCGTGGTTCTCCCCTCTCTCCCCTGGTTCTCCCCTCTCTCCGTGGTTCTCCCCTCTCTCTCGTTGTTCGCCCCTCTCCTCCCGTGGTTCTCCCCTCTCTCCCCTGGTTCTCCCCTCTCTCCGTGTTTCTCCCCTCTCTCCCGTGGTTCTCCCCTCTCTCCCCTGTTCTCCGCCCTCTCCCGTGGTTCTCCGCACTCTCCCCTGGTTCTCCGCCCTCTCCCGTGGTTCTCCGCCCTCTCCCGTGGTTCTCCCCTCTCTCCCCTGGGTTCTCCCCTCTCTCCCCTGGTTCTCCCCTCTCTCCCCTGGTTCTCCGCCCTCTCCCGTGGTTCTCCGCACTCTCCCCTGGTTCTCCGCTCTCTCCCGTGGTTCTCCCCTCTCTCCCGTGGGTCTCCGCTCTCTCCCCTGGTTCTCTCCCTCTCTCCCGTGGTTCTCCGCTCTCTCCCGTGGGTCTCCGCTCTTTCCCCTGATTCTCCCCTCTCTCCCGTGGTTCTCCGTTCTCCCGTGGGTCTCCGCTCTCTCCCCTGGTTCTCCCCTCTCTCCCGTGGGTCTCCGCTCTCTCGCCTGGTTCTCCCCTCTCTCCCGTGGGTCTCCGCTCTCTCCCGTGGTTCTCCCCGTTCTCCCGTGGTTCTCCCCTCTCCCGTGGTCTCCCCTCTCCCGTGGTTCTCCCCTCTCTCCCCTGGTTCTCCGCCCTCTCCCCTGGTTCTCCCCTCTCTCCCGTGGTTCTCCCCTCTCTCCCCTGGTTCTCCGCCCTCTCCGTGGTTCTCCGCACTCTCCCCTGGTTCTCCGCCCTCTTCCCGTGGTTCTCCGCTCTGTCCCCTGGTTCTCCGCCCTCTCCCGTGGTTCTCCGCCCTCTCCCCTGGTTCTCCCCTCTCTCCCCTTGTTCTCCCCTCTCTCCCCTGGTTCTCCGCCCTCTCCCGTGGTTCTCCGCACTCTCCCCTGGTTCTCCGCTCTCTCCCGTGGTTCTCCCCGTTCTCCCGTGGTTCTCCCCTCTCCCGTGGTTCTCCCCTCTCCCGTGGTTCTCCCTCTCTCCCCTGGTTCTCCGCCCTCCCCCTGGTTCTCCCCTCTCTTCCGTGGTTCTCCCCCTCTCTCTCCTGGTTCTCCGCCCTCTCCCGTGGTTCTCCGCACACTCCCCTGGTTCTCCGCCCTCTCCCGTGGTTCTCCGCTCTGTCCCCTGGTTCTCCGCCCTCTCCCGTGTTCTCCGCCCTCTTCCCCTGGTTCTCCCCTCTCTCCCCTGGTTCTCCCCTCTCTCCCCTGGTTCTCCGCCCTCTCCCCTGGTTCTCCGCCCTCCTCCCGTGGTTCTCCCCTCTCTCCCGTGGTTCTCCCCTCTCTCCCGTGGTTCTCCGCTCTCTCCCCTGGTTCTCCGCTCTCTCCCGTGGTTCTCCGCCCTCTCCCCGTGGGTTCTCCCCTCTCTCCCGTGGTTCTCCCCTCTCCGTGGTTCTCCGCTCTCATCCCGTGGTTCTCCCCTCTCTCCCCTGGTTCTCCCTCCTCTCCCGTGGTTCTCCCCTCTCTCTCGTGGTTCGCCCCCTCTCTCCCGTGGTTCTCCCCCTCTCTCCCCTGGTTCTGCCCTCTCTCCGTGGTTCTCCCCTCTCTCCCCTGGTTCTCCCCTCTCTCCCGTGGTTCTCCGCCCTCTCCGTGGTTCTCCCCTCTCTCCCGTGGTTCTCCCTCTCTCCCGTGGTTCTCCCCTCTCTCCCCTGGTCCTCCCCTCTCTCCCGTGGTCTCCGCTCTCTCCCCTGGTTCTAACCTCTCTCCCGTGGTTCTCCCCCCTCTCCCGTGTTTCTCCCCTCTCTACCGTGGTTCTCCGCCCTCTCCCTTGGTTCTCCCCTCTCTCCCGTGGTTCTCCGCCCTCTCCCGTGGTTCTCCGCCCTCTTCCGTGGTTCTCCCCTCTCTCCCGCGGTTCTCCGCTCTCTCCCCTGGTTCTCCCCTCTCTCCCGTGGTTCTCCGCTCTCTCCTGTGGTTCTCCCCTCTCCCGTGGTTCTCCGCTCTCTCCCGTGGTTCTCCCCTCTCCGTGGTTCTCCGCCCTCTCCCGTGGTTCTCCCCGTTCTCCCGTGGTTCTCCCCTCTCTCCCCTGGTTCTCCCCTCTCTCCCGTGGTTCTCCCCCTCTCCCGTGGTTCTCCGCTCTCTCCCGTGGTTCTCCCCTCTCTCCCCTGGTTCTCCCCTCTCTCCCGTGGTTCTCCCCTCTCTCTCGTTGTTCGCCCTCTCTCCCGTGGTTCTCCCCTCTCTCCCCTGGTTCTCCCCTCTCTCCCGTGGTTCTCCCCTCTCTCCCGTGGTTCTCCCCTCTCTCCCCTGGTTCTCCGCCCTCTCCCGTGGTTCTCCGCACTCTCCCCTGGTTCTCCGCCCTCTCCCGTGGTTCTCCGCCCTCTCCCGTGGTTCTCCCCTCTCTCCCCTGGTTCTCCCCTCTCTCCCCTGGTTCTCCCCTCTCTCCCCTGGTTCTCCGCCCTCTCCCGTGGTTCTCCGCACTCTCCCCTGGTTCTCCGCTCTCTCCCGTGGTTCTCCCCTCTCTCCCGTGGGTCTCCGCTCTCTCCCCTGGTTCTCCCCTCTCTCCCGTGGTTCTCCGCTCTCTCCCGTGGGTCTCCGCTCTTTCCCCTGATTCTCCCCTCTCTCCCGTGGTTCTCCGTTCTCCCGTGGGTCTCCGCTCTCTTCCCTGGTTCTCCCCTCTCTCCCGTGGGTCTCCGCTCTCTCGCCTGGTTCTCCCCTCTCTCCCGTGGGTCTCCGCTCTCTCCCGTGGTTCTCCCCGTTCTCCCGTGGTTCTCCCCTCTCCCGTGGTTCTCCCCTCTCCCGTGGTTCTCCCCTCTCTCCCCTGGTTCTCCGCCCTCTCCCCTGGTTCTCCCCTCTCTCCCGTGGTTCTCCCCTCTCTCCCCTGGTTCTCCGCCCTCTCCCGTGGTTCTCCGCACTCTCCCCTGGTTCTCCGCCCTCTCCCGTGGTTCTCCGCTCTGTCCCCTGGTTCTCCGCCCTCTCCCGTGGTTCTCCGCCCTCTCCCCTGGTTCTCCCCTCTCTCCCCTTGTTCTCCCCTCTCTCCCCTGGTTCTCCGCCCTCTCCCGTGGTTCTCCGCACTCTCCCCTGGTTCTCCGCTCTCTCCCGTGGTTCTCCCCGTTCTCCCGTGGTTCTCCCCTCTCCCGTGGTTCTCCCCTCTCCCGTGGTTCTCCCCTCTCTCCCCTGGTTCTCCGCCCTCTCCCCTGGTTCTCCCCTCTCTCCCGTGGTTCTCCCCTCTCTCTCCTGGTTCTCCGCCCTCTCCCGTGGTTCTCCGCACACTCCCCTGGTTCTCCGCCCTCTCCCGTGGTTCTCCGCTCTGTCCCCTGGTTCTCCGCCCTCTCCCGTGGTTCTCCGCCCTCTCCCCTGGTTCTCCCCTCTCTCCCCTGGTTCTCCCCTCTCTCCCCTGGTTCTCCGCCCTCTCCCGTGGTTCTCCGCACTCTCCCCTGGTTCTCCGCTCTCTCCCGTGGTTCTCCCCTCTCTCCCGTGGGTCTCCGCACTCTCCCCTGGTTCTCCGCTCTCTCCCGTGGTTCTCCCCTCTCTCCCGTGGTTCTCCGCTCTCTCCCGTGGGTCTCCGCTCTCTCCCCTGGTTCTCCCCTCTCTCCCGTGGTTCTCCGTTCTCCCGTGGGTCTCCGCTCTCTCCCCTGGTTCTCCACTCTCTCCCGTGGTTCTCCGCTCTCTCCCGTGGGTCTCCGCTCTCTCCCCTGGTTCTCCCCTCTCTCCCGTGGGTCTCCGCTCTCTCCCCTGGTTCTCCCCTCTCTCCCGTGGTTCTCCGCCCTCTCCCGTGGTCCTCCCCTCTCTCCCGTCGTTCTCCCCTCTCTCCCCTGGTTCTCCGCCCTCTCCCGTGGTTCTCCCCTCTCTCCCGTGGTTCTCCCCTCTCTCCCGTGGTTCTCCCCGTTCTCCCGTGGTTCTCCCCTCTCCCGTGGTTCTCCCCTCTCTCCCCTGGTTCTCCGCCCTCTCCCCTGGTTCTCCCCGTTCTCCCGTGGTTCTCCCCTCTCTCCCGTGGTTCTCCCCTCTCTCCCCTGGTACTCCCCTCTCTCCCGTGGTTCTCCCCTCTCTCCCGTGGTTGTCCCCTCTCTCCCGTGGTTCTCCCCTCTCTCCTCTGGTTCTCCCCTCTCTCTCGTGTTTCTCCCCGTTCTCCCGTGGTTCACCGCCCTCTCCCGTGGTTCTCCCCTCTCTCCCCTGGTTCTCCGCCCTCTCCCCTGGTTCTCCCCGTTCTCCCGTGGTTCTCCCCTCTCTCCCGTGGTTGTCCCCTCTCTCCCGTGGTTCTCCCCTCTCTCCCCTGGTTCTCCCCTCTCTCCCGTGGTTCTCCCCGTTCTCCCGTGGTTCTCCGCCCTCTCCCGTGGGTCTCCCCTCTCCCCTGGTTCTCCCCCCTCACCCGTGGTTCTCCCCTCTCTCCCCTGGTTCTCCCCTCTCTCCCCTGGTTCTCCGCCCTCTCCCTTGGTTCTCCCCTCTCTCCCGCGGTTCTCCGCCCTCTCCCCTGGTTCTCCGCCCTCTCCCCTGGTTCTCCCCGTTCTCCCGTGGTTCTGCGCTCTCTCCCGTGGTTCTCCGCCCTCTCCCGTGGTTCTCCCCTCTCTCCCGTGGTTCTCCCCTCTCCCGTGGTTCTCCCCTCTCTCCCCTGGTTCTCCGCCCTCTCCCCTGGTTCTCCCCTCTCTCCCGTGGTTCTCCCCTCTCTCCCCTGGTTCTCCGCCCTCTCCCGTGGTTCTCCGCACTCTCCCCTGGTTCTCCGCCCTCTCCCGTGGTTCTCCGCTTTGTCCCCTGGTTCTCCGCCCTCTCCCGTGGTTCTCCGCCCTCTCCCGTGGTTCTCCGCTCTGTCCCCTGGTTCTCCGCCCTCTCCCGTGGTTCTCCCCTCTCTCCCGTGGGTCTCCGCACTCTCCCCTGGTTCTCCGCTCTCTCCCGTGGTTCTCCCCTCTCTCCCGTGGTTCTCCGCTCTCTCCCGTGGGTCTCCGCTCTCTCCCCTGGTTCTCCCCTCTCTCCCGTGGTTCTCCGTTCTCCCGTGGGTCTCCGCTCTCTCCCCTGGTTCTCCACTCTCTCCCGTGGTTCTCCGCTCTCTCCCGTGGGTCTCCGCTCTCTCCCCTGGTTCTCCCCTCTCTCCCGTGGGTCTCCGCTCTCTCCCCTGGTTCTCCCCTCTCTCCCGTGGTTCTCCGCCCTCTCCCGTGGTCCTCCCCTCTCTCCCGTCGTTCTCCCCTCTCTCCCCTGGTTCTCCGCCCTCTCCCGTGGTTCTCCCCTCTCTCCCGTGGTTCTCCCCTCTCTCCCGTGGTTCTCCCCGTTCTCCCATGGTTCTCCCCTCTCCCGTGGTTCTCCCCTCTCTCCCCTGGTTCTCCGCCCTCTCCCCTGGTTCTCCCCGTTCTCCCGTGGTTCTCCCCTCTCTCCCGTGGTTCTCCCCTCTCTCCCCTGGTACTCCCCTCTCTCCCGTGGTTCTCCCCTCTCTCCCGTAGTTCTCCCCTCTCTCCCCTGGTTCTCCGCCCTCTCCCCTGGTTCTCCCCGTTCTCCCGTGGTTCTCCCCTCTCTCCCGTGGTTCTCCCCTCTCTCCCCTGGTACTCCCCTCTCTCCCGTGGTTCTCCCCTCTCTCCCGTGGTTCTCCCCTCTCCCGTGGTTCTCCGCTCTCTCCCCTGGTTCTCCCCTCTCTCCCGCGGTTCTCCGCTCTCCCGTGGTTCTCCGCCCTCTCCCGTGGTTCTCCCCTCTCTCCCGTGGTTCTCCCCTCTCTCCCGTGGTTCTCCCCTCTCTCCCCTGGTTCTCCCCTCTCTCCCGTGGTTCTCCCCTCTCTCCCCTGGTTCTCCCCTCTCTCCCCTGGTTCTCCCCTCTCTCCCGTGGTTCTCCCCTCTCTCCCGTGGTTCTCCCCTCTCTCCCGTGGTTCTCCCCACACTCCCCTGGTTCTCCCCTCTCTCTCGTGGTTCTCCCCGTTCTCCCGTGGTTCTCCGCCCTCTCCCGTGGTTCTCCCCTCTCTCCCGTGGTTCTCCCCTCTCTCCCGTGGATCTCCCCTCTCTCCCGTGGTTCTCCCCTCTCTCCCCTGGTTCTCCCCTCTCTCGCGTGGTTCTCCCCTCTCCCGTGGTTCTCCGCCCTCTCCCGTGGTTCTCCCCGTTCTCCCGTGGTTCTCCCCTCTCTCCTCTCTCCCGTGGTTCTCTCCTCTCCCGTGGTTCTCCGCTCTCTCCCGTGGTTCTCCCCTCTCTCCCCTGGTTCTCCCCTCTCTCCCGTGGTTCTCCCCTCTCCCGTGGTTCTCCCCTCTCTCCCGTGGTTCTCCCCTCTCTCTCGTGGTTCGCCCCTCTCTCCCGTGGTTCTCCCTCTCTCCCCTGGTTCTCCCCTCTCTCCCGTGTTTCTCCCCTCTCTCCCCTGGTTCTCCCCTCTCTCCCCTGGTTCTCCCCTCTCTCCCGTGGTTCTCCCCTCTCTCCCGCGGTTCTCCCCTCTCTCCAGTGGTTCTCCCCTCTCTCCCGTGGTTCTCCCCGTTCTCCCGTGGTTCTCCCCGTTCTCCCGTGGTTCTCGTCTCTCTCCAGTGGTTCTCCCCTCTCTCCCGTGGTTCTCCCCGTTCTCCCGTGGTTCTCCCCCGTTCTCCCGTGGTTCTCGCCTCTCTCCAGTGGTTCTCCCCTCTCTCCCGTGGTTCTCCCCTCTCTCCCGTGGTTCTCCCCTCTCTCCCCTGGTTCTCCCCTCTCTCCCCTGGTTCTCCCCTCTCTCCCCTGGTTCTCCCCTCTCTCCCCTGGTTCTCCCCTCTCTCCCGTGGTTCTCCCCTCTCCCGTGGTTCTTCTCTCTCTCCCGTGGTTCTCCCCTCTCTCTCGTGGTTCGCCCCTTTCTCCGTGGTTCTCCCTCTCTCCCCTGGTTCTCCCCTCTCTCCCGTGGTTCTCCCCTCTCTCCCCTGGTTCTCCCCTCTCTCCCCTGGTTCTCCCCTCTCTCCCGTGGTTCTCCCCTCTCTCCCGCGGTTCTCCCCTCTCTCCAGTGGTTCTCCCCTCTCTCCCGTGGTTCTCCCCGTTCTCCCGTGGTTCTCCCCGTTCTCCCGTGGTTCTCGCCTCTCTCCAGTGGTTCTCCCCTCTCTCCCGTGGTTCTCCCCTCTCTCCCCTGGTTCTCCCCTCTCTCCCCTGGTTCTCCCCTCTCTCCCGTGGGTCTCCGCTCTCTCCCCTGGTTCTCCCCTCTCTCCCGTGGTTCTCCCCGTTCTCCCGTGGTTCTCCCCGTTCTCCCGTGGTTCTCGCCTCTCTCCAGTGGTTCTCCCCTCTCTCCCGTGGTTCTCCCCTCTCTCCCGTGGTTCTCCCCTCTCTCCCCTGGTTCTCCCCTCTCTCCCCTGGTTCTCCCCTCTCTCCCCTGGTTCTCCCCTCTCTCCCGTGGGTCTCCGCTCTCTCCCCTGGTTCTCCCCTCTCTCCCGTGGTTCTCCCCTCTCTCCCGTGGTTCTCCCCTCTCTCCCGTGGTTCTCCCCTCTCTCCCGTGGTTCTCCCCTCTCTCCCGTGGTCCTCCCCTCTCTCCCGTGGTTCTCCGCCCTCTCCCGTGGTTCTCCCCTCTCTCCCGTGGTTCTCCCCTCTCTCCCGTGGTTCTCCCCCTCTCCCGTGGTTCTCCCCTCTCCCGTGGTTCTCCCCTCTCTCCCGTGGTTCTCCGCCCTCTCTCCCCTGGTTCTCCCCTCTCTCCCGTGGTTCTCCTCTCTCCCCTGGTTCTCCCCTCTCTCCCGTGGTTCTCCCCTCTCTCCCGTGGGTCTCCGCCCTCTCCCGTGGGTCTCCCCTCTCTCCCGTGGGTCTCCCCTCTCCCGTGGTTCTCCTCTCTCCCGTGGTTCTCCGCCCTCTCCCGTGGTTCTCCGCCCTCTCCCGTGGTTCTCCCCTCTCTCCCGTGGTTCTCCTCCCTCTCCCGTGGTTCTCCGCACTCTCCCCTGGTTCTCCGCCCTCTCCCGTGGTTCTCCGCTTTGTCCCCTGGTTCTCCGCCCTCTCCCGTGGTTCTCCGCCCTCTCCCGTGGTTCTCCGCTCTGTCCCCTGGTTCTCCGCCCTCTCCCGTGGTTCTCCCCTCTCTCCCGTGGGTCTCCGCACTCTCCCCTGGTTCTCCGCTCTCTCCCGTGGTTCTCCCCTCTCTCCCGTGGTTCTCCGCTCTCTCCCGTGGGTCTCCGCTCTCTCCCCTGGTTCTCCCCTCTCTCCCGTGGTTCTCCGTTCTCCCGTGGGTCTCCGCTCTCTCCCCTGGTTCTCCACTCTCTCCCGTGGTTCTCCGCTCTCTCCCGTGGGTCTCCGCTCTCTCCCCTGGTTCTCCCCTCTCTCCCGTGGGTCTCCGCTCTCTCCCCTGGTTCTCCCCTCTCTCCCGTGGTTCTCCGCCCTCTCCCGTGGTCCTCCCCTCTCTCCCGTCGTTCTCCCCTCTCTCCCCTGGTTCTCCGCCCTCTCCCGTGGTTCTCCCCTCTCTCCCGTGGTTCTCCCCTCTCTCCCGTGGTTCTCCCCGTTCTCCCATGGTTCTCCCCTCTCCCGTGGTTCTCCCCTCTCTCCCCTGGTTCTCCGCCCTCTCCCCTGGTTCTCCCCGTTCTCCCGTGGTTCTCCCCTCTCTCCCGTGGTTCTCCCCTCTCTCCCCTGGTACTCCCCTCTCTCCCGTGGTTCTCCCCTCTCTCCCGTGGTTCTCCCCTCTCTCCCCTGGTTCTCCGCCCTCTCCCCTGGTTCTCCCCGTTCTCCCGTGGTTCTCCCCTCTCTCCCGTGGTTCTCCCCTCTCTCCCCTGGTACTCCCCTCTCTCCCGTGGTTCTCCCCTCTCTCCCGTGGTTCTCCCCTCTCCCGTGGTTCTCCGCTCTCTCCCCTGGTTCTCCCCTCTCTCCCGCGGTTCTCCGCTCTCCCGTGGTTCTCCGCCCTCTCCCGTGGTTCTCCCCTCTCTCCCGTGGTTCTCCCCTCTCTCCCGTGGTTCTCCCCTCTCTCCCCTGGTTCTCCCCTCTCTCCCGTGGTTCTCCCCTCTCTCCCCTGGTTCTCCCCTCTCTCCCCTGGTTCTCCCCTCTCTCCCGTGGTTCTCCCCTCTCTCCCGTGGTTCTCCCCTCTCTCCCGTGGTTCTCCCCACACTCCCCTGGTTCTCCCCTCTCTCTCGTGGTTCTCCCCGTTCTCCCGTGGTTCTCCGCCCTCTCCCGTGGTTCTCCCCTCTCTCCCGTGGTTCTCCCCTCTCTCCCGTGGATCTCCCCTCTCTCCCGTGGTTCTCCCCTCTCTCCCCTGGTTCTCCCCTCTCTCGCGTGGTTCTCCCCTCTCCCGTGGTTCTCCGCCCTCTCCCGTGGTTCTCCCCGTTCTCCCGTGGTTCTCCCCTCTCTCCTCTCTCCCGTGGTTCTCTCCTCTCCCGTGGTTCTCCGCTCTCTCCCGTGGTTCTCCCCTCTCTCCCCTGGTTCTCCCCTCTCTCCCGTGGTTCTCCCCTCTCCCGTGGTTCTCCCCTCTCTCCCGTGGTTCTCCCCTCTCTCTCGTGGTTCGCCCCTCTCTCCCGTGGTTCTCCCTCTCTCCCCTGGTTCTCCCCTCTCTCCCGTGGTTCTCCCCTCTCTCCCCTGGTTCTCCCCTCTCTCCCCTGGTTCTCCCCTCTCTCCCGTGGTTCTCCCCTCTCTCCCGCGGTTCTCCCCTCTCTCCAGTGGTTCTCCCCTCTCTCCCGTGGTTCTCCCCGTTCTCCCGTGGTTCTCCCCGTTCTCCCGTGGTTCTCGTCTCTCTCCAGTGGTTCTCCCCTCTCTCCCGTGATTCTCCCCTCTCTCCCCTGGTTCTCCCCTCTCTCCCCTGCTTCTGCCCTCTCTCCCGTGGGTCTCCGCTCTCTCCCCTGGTTCTCCCCTCTCTCCCGTGGTTCTCCCCGTTCTCCCGTGGTTCTCCCCGTTCTCCCGTGGTTCTCGCCTCTCTCCAGTGGTTCTCCCCTCTCTCCCGTGGTTCTCCCCTCTCTCCCGTGGTTCTCCCCTCTCTCCCCTGGTTCTCCCCTCTCTCCCCTGGTTCTCCCCTCTCTCCCCTGGTTCTCCCCTCTCTCCCCTGGTTCTCCCCTCTCTCCCGTGGTTCTCCCCTCTCCCGTGGTTCTTCTCTCTCTCCCGTGGTTCTCCCCTCTCTCTCGTGGTTCGCCCCTTTCTCCCGTGGTTCTCCCTCTCTCCCCTGGTTCTCCCCTCTCTCCCGTGGTTCTCCCCTCTCTCCCCTGGTTCTCCCCTCTCTCCCCTGGTTCTCCCCTCTCTCCCGTGGTTCTCCCCTCTCTCCCGCGGTTCTCCCCTCTCTCCAGTGGTTCTCCCCTCTCTCCCGTGGTTCTCCCCGTTCTCCCGTGGTTCTCCCCGTTCTCCCGTGGTTCTCGCCTCTCTCCAGTGGTTCTCCCCTCTCTCCCGTGGTTCTCCCCTCTCTCCCCTGGTTCTCCCCTCTCTCCCCTGGTTCTCCCCTCTCTCCCGTGGGTCTCCGCTCTCTCCCGTGGGTCTCCGCTCTCTCCCCTGGTTCTCCCCTCTCTCCCGTGGTTCTCCCCTCTCTCCCGTGGTTCTCCCCGTTCTCCCGTGGTTCTCCCCGTTCTCCCGTGGTTCTCGCCTCTCTCCAGTGGTTCTCCACTCTCTCCCGTGGTTCTCCCCTCTCTCCCGTGGTTCTCCCCTCTCTCCCCTGGTTCTCCCCTCTCTCCCCTGGTTCTCCCCTCTCTCCCCTGGTTCTCCCCTCTCTCCCGTGGGTCTCCGCTCTCTCCCCTGGTTCTCCCCTCTCTCCCGTGGTTCTCCCCTCTCTCCCGTGGTTCTCCCCTCTCTCCCGTGGTTCTCCCCTCTCTCCGCTGGTTCTCCGCCCTCTCCCGTGGTTCTCCGCCCTCTCCCGTGGTTCTCCCCTCTCTCCCGTGGTTCTCCCCTCTCTCCCGTGGTTCTCCCCTCTCCCGTGGTTCTCCCCTCTCCCGTGGTTCTCCCCTCTCTCCCGTGGTTCTCCGCCCTCTCTCCCCTGGTTCTCCCCTCTCTCCCGTGGTTCTCCTCTCTCCCCTGGTTCTCCCCTCTCTCCCGTGGTTCTCCCCTCTCTCCCGTGGGTCTCCGCCCTCTCCCGTGGGTCTCCCCTCTCTCCCGTGGGTCTCCCCTCTCCCGTGGTTCTCCTCTCTCCCGTGGTTCTCCGCCCTCTCCCGTGGTTCTCCGCCCTCTCCCGTGGTTCTCCCCTCTCTCCCGTGGTTCTCCTCCCTCTCCCGTGGTTCTCCTCCCTCTCCCGTGGGTCTCCGCCCTCTCCCCTAGTTCTCCCCTCTCTCCCGTGGTTCTCCTCTCTCCCGTGGTTCTCCTCTCTCCCGTGGTTCTCCCCTCTCTCCCGTGGTTCTCCCCTCTCTCCCGTGGTTCTCCCCTCTCTCCCGTGGGTCTCCGCCCTCTCCCGTGGGTCTCCCCTCTCTCCCGTGGTTCTCCCCTCTCTCCCGTGGGTCTCCCCTCTCCCGTGGTTCTCCCCTCTCTCCCGTGGTTCTCGCCTCTCTCCCGAGGGTCTCCCCCCTCTCCCGTGGTTCTCCGTCCTCTCCCGTGGTTCTCCGCCCTCTCCCGTGGTTCTCCCCTCTCCCGTGGTTCTCCCCTCTCCCGTGGTTCTCCCCTCTCTCCCGTGGGTCTCCGCCCTCTCCCGTGGTTCTCCCCTCTCTCCCCTGGTTCTCCCCTCTCCCGTGGTTCTCCGCTCTCTCCCGTGGGTCTCCCCTCTCTCCCGTGGGTCTCCGCCCTCTCCCGTGGTTCTCCGCTCTCTCCCGTGGTTCTCCCCTCTCTCCCGTGGGTCTCCCCTCTCTCCCGTGGGTCTCCCCTCTCTCCCGTGGTACTCCCCTCTCCCGTGGTTCTCCCCGTTCTCCCGTGGGTCTCCCCTCTCTCCCCTGGTTCTCCCCTCTCTCCCGTGGGTCTCCCCTCTCTCCCGTGGTTTTCCCCTCTCCCGTGGTTCTCCCCTCTCTCCCGTGGGTCTCCGCTCTCTCCCGTGGTTCTCCCCTCTCTCCCGCGGTTCTCCCCTCTCTCCCCTGGTTCTCCCCTCTCTCCCCTGGTTCTCCCCTCTCTCCCGTGGTTCTCCGCCCTCTCCCGTGGTTCTCCCCTCTCTCCCGTGGTTCTCCGCCCTCTCCCGTGGGTCTCCGCTCTCTCCCGTGGTTCTCCGCCCTCTCCCCTGGTTCTCCGCTCTCTCCCCTGGTTCTCCCCTCTCTCCCGCGGTTCTCCCCTCTCTCCCGTGGTTCTCCCCTCTCTCCCGTGGTTCTCCCCTCTCTCCCGTGGTTCTCCGCCCTCTCCCCTGGTTCTCCCCTCTCTCCCGCGGTTCTCCGCTCTCTCCCGTGGGTCTCCGCCCTCTCCCCTGGTTCTCCCCGTTCTCCCGTGGTTCTCCCCTCTCCCGTGGTTCTCCCCTCTCCCGTGGTTCTCCGCCCTCTCCGGTGGTTCTCCGCCCTCTCCCGTGGTTCTCCGCTCTCTCCCGTGGTTCTCCCCTCTCTCCCGTGGGTCTCCCCTCTCTCCCGTGGGTCTCCCCTCTCTCCCGTGGTACTCCCCTCTCCCGTGGTTCTCCCCGTTCTCCCGTGGGTCTCCCCTCTCTCCCGTGGTTCTCCCCTCTCTCCGGTGGGTCTCCCCTCTCTCCCGTGGGTCTCCGCTCTCTCCCATGGTTCTCCGCTCTCTCCCGTGGTTCTCCCCTCTCTCCCGTGGTTCTCCGCTCTCTCCCGTGGTTCTCCGCCCTCTCCCGTGGTTCTCCCCTCTCTCCCGTGGTTCTCCCCTCTCTCCCGTGGTTCTCCCCTCTCTCCCGTGGTTCTCCGCCCTCTCCCGTGGTTCTCCCCTCTCTCCCGTGGTTCTCCCCTCTCTCCCGTGGTTCTCCCCTCTCTCCCGTGGGTCTCCCCTCTCTCCCGTGGTTCTCCCCTCTCCCGTGGGTCTCCCCTCTCTCCCGTGGTTCTCCACTCTCTCCCGCGGTTCTCCGCTCTCTCCCGTGGTTCTCCCCTCTCTCCCGTGGTTCTCCGCCCTCTCCCGTGGTTCTCCCCTCTCTCCCCTGGTTCTCCGCTCTCTCCCGTGGTTCTCCCCTCCCTCCCGTGGTTCTCCGCCCTCTCCCGTGGGTCTCCCCTCTCTCCCGTGGTTCTCCGCTCTCTCCCGTGGTTCTCCGCCCTCTCCCGTGGGTCTCCCCTCTCTCCCGTGGTTCTCCCCTCTCTCCCGTGGTTCTCCCCTCTCTCCCGTGGTTCTCCGCCCTCTCCCGTGGTTCTCCCCTCTCTCCCGTGGTTCTCCCCTCTCTCCCGTGGTTCTCCCCTCTCTCCCGTGGTTCTCCCCTCTCTCCCGTGGTTCTCCCCGTTCTCCCGTGGTTCTCCCCTCTCTCCCGTGGTTCTCCGCCCTCTCCCGTGGTTCTCCGCCCTCTCCCGTGGTTCTCCGCCCTCTCCCGTGGTTCTCCCCTCTCTCTCGTGGTTCTCCCCTCTCTCCCGTGGTTCTCCCCTCTCTCCCGTGGTTCTCCCCTCTCTCCCGTGGGTCTCCCCTCTCTCCCGTGGTTCTCCCCTCTCTCCCGTGGTTCTCCACTCTCTCCCGTGGGTCTCCGCCCTCTCCCGTGGGTCTCCCCTCTCTCCCGTGGTTCTCCACTCTCTCCCGTGGTTCTCCGCTCTCTCCCGTGGTTCTCCCCTCTCTCCCGTGGTTCTACCCTCTCTCCCGTGGGTCTCCCCTCTCTCCCGTGGTTCTCCCCTCTCTCCCGTGGGTCTCCGCTCTCTCCCCTGGTTCTCCCCTCTCTCCCGTGGTTCTCCGCTCTCTCCCCTGGTTCTCCCCTCTCTCCCGTGGTTCTCCCCTCTCTCCCGTGGGTCTCCGCTCTCTCCCCTGGTTCTCCGCCCTCTCCCGTGGTTCTCCCCTCTCTCCCGTGGGTCTCCGCTCTCTCCCCTGGTTCTCCGCCCTCTCCCGTGGTTCTCCCCTCTCTCCCGTGGTTCTCCGCCCTCTCCCGTGGTTCTCCCCTCTCTCCCGTGGTTCTCCCCTCTCTCCCGTGGGTCTCCCCTCTCTCCCCTGGTTCTCCCCTCTCTCCCGTGATTCTCCGCTCTCTCCCCTGGTTCTCCCCTCTCTCCCGTGATTCTCCGCTCTCTCCCCTGGTTCTCCCCTCTCTCCCCTGGTTCTCCGCCCTCTCCCGTGGTTCTCCCCTCTCTCCCCTGGTTCTCCGCCCTCTCCCGTGGTTCTCCCCTCTCCCGTGGTTCTCCCCTCTCCCGTGGTTCTCCCCTCTCTCCCCTGGTTCTCCCCTCTCTCCCCTGGTTCTCCGCCCTCTCCCGTGGTTCTCCCCTCTCTCCCCTGGTTCTCCCCTCTCCCGTGGTTCTCCCCTCTCTCCCCTGGTTCTCCCCTCTCTCCCGTGATTCTCCCCTCTCTCCCGTGGTTCTCCCCCCTCCCCTGGTTCTCCGCCCTCTCCCGTGGTTCTCCCCCCTCTCCCGTGGTTCTCCCCTCTCTCCCCTGGTTCTCCCCTCTCCCGTGGTTCTCCCCTCTCTCCCGTGGTTCTCCCCTCTCTCCCCTGGTTCTCCTTTCTCTCCCGTGGTTCTCCCCTCTCTCCCCTGGTTCTCCGCCCTCTCCCGTGGTTCTCCCCCCTCTCCCGTGGTTCTCCCCTCTCTCCCCTGGTTCTCCCCTCTCCCGTGGTTCTCCCCTCTCTCCCGTGGTTCTCCGCTCTCTCCCGTGGTTCTCCCCTCTCCCGTGGTTCTCCCCGTTCTCCCGTGGTTCTCCCCGTTCTCCGGTGGGTCTCCCCTCTCTCCCGTGGTTCTCCCCTCTCTCCCGTGGTTCTCCCCTCTCTCCCGTGGTTCTCCCCTCTCTCCCCTGGTTCTCCCCTCTCTCCCGTGGTTCTCCCCTCTCCCGTGGTTCTCCCCTCTCTCCCCTGGTTCTCCCCCTCTCTCCCGTGGGTCTCCCCTCTCTCCCGTGGGTCTCCGCTCTCTCCCCTGGTTCTCCGCGCTCTGCCGATTCTGACGGTTGTGCTGCTGCCGCTCTTTAAATCTTCTCCTCAGCCTCTCCCGTGGTTCTCCGAGTACCGGGAGGGAGAATGTCATCCACAGGCTCAGTCAGGCATGTCCCAGGAGTCAAGCCAATTCAGTAAAGGCTTTCGAACAGGCTTAAGAGAAACGTGTGTTGCTGCGAAATGCTGGATTGGGAGAAACCGAGGCAGGAAACACACTCCCACTATTTGTGCTCTCACATGTTTGGAATCTGCAACCAGCAAGGAAGAAAGAAAGAACTTGCATTTCTATAGCGCCTTTCACATCCTCGGGACGTCCCAAAGCGCTTTACAGTCGATGACATACTTTTGAAATGTAGTCCCTGTTGTAATGTAGGAAACACGGCAGCCAAATAATGCACAGCAAGATCCCACAAACAGCAGTGAGATAAATGACCGGGTCATCTGTTTTAGTGATGTTGGTGGAGGGCTAAATATTGTCCAGGACTCCGGGGAGAACTGCCTTTTGCTTCTTCGAATAGCAGCATGGGATCTTTTACATCGAGCTGAGAGGGCAGACAAGGATTCGATTTACTGTCTGATCCAAAAGATGGTACCTCCGACAGTGCAGCGCTCCCTCAGTACTGACCCTCCGACAGTGCAGCGCTCCCTCAGTACTGACCCTCCGACAGTGCAGCGCTCCCTCAGCACTGACCCTCTGACAGTGCAGCACTCCCTCAGTGCTGACCCTCCGACAGTGCAGCGCTCCCTCAGCACTGATCCTCCGACAGTGCAGCACTCCCTCAGCACTGACCCTCTGACAGTGCAGCGCTCCCTCAGTACTGACCCTCTGACAGTGCAGCACTCCCTCAGTACTGACCCTCTGACAGTGCAGCGCTCCCTCAGTACTGACCCTCCGACAGTGCAGCGCTCCCTCAGTACTGACCCTCCGACAGTACAGCGCTCCCTCAGCACTGCACTGAGTGTCAGTGTAGATTTGTGCTCCAGTCTCAGTTCCACCATGGATCAGTCAGGTTACCTGAGGCACAGATTTGCCTTTGTTTTGCTCTGAGATGCGTCAATGATGCAAAGTGATGGAAATGAAAGTTTACTCTTCCCGTATCCATTGTCACGTTTTGTGTTGGGCAGTGAATTGATTTGCTTCGAAGCTGCCAGAAAATTTTCCCTCAAACTGTATTTCAAAGTTGAAGCCAAGTTGGCTGCTCAACAAAATGTCTGAACTTCACGATGAGAACTGACACAAATCTATGGAATGACTGGCAGGGAAACAGTGAGACTTAGTGCAACTAAACTGTGTTGATAAGGTTTGTTTCTGCAAAACTTTTTGACGACCATTTCCAATCAAAGTAGAAACCCGTAGAGAGAGTGAGGTAACGGACAGGGTGGGTGAGATGGGGGTGCTGAACAGACAGGAGGTATTGCGAGGAGGCATTGCACTCCTAATTTTGAGCTCAATAATTACACGAACACGGTGTTCCTGGCACGGGCACAGTAACTGCAACAAAGAACTCAGTTACTCTTTGAAACCACAACTCGAAACAAATGGCGTCCAATCATCTCGATTTCTCCTCATCCCCAAATATTCTTTTAAAAACAACTTTAACGTTACAACATTATCTGAGCCAAATCTAATAGATTTGGATTCCAGAGTACAGGAGGGAAAGACCATTTGGTCCATCAAAGCTGCTTCTTCTGAAAGACCCATGTGCTGTTTGAACTACAGTGGAATCTCCCAAACTGTTGTGAGGGAGGTTGAACAGCCACAAGGGAAATTCCCCAGAGGAAACCCTGTGAAATTTCTCCAACCTCTGAAGTAACCAAACAGAAACTCCAGTGGACTGGAGAGTGGCCCAGGTTGTGTTTGACCTTGCTTATAACCTTCCATCCTTTCCCCCTGAGCTTTGTTCTTTTCTTCTGCAGGCACTGACTCTTTGCTGGGGTTAGTTCAACAGGTGCGAGTGTCCCACCACCATTCACGTGTGAGCTCCAGCAGTGTGGGCTGACAGGCTGTCCCATTGTGAAGAGAACCAGAGGCGAGCTGGGATTCTCTTCACATCCCACATTCCAGGAGGGGACACTGGATGGTGATCAGAAGTGGGGACCTTGCCTGATTTTACTGTGAATTGCAGCATCCTGACCTCTGACCTGGTTAAAATAAGCAGTCGCCAGCGTGTGACTTCCTGCCCCTTGACTTTAATGGACAGAAAACCACAGGTTGGTGACCAGAGAATGGGGACACTCGGGCCCACGGATCAAACGAGGGCCTCCTTGGACTAAATGGCTTATTGTCCCACCATTACCACTTAAACCGGGCTGGGACCAGCGTCCTGGTGAATTTAATAACTCGGGCTGTAGATAGGGCTTTAAACTAAAAGTGGGGCGGAGGGGTCAGGGGAGGGGAAATTTAGAAATCTAATGAGAAAAGTCAAGGGAACAGAGCAGTGTAGTGATTTGGGTAAAGATAAGCAGAGTGTGGCAGGAAGGGACAGAGAGTTTACCAATAATAGAACATCAACAAGTAAGGTCAAAGCAGGAAAAAATGGTAAAAAGTCAAGATTAAAGACTCTTTATCTGAACACATGGAGCATTCGGATCAAGATCGATGAATTAGTTGCACAAATAGAGATAGATGGGTTTGGTCTAACAGCCATTACAGAGATGTGGTTGCAAAGTGACCAAGGTTGGGAAGTAAATATTCGAGGGTACAAGACTCTTAGAAAAGACAGACAGAATGGAAAAGGAGGGGGTGTAGCCCTAATAATAAAGTGTGACATAAGGACAGTGGTGAGAAAGGATCTTAGCTCAGATCAGGAAGTAGAATCAGTGTGGGTGGAAATAAGAAATAACAAGGGGCAGAAAACACTGGTGGGAGTAGTTTATAGGTCCCCTGATAGTAGCTATACCGTTAGACAGAGTATTAACCATGTAATAATAGGTGCTTGTAACAAAGGCAGTCATGGGGGACTTTAATCTTCATATAGACTGGGCAAATCTAATTGGCAAAGGTAGTTTGGAGGATGAGTTTATGGAATGCACTCGAGATGGTTTCCTAGATCAATACGTCATGGAACCAACCAGGCAACAGGCTATTTTAGATCTTGTATTGTGTAATGAGACAGGGTTAATTAGTAATCTCATTGTAAAGGATCCTCTGGGGAAGAGTGATCATAATATGATGGAATTTCACATTGAGTTTGGGAATGATGCACTTAGAAACTAGAGTCTTAAACTTAAACAAAGCCAATTACATTGGTATGAGGGGTGAGTTGGCTAATGTAGATTTGGAAATTAATTTAAAGTGTGTGACGGTTGAAAAGCAATGGCAAACATTTATAGAAATGTTTCAATCTTCTCAACAAATATACATTCCATTAAGAAATAAAATCTCCATGGGAAAAGTGACACACCTGTGGCTAACTAAAGAAGTTAAGGATAGAATTAGATTAAAAGAAGAGGCCTATAATGTTGCCAAGAAGAGTAGTTAGCCTGAGGATTGGGAGAGTTTTAGAAACCAGCAAAGGACGACCAAAAAATTGATAAAAAGGGAGAAAATAGAATATGGAAGTAAACTAGGAAGAAATATAAAAATGGATTGTAAGAGCTTCTACAAATATGTAAAAAGGGAGAGAGTAGCAAAAGTAAACATTGGTCCCCTCGGGGCTGAGACAGGAGAAATTATAATGGGGAATCAGGAAATGGCAGGTGCGTTAAACAAATATTTTGTAACTGTCTTCACAGTAGAAGACATAAAAAGCAGACCAGAAATAGTGGGAAATGAAGGGGCTAATGAGAGTAATTTTTATCAGTGGAGAAAAAGTACATGAGAAACTAATGGGACTGAAAGCCAATAAATCCCCTGGACCTGATGGCCGACTTCCGAGGGTACTAATGGAGGTGGCTGCAGAGATAGTGAGTGCATTGATTGTGATCTTCCAAAATTCCAGAGATTCCAGAATAGTCCCAGCGGATTGGAAGGTCGCAAATGTGACCCCACTATTCAAGAAAGGAGGGTGAGAGAAAACAGGGAACTACAGGCCAGTTAGCCTGACATCAGTCGTCAGGAAAATGCTGGAATCGATTCGTAAGGAAGTCGTAACAGGGCACTTCGAACATCATAACGTGATAAGGCAGAGTCAACATGGCTTAATGAGAGGGAAACCGCGTTTGACAAATCTATTGGAGTTTTTTGAGGATGCAACTCGCAGGATAGATAAAGGGGAACCAGTGGATGTGGTGTATTTAGATTTTCAAAAGGCATTCGATGAGGTGCAACGTAAAGGTTGTTACACAAGATAAGGGCTCATGGGATTGGGGGTAATATATTAACGTGGATAGAGGATTGGTTAATGGACAGAAAACAGAGAGTAGGGATAAACGGGTCATTTTCGGGTTGGCAGGTTGTAACTAGTGGGGTGCTGCAAGGATCAGTGCTTGGGCCTCAGCTATTTACGAAGGGACCGAATGTAATGTATCCAAGTTTGCTGATGAAACAAAGCTGGGTGGGAAAGTAAGCTGTGAGGAGGACACAAAGAGTCTGCAAAGGGATATAGATGGGTTAAGTGAGTGGGCAAGAAGGTGGCAGATGGATTGTAATGTGGGGAAATGTGAGGTTATTCACTTTGAGGTAGGAAGAATGGAAAACCAGAATATTTTTTAAATGGTGAGAAACTATTAAATGTTGGTGTTCAGAGAGACTTGGGTGTCGTGGTACAAGAAACACAAAAAGTTAACATGCAGGTACAGCAGGCAATTAGGAAAGCAAATGACATGTTGGCCTTTATTGCAAGGGGGTTGGAGTACAAGAGTAAGGAAGTGTTACTACAATTGTACAGGGCTTTGGTGCGGCCTCACCTGGAGTACTGTGTACAGTTTTGGTCTCCTTGTCTGAGGAAGGATATACTTGCCTTAGAGGCAGTGCAACAAAGGTGGAGTAGATTAATTCCTGGGATGAGAGGGTTGTCCTTTGAGGAGAGGTTGAGTAGAATGGTCTTAGACTCTCTGGAGATTAGAAAAATGAGAGGTGATCTCATTGAAACATATAAGTTTCTGTGGGCACTTGACAGGGTAAATGCTGAGAGGTTATTTCCCCTGGCTGGAGAGTCTAGAACGAGGGGCACAGTCTCAGGTTAACGGGTCAGCCAATTAGGACTGTTTTTCCACACTGCCTGAGGAAGGGGAAAGCCCCCGAAAGCTTGTGGGATTAAAAATAAAATCGTTGGACTATAACTTGGTGTTGTAAAATTGTTTACAATTGTTAACCCCAGTCCATCACCGGCATCTCCACATCACATTTAGGACTGAGATGAGGAGGAATTTCTTCACTCAGAGGGTTGTGAATCTTTGGGATTCTCTACCCCAGAGGGCTGTGGATGCTGAGTCGTTGAATATATTCAAGGCTGAGATCGTTAGATTTTTGGACTCTGGGGATCAAGGGATATGGGGATCGGGTGGGAAAGTGGAGTTGAGGTTGAATATCAGCCATGATCTTAGTGAATGGCGGAGCAGGCTCGAGGGGCTGTATGGCCTACTCCTGCTCCTATTTCTTATGTTCTTATATACTTATGTGCTGGCTTTACCCACAAGACCATTGGGGGAGATATTAGTCACCTTCTTAACCAGATATTTGTCCAGTCCTTTTTAAAGGAGTTCACATTAACTGCTGTTGATGGAATTCTATTCCGCGACACTGATCTGGAAGAAGTGGGGGGGTCATAAACTGATCAGGAGAGTGACCATGGGCAGTAAGGTGGTCCCGTGCCCACTCTCTCTGTTCATACAGACAGGGAAGGAAAATACTTTACAAAACAATAATTTGGTTAAAAAATAAGAATATTTGGAGCAGGAAACTGGTGATGAAAAATGAGGATCTTTGCTGGAATTGTTTGTGTCTGAATAATTATGTATCCCATTCATGGATAAAAGGATTAGAAAAATAACCAACTGCGGCCAATTTGGGGAAAAAGTCTGAGAAATGTCTCCCCCGCTCCACAAGACAAGCTGCAGGAGACTGGAGTCACCAATGACCCATCACTACATGGACTTAACCTGCCCTCCTCACCCACCCTCTTTAATGTCCTTAGTAACACAGCAATGGACAGGACCAGAAAAGACCATTTTACATGACTAGCAGGCATTTTACACACAGCAAGATCCCACAAACAGTAATGAGATGGAGGGCCAGTTAATCTGTGTTGGTGGTGGGACTGGGTGAAACATCGTTTGGCCACCAAGATTTTCCTTCTGTTAAGTGAAGGTCCGAGTTAACATGTGCAGCACTTTTCTACACACCCTGCACTATGAGGGCTACAGCTCAGGTTCAATCTGTTCTAATGCTCCTGCTACACTGCTTCAACAATGGGCCTGAAATCTCCCCCCATCCCCTGCCCCGTGTGACAGTTTACATTTCCCACACCAACTGGACTTGTGCACAGTGAGGCTGCCAATTGGATGCTGAATAACGGTCGGCTTCTGTGCAATGAACCCAACAGGAATTGCACTGCAAACTCCCAAACTCATTTCATTACTTTCCTTTGAATAAAGATATCTCGGTATATCTACTGGCTGTACTCCCGCACACTGAAAGCCTGAATGTCACAATAATTCACACGGACTTACTGGATAAGAATGTCTTTTTTATGTGTTCAGGGAAATCAAACATTAATTTTTTCCTTTGGAAAAACGGGGCCTTAAAATCAATTTCTCCTGTGACCAGGGGCAAGAGTTTGAGGGATTCATTGAAATGTGGATGGAATCGTGCAATCCCCAAATCATCAGGTCCCCTTGGAATAATCAGGGAACAGACTTTTCCAGTCAAGGTAAACCAGTGACCCCAATTATAAACAGACAGAACTGCTGAATGCCATCCCCAAAACACCAGGTGAAAACCCAACAACCTCAAAATAACAACAGAATCTGACTTTGAGTCACAGTAAAGCAGTGGCTCTGATTATGAGTAACAAAGCTGGGCGAGGTCGGGAGAGGGAGAACAAAGGACGTCAGCAAGGCTGCCTGAAGATGGGAGTCTTATCTCGGGTTTTGAAAAACACTTCTGAAACCAATGAGATGGTTCGAGTCTCAGTTTTCACAGTCCCAGGATGTGATGTTAAAAACACACACAGACTTATTTTCATGTAATCACCGTAGATGATCACGTGATAAATTTGCAGTGGTTCGATTACAGTCATTAATCCTCGAGTGTGAAAGACATCAAGCATCAACTGCCTGGGCACCTCTGCCCTCAACGAGCTGGTGTGGGAGAACGGACATTATCACACTGGTACAATTTGGTGAACACTGCTCAAACAGTACAGTAGGAGTTCTGAAGAGAGACCAAACACATGCAGTTCTGCAAATTCATAGAATCTTGCAACACAGAAGGAGGCCATTCGGCCCATCGAGCCTGTGCCGGCTCTTTGTTAGAGCTATCCAGTTCGTCCCATTCCCCCGCTCTTTCCCTGTAACCCTGCAAATCTTTTCCCTTCAAGCATTTATCCAATTCCTTTTTGAAAGCCATGATTGAATCTGCTCCCACCACCCTTTCAGGCAGCGCATTCCAGATCATAACCACTCGCTGCGTAAAAAAGTTTATCCTCACGTCGCCTTTGATTCTTTTGCCAATCACCTTAAAATCTGTGCCTTCAATTCTCAACCATTCCACCAACAAAAATAATTTCTCTTTATTTACATTATTTAAACCCTTCATGATTTTGAACATTTCTATCAAATCTCCGCTTAACCTTCTCTGATCGAAGGAGAACAACCCCAGCTTCTCCATTCTATCCACGGAACTGAAGTCCCTCATCCCTGGAACCATTCCAGTAAAAGTTTGTACACATTTTCCAAAGATTTTAAAGAAAGTTTTAGGTAGGAATTTCCACTTCCCATTTGATCAAGATGATTATCCGACCAGAACAAAAGCCATTGTTATTTTGGGATACAATCCCTTCACCGTATGTTCTCCATTCACCGAAACCCAGCTGGTTAAGAGGGTGATAAGACATTGGATTAATGTCCTCCCACTTGGTATCTGAAACCATCAGCAAGGCAGAGCACCAGGACCCAGTGGAACACGGTCAGCATGGAGGGCATTAGGCTTATTCAGTACATCAGCTCAAAACACACTGTTGTTCCTTTTCCCACTCTCTCTCTTTCCCATGGTTTAAAACAAGTTGATACGACAGCATCTGATGTCCACAACAGCTTCTCACAGACTTTCAAGGCCTCACCGCTGTCTTATCTTTAACCGTCCAGACAGTCTGCTGAATAAGACTTTTCCAATGTGACCAACCTTCCCAGCATGCTGCCTTGAACAGTCAGTTTAACAGTTCCTTTGTTGAATTAATACTTTTAACCAAACTCAGCTCCTTCAGCAGGTAATTAATAACAGGGATTGAAAAGTCCAAAATCCTTCAGTCTCCCCTCAACTGAGTGTGAGCGATTGAACAACTGACTTTAAATCATTCAATGAATCTGAATTGCACTCACCACAGATAAGGTTAAGAATTGTTGTTACAAGAAGTTTAATCACCGTGACATCGACACAAAAGTTCATTCAAATACGACAAATAAAAGAAAAGTGTTCCAATCATAACAAGCTGTATAATAACAAAAAGTATAGACATGATTTTCACCCAAGGATGCTGTCCCACATTATAGACGAGCTCCCACCATTCATGATTCCCAAGGGGAGAGGTCCCCTTTTCAATCTCAGCATTACGTTGTTTCATGTGCACTGTCAGTCTATCAATATTAGGGGTTTTAAACTACAGAATTAATCGAAGAAAGTGGTTTCCCTTCTTACTTCTCAGTCTCAATCTTCAACAGCCCCTCCCTCCCCCTCCTTTGTGGGATCCTGGGGGCCTTATCCAAGGTCCTCATCTTGTTCGCATCACAGACCGATCTCCAGCCATTTGCTCTTCTAATCGAAGTTTCATTTGGTTAATATTACACATCATGATAGAGACAAAGAAAATCATAATACATTGTACAGAAAACTACAGAAACTCGGCTCCCCCAAATAATACCATGTTATCAAGAAATCTTGGACTTCAAAGATCCTCCAGCTCCCCCTTTTCCCATTATCCATCTTGTGGATAATTCAGGCTAAGTATTATTTCTCCCCGGCCCTCAGTTGTCCCAGTTTCATTGTTAACTCAAAGAAACCCAACCCTGAATTCTGGAAATCCAAATTCTCTGTCCCTCTTTACTTTAATGTCAATCCCTCTGACAGGTACCAGTGTGTTTAACTCGATCCTGATTGTTTCATTAACTGCTCGGTTTATGGAGTTTGTGTCAGTGCCTTGATTCAAAAAAGTTCAGATCAGTAGTGACCCAGGAGATGTCCTCACTCTCCTGAGCACATTAACCATTTCATGTAGTGATGTTGTCAACGTGACTGAGCGTGTCTGAGACCCGTTCTTCAGTGCATCTTCATCATGCATTCCACATACGAGTTGCCTCACACGCAACATATCACATTTACACACAGCGGTTTCCCAAAATCATCCCAAACGTGACATCAAATACAAACCATTCCTGCACTTTCAGTCTGTCTTATCAACAGATCGGGGGGTGTCTCGGGTAGTGGCCAGGTTATAAAATATTCTTCTCACTGTTCAGTATAAGCAAGGACACAACCATCTCCAAGAGAAAGCTGTCAATGAACTATTCTTAACTGCCCTTCCCTGACTTTCACTGGATTGTGCATTGATCCCTGATTGATGTCCTTTGGGGGTTGTTCCCAGGTGATCTTTGTTTCTCACCGGTCACTCACACATCTTTTTCCCGACCCGCTGGTTTTGGTCATCACAAAATGTCCCATTATCACCCATGGTCACCTGGGACACTGATTGTAGACCCCAATTGGTGGGGCAATTTTCCTGTTTATACCTCACACACTCAGTCACTTCCTCGTGTCCAATTCAGTTCAACATCCCATAATATTACCATTTCATGTTGGTCGGGAGCCCTGGAGGAACCTTACTGTCCAATAAACTAAAAATCATTACCCCATAAACCATAGATTAAAAGTTCCCAGTCTGGTCCAATCTATCAATACATTGACTTAGTTTAGGACAGATGTGTTACCCCCCTGGGCAGTCCCAGAAGCTCTCAGCGATGCCCAGGAGACCCCGGGGGTGGAATTAGTCTCTGGTGTTAGTGCAACACGGGCGATAGTGAATGGACAGCCCATTTTACACCCCGCACGATTTCCCTTTCCACTGAAGTCAGTGTAACTCGGGCTGTCGATTCACCATCGCTGTTTTGAGCAACGGCCAAAGAACAATTTCAACCCCAGCCTCAGATTTTCAGAGAAGCTCTTTAAAGGGACTGTGACCTGTCACGACTATCATTCACGACTGAGATTAATACAGTCACACCTGTCACTACTATCATTCACTACTGAGATTAATACAGTCACACCTGTCACTACTATCATTCACTGCTGAGATTAATACAGTCACACCTGTCACTACTATCATTCACTACTGAGATTAATACAGTCACACCTGTCACTACTATCATTCACTCCTGAGATTAATACAGTCACACCTGTCACTACTATCATTCACTACTGAGATTAATACAGTCACACCTGTCACTACTATCATTCACTACTGAGATTAATACAGTCACACCTGTCACTACTATCATTCACTGCTGAGATTAATACAGTCACACCTGTCACTACTATCATTCACTGCTGAGATTAATACAGTCACACCTGTCACTACTATCATTCACTGCTGAGATTAATACAGTCACACCTGTCACTGCTATCATTCACTCCTGAGATTAATACAGTCACACCTGTCACTACTATCATTCACTACTGAGATTAATACAGTCACACCTGTCACTACTATCATTCACTCCTGAGATTAATACAGTCACACCTGTCACTACTATCATTCACTGCTGAGATTAATTCAGTCACACCTGTCACTACTGTCATTCACCACTGAGATTAATACAGTCACACCTGCCACTACTATCATTCACTACTGAGATTTATACCACGACCGTTTTGGAGCTGAAGTCGTAAAATTCTACAACTGAAGTGGACAATCAATTGTAACACCACGAATTACAAGCAAACTCACCTAAAGTTACTATTTTTAGCGTTAGTGACAGACCCTGACAAAGAAAAGCACAAAGACCCCACGGATCCTTAAAAACAGCAAAGCTCTGCGCTCCTGACATCATCAGAGGGGCAGACCCGGGAGTGACATCATCCGAGGGCTGACCCGGGAGTGACATCATCAGAGGGGGCAGAACCGGGAGTGACATCATCAGAGGGGGCAGACCCGCTAGTGACATCATCAGAGGGGCAGACCCGCGAGTGACATCATCAGAGGGGGAGATCCGGGAGTGACATCATCAGAGGGCCAGACCCAGGAGTGACATCATCAGAGGGCCAGACCCGGGAGTGACATCATCAGAGGGGGCAGAACCGGGAGTGACATCATCAGAGGGGGCAGACCCACTAGTGACATCATCAGAGGGGCAGACCCGCGAGTGACATCATCAGAGGGCCAGACCCAGGAGTGACATCATCAGAGGGTCAGACCCGGGAGTGACATCATCAGAGGGGCAGACCCAGGAGTGACATCATCAGAGGGGGAGACCCGGGAGTGACATCATCAGAGGGGCACACCCGCGAGTGACATCATCAGAGGGGGAGATCCGGGAGTGACATCATCAGAGGGGGAGATCCGGGAGTGATCCAATCAGATCCAGCCAACCCGTAAGTGAAGCCACAGTGGGCTGAGAAACTGGAATTAACGTCATCCGAGTCTCAGACATCAGGATTAATTTAACAGTTTTAGGGATTTGTGCCCACAATAAAATGCTGGAAGCACGGGTTCAGTGAATGTGGTTTGAAATGTGTGTAAATGTCTCAGTGAGTCAGTGACCTGGTGAAATGACAGAGTCCCGGCCTCGTAGTCTAACTGAACTCGGATCCTGATGTTGGACGGGATCGGTGGGAGGTCAGTGAAACGATTATTTTGCCAGGCTGTGAGAGAACCAAGAAAAAAGCCCAAACACCAGGATTTACTGCTGTATCCAAGAACAGAGTCTTCCCCCTCCCTCTCGACACTCCCACACACAATCCCTATTTCCCAGCCTTGCCCATCAGTCTCCACATCCCAGGAATGGGATCCTGAGGAGAAACTCTGGGAGCAGAGGACTTGGGCCCAGTCTTTAAACCTCTCTGGGTGAGGTGGGTAGGGCTGTTCCCATTCAGTCCATGTTACTGATCTCAGATCATCAGACAGAACCAAGTTCCAGTTTACTGTCTTTGGATCCAGGCTCATTGGTGACCTTTGCCCTAGAGAGGAGAGAAGAATCAAAGAATCATGAATCATAGAAAGGTTACAGTATGAAAGGAGGCCATTCAGCCCATCGAGTCCGAGCTGGCTCAATGCAAGGGTAATCCAGCGAGTCCCACTCCCCCACCCTGCAATTTTTTTCCTTTCAAGTACTTATCCAGTTCCCTTTTGAAGGCCATGATTGAATCTGCCTCCACCACCCCCTCAGGCAGTGCATTCCAGATCCTAACCACTCGCTGTGTAAAAAAGTTTTCCTCATGTCACCTTTGGTTCTTTTGCCAATCACCTTAAATCTAGGTCCTCTGGTCCCTGACCGACCTGCCAATGGGAACAGTTTCTCTCTATCCACTCTGTCGAGACCCTTCATGATTTTGAATACCTCTATCAAATCTCCTCGCAACCATCTCTGTTCCAAGGAGAACAAGCCCAGCTTCTCCAGTTTATCCAAGTAACTAAAGTCCCTCATCCCTGGAATCATTCTAGCAAATCTCTTCTGCACCCTCTCAAAGGCCTTCACGTCTTCCCTGAAGTGCAGTGCCCAGAACTGGACTCAATACTCCAGTTGTGGACGAACCAGTGTTTTATAAAGGTTCATCATGACTTCCATACTTTTGTACTCTATGCCTCTATTTATAAAGCCCAGGATCCCGTATGCTTATTTAACCGCTTTCTCAACCTGCTCTGCCACCTTCAACGATTTGTGCACACATACCACCAGATCTCTCTGTTCCTGTACCCATTTTAGAGTTGTGTCCTCTAGATTATATTGCCTCTCCTCGTTCTTCCTAACAAAATGTATCACTTCACATTTTTCTGTGTTAATTTTCATCTGCCACGTGTCTGCCCTTGCCACCAGCCTGTCTATATCATCTTGAAGTCTATCACTATCCTCCTCACTGTTTACTACCCTTCCAAATTTTGTGTCATCTGAAACTTTTGTAATTTTGCCCTGTACTCCCAGGTCCAAGCCATTAATATATATCAAGAAAAGCAGTGGTCCCAGCACCAACCCCTAGGGAACACCACTGTACACCTCCCTCCAGTCCAAAAAACAACTGTTCACCACTGCTCTCTGTTTCCTGTCACTTAGCCAATTCTGTATCCATGTTGCTACTGCCCCCTTTATTCCACGGGCCGCAATCTTGATGATAAGCCTACCATGTGGCACTTTATCAAACACCTTTTGAAAGTCCATATAAACCACATCAACTGCATTGCCCTCATCTGCCCTCTCTGTTACCTCATCAAAAAACTCCATCGGGTTAATTAAACACGATTTGCCTTTAATAAATCCGTGCTGGCTTTCCCTAATCAATCCACCCTCGTCCAAGTGACTGTTAATTCTGTCCCGGATTATCATTTCTAAAAGTTTCCCCACTGCTGAGATTAAACTGGCTGGCCTTTAGTTGCTGGGTTTATCCTTACACCCTTTTTTGAACAAGGGTGTAACATTTGCAATTCTCCAGCCCTCTGGCACCACCCCTGTATCTATGGATGTTTGGAAGATTAGGGCCAGTACCTCCATAATTTCCACCCTTACTTCCCTCAGCATCCTAGGATGCATCCCATCCGGACAGGGTCACGTATCTACTTTAAACACAGACAGCCTTTCAAGTACCTCTTCCTTATCAATTTTTAGCCCATCTCAACTATATCTTCCTTGACTGAGACTCTGGCAACATCTTCTTGCTTGGTAAAGACCGATGCAAAGTATTCATTGAGTCCCTCGGCCATCCCCTCTGCCTCCATCAGAAGATCTCCTTCATGGGTCCTAACCTGCCCCACCGCAAGAGATTGGTCAGACTGGGTTATTCCACTCAGATCAATGATTGACAGCTGCAGGGTGGGAGTGTCAGTATTTCCCAGACAGTGTCAGCCCCATATTACCTCTTAGACTGGATTCATCCCATGTTAAATCAATGGCCTTCAATCAGAATCCCTGTTAAATAGCAGTGTGTGGGTCCCAGTGCTGGACACTCAGTGCAAACACTGCAGTGGAGACACACAGTCGCAGTCAGTTTAATCACACAAGCCCCTGGCACTGTGCTCACTTCTCCCAGACACAATGGAGGGGATTCACCGGCACACAACACATCCCACAGACTCACAGTTCCAGCCCCACAATCTCAGCACCGGCTGTACTGGGAACACACAGCTCACAAGAGTGTGCCCTGCGCTCTCTCCCTCCTGTTACCGTTTCATCCTGAATACAGGAGTGTGCCCTGGGCTCTCTCCCTCCTGTTACTGTCCCATCCTGAATACAGGAGTGTGCCCTGGGCTCTCTCCCTCCTGTTACTGTCCCATCCTGAATACAGGAGTGTGCCCTGGGCTCTCTCCCTCCTGTTACTGTTCCATCCTGAATACAGGAGTGTGCCCTGGGCTCTCTCCCTCCTGTTACTGTCCCATCCTGAATACAGGAGTGTGCCCTGGGCTCTCTCCCTCCTGTTACTGTCCCATCCTGAATACAGGAGTGTGCCCTGGGCTCTCTCCCTCCTGTTACTGTCCCATCCTGAATACAGGAGTGTGCCCTGGGCTCTCTCCCTCCTGTTACTGTTCCATCCTGAATACAGGAGTGTGCCCTGGGCTCTCTCCCTCCTGTTACTGTCCCATCCTGAATACAGGAGTGTGCCCTGGGCTCTCTCCCTCCTGTTACTGTCCCATCCTGAATACAGGAGTGTGCCCTGGGCTCTCTCCCTCCTGTTACTGTCCCATCCTGAATACAGGAGTGTGCCCTGGGCTCTCTCCCTCCTGTTACTGTCCCATCCTGCCCACAGCTTGATTAAAGCCTCCATCAGTTTACAAACAGTACCGCGGATTCACCTGAGAATTCGGATGAATCTTATGCCCCTTCCGTTAGTCCCTGTTCACTGTGAGTTCCCCAGGACCCCCCTCCAGCCCTGAGTCTGAGACTCGGACCAATTCCGAGTTGTGGAGAGGAAAGAAGTGCAGGAACTCGACCCTCGAATCCTCTGAGCTAAACCCTGACTGAAGAAACACCAGAGAAAAACAAAGAGTTAAACAGAAATGAATCACTGCCCCCGTGATCCTTGTGTAAGATTATAAACAGACCTTGGGATATTCCCGCTCTTCCCGTGATCCCAGTCGACAGCTGGAGGACATTCCCTGGGACAGGGGCTGCCCCAGAGGAGCTGTGTGGGGGAGGAGTTACATTCGATGGGCCACTGTATTCGGTGGAAGCTGGCACTGTAAACAAAGCACACGGTAATTGGGAATTGTGACCCAGCGAGGTCCAGCCTCCTTCATATTACTGGATGGTGGGGTTATATAGTCTTTACATTTCTCTGTCATTAAATATTAGCAGATCCCCCGTGGCATTGCTCACACTCAGCGGGCCAGGCAGCATCTGTGGAGAGAACAAACAAGTCCATGCTTCGGGCGTTGACCCTTTAATACGTCGGGGTCAAAGTTCCTCGGGGGTTCCGCAGGGTCACTGCCATTTCCAGGGGTTCCCTCTGCCCACCCCTTACAAGGCCACTGATGGCGAGGGTGCAGAGCCTGAGACAGGGACTCAGTACCCCAGGATATCCCACTGTGTTTGGCCCTGCCAGGACCCAGACAATCAGCGGAGGCCGGTTCAGTGAGTGAGTCAAGGTGTACCGGTCTCCCGAGGGGCAAACGTGTACCCCTGAAGAAAAGGCCCACGGCCTGAGCAACCCCAGCCCAGGGGCGGGCGGGCACGGCAGGAGTGGTCTGGGCACCCACTGGCCCCGTGTAAATTCGGAGCCTGGCTGACCTCACAAACTCCAGCAGGAGCAGGAGGGCCGGGATCTCCACCCACTGATTCCCATATCTGGGTATTTCTGGAATGGGTGGGTGGGTTTCTGAAGTGCCTGGTGTTACACTGGAAGCTGTTGTTTCTCTAGACACCTGCTGCCTGTTCGAAGCAGACCGGATTGTTTGAGCCAGTAATTAAGGTCAGAGCTTGTGGAGTCTGGGGACAAGCAGCAGAATGGATCGCAAGCTGGATACAGAACAGAAAACAGAGAGCAGTGATAAAGGTCGTTACTCAGACTGGAGGAAGTGGACAGTGGTGTTCCACAGGGATCGGTGCTGGGACCACTGATGTTCATTGGAAATACAATCTCTAAACTTGTGGATGACAATAAATTCAGGGGTATCGTTAATACTGAGGAGGACTGCGACTAAGGACAGGAAGATGTTAATAAACTTGCAGAATGGGTGTGTAAATGGCCAATGAATTTCAATATCGATAAGTGTGAGGTGGTGCGTTTTGGTGGGAGGAATGAGGAGGCCACATTCTCCTTGGAAAATAAGAGTCTGAATGGGGTCGAGGAGCAGAGGGACTCAGGTGCACAAATTCACAAATCATTCAAAGTGACGATGCAAGTTAACAAGGCCATAAAAATCGCAAACAAAGCACCATGGTTCATTTCTAGAGGAATAGAATTGAAAAGCAGGGAAGTTATGTTAAACTTGTATCGAACCTTGCTTAGACCACTCAGTACAGTTCGGGCCTCCATATTACAAAATGGATAGAGAGGCACTGGAGAAGGTGCAACAAAGATTTACCAGGATGACACCAGAACCGAGATGTTTTCACTATCAGGAAAGGCTGAACAGGCTGGGGCTCTTTTCTCTGGAAGAGAGAAGGCTGAAGGGTGACCTTTTTGAGGTCTTTAAAATTATGAAGTGAGTTGATAGGGTGGATGTGGAGAAGATGTTTCCACTTGTGGGGTCGTCCAAAACGAGGGCCACTAAATATAATATAGTCACTAATGAATCCAACACAGAATTCAGGACAAACGTTTTTACCCAGAGAGTAATTAGAATCATAGAATCATTACAGCACAGAAAGAGGCCATTCAGCCCATCGAGCCTGTGCCAGCTCTTTGTAAGAGCAATCTAGTTAGTCCCATCCCCCCGCTCTT
This sequence comes from Heptranchias perlo, assembly GCF_035084215.1. Taxonomy (NCBI): domain Eukaryota; kingdom Metazoa; phylum Chordata; class Chondrichthyes; order Hexanchiformes; family Hexanchidae; genus Heptranchias; species Heptranchias perlo. Next base: position 294,056 of record NW_027139187.1, read on the forward strand.
TCCTGGTAGCTCTGCAAATTTTTTCCCTTCAAATATTGATCCAATTCCTTTTTGAAAGTCACTATTGAATCTGCTTCCACCGCCCTTTCAGGCAGCACATTCCAGATCAGAACTACTCGCTGCGTAAAAAAGCTTTTCCTCACGTTGCCTTTGATTCTTTTGCCGATCACCTTAAAATTAGAATGTGGAACTTGCTACCACTTGGAGTAGTTGAGGTCAAAAGGACAGAGGCCTTTAAAGGGAAGCTAAATAAGTCCATGAGGGAGAACGGAATAGAGGATATGCTGATAGGGTGAGACGAAGCAGGGTGAGAGGAGGCTCGTGTGGAGCATAAACACCAGCACAGACTAGTTGGGCCGAATGGCCTGTTTCTGTGCTGTAAGTTTTATGTATTTGTAAGTTTTATGTAATTCTATGTAATTCGAATGGTAACCTCAGGATTATTAGCCGAGCCACGTGCTAATTGGCATCGGGACAAACGGATCAGGAAGGTGAACATGTGGCTGAAGGAGTGGTGTGGGAAGGAGGGGTTCCATTTCATGGGACACTGGGACCAGTACTGGGACAGGAGGGAGCTGTACCACTGGGACAGGAGGGAGCTGGACCACTGGGACAGGAGGGAGCTGGACCACTGGGACAGGAGGGAGCTGGACCATTGGGACAGGAGGGAGCTGGACCACTGGGACAGGAGGGAGCTGTACCACTGGGACAGGAGGGAGCTGGACCACTGGGACAGGAGGGAGCTGGACCACTGGGACAGGAGGGAGCTGGACCACTGGGACAGGAGGGAGCTGGACCACTGGGACAGGAGGGAGCTGGACCACTGGGACAGGAGGGAGCTGTACCACTGGGACGGACTCCACCTGAACCGGGCTGGGACCAAGGTCCGAGTGGAAAGGATAAACAGGGTGCGAAGATGTCTTTGTTCAGAAGTGTGCACAATGTCACACTGTTGAAACTGGAGGCAAACACAAGACTGGGCCAATCCTGTCGGACTTATTTGGACACAAGACTGGCCAGGCTGAAGGATTTTCTTACACAGAAGCAAATAAAAACAAAGGTATTACCTGGGGTGAGGACATACTCAGAGAGCACCTGGAGAATCTGAAGAAATATATCCCAGGAACAAACATGATTTTTACAGGTCTCCGGAAGAAGAGTGATTGTGAAGACTTGAGAGCTGACCTTAAACCTGCCACAGCCAAGTAATGTTCAACCACAGCATCTGCTGCCTTTATTTATTTAAAAAGGGCTTTAAATTAATATACTGGGGGGAGGTCTCAGTCAGAAACAATAGTAAAATGATAGGTTAATGATTGATAAAAGGGATAAGAGCAGAGTTCAGGTTATAAATAGTGATAGAGACACTCCAGGTGAAGGGAACACTGAAATAACTAAAGTCGTTACAGCAGGAGTGAGAAATAAGAAACATGTTAAATTACACAAAGTGAGAAAGGCAGCAACAGGGCAGAAGGTCAGGTTCGGGTCTTTTGCCCAAGTAAGGGTTTTATTTACTAATGCACGGAGTTCAAGAATTAAATTGAGTGAATTAGAGGCTCAAATGCAGCTTGGGAAGAGCAGAGTGGCTCAACTCAGAAAGGTGGTGAATTTCTTGAGCGCATTCAAGATAGTTTTCTGGAACAATATATTCTAGAACCATCAAGAGGACAGGCCATGCTAGATTCAGTAATGAGTAATGAGCCAGACCTAGTTTATGATCTAACAGTAAGGGAACATTAATCAAACAGTGATCATAATATGATAGTTGACATTACATAATATAAATGTTAGGTTTGAAAAGGAGAAACTTAACCCAGTTACTAAGATTCTAGATTTTGATCAGGCTGACTTTAATGGGATGAGAGAGACTGACGACAGCACACTGGTCAAAACTGTTATCTGGTAAAACGACAGATGATCAGTGGGAGGTGTTCAGAAAAAGATTTGAGCTTAATACAGGATCTGTATAAACCCCTAAGGAGCAAGAGCTCAACTTACCAAATAAAACAGTCACAGTCAACAAAAGAGGTGAGAGATAAGATAAAACTAAAGGGAAGAGTAAAGTGTAGATCCAGGGGACTGGGAGAGATTTGAAGAACAGCAAAGGAAGACAAAAAAGATAGTGAGAGCTGCAAAAAGAGAGAATGAAAACAAACATACGAAGGATATCAAGATTAACACAAAAAGATTTTACAATTATATTAGAGAAAGGGTAGACAAGGGGAATGTGGGCCCTTTAAAAATAGATGCAGGTAATATTGCAAATGAAAATAAGGAAATGGCAGACTTGTTGAATAATTACTTTGTGTCAGTCTTCACCACCCTAAATATTCACTCCCTCCACCACCGGCGCACAGTGGCTGCAGTGTGTACCATCCACAGGATGCACTGCAGCAACTCGCCAAGGCTTCTTCGACAGCACCTCCCAAACCCACGACCTCTACCACCTAGAAGGACAAGAGCAGCAGGCACATGGGAACAACACCACCTGCACGTTCCCCTCCAAGTCACACACCATCCCGACTTGGAAATATATCGCCGTTCCTTCATCGTCGCTGGGTCAAAATCCTGGAACTCCCTCCCTAACAGCACTGTGGGAGAACCTTCACCACACGGACTGCAGCGGTTCAAGAAGGCGGCTCACCACCACCTTCTCAAGGGCAATTAGGGATGGGCAATAAATGCCGGCCTCGCCAGCAACGCCCACATCCCATGAACGAATAAAAAATAAATGTTCCCTATTTTTATTAATGACTTTGATAACACAATAAAGGGCCTTATATCCAAATTTTCCAATGACACAAAGATTGGAGGCATATTAAATAGTGGAGACAGGATCATAAAATTATAAAGAGACATTGATAGATTAAGTGAGTGGGCAAAACTGTGGCAGATGGATTTCAATGCTCATGAGTATAAGGTCATCCATTTTGGTCCAAAACAGGATCGATGTGAGTATATTTAAACGGTGAAAAGCTGGAGCAGTGGAGGTCCAAAGAGATGACGGGGTCCGTGTAAACAGATCACTGAAATGTAGTCGTCAGGTCCAAAACATAATCAAAAAGGCGAATGGAATGTGAGCCTTTATAAGTGGAGGACTGGAATATCGAGGGGAGGGAGTTTTCCTACAGCTGGACAAATCCCTGGTTAGACCACATCTGGAGTACTGGGTACAGTTCTGGGCACCGCACTGAGAAAGGATATATTGGCCTTGGAAGGAGTGCAGTGTAGATTCACCAGAATATTACCAGGGCTCCAAGGGTTAGATTATGAGGAGAGATTATATAAACGAGGCTTGTATTCCCTGGAGGTTAAGGGGTGATTTGATTGAGGATTTTAGGATTTTGAAAGGAATTGATCGGGTCGTTAGAGGGAAATTTTTTCCACTGGTGGGGGAGTCTAGGAAAAGGGGACATGACCGTAAAATCAGAGCCAGGCCAATCAGGAGAGAAGTTAGCAACTCATCATTTTAAATCTGAGATCGATAGATTTTTGCTCGCCAAGGGTATTAAGGGATAAGGAGCCAATGTGGGTGGATGGAGATAGGATACAGATCAGCCATGATCACATTGAATGGTGGAACAGGCTCGAGGGGCTGAATGGCCCACTCCTCACTGTAATTAATGAGATAAGACGACAGTGAGTCTGTGTGAGTGGCCAGTGTCCATGTGTCAGTATTATCATCTCCTGGTATTGCAGGTGCTGGGTGTCATTGCAGATTGACATGGTTGCTGCCACTGTGTGGTTTGTGCTGATTCTGATTGACAGTTCTAGTAACGACCCAGCTGGGGGGGAAGTGTGACAGCTGCTGCTGTTTGCTTTAATTCACCTGTGTACTGTTTAACCCCACGTTACAGCACTGAGCTCTGTGGAGACTGAAGCACCAGAGTTATAAGGACTCGGAGAAAAGGGCAGCAAATACTCGAAAACACTTGTTCTGTTGGACCCAGGAAGCCAATCGATGTGTGGGAACAAGTTAAGTCCTGTTTTGTGAACTCATCCACTGATTGGCTCTTGCTTCTGTATAGTTTTGCTTCATGATAAATACTAATTACTATTTTTCACCCGTACAGAGAACAAAACAGACCGACTGTGTATTGTGTCGAGTGAACCAGACAGCACGGGTGTGACAGACCCTAACACAGTGAAACTGACGGGGCAGGTATTACAGTCGGTGAAACCGACAGGAAAACGGGGTGTGAATTACAGAGTGAAACAGATCAGTCAAGTATTAGAGAGTGGAACAGATAGGGCGGGTATTAAAGGGAATGGAATAGAGAGTCACAGTAATACAGAGAGTGAAACAGACAGGGCAGGGATGGGAACAATTCAATAAATAAATCCTTTTGATGCCAACTGTGGGAACAGTCAATGTTCCTTAAATCAGTCAGTATCAGGACTTCCATTGATTTCAATCTCTCTCTCTCTCTCTCTATCTGTTTATATTTGTGTATTTATTGATTGTGTCTATATCTATCCGAGTCTATGTGTGTCTCTGTGACAGGGCGTGTGTGTCTGTGTGAGTCTCTGTGACAGGGCGTGTGTGTCTGTGTGAGTCTCTGTGACAGGGCGTGTGTGTCTGTGTGTGTCTCTGTGACAGAGCGTGTGTGTCTGTGCGAGTCTCTGTGACAGGGCGTGTGTGTCTGTGTGAGTCTCTGTGACAGGGCGTGTGTGTCTGTGTGAGTCTCTGTGACAGGGCGTGTGTGTCTGTGTGTGTCTCTGTGACAGGGCGTGTGTGTCTGTGTGAGTCTCTGTGACAGGGCGTGTGTGTCTGTGTGTGTCTCTGTGACAGAGCGTGTGTGTCTGTGCGAGTCTCTGTGACAGGGCGTGTGTGTCTGTGTGAGTCTCTGTGACAGGGCGTGTGTGTCTGTGTGAGTCTCTGTGACAGGGCGTGTGTGTCTGTGTGAGTCTCTGTGACAGGGCGTGTGTGTCTGTGTGTGTCTCTGTGACAGAGCGTGTGTGTCTGTGTGAGTCTCTGTGACAGGGCGTGTGTGTCTGTGTGAGTCTCTGTGACAGGGCGTGTGTGTCTGTGTGTGTCTCTGTGACAGAGCGTGTGTGTCTGTGCGAGTCTCTGTGACAGGGCGTGTGTGTCTGTGTGAGTCTCTGTGACAGGGTGTGTGTGTCTGTGTGTGTCTCTGTGACAGAGCGTGTGTGTCTGTGCGAGTCTCTGTGACAGGGCGTGTGTGTCTGTGCGAGTCTCTGTGACAGGGCGTGTGTGTCTGTGTGAGTCTCTGTGACAGGGTGTGTGTGTCTGTGTGAGTCTCTGTGACGGGGCGTGTGTGTCTGTGTGTCTGTGTGACAGGGCGTGTGTGTCTGTGAGAGTCTCTGTGACAGGGCGTGTGTGTCTGTGTGAGTCTCTGTGACGGGGCGTGTGTGTCTGTGTGAGTCTCTGTGACAGGGCGTGTGTGTCTGTGTGAGTCTCTGTGACGGGGCGTGTGTGTCTGTGTGTCTGTGTGACAGGGCGTGTGTGTCTGTGAGAGTCTCTGTGACAGGGCGCGTGTGTCTGTGTGAGTCTCTGTGACGGGGCGTGTGTGTCTGTGTGTCTGTGTGACAGGGCGTGTGTGTCTGTGTGAGTCTCTGTGACAGGGCGTGTGTGTCTGTGTGAGTCTCTGTGACAGGGCGTGTGTGTCTGTGCGAGTCTCTGTGACAGGGCGTGTGTGTCTGTGTGTGTCTCTGTGACAGGGCGTGTGTGTCTGTGTGAGTCTCTGTGACAGGGCGTGTGTGTCTGTGTGAGTCTCTGTGATGGGGCGTGTGTGTCTGTGCGAGTCTCTGTGACAGGGCGTGTGTGTCTGTATGAGTCTCTGTGACAGGGTGTGTGTGTCTGTGTGTGTCTCTGTGACAGAGCGTGTGTGTCTGTGCGAGTCTCTGTGACAGGGCGTGTGTGTCTGTGCGAGTCTCTGTGACAGGGCGTGTGTGTCTGTGTGAGTCTCTGTGACAGGGTGTGTGTGTCTGCGTGAGTCTCTGTGACGGGGCGTGTGTGTCTGTGTGTCTGTGTGACAGGGCGTGTGTGTCTGTGAGAGTCTCTGTGACAGGGCGTGTGTGTCTGTGTGAGTCTCTGTGACGGGGCGTGTGTGTCTGTGTGAGTCTCTGTGACAGGGCGTGTGTGTCTGTGTGAGTCTCTGTGACGGGGCGTGTGTGTCTGTGTGTCTGTGTGACAGGGCGTGTGTGTCTGTGAGAGTCTCTGTGACAGGGCGTGTGTGTCTGTGTGAGTCTCTGTGACGGGGCGTGTGTGTCTGTGTGTCTGTGTGACAGGGCGTGTATGTCTGTGAGAGTCTCTGTGACGGGGCGTGTGTGTCTGTGTGAGTCTCTGTGACGGGGCGTGTGTGTCTGTGTGAGTCTCTGTGACGGGGCGTGTGTGTCTGTGTGAGTCTCTGTGACAGGGCGTGTGTGTCTGTGCCAGTCTCTGTGACAGGGCGTGTGTGTCTGTGTGAGTCTCTGTGACGGGGCGTGTGTGTCTGTGTGAGTCTCTGTGACAGGGCGTGTGTGTCTGTGTGAGTCTCTGTGACGGGGCGTGTGTGTCTGTGTGAGTCTCTGTGACGGGGCGTGTGTGTCTGTGTGAGTCTCTGTGACGGGGCGTGTGTGTCTGTGTGAGTCTCTGTGACAGGGCGTGTGTGTCTGTGTGAGTCTCTGTGACAGGGCGTGTGTGTCTGTGTGAGTCTCTGTGACAGGGCATGTGTGTCTGTGCGAGTCTCTGTGACAGGGCGTGTGTGTCTGTGTGAGTCTCTGTGACAGGGCGTGTGTGTCTGTGCGAGTCTCTGTGACAGGGCGTGTGTGTCTGTTTCTTTGTAAGTTCCTGAATTATTTTGGATATTCCCAGCTGTCTGAACACAACTAACCCGACCTGCTCTCAGTCCCTTATATTGGAGAAAAGCTGCACGTTCTTACCAATGATTCCCAGTATGTCTGAGTGATACTTTTCCGATCCATTCAGCCTCTTCTGGATAAGTTGAGATATATTGGACAGGTTCAGGGTGAGCGCTGGAACATCTGGGTCTGTGACTCTCTGAGTCTCAGTCACTCTGGAATGAAAGAGGAGAGAATGTTTTTATCAGTGGGGACATTTCAGATCAGAAACCCAAAGGGGAACGAGTGATCAGTGCAACAACCTGCACCCCTTCTAATGCTCGTACTGAGACCCCGCAGCAACCCATCCTGAAAATGGCAGAATCCCGGGATTTGCAGTCTCCCTGCATTCACACTGATCTCCACACGTGCAGTGGGATCCTGGTTTGCTGCCACTTCAGCTCAGTTTGTGATTTTCAAAGCCGTCTGTGTTCAGTCCAGTTTCTCTGTACTGGAGCCCTCATCTTTCCATTATTAATAATTATTATTATCCCGAGGGTCTCCAGGCTGTGCTCCCCCCTCTCTGCAGGATCACACTCTCGACAATCATGTGAAGTGAGAAGAGGAGAAGGAACAGCCTCCCAGGTAGAGGTAGACGTAGAGAGGAGGAGAGGTAGACGGAGAGAGGTGGAGAGGTCGACGTAGAGAGGTGGAGAGGTAGACATAGAGAGGTGGAGAGGTAGACATAGAGAGGAGGAGAGGTAGACGTAGAGAGGTGGAGAGGTAGACGTAGAGAGGTGGAGAGGTAGACGTAGAGAGGTGGAGAGGTAGACATGGAGAGGAGGAGAGGTAGACGTAGAGAGGTGGAGAGGTAGACATAGAGAGGTGGAGAGGTAGAGGTAGAGAGGTGGAGAGGTAGACGTAGAGAGGTGGAGAGGTAGAGGTAGAGAGGTGGAGAGGTAGACGTAGAGAGGTGGAGAGGTAGAGGTAGAGAGGTGGAGAGGTAGACGTAGAGAGGTGGAGAGGTAGAGGTAGAGAGGTGGAGAGGTAGACGTAGAGAGGTGGAGAGGTAGACGTAGAGAGGTGGAGAGGTAGACATGGAGAGGTGGAGAGGTAGAGGTAGAGAGGTGGAGAGGTAGAGGTAGAGAGGTGGAGAGGTAGACGTAGAGAGGTGGAGAGGTAGAGGTAGAGAGGTGGAGAGGTAGACGTAGAGAGGTGGAGAGGTAGAGTTAGAGAGAAGGAAATGTTTAGGGGGAGAATTCCAGAGCTTAGGGCCGAGAAAGCTGAAAACACGGCTGCCGATGGTGGGGTGAAGCAAATCGGGGATGCACAAAAGGCCAGAATTAGAGGAACGCAGAGTTCTCGGAGAGTTGTAGGGCTGGAGGAGGTTACAGAGATAGGGAGTGACGAGGCCATGGAGGGAATTAAAACAAGGATGAGAATTTTAAACTCGAGGCGTTGCTGGACCGGGAGTCAATGTCGGTCAGTGAGCAGAGGGTGATGGGTGAACGGGACTTGGTGCGAGTTAGGATACGGGCAGCAGAGTTTTGGATCAGCTGAAGGTCATGGCGGGTGGAAGATGGGAGGCCGGACAGGAGAGAATTGGAAAAGTCGAGTCCAGAGGTAACAATAGCACGGATGAGGGTTTCAGCAGCAGATGAACAGGTGATATTATGGGGTGGAAGTAGGAGGTCTTGGTGATGGAGAGGAATTGGGGTCGGAGGCTCAGCTCAGGGTCAAATAGAACGCCGAGGTTGTGAACAGTCTGGTTCAGACTCAGACAGTGGCCAGGGAGGGGGGATGGAGTCGGTGACCAGGGAACGGAGTTTGTGGTGGGGACCGAAGACAATGGCTTCGAACTTCCCAATATTTAATTGGAGGAAATTTCAGCTCATCCAATACTGGATGTCGGACAAGCAGCGTAACAAATCAGATGCTGTGGAGGGGTCGAGAGAGGTGGTGGTGAGGTAGAGCTGGGGGTCGTCAGTGTACATGTGGAATCTCCCATTTCCCACAGGCTGCCTGAGCCAATAACCCCTCAAACCACAGTTAAACATCACTCAATATTCCCACCATTTGAAAGCACCTTATCTGGGAAGGTTTCCAAGCGGTGATTCTACTTTCACTCTTCTCCCAGATACAGGGGAAGGTTCCCTATCAGCAGCAGGTACTGTGTGACTGAGAGGAACTTACCTGGAAAGGAGCTGCTTCGAGTTCTGTGAATAAAGAGAGGAGATCAAATCAGTCAACGAACAAATCAACACCCAATGGAACCAAAGAGTGAATTTGGGATTGAGAGTAAAGAGTTCAGTGTATAACAGTAGGTGGGGCCAGTCACAGGAATGGGCAATGATCCCACATTTCACTGCACTCCATCCTGGGGCAGCACCAACACTCCGAGGGCAGGGCTGAGGGGGCAGCGCCAACACTCCGAGGGCAGGGCCGAGGGGGCAGCGCCAACACTCCGAGGGCAGGGCTGAGGGGGCAGCACCAACACTCCGAGGGCAGGGCTGAGGGGGCAGTGCCAACACTCCGAGGGCAGGGCTGAGGGGGCAGCGCCAACACTCCTAGGGCAGGCCTGAGGGGGCAGCGCCAACACTCCGAGGGCAGGGCTGAGGGGGCAGCGCCAACACTCCGAGGGCAGGGCTGAGGGGGCAGCGCCAACACTCCGAGGGCAGGGCAGAGTGGGCAGTGCCAACACTCCCAGGGCAGGGCTGAGGGGGCAGCACCAACACTCCGAGGGCAGGGCTGAGGGGGCAGCACCAACACTCCGAGGGCAGGGCTGAGTGGGCAGCGCCAACACTCCCAGGGCAGTGCTGAGGGGGCAGCGCCAACACTCCGAGGGCCGGGCTGAGGGGGCAGCGCCAATGCTGGGCCCAACCAACAATCTTCAAACAATTCAGCCCTCTCACCAGCCTCACAGAAACGCCCCATTCCCCAGACATGGCCCTGTTTATATTGAAGATGTACCTGAATAAAGGAGAGATGGTCCCTCTGTACCAGACTCTGGGTTTCTCCATCTATTAATGTAATCTGTTCCATCCTCTTGTTTAATGCTTCAGAACAGCTTCTAATCTGAGAGAGAGCTCGGAGCCCCTCCTCATCGATCAGTTTCAGTGCGTATTCTTCATCTTCTTCCAGCTGTCTCCTCCATTCAGAGAAGCTCTTCGATAGCTTTCCTTTCAGCTCATTGATTCGTGTCTGAAACCCAAACCAACTCTCATTACAAACGGCCCTTCCACACAGCTCTTACCCTGAGCACACGGCACTTTCCAGGGACGGGACAGTTTGTTTCAATCACTACTCGATCACCCGTTAAAGATAGACAAGCAGTGGGGGAGGGTCTACTGGGAGAGAAAACAGAGTTTAACGAGTGTGGCCTTGAGCCTTGAGTTTAATAGAAAGAGCACTGTATTTAGACTGTGTATGGCACTGCCACCTGGTCCATCCACACCTGGAGTGATGGGTCCAGTTTTGGTGCCCACACCTGGTGAAGGAGATTGAGACTCTGGAGAGGACGGTGGCCAGAATGACACGTAGTCTGATGGATTTTAGTTCTGAGGATCGGCTCCAAGAGGGAAGGCGATTTAGAGAAAGGCAGGCCGAGAGGGACATGATTGAGGTTTTTAAAATGATCGAGGGATTATTGGACTCACTCGTTGGGTGAGGTACTTGAGATGGATCAGGATGGTAGGACTAGAGGGCCTGTGTATAAAATCCATCGGCACAGAGTTAGGTTAGACCCCAGAGTCCTCGATCTCTGGAACAGTCTCCCTGAACATGTCGGGGGGTATGGAGTCACTCCCACCCTTTAAAAGGGAGCTGGGGAGGAATTTCCCAGAGTTTGTCCTGAATTGTCTGCAGGTGTTTTTTCTCTCTTTTGTTTGCCTTTCCCAGGTGAGTACATGGTTCGGGGTGGATCAGTGGTGTGTGTGATTGAACCCTGTCTGCATGGGGCAGGCTCGCTGGGGCTAATGTTCTTTTCGACCTCTTCCTTTCGATGTTCATCTGATACAGGCTTCAGGGCAAGTCTCCAACTCCCAGCCTCTGACTGTGTCTGTTTCAGTCAATCCAGTGCCCAAGTGATGTAATAATATTCCCTGGGAGGTGCAGGGAGAGTTAAGCAGCTCCCCCTCACATCAAACACACGGGGAACTCAGTGTAATCAGTGACTCGGTCCCAACACAACCAGCCTGGTTTGGAAGGCCTGTTTCTGATGTGCTCATTGACTCAGTGGAGAGGCAGGGACTAATTAGGAACAGTCAGCATGGTTTTGTGAGAGGAAAATCATGTCTCACGAATTTGATTGAGTTTTTTGAAGGGGTAACCAAGAAGATAGATGAGGGCTGTGCAGTAGACGTGGTCTACATGGACTTCAGCAAAGCATTTGACAAGGTACCGCATGGTAGGTTGTTACATAAGGTTAAATCTCATGGGATCCAAGGTGAGGTCGCCAATTGGATACAAAATTGGCTTGACGACAGAAGACAGAGGGTGGTTGTAGAGGGTTGTTTTTCAAACTGGAGTCCTGTAACCAGCGGTGTGCCTCAGGGATCGGTGCTGGGTCCGCTGTTATTTGTTATTTATATTAATGATTTGGATGAGAATTTAGGAGGCATGGTTAGTAAGTTTGCAGATGACACCAAGATTGGTGGCATTGTGGACAGTGAAGAAGGTTATCTGGGATTGCAACGGGATCTTGATCAATTGGGCCAGTGGGCCGATGAATGGCAGATGGAGTTTAATTTAGATAAATGTGAGGTGATGCATTTTGGTAGATCGAATCGGGCCAGGACCTACTCCGTTAATGGTAGGGCATTGGGGAGAGTTATAGAACAAAGAGATCCAGGAGTACAGATTCATAGCTCCTTGAAAGTGGAGTCACAGGTGGATAGGGTGGTGAAGAAGGCATTCGGCATGCTTGGTTTCATTGGTCAGAACATTGAATACAGGAGTTGGGATGTCTTGTTGAAGTTGTACAAGACATTAGTAAGGCCACACTTGGAATACTGTGTACAGTTCTGGTCACCCTATTATAGAAAGGATATTATTAAACTAGAAAGAGTGTCGAAAAGATTTACTAGGATGCTACTGGGACTTGATGGTTTGACTTACAGGGAGAGGTTAGACAGACTGGGACTTTTTTCCCTGGAGAGTAGGAGGTTAAGGGGTGATCTTATAGAAGTCTATAAAATAATGAGGGGCATAGATAAGGTAGATAGTCAAAATCTTTTCCCAAAGGTAGGGGAGTCTATAACGAGGGGGCATAGATTTAAGGTGAGAGGGGAGAGATACAAAAGGGTCCAGTGGGGCAATTTTTTCACTCAAAGGGTGGTGAGTGTCTGGAACGAGCTGCCAGAGGCAGTAGTAGAGGCGGGTACAATTTTGTCTTTTAAAAAGCATTTGGACAGTTACATGGGTAAGATGGGTATAGAGGGATATGGGCCAAGTGCAGGCAATTGGGACTAGCTTAGTGGTATAAACTGGGCGACATGGACATGTTGGGCCGAAGGGCCTGTTTCCATGTTGTAACTTCTATGATTCTATGATTCTATGATAAACCCTTTCTAAATCCAGTCCCACTTTACCCACCTTTATTTCAGCTTCTGATCTCTCCAAGTCTCGCTGTTTGCTGGAACAATTCTGCTGGACTCCCCGAAGACTCTCGATTTCTCTCTCCAATTCTTCCTGTAAAGGCAATTGGAAAGTGTTTAAAAGGGATTCAAACTGGAATGTAAAAGGGAAATGATTCCGTTCCAGGAGTGACCCCACTGGGAGTGGATAGAAAGTAGTTTTGGGGATTCTCAGTGTCTGGGCCCTGAGCAGAAATATTCCCTTCTGTGGCTCTCAGTAAAGAGGCGCTCCCTGCCCTGTATAAACTGAGGAACCACACACACACCGGCTTCTTTTCACACTGACTCACCGTGTGCTGCATTTTCACACGGACTCAGCTCCTCCATTTCCAGGAATCAGCCGAGGGGAAAGGGAGACAGACTCAGTCACACCAGCATTTCTCAAACACCAATTCCCTCTTGTTGTGAGAAACAGTTTCTCCCCCCAGCCCCTGAGTCTCCCCCCGTGGGTGTCCCTCACTCCCCCCACCGGTGATGGTCCTCTCCCTGCTGGTCAGATGGCAGAATACCCCAGTGTTACACAGGGCGACAACATGCTCTGCTCTACAGCCCTATGCCATGGAGTGCCAGTTCTCACTGGTGCCCACACAGTGAATTACTGAGCTCTGCAGTGCCCTCACCAGGAGGGGCTGAGTGTGGGTGAGGGGCAGTCACCCTGGGCCACTCTCACACCCTCCCAGTGCCCACCCTGTTCTCTCAGACAGACTGTAAGAGAAAGGGGAGGGAGCAAATCTGACTGACAAAAAACAAACAGCTGTAAACCCAGACCCGGGGCAGCAAGAAACCACTGGGCTAAATCAGCACTGTCTGCAATCAGTTCTAATTAATGTTGGTCATTAACAGAAAAACTCTCCCTCACTGTATTTAATATCAGGAATTGTGTCACTCACCTTAATTGCAGCTTGTGCCTCATCCAGGCTCAGCAGTGTGTGGGATTTATGTTTCCCTATTATTGTACAGGAAACACACACATACTCTGCATCATCTTCACAGTAGTATTCAATGATCTTCTGATGGTCAACGCACTGCCTGTCTGTAAGATCAGCCACAGGTTCGATTAGGGTGTGTCCACTGAAGGCCTTGTTCAGCAGATGTGGTTTTAAATGACTGGAGCAAAATGATGTTTCACATTTCAGACATGTCTTCACAGCTGGGGATGGATTCTCGACACAGTAATCACACACGACATGGGCTGGATCAGCTCCAGGCTCCATCCCTCCAGCACCTGAAGCAGCTTTCACACAGCACAAGAGAGACTGAGGAACCATAGCAGGAAGTGAAATTCTTATAAACACCCGGTGTAGGGAGTGACGATGTTAGTTTCACTTTCATGATTCACTCTGTCTGAAGATTAACCCTTTCAGGCTTGCAGTAGCAGGTCAGAACCAAAATCAGAAACACAAGATTACAATTTTACAATCTGGAGCCAGAATACAGCAAACTGGGCTCAGTAAACACAAGCCGAAAACTAATCAGCTCAGACCAGACCCAAAATGGTTTAAGAAACAAATTAAAACTGATATAAAGAGGGAAAAATAAACGTTACAAATCCTGCAGAGAGGAAGGTGAAGGAGATCTCTGGGAGGAATAGAAAAATATGCAGAAAAAGTTAAAAGGTTCATCAGAGGGGCAAAGAGAGTTCAAACAAAGCAAACCAGCAGAGGCTACAAGTCTCAGTAAACTCAACACGAAACATATCCAAACAACACAGAGCTGTGACCAACAAAGATAAAACAATGTTGGAGAACATATCCAAAACAGGAGAATACAGTCAGAGGAAGTCATGATCAGACTGTACAGGGTCTGGTCAGACTCACCTCGAGTACTGTGTTCAGCTCTGGTCAGACCCACCTCGAGTACTGTGTCCAGTTCTGGTCAGACCCACCTCGAGTACTGTGTCCAGTTCTGGTCAGACCCACCTCGAGTACTGTGTCCAGTTCTGGTCAGACCCACCTCGAGTACTGTGTCCAGTTCTGGTCAGACCCACCTCGAGTACTGTGTCCAGTTCTGGTCAGACCCACCTCGAGTACTGTGTCCAGTTCTGGTCAGACCCACCTCGAGTACTGTGTCCAGTTCTGGTCAGACCCACCTCGAGTACTGTGTCCAGTTCTGGTCAGACCCACTGTGTCCAGATCTGGTCACAGGAACATAGGGACGGAATAGCCTACGCAGCCCCTCGAGACTGTTCCACAATGAAATTTGGTCGTGGCTAATCTGTATCTTAACTTCATTTACCCATCTTGGTTCCGTAACCCTTAATAACCTTGTCTAACAAATTCTACCAATTTCAGGTTTGAAATTTTCAATTGACCCCCAGCCTCAACAGCTTTTTGGGGGAGTGAGTTCCAGATTTCCACTCCCCATTGTGTGACGAACTGCTTCCTGACATCACCCCTGAATGACCGAGCTCTAATTTTAAGGTTCTGTCCTTTGACTAATTAACTAATTTGAAGGTTATGCCCCTTCTTCTGGATTACCGCACCAGAGGAAATAGTTTCTCTCTATCTGGTTAAAAAGCAGGAACTCAAATATAGTAATCTCTGGATTACTCCCAGTGCCAGGCACGAGTGAGTATTGGAATAGTCGGATAAGACAGGTTAATGCGTTGCTGGAGAAATGGTGCAGGAGTCAGAGCATCAGATTCCTGGGGCATTGGGACCAGTTCTGGGGCAGGAGGGATCTGTTCAAAATGGACGGGTTGCACCTCAACAGAACTGGGACCAATGTCCCCCCGGGGAGGTTAAATAGTGCTTTGGGGGGAGGGTTTAAACAAATTTGGCAGGGGGATGGGCACCAGGAGGAAACATTAGAGAGGAGAAACAAGATGCACAGAGGACTGGGAGGGAGACTAAAGAATAGTTCAGAAATAGGAGGGAGCAGATAGAGGGGTAAATGTGAGACAGTCGAAGATGAGTTTAGAGTGCGTGTGAGTAAATGCAGGTATCGTGATCAATAAGGTTGGTGAGCTGCAGGCTCGAGTCACCACATGGGACTATGATACAGTGGCAATAACAGAGACCAGGCTCAAAGAAGGGGAGGATTGGGGACTTAATATCCTGGCTACAAGGTATTCAGGAAAGATAGGGAAGGAATGAAAGGAGTTGGCGGGAGGCGGGTGGGTGATGGCAGTATTGATCGAGGAAACCGTTCTAGCGCTGGAAATGGATGATGTATCTGAGGGTCAAAGAGAGAATCTATTTGGTTCGAATTAAGGAACAATAGAGGATCTATTACACCAATGGGTGTACACTATAGGGCACCAAATAGTGGGAAGGAGATAGAGGGGCAAATTTTCATAGAATCATAGAATCATAGAAGTTACAACATGGAAACAGGCCCTTCGGCCCAACATGTCCATGTCGCCCAGTTTATACCACTAAGCTAGTCCCAATTGCCTGCACTTGGCCCATATCCCTCGATACCCATCTTCCCCATGTAACTGTCCAAATGCTTTTTAAAAGACAAAATTGTACCCGCCTCTACTACTGCCTCTGGCAGCTCGTTCCAGACACTCACCACCCTTTGAGTGAAAAAATTGACCCTCTGGATCCTTTTGTATCTCTCCCCTCTCACCTTAAATCTGTGCCCCCTGGCAAATTACAGAAAGATGCAAAAACTATAAAGTAGTGATAATGGGGGTTTTCAATTATCACAATATAGACTGGGACAGTAACAGTGTAAAGGGAAAAGAGGGGGAGAAAGGCAAGAAATGTGACAACATAAGAAGATCAGAACATAAGAAATAGGAGCAGGAGTAGGCCACATGGCCCCTCGAGCCTGCTCCGCCATTCAATCAGGTCACGGCTGATCTTCTACCTCAACCCCCCCCTTCCTGCCCGATCCCCATATCCCTTGATTCCCCGAGAGTCCAAAAATCTGTCGATCTCAGCCTTGAATATTCTCAACGACTGAGCATCAACAGCCCTCTGGGGCAGAGAATTCCAAAGATTCACAACCCTCTGAGTGAAGAAATTCCTCCTCATCTCGGTCCTAAATGGCCGACCCCTTATCCTAAGACGATGCTCCCTAGTTCTACACTCTCCAGCCAGGGAAACAGCCTCTCAGCATCCACCCTGTCAAGCCCCCTCAAAATCTTGTGTCTTTCAATGAGATCACCTCTCATTCTTCTAAACTCCAGAGAGTATAGGCCCATTCTACTCAATCTTTCCTCTTAGAACAACACTCTCATCCCAGGAATCAATCGAGTGAACCTTTGTTGCACCACCTCTAAGGAGGGTAAGGAGACTAAAACTGTACAAAGTACTCCAGGTGAGGTCTCACCAAAGCCCGGCACAATTGAAGGAAGACTTCCTTACTATTGTCCTCCAACCCCCTTGCAATAAAAGCCAACATACCATTTGCCTTCTGAATTGCTTGCTGTACCTGCAGGTTAACTTTCTGTGTTTCGTGGACGAGGACACCCAAATCCCTCTGAACACCAACATTTAATAGTTTCTCACCATTTAAAAAATATTCCCTTTTTCTATTCTTCCTTCCAAATTGAATAACCTCACATTTCCCCACATTATATTCCATCTGCCACCTTCTTGCCCACTCACTTAACCTGTTGATATCCCTTTGCAGACTCTCTGTGTCCTCCTCAAAGCTCACTTTCCCATCTAGCTTTGTATTGTCAGCAAACTTGGGTACATTACACTCAGTCCCTTCTTCTAAGTCATTAATATAGATTGTAAATAGCTGAGGCCCAAGCACTGATCCTTGCGGCACCCCATTAGTTACAACCTGCCAACCTGAAAATGACCCGTTTATCCCTACTCTCTGTTTTCTGTCCATTCACCAATCCTCTCTCCATGCTAATATATTATCCCCAACCCCACGAGCCCTTATCTTGTGTAACAACCTTTTATGTGGCACCTTATTGAATGCCTTTTGAAAATCCAAATAATTACATCCACTGGTTCCCCTTTATCTACCTTGATAGTTACATCCTCAAAAAACTCCAGTAGATTTGTCAAACACGATTTCCCTTTCGTAAAACCATGTTGACTCTGCCGAACCATATTATGATTTTCTAAGTGCCCCATTACCACGTCCTTAATAATAGATTCCAGCATTTTCCCAACTGCTGATGTCAGGCTAACTGGCCTGTAGTTCCCTGTCTTCTCTCTCCCTCCTTTCTTGAATAGCGGGGTTACATTTGCAACCTTCCAATCCACAGGGACCATTTCAGAATCGATGGAATTTTGGAAGATCACAACCAATGCATCCACTATCTCTGCAGCCACCTCTTTTAGATCCCTAGGATGTAGGCCAGCAGGTCCAAGGGATTTGTTGGTTTTTACTCCCGTTAATTTCTCCAGTACTTTTTTTTAACCAGTACTAATTACTTTAAGTTCCTCACTCTCATTAGACCCTTGGTCCCCCACTATTTCTGGGATGCTTTTTGTGTCTTCTACTGTGAAGACAGATACAAAATTCTTGTTTAACGTCTCTGCCATTTCCTTATTCCCCATTATCATTTCTCCTGTCTCAGCCTTTTTTTTTATTCGTTCATGGGACGTGGACCAGCATTTATTGCCCATCCTTAATTGCCCTTAAGAAGGTGGTGGTGAGCCGTCTTCTTGAACCGCTGCAGTCCGTATGGTGAAGGTTCTCCAACAGTTAGGTAGGGAGTTCCAGGATTTTGACCCAGCGACGATGAAGGAACGGCAATATATTTCCAAATCGGGATGGTGTGTGACTTGGAGGGGAACGTGCAGGTGGTGTTGTTCCCATGTGCCTGCTGCTCTTGTCCTTCTCGATGGTCGAGGTCGTAGGTTTGGGAGGTGCTGTCGAAGAAGCCTTGGCGAGTTGTTGCAGTGCATCCTGTGGATGGTACACAATGCAGCCACCGTGCGCCAGTGGTGAAGGGAGTGAATGTTTAGGGTGGTGGATGGGGTGCCAATCAAGCGGGCTGCTTTGTCCTGGATGGTGTCAAGCTTCTTGAGTGTTGTTGGAGCTGCACTGATCCAGGCAAGTGGAGAGTATTCCATCACACTCCTGACTTGTGCCGTGTAGATGGTGGAAAGGCTTTGGGGAGTCAGGAGGTGAGTCACTCGCCGCAGAATACCCAGCCTCTGACCTGCTCTTGTAGCCACAGTATTTATGTGGCTGGTCCAGTTAAGTTCAGCCTCTAAGGGACCCACATTACTTTTGGTACTCTCTTCCTTTTTACATACTTGTCTTACAATCTGTTTTCATATTTCTTGTTAATTTACTCTCATATTCTACTTTCTCCCTCTGTATCATTTTTTTGGTCATCCTTTGCTGGTTTCTTAAACCTCTCCCAATCCTCAGGCTTACTACTCTTCTTGGCAATATTGCAAGCCTCTACTTTTATTCTAATACAATCCTTAACTTCTTTAGTTAGTCACAGATGGATCACTTTTCCTGTGGGGCTTTTATTCCTCAATGGAATGTATAGTCATTGAGAGTTATGAAATATTTCTTTAAATGTTCGCCATTGCTTATCTGCCATCATACCTTTTAATCTAATTTCCCAATCAACCTTAGCCAACTCACCCCTCATACCTATGCAATTGGCTTTGTTTAAGTTTATGACTCTAGTTTTGGACTTAAGTACATCACTCTCGAATGCAATGTGAAATTCTATCATATTATGATCACTCTTCCCCACAGGATCCCTGACTATGAGATTACTAATTAACCCTGTCTCATTACACAAGGCAAGATCTAAAATGGCCTGTTCGCTGGTTGGTTCCATGATGTATTGTTCGAAGAAACTGTCTCAAATGCATTCCCTGAACTCGTTCTCCAAACTACTTTAGCCAATTTGATTTGCCTAGTCTATATGAAACTTAAAGTCCCCCATGATTATTGCATTACCTTTATTACAAGCTCTTCTTATTTCTTGATTTATACTCTGTCCAACAGTATAACTACTATTAGGGGGCCTATAAACTACTCCCACCAGTGTTTTCTGCCCCTTGTTGTTTCTTATCTCCACCCAGACCGATTCTACTTCCTGATCTTCTGAGCCAAGATCCTTTCTCACCACTGTCCCTATCTCATCCTTTATCATCAGTGTCTCCCCCACACCCTCCTTTTCCATTTTGTCTGTTTTTTGAAGAGTCTCATCAAAATGTCTGCACTCGGACTCCAGCTCAACAACTCTGAGCCGAAGTTCCTCGAGTTGCAGACACTTCCTGCGGATGTGATTGCTCGGGATCTCACTGGTCTCCACCAACTCCCACATGCTGCAGCTACGACACACCACCTGCCCGGACACCCCATCAAACCTTGTTTTATATATTCTATTAGTTAAACTTTTAATTCGCTCAGTATTCTTAGCTTTAATAATGAATTAGTTGATCTAGTTTAAGTTATTAGTTTAATAAAGTAATAGTTAGAGTTTCCCAACTCTTAGTTTAAACCAATGACCGAGTTTAGAGAGCAAAAAACAGTAAAACTCACCAACCAATGACCTGCCTGCTGCTCTGTGACGTCACTCCTTGATTAATTTTGTTTGTTTTTTGTTTTTGATTTCACCGAATAATCCCGGGGTTCACCGAATAATCCCGGGGTTCACCGAATAATCCCGGGGTTCACCGAATAATCCCGGGGTTCACCGAATAATCCCGGGGTTCACCGAATAATCCCGGGGTTCACCGAATAATCCCGGGGTTCACCGAATAATCCCGCGGGTCACCGAATAATCCCGGGGTTCACCGAATAATCCCGCGGGTCACCGAATAATCCCGCGAGTCACCGAATAATCCCGGGGTTCACCGAATAATCCCGGGATTCACCAAATAATCCCGCGGTTCACCGAATAATCCCAGGGTTCACCGAATAATCCCGGGGTTCACCGAATAATCCCGGGGTTCACCGAATAATCCCGCGGTTCACCAAATAATCCCATGGTTCACTGAATAATCCCGCGGTTCACCGAAAAATCCCGGGGTTCACCGAATAATCCCGTGGTTCACTAAATAATCCCGGGGTTCACCGAATAATCCCGTGGTTCACTAAATAATCCCGGGGTTCACCGAATAATCCCGTGGTTCACCGCGCTCTCCTGGGGTTCACTACAATCTCCCGTCGGTCTCCGCCCTCTCCCTCGTGGGTCTCCGCTCTCCCCCGTGGTTCTCCCCTCTCCCGTGATTCTCCGCCCTCTCCCGTGATTCTCCGCTCTCTCCCGTGGTTCTCCCCTCTCTCCCGTGGTTCTCCCCTCTCTCCCGTGGTTCTCCCCTCTCTCCCGTGGTTCTCCGCCCTCTCCCGTGGTTCTCCCCTCTCTCCCGTGGGTCTCCCCTCTCTCCCGTGGTTCTCCGCCCTCTCCCGTGGTTCTCCCCTCTCTCCCGTTGTTCTCCCCTCTCTCCCGTGGTTCTCCCCTCTCCCGTGGTTCTCCTCTCTCCCGTGGTTCTCCCCTCTCCCGTGGTTCTCCGCCCTCTCCCGTGGTTCTCCCCTCTCTCCCGTGGGTCTCCCCTCTCTCCCGTGGTTCTCCGCCCTCTCCCGTGGTTCTCCCCTCTCTCCCGTTGTTCTCCCCTCTCTCCCGTGATTCTCCCCTCTCTCCCGTGGTTCTCCCCTCTCTCCCGTGGTTCTCCGCCCTCTCCGGTGGGTCTCCCCTCTCTCCCGTGGTTCTCCCCTCTCTCCCGTGGTTCTCCCCTCTCTCCCGTGGTTCTCCCCTCTCTCCCGTGGTTCTCCGCCCTCTCCCGTGGTTCTCCCCTCTCTCCCGTGGTTCTCCGCCCTCTCCCGTGGTTCTCCCCTCTCTCCCGTGGTTCTCCGCCCTCTCCCCTGGTTCTCCCCTCTCTCCCGTGATTCTCCCCTCTCTCCCGTGGTTCTCCCCTCTCTCCCGTGGGTCTCCCCTCTCTCCCGTGGTTCTCCGCCCTCTCCCGTGATTCTCCCCTCTCTCCCGTGGTTCTCCCCTCTCTCCTGTGGTTCTCCGCTCTCTCCCCTGGTTCTCCCCTCTCTCCCGTGGGTCTCCGCTCTCTCCCCTGGTTCTCCCCTCTCTCCCGTGGGTCTCCGCTCTCTCCCCTGGTTCTCCCCTCTCTCCCGTGGGTCTCCGCTCTCTCCCCTGGTTCTCCGCGCTCTGCCGTGGTTCTCCCCTCTCTCCCGTGGGTCTCCGCTCTCTCCCCTGGTTCTCCGCTCTCTCCCCTGGTTCTCCCCTCTCTCCCGTGGGTCTCCGCTCTCTCCCCTGGTTCTCCGCTCTCTCCCCTGGTTCTCCCCTCTCTCCCGTGGGTCTCCCCTCTCTCCCGTGGTTCTCCCCTCTCTCCCGTGGTTCTCCGCTCTCTCCCGTGGTTCTCCCCTCTCTCCCGTGGGTCTCCGCTCTCTCCCGTGGTTCTCCCCTCTCTCCCGTGGTTCTCCCCTCTCTCCCGTGGTTCTCCCCGTTCTCCCGTGGTTCTCCCCTCTCTCCGGTGGGTCTCCCCTCTCTCCCGTGGGTCTCCCCTCTCTCCCGTGGGTCTCCGCTCTCTCCCCTGGTTCTCCGCGCTCTGCCGATTCTGACGGTTGTGCTGCTGCCGCTCTTTAAATCTTCTCCTCAGCCTCTCCCGTGGTTCTCTGAGTACCGGGAGGGAGAATGTCATCCACAGGCTCAGTCAGGCATGTCCCAGGAGTCAAGCCAATTCAGTAAAGGCTTTCGAACAGGCTTAAGAGAAACGTGTGTTGCTGCGAAATGCTGGATTGGGAGAAACCGAGGCAGGAAACACACTCCCACTATTTGTGCTCTCACATGTTTGGAATCTGCAACCAGCAAAGAAGAAAGAAAGAACTTGCATTTCTATAGCGCCTTTCACATCCTCGGGACGTCCCAAAGCGCTTTACAGTCGATGAAATACTTTTGAAATGTGGTCCCTGTTGTAATGTAGGAAACACGGCAGCCAAATTATGCACAGCAAGATCCCACAAACAGCAGTGAGATAAATGACCGGGTCATCTGTTTTAGTGATGTTGGTGGAGGGCTAAATATTGTCCAGGACTCCGGGGAGAACTCCCTTTTGCTTCTTCGAATAGTAGCATGGGATCTTTTACATCGAGCTGAGAGGGCAGACAAGGATTCGATTTACTGTCTGATCCAAAAGATGGTACCTCCGACAGTGCAGCGCTCCCTCAGCGCTGACCCTCCGACAGTGCAGCACTCCCCCAGCGCTGACCCTCCGACAGTGCAGCGCTCCCTCAGTACTGACCCTCCGACAGTGCAGCGCTCCCTCAGTACTGACCCTCCGACAGTGCAGCGCTCTCTCAGTACTGACCCTCTGACAGTGCAGCGCTCCCTCAGTACTGACCCTCCGACAGTGCAGCGCTCCCTCAGTACTGACCCTCCGACAGTGCAGCGCTCCCTCAGTACTGACCCTCCGACAGTGCAGCACTCCCTCAGCACTGCACTGAGTGTCAGTGTAGATTTGTGCTCCAGTCTCAGTTCCACCATGGATCAATCAGTTTACCTGAGACACGGATTTGCCTTTGTTTTGCTCTGAAACGCGTCAATGATGCAAAGTGATGGAAATGAAAGTTTACTATTCCCGTATCCATCGTCACGTTTTGTGTTGGGCAGTGAATTGATTTGCTTGGAAGCTGCCAGAAAATTTTCCCTCAAACTGTATTTCAAAGTTGAAGCCAAGTTGGCTGCTCAACAAAATGTCTGAACTTCACGATGAGAACTGACACAAATCTATGGAATGACTGGCAGGGAAACAGTGAGACTTAGTGCAACTAAACTGTGTTGATAAGGTTTGTTTCTGCAAAACTTTTTGACGACCATTTCCAATCAAAGTAGAAACCCGTAGAGAGAGTGAGGTAACGGACAGGGTGGGTGAGATGGGGGGGGCTGAACAGACAGGAGGTATTGCGAGGAGGCATTGCACTCCTAATTTCGAGCTCAATAATTACACGAACACGGTGTTCCTGGCACGGGCACAGTAACTGCAACAAAGAACTCAGTTACTCTTTGAAACCACAACTCGAAACAAATGGCGTCCGATCATCTCGATTTCTCCTCATCCCCAAATATTCTTTTAAAAACAACTTTAACGTTACAACATTATCTGAGCCAAATCTAATAGATTTGGATTCCAGAGTACAGGAGGGAAAGACCATTTGGTCCATCAAAGCTGCTTCTTCTGAAAGACCCATGTGCTGTTTGAACTACAGTGGAATCTCCCAAACTGTTGTGAGGGAGGTTGAACAGCCACAAGGGAAATTCCCCAGAGGAAACCCTGTGAAATTTCTCCAACCTCTGAAGTAACCAAACAGAAACTCCAGTGGACTGGAGAGTGGCCCAGGTTGTGTTTGACCTTGCTTATAACCTTCCATCCTTTCCCCCTGAGCTTTGTTCTTTTCTTCTGAAGGCACTGACTCTTTGCTGGGGTTAGTTCAACAGGTGCGAGTGTCCCACCACCATTCACGTGTGAGCTCCAGCAGTGTGGGCTGACAGGCTGTCCCATTGTGAAGAGAACCAGAGGCGAGCTGGGATTCTCTTCACATCCCACATTCCAGGAGGGGACACTGGATGGTGATCAGAAGTGGGGACCTTGCCTGATTTTACTGTGAATTGCAGCATCCTGACCTCTGACCTGGTTAAAATAAGCAGTCGCCAGCGTGTGACTTCCTGCCCCTTGACTTTAATGGACAGAAAACCACAGGTTGGTGACCAGAGAATGGGGAAACTCGGGCCCACGGATCAAACGAGGGCCTCCTTGGACTAAATGGCTTATTGTCCCACCATTACCACTTAAACCGGGCTGGGACCAGCGTCCTGGTGAATTTAATAACTAGGGCTGTAGATAGGGCTTTAAACTAAAAGTGGGGCGGAGGGGTCAGGGGAGGGGAAATTTAGAAATCTAATGAGAAAAGTCAAGGGAACAGAGCAGTGTAGTGATTTGGGTAAAGATAAGCAGAGTGTGGCAGGAAGGGACAGAGAGTTTACCAATAATAGAACATCAACAAGTAAGGTCAAAGCAGGAAAAAATGGTAAAAAGTCAAGATTAAAGACTCTTTATCTGAACACATGGAGCATTCGGATCAAGATCGATGAATTAGTTGCACAAATAGAGATAGGTGGGTTTGGTCTAACAGCCATTACAGAGATGTGGTTGCAAAGTGACCACGGTTGGGAAGTAAATATTCGAGGGTACGAGACTCTTAGAAAAGACAGACAGAATGGAAAAGGAGGGGGTGTAGCCCTAATAATAAAGTGTGACATAAGGACAGTGGTGAGAAAGGATCTCAGCTCAGATCGTAACAGGGCACTTCAAACATCATAACGTGATAAGGCAGAGTCAACATGGCTTAATGAGAGGGAAACCGCGTTTGATAAATCTATTAGAATTTTTTGAGGATGCAACTCGCAGGATAGATAAAGGGGAACCAGTGGATGTGGTGTATTTAGATTTTCAAAAGGCATTCGATGAGGTGCAACGTAAAGGTTGTTACGCGAGATAAGGGCTCATGGGATTGGGGGTAATATATTAACGTGGATAGAGGATTGGTTAATGGACAGAAAACAGAGAGTAGGGATAAACGGGTCATTTTCGAGTCGGCAGGTTGTAACTAGTGGGGTGCTGCAAGGATCAGTGCTTGGGCCTCAGCTATTTACGAAGGGACCGAATGTAATGTATCCAAGTTTGCTGATGAAACAAAGCTGGGTGGGAAAGTAAGCTGTGAGGAGGACACAGAGAGTCTGCAAAGGGATATGGACGGGTTAAGTGAGTGGGCAAGAAGGTGGCAGATGGAGTATAATGTGGGGAAATGTGAGGTTATTCACTTTGGGGTAGGAAGAATAGAAAACCAGAATATTTTTTAAACGGTGAGAAACTATTAAATGTTGGTGTTCAGAGAGACTTGGGTGTCCTGGTACAAGAAACACAAAAAGTTAACATGCAGGTACAGCAGGCAATTAGGAAAGCAAATGGCATGTTGGCCTTTATTGCAAGTGGGTTGAAGTACAAGAGTAAGGAAGTGTTACTACAATTGTACAGGGCTTTAGTGAGACCTCACCTGGAGTACTGTGTACAGTTTTGGTCTCCTTATCTAAGGAAGGATATACTTGCCTTAGAGGCGGTGCAACAAAGGTTCACTAGATAATTCCTGGGATGAGAGGGTTGTCCTATGAGGAGAGGTTGAGTGGAATAGTCTTGGACTCTCTGGAGATTAGAAAAATGAGAGGTGATCTCATTGAAACATGTAAGTTTCTGTGGGCACTTGACAAGGTAAATGCTGAGAGGTTGTTTCCCCTGGCTGGAGAGTCTAGAACTAGGGGGCACAATCTCAGGATAACGGGTCAGCCATTTAGGACTGAGATGAGGAGGAATTTCTTCATTCTTTGGAATTCTCTACCCCAGAGGGCTGTGGATGCTGAGTCGTTGAATATATTCAAGGCTGAGATCGTTAGATTTTTGGACTCTGGGGATCAAGGGATATGGGGATCGGGTGGGAAAGAGGAGTTGAGGTTGAAGATCAGCCATGATCTTATTGAATGGCAGAGCAGGCTCGAGGGGCTGTATGGCCTACTCCTGCTCCTATTTCTTATGTTCTTATATACTTATCCGCTGGCTTTACCCACAAGACCACTGGGGGGATATTAGTCACCTTCTTAACCAGATATTTGTCCAGTCCTTTTTAAAGGAGTTCACATTAACTGCTGTTGATGGAATTCTATTCCAAGACTCTGATCTGGAAGAAGTCGGGGGGGTCGTAAACTGATCAGGAGAGTGACCATGGGCAGGAAGGTGGTCCCGTGCCCACTCTCTCTGTTCATACAGACAGGGAATAAAAATACTTTACAAAACAATAATTTGGTTCAAAAATAAGAATATTTGCAGCAGGAAACTGGTGATGAAAAATCAGGATCATTGCTGGAATTGTTTGTGTCTGAATAATTATGTATCCCATTCATGGATAAAAGGATTAGAAAAATAACCAACTGCGGCCAATTTGGGGAAAAAGTCTGAGAAATGTCTCCCCCGCTCCATGAGACAAGCTGCAGGAGACTGGAGTCACCAATGACCCATCACTACATGTACATAACCTGCCCTCCTCACCCACCCTCTTTAATGTCCTTAGTAACACAGCAATGGACAGGACCAGAAAAGACCATTTTACATGACCAGCAGGCATTTTACACACAGCAAGATCCCACAAACAGTAATGAGATGGAGGGCCAGTTAATCTGTGTTGGTGGTGGGACTGGGTTAATACATCGTTTGGCCACCAAGATTTTCCTTCTGTTAAGTGAAGGTCCGAGTTAACATGTGCAGCACTTTTCTACAGACCCTGCACTATGAGGGCTACAGCTCAGGTTCAATCTGTTCTAATGCTCCTGCTACACTGCTTCAACAATGGGCCTGAAATCTCCCCCCATCCCCTGCCCTGTGTGACAGTTTACATTTCCCACACCAACTGTACTTGTGCACAGTGAGGCTGCCAATTGGATGCTGAATAACGGTCGACTTCTGTGCAATGAACCCAACAGGAATTGCACTGCAAACTCCCAAACTCATTTCATTACTTTCCTTTGAATAAAGATATCTCGGTATATCTACTGGCTGTACTCCCGCACACTGAAAGCCTGAATGTCACAATAATTCACACGGACTTACTGGACAAGAATTTGTCTTTTTTATGTGTTCGGGGAAATCAAACATTAATTTTTTCCTTTGGAAAAACGGGGCCTTAAAATCAATTTCTCCTGTGACCAGGGGCAAGAGTTTGAGGGATTCATTGAAATGTGGATGGAATCGTGCAATCCCCAAATCATCAGGTCCCCTTGGAATAATCAGGGAACTGACTTTTCCAGTCAAGGTAAACCAGTGACCCCAATTATAAACAGACAGAACTGCTGAATGCCATCCCCAAAACACCAGGTGAAAACCCAACAATCTCAAAATAACAACAGAATCTGACTTTGAGTCACAGTAAAGCAGTGGCTCTGATTATGAGTAACAAAGCTGGGCGAGGTCGGGAGAGGGAGAACAAAGGACATCAGCAAGGCTGCCTGAAGATGGGAGGCTTATCTCGGGTTTTGAAAACCACTTCTGAAACCAATGAGATGGTTCGAGTCTCAGTTTTCACAGTCCCAGGATGTGATGTTAAAAACACACACAGACTTATTTTCATGTAATCACCGTAGATGATCACGTGATAAATTTGCAGTGGTTCGATTACAGTCATTAATCCTCGAGTGTGAAAGACATCAAGCATCAACTGCCTGGGCACCTCTGCCCTCAACGAGCTGGTGTGGGAGAACGGACATTGTCACACTGGAACAATTTGGTGAACACTGCTCAAACAGTACAGTAGGAGTTCTGAAGAGAGGCCAAACACATGCAGTTCTGCAAATTCATAGAATCTTGCAACACAGAAGGAGGCCATTCGGCCCATCGAGCCTGTGCCGGCTCTTTGTTAGAGCTATCCAGTTCGTCCCATTCCCCCGCTCTTTCCCTGTAACCCTGCAAATCTTTTCCCTTCAAGCATTTATCCAATTCCTTTTTGAAAGCCATGATTGAATCTGCTCCCACCACCCTTTCAGGCAGCGCATTCCAGATCATAACCACTCGCTGCGTAAAAAAGTTTATCCTCATGTCGCCTTTGATTCTTTTGCCAATCACCTTAAATCTGTGCCTTCAATTCTCAACCCTTCCACCAACAAAAACAGTTTCTCTTTATTTACATTATTTAAACCCTTCATGATTTTGAACATTTCTATCAAATCTCCTCTTAACCTTCTCTGCTCGAAGGAGAACAACCCCAGCTTCTCCATTCTATCCACGGAACTGAAGTCCCTCATCCCTGGAACCATTCGAGTAAAAGTTTGTACACATTTTCCAAAGATTTTAAAGAAAGTTTTGGGTAGGAATTTCCACTTCCCATTTGATCAAGATGATTATCCGACCAGAACAAAAGCCATTTTTATTTTGGGATACCATCCCTTCACCGTATGTTCTCCATTCACCTAAACCCAGCTGGTTAAGAGGGTGATAAGACATTGGATTAATGTCCTCCCACTTGGTATCTGAAACCATCAGCAAGGCAGAGCACCAGGACCCAGTGTAACACGGTCAGCATGGAGGGCATTAGGCTTATTCAGTACATCAGCTCAAAACACACTGTTGTTCCTTTTCCCACTCTCTCTCTTTCCCGTGGTTTAAAACAAGTTGATACGACAGCATCTGATGTTTACAACAGCTTCTCACAGACTTTCAAGGCCTCACAGCTGTCTTATCTTTAACCGTCTAGACAGTCTGCTGAATAAGACTTTTCCAATGTGACCAACCTTCCCAGCATGCTGCCTTGAACAGTCAGTTTAACAGTTCCTTTGTTGAATTAATACTTTGAACCAAACTCAGCTCCTTTAGCAGGTAATTAATAACTGGGATTGAAAAGCCCAAAATCCTTCAGTCTCCCTTCAACTGAGTGTGAGCGATCGAACAACTGACTTTAAATCATTCAATGAATCTGAATTGCACTCACCACACATAAGGTTAAGAATTGTTGTTACAAGAAGTTTAATCACCGTGACATCGACACAAAAGTTCATTCAAATACGACAAATGAAAGAAAAGTGTTCCAATCATAACAAGCTGAATAATAACAAAAAGTATAGACATGATTTTCAACCAAGGGTGCTGTCCCACATTATAGACGACCTCCCACCATTCATGATTCCCAAGGGGAGAGGTCCCCTTTTCAATCTCAGCATTACGTTGTTTCATGTGCACTGTCAGTCTATCAATATTAGGGGTTTTAAACTGCAGAAGTAATCTAAGAAAGTGGTTTCCCTTCTTACTTCTCAGTCTCAATCTTCAACAGCCCCTCCCTCCCCCTCCTTTGTGGGATCCTGGGGGCCTTATCCAAGGTCCTCATCTTGTTAGCATCACAGACCGATCTCCAGCCATTTGCTCTTCTCATCGAAGTTTCATTTGGTTAATATTACACATCATGATAGAGACAAAGAAAATCATAATACATTGTACAGAAAACTACAGAAACTCAGCTCCCCCAAATACTACCATATTATCAAGAAATCTTGGACTTCAAAGATCCTCCAGCTCCCCTTTTTCCCATTATCCATCTTGTGGATAATTCAGGCTAAGTATTATTTCTGCCCGGCCCTCAGTTGTCCCAATTTCATTGTTAACTCAAAGAAACCCAACCCTGAATTCTGGAAATCCAAATTCTCTGTCCCTCTTTACTTTAATTTCAATCCCTCTGACAGGTACCAGTGTGTTTAACTCGATCCTGATTGTTTCATTAACTGGTCGGTTTATGGAGTTTGTGTCAGTGCTTTGATTAAAAAAAGTTCAGATCAGTAGTGACCCAGTATATGTCCTCACTCTCCTGAGCATATTAACCATTTCATGTAGTGATGTTGTCAACGTGACTGAGCGTGTCTGAGACCCGTTCTTCAGGGCATCTTCATCATGCATTCCACATACGAGTTGCCTCACACGCAACATATCACATTTACACACAGCGGTTTCCCAAAATCATCCCAAACGTGACATCAAATACAAACCATTCCTGCACTTTCAGTCTGTCTTATCAACAGATCGGGGGGTGTCTGGAGGTCTTTGCTTATCTCCCCCTGCACGGTCCCGATGTCTCGGGTAGTGGCCAGGTTATAAAATATTCCTCTCACTGTTCAGTTTAAGCAAGGACACAACCATCTCCAAGAGAAAGCTGTCAATGAACTATTCTTAACTCCCCTTCCCTGACTTTCACTGGATTGTGCATTGATCCCTGATTGATGTCCTTTGGGGGTTGTTCCCAGGTGATCTTTGTTTCTCACCGGTCACTCACACATCTTTTTCCCGACCCGCTGGTTTTGGTCATCACAAAATGTCCCATTATCACCCATGGTCACCTGGGACACTGATTGTAGACCCCAATTGGTGGGGCAATTTTCCTGTTTATACCTCACACACTCAGTCACTTCCTCGTGTCTAATGAAGTTAAACATCCCATAATATTACCATTTCATGTTGGTCGTGAGCCCTGGAGGAACCTTACTGTCCAATAAACTAAAAATCATTACCCCATAAACCATAGATTAAAAGTTCCCAGTCTGGTCCAATCTAGCAATACATTTACTTAGTTTAGGACAGATGTGTTACCCCCCTGGGCAGTCCCAGAAGCTCTCAGCAATGCCCAGGAGACCCCGGGGGTGGAATTAGTCTCTGGTGTTAGTGCAACACGGGCGATAGTGAATGGACAGCCCATTTTACACCCCGCACGATTTTCCTTTCCACTGAAGTCAGTGTAACTCGGGCTGTCGATTCACCATCGCTGTTTTGAGCTACGGCCAAAGAACAATTTCAACCCCAGCCTCAGATTTTCAGAGCAGCTCTTTAAAGGGACGGTGATCTGTCACTACTATCATTCACTACTGAGATTAATACAGTCACACCTGTCACTACTATCATTCACTACTGAGATTAATGCAGTCACACCTGTCACTATTATCATTCACTACTGAGATTAATACAGTCACACTGGCCATTACTACAATTCACTACTGAGATTAATACAGTCACACCTGCCGTTACTATCATTCACGACAAATATGGAACTAAAGTAGTAAAATTCTACAACTGAAGTAGACAATCAATTGTAACACCACGAATTACAAGCAAACTCACGTAAAGTTACTATTTTTAGTGTTAGTGACAGACCCGCACAAAGAAAAGCACAAAGGCCCCACGGATCCTTAAAAGCAGCAAAGCTCTGAGCTCCTGACATCGTCAGAGGGGCAGACCCAGGAGTGACATCATCAGAGGGGCAGACCCAGGAGTGACAAAATCAGAGGGGGCAAGCCTGGGAGTGACATCATCAGAGGGGGCAGGCCCGGTAGTGACATCATCAGAGGGGGCAGGCCCGGTAGTGACACCATCACAGCCTGCTACCCAGGAAATGATATCACCTCAGGATCCAGAAACTGAAAGTGATGTCATCAAGTCTCAGATATCAGGATTAATTTAACAGTTTTAGGGATTTGTTCCTACAATAAAATGCTGGAAACACGGGTTCAGTGAATGTGGTTTGAAATGTGTGTAAATGTCTCAGTGAGTCAGTGACCCCGTGAAATGACAGAGTCCCGGCCTCGTAGTCTAACTGAACTCGGATCCTGATGTTAGACGGGATCGGTGGGAGGCAAATGTCCCGGGAATTGTGACCGGCTGTGAGAGAACCATAATGAACATATAAACACCAGGATTTACTGCTGTTCCCAAGATAAGAGATTCCCCCCTTCCTCTCTACACTCCCACACACAATCCCTATTCCCCAGAGATTCCCATTAGTCTCCACATCCCAGGAATGGGATCCTGAGGAGAAACTCTGGGAGCAGAGGACTTGGGGATAGTCTTTAAACCTTTCTGGGTGAGGTGGGTAGGGCTGTTTCCGTTCAGTCCATGTTACTGATCTCAGATCATCAGACAGAACCAAGTTCCAGTTTGCTGTCCTTGGAGCCAGGCTTATCGGTGACCTTTGCCCTAGAGAGGGGAGAAGAGATTGGTCAGACAGGGTTATTCCACTCAGATCAATGATTGACAGCTGCAGGGTGGGAGAGTCAGTATTTCCCAGACAGTGTCAGCCCCATATTACCTCTTAGACTGGATTCATCCCATGTTAAATCAATGGCCTTCAATCAGAATCCCTGTTAAATAGCAGTGTGTGGGTCCCAGTGCTGTACACTCAGTGCAAACACTGCAGTGGAGACACACAGTAGCAGTCAGTTTAATCACACAAGCCCCTGGCACTGTGCTCACGTTCTCCCAGACACAATGGAGGGGATTCACCGGCACACAACACATCCCACAGACTCACAGTTACAGCCCCACAATCTCAGCACCGGCTGTACTGGGAACACACAGCTCACAGGAGTGTGCCCTGGGCTCTCTCCCTCCTGTTACTGTCCCATCCTGAATACAGGAGTGTGCCCTGGGCTCTCTCCCTCCTGTTACTGTTCCATCCTGAATACAGGAGTGTGCCCTGGGCTCTCTCCCTCCTGTTACTGTTGCATCCTGAATACAGGAGTGTGCCCTGGGCTCTCTCCCTCCTGTTACTGTTCCATCCTGAATACAGGAGTGTGCCCTGGGCTCTCTCCCTCCTGTTACTGTTCCATCCTGAATACAGGAGTGTGCCCTGGGCTCTCTCCCTCCTGTTACTGTCCCATCCTGCCCACAGCTTGATTGGAGCCTCCATCAGTTTACAAACAGTACCGCGGATTCACCTGAGAATTCGGATGAATCTTATGTCCCTTCGGTTAGTCCCTGTTCACTGTGAGTTCCCCAGGACCCCCCTCCAGCCCTGTGTCTGAGACTCGGACCAATTCCGAGTTGTGGAGAGGAAAGAGGTGCAGGAACTCGACCCTCGAATCCTCTGAGCTAAACCCTGACTGAAGAAACACCAGAGAAAAACAAAGAGTTGAACAGAAATGAATCACTGCCCCCGTGATCCTTGTGTAAGATTATAAACAGACCTTGGGATATTCCCGCTCTTCCCATGATCCCAGTCGACAGCTGGAGGACATTCCCTGGGACAGGGGCTGCCCCAGAGGAGCTGTGTGGGGGAGGAGTTACATTCGATGGGCCACTGTATTCGGTGGAAGCTGGCACTGTAAACAAAGCACACGGTAATTGGGAATTGTGACCCAGCGAGGTCCAGCCTCCTTCATATTACTGGATGGTGGGGTTATATAGTCTTTACATTTCTCTGTCATTAAATATTAGCAGATCCCCCGTGGCATTGCTCACACTCAGCGGGCCAGGCAGCATCTGTGGAGAGAACAAACAAGTCCATGCTTCGGGCGTTGACCCTTTCATACGTCGGGGTCAAAGTTCCTCGGGGGTTCCGCAGGGTCACTGCCATTTCCAGGGGTTCCCTCTGCCCACCCCTTACAAGGCCACTGATGGCGAGGGTGCAGAGCCTGAGACAGGGACTCAGTACCCCAGGATATCCCACTGTGTTTGGCCCTGCCAGGACCCAGACAATCAGCGGAGGCCGGTTCAGTGAGTGAGTCAAGGTGTACCGGTCTCCCGAGGGGCAAACGTGTACCCCTGAAGAAAAGGCCCACGGCCTGAGCAACCCCAGCCCAGGGGCGGGCGGGCAAGGCAGGAGTGGTCTGGGCACCCACTGGCCCCGTGTAAATTCGGAGCCTCGCTGACCTCGCAAACTCCAGCAGGAGCAGGAGGGCCGGGATCTCCACCCACTGATTCCCATATCTGGGTATTTCTGGAATGGGTGGGTGGGTTTCTGAAGTGCCTGGTGTTACACTGGAAGCTGTTGTTTCTCTAGACACCTGCTGCCTGTTCGAAGCAGACCGGATTGTTTGAGCCCGTAATTAAGGTCAGAGCTTGTGGAGTCTGGGGACAAGCAGCAGAATGGATCGCAAGGAATCAGTTTGGGTCGAGATAAGAAATAGTAAAGGCAAGAAGTCACTTGTGGGAGTAGGTTATAGGCCCCCTAACAATAACCACACTGTAGGACAGGGTATACAGGAAGAAATAATGGGGGCTTGTGAGAAAGGAACAGTGATAATCCTGGGTGATTTTTATCTACATATAGATTGGAAGAATCTGATTGGCAAAGGCAGCCTGGAAGATGAGTTCAGAGTGCTTTCGGGACAGTTTCTTCGAGCAGCACAATCAGAGAGCAGGCTACTCTAGATCTGGTAATGTGTAATGAGACAGGATTAATTACTGACCTCATTGTAAAGGAGCCTCACAATATGGTTGAATTTCGCATTCAGTTTGAGGGAGAGAAGAGTAAGATGGTATCAAATTGATAGAAAAGCATACAATTCCGTGAAGATTAGTGGCAGGTCAGAAGACTGGACAGAATATAAAAAACAGCAAAGAATGACAAAGAATAATAAGGGGGGAGAAATTAGAGTACGAGAGAAAGCTACCTAGAAATATAAAAAGGAAAAGAGTAACTAAAGTAAGCGTTGGTCCTCTGGAGAGAGAGTCTGGGGAATTAATAATGGAGAATAAGGAAATAACGGATGAATTGAACAGATATTTTGCGTCCGTCTTCACTGTAGAGGATACAAATAACATGCCAGAAATAACTGTGAATCAAGAGGTGAAAGGGAGGAAGGAACTTAAAACATTTACAATCACCAGGGAAAGGGTTCTGAAAAAATTATTAGAACTAAAAGCTGACAAGTCCCCAGGTCCTGATGGACTTCATCCCAGGGTCTTAAAAGAAATGGCTGCAGAGATAGTAGAAGCATTGGTATTAATTTTCCAAAATTCCCTAGATTCTGGAAGGGTCCCATCAGATTGGAAAATAGCAAATGTAACTCCTCTATTCAAGAAAGGAGGGAGACAGAAAGCAGGAAACGACAGGCCAGTTAGCTTAACATCTGTCATCGGGAAAATGCTAGAATCTATTATTAAAGAGGTTATAGCAGGGCACTTAGAAAATCTCAATGCAATCAGGCAGAGTCAACAAGGCTTTGTGAAAGGGAAATCGTGTTTGACTAATTTATTAGAGTTCTTTGAGGAAGTTACAAGCAACGTGGATAAAGGGGATCCTGTGGATGTGGTGTACTTGGATTTCCAGAAGGCTTTTGACAAGGTGCCACATCAAATGCTACTACACAAAATAAGAGCTCATGGTGTAGGGGGTAACATATTAGCATGGATAAAGGATTGGTTAGCTAACAGGAAACAGAGAGTAGGCATAAATGGGTCATTTTCAGGTTGGCAAGATGTAACGAGTGGAGTGCCACAGGGATCAGTGCTGGGGCCACAACTATTTACAATCTATATCAATGACTTGGATGAAGGGACTGAATGTATGGTTGCTAAATTTGCTGATGACACAAAGGTAGGTAGGAAAGTAAGTTGTGAAGAGGATATAAGGAGTCTGCAAAGGAATATAGATAGGTTAAGTGAGTGGGCAAAAATTTGGCAGATGGAGAATAATGTGGGAAAATGTAAACTTGTCCACTTTGGCAGGAGGAATAGAAAAGCAGTATATTATTTAAATGGAGAGAGATTGCAGAACTCTGAGGTACAGAGGGATCTGGGTGTCCTAGTACATGAATCACAAAAAGTTAGTATGCAGGTACAGCAAGTGATTAGGAAGGCAAA
The DNA here is from genome assembly GCF_035084215.1 of Heptranchias perlo. NCBI lineage: Eukaryota > Metazoa > Chordata > Chondrichthyes > Hexanchiformes > Hexanchidae > Heptranchias > Heptranchias perlo. The sequence goes on from NW_027139187.1 coordinate 329,523, forward strand.
TGGAATGTTGTCATTTATTGCAAGGGGAATGGAATATAAAAGTAGAGATGTTTTGCTAAAGTTGTAAAGGGCATTGGTGAGACCACATCTAGAATACTGTGTGCAGTTTTGGTCTCCTTATTTAAGAAAGGATATAATTGCTTCGGAGGCAGTTCAGAGAAGGTTCACTCGACTGATTCCTGGGATGAGGGGGTTATCTTATGAGGAAAGGTTGGACAAGTTGGGCCTGTATACACTGGAGTTTAGAAGAATGAGAGGTGATCTTATTGAAACATATAAGATCCTAAGGGGACTAGAAGGGGTAGATGCAAAGAGGATGTTTGTGGGAGAGACAAGAACTAGGGGCTTCAGTTTAAAAATAAGGGGTCTCCCATTTAAGGCAAAGATGAGGAGAAACTTTTTCTCTCAGAGGGTCGTGAGTCTGTGGAACTCCCTTCCCCAGAGAGCGGTGGAGGCAGGGTCAGTGAATATTTTTAAGGCTGAGTTCGATAGATTCCTGATTAACAAGAGAGTCAAAGGTTATAGTAGGTAGACGGGAAAGTAGAGTTGAGGTCACAATCAGATCAGCCATGATCTTATCAAATGGCACAGCAGGCTCGAGGGGCCAAATGGCCTACTCCTGCTCTTAATTCATATGTTCGTATGTTCAAGCTATCTACAAAACAGAAAGTAGTGCTAAAGGTAGTTACTCAGACTGGCAAAAGGTGGGAAGCGGTGTTCCACAAGGATCGGTTCTGGGACCACTGTTGTTCACCATTTACATGATCTGGACTCGGGAATTGGAAGTACAATTTCTAAATTTGCGGATGACACCAAATTGGGGGGTATAGTTAGTATGGCCGTAAAAAATGCAAATCAAGCACCGGGGTTCATTTCTAGAGGAATAAAATTGAAAAGCAGTTAAGCTTGTCTCGAACCTTGGTTAGACAACACTTGGAATACTGTGAATAGTTCTGGTCTCCATATTACAAAAAGTATATTGAGGCACTGGAGGTGGTGATAAAAAAGATTCAGAAGGATGATACCAGAACTGAGAGGATATACTTATCAGGAAAGGCTGAACAGGCTGGAGCTCTTTTCTCTCGAAAAGAGAAGGCTGAGGGGTGACCTGATAGAGGTCTTTAAAATAATGATAGGGTTTGAAAGGGTCGACATCGGGAAAATGTTTCCACTTGTGGAAAGTGGAAAAAGTGGAAAGTACAGCCTAACCAGGGTTCTGTACAAGTTTAACATAACTTCTTTGCTTTTCAATTCTATCCCTCCAGAAATGAACCCCAGTGCTTGGCTTGCCTTTTTCATGATCTTATTAACCTGTGTCGCTACTTTTAGTGATTTGTGTATCTGTATCCCCAGATCCCTCTGCTCCTCTATCCCATTTAGACTCTTATTATCCAAGCAGTATGTGGCCTCCTTATTCTTCAATGCACCACCTCACACTTATCTACATTGAAATTCATTTGCCAATTACATGCCCATTCTGCAACTTTATTAATGCCCTCTTGCATTTTGTCACATTCTTCCTCAGTATTATCCATACCCTCCAATTTGGTGTCATCCACAAATTTTGAAATTGTACTTCTGATTCTGAATCCAAATCGTTAAAGTAAACAGTCAACAACGGTGGTCCCAGCACCGATCTCCGGGGTACACCACTTCCCAACTTTACCCAGTCTGAGTCGCGACCCTTAACCCCGATTCTCTGTTTTCTCTTCTGTAGTCAGCTTGCTATCCATTCTGCTACCTATCCCCTGACTCCACATGCTCTGACCTTAGACCTGAGTCTACAATGCAGCACCTTATCGAAGGCCTTTTGAAAATGTGGAACTTGCTACCATTTGGAGTAGTTGAGGCAAATAGCATGGATGCATTTATGGGAAGCTAGATAAGTACATGAGGGAGAAAGGGATAGAAGGATATGTTGATAAGGTGAGATGAAGAGGGGAGGGAGGAGGCTCGTGTGGAGCATAAACACCGGCCTGGACCTGTTGGTCTGAATGGCCTGTTTCTGTGCTGTAATTTCTATGTAATTAATCAGATCAGAGGATAGTGAGTTTGAGAGAGTGGTCAGTGTCCCTGGGCATGATTTTAAATGGGAAAAACGGGTGGGTTGGGGCAGGGCAGCAGTAACAATTTTAAAAATCTAAAACCTGCCCACTTCTGGTTTTCATGGAGGTGGGACGAGGGGCGGGTGAGCCACCCCCTCTCAGGAGGCGGGTCGGTCAGTAAAAGCTTTCAAGGAGGCTGCGGGCCTCCATTTTGACAGATTTTTTGTATTTAACCCCTGGGGGCCAGGATTCCCGGGTCTTCTACTTCACACCATGTGAGAGGAGGCGAGAAGGTCCAGATCAACAGGTAAGTGCCTTTATAGCACAGCTTGTGGGCCTGGAGGAGCAGGAGTGCTTCCCCTAGCAAGCTTACCTGCTGTGGCCCCCCACCCCCAAACAATCTCCGAACCCCCTATGATCTCCAACCCCCGTGGTGACGCCTGACCCCGACCCCCGCCGATGACCAACCCCTCACCCCCTATATTGATTGAGCCCCCCCCCCGATGAACCCCGGGTTTCCTATCAGGAATTCCGCCCCCCCCCGCCGCCGTTAAAATCATGCCCCATGTGTCAGTATTATCATCTCCTGGTATTGCAGGTGCTGGGTGTCATTGCAGATTGACATGGTTGCTGCCACTGTGTGGTTTGTGCTGATTCTGATTGACAGTTCTAGTAACGACCCAGCTGGGGGGGAAGTGTGACAGCTGCTGCTGTTTGCTTTAATTCACCTGTGTACTGTTTAACCCCACGTTACAGCACTGAGCTCTGTGGAGACTGAAGCACCAGTTATAAGGACTCGGAGAAAAGGGCAGCAAATATTCAGGTGCAGCAAGCAGTTAGGAAGGCGAATGGTATGTTGGCCTTTATTGCAAGAGGATTTGAGTACAGGAGCAGGGATGTCTTATTGCCGTTATACAGGGCCTTGTTGAGACCACATCTGGAGTATTGTGTGCAGTTTTGGTCTCCTTGTCTGAGGAAGGATGTCCTTGCCATGGAGGGAGTGCAACGAAGGTTTACCAGACTGATTCCTGGGATGGCAGGACTGACGTATGAGGAGAGATTGGGTCGTCTAGGCCTATATTCACTCGAGTTAGAAGAATGAGAGGTGATCTCATCGAAACATATAAAATTCTAACAGGACTGGACAGACTAGATGCAGGGAGGATGTTCCCGATGGCTGGGGAGTCCAGAGCCAGGGGTCATAGTTTCAGAATACGGGGTATGCCATTTAGAACCGAGATGAGGAGAAATTTCTTCACTCAGAGGGTGGTGAACCTGTGGAATTCTCTACCACAGGAGGCAGTGGAGGCCAAGTCATTAGATGTATTCAAGAAGGAGATACATTCCTTAATGCTAAAGGGATCAAGGGATACGGGAAAAAAGCTGGAACAGGGTACTGAGTTAGACGATCAGCCATGATTATTTTGAATGGCGGAGCAGGCCCGAAGGGCCGAATGACCTACTCTTGTTCCTAGGTTCGAAGTTTCTATTCTAAAACACTTATTCTGTTGGACCCAGGAAGCCAGTCACTGTGTGGAAGCAAGCTAAGTCCTGTTTTGTCATCTCATCCACTGATTTGCTCTTGCTTCTGTATAGTTTTGCTTCTTGATAAATACTAATTATTGCTTTTCACTGCACAGAGAACAAAACAGACCAAATGCGTATTGTGTGGAGTGCCACATAATAGGCTTATCAGCAAAATTGAAGCCCATGGAATAAAAGGGGCAGTGGCAGCATGGATAGGAAATTGGCTAAGTGATTTGAAGCAGAATAGTGGTGAACGGTTGTTTTTCGGACTGGAGGGAGATGCTCGGTGGTGTTCTCCAGGAGTCGATACTAGGACCACTGCTTTTTTTGATAGATAATAATGACTTAGACTTGGATGAACAGGGCACAATTTCAAAATTTGCAGATGATACAGAACTTGGTAGTATAGTAAACAGTGAGGAGGATAGTGATAGATTCAAGAGGACATAGACAGGCTGGTGGAATGGGCGGACACATGTTAGATGAAATTTAATGCAGAGAAGTGTGAAGTGATACATTTTGGGAGGGAGAACGAGGAGAGGTAATATAAACTAAATGGTACAACTCTAAAAGGGGTGCAGGAACAGAGAGACCTGGGGGTATATGTGCATAAATCTTTGAAGGTGGCAGGACAGGCTGAGAAAGCAGTTAAAAAAGCATTTGGGATTCTGGGCTCTATAAATAGAGGCATATAGTACAAAAGCATGAAAGTTATGTTGAACTTTTATAAAACACTGGTTCGGCCACAATTGGAGTATTGTGTCCAATTCTGGGCACTGCACCTTAGGAAGGCCTTGGAAAGGGTGCGGAAAAGATTTACTAGAATGGTTCCAGGGATGAGGGACTTCAGTTACATGGATAGACTGGAAAAGCTGGGGCTGTTCTCCTTAGAGCAGAGAAGGTTGAGAGGGGATTTGATAGGAGCGTTCAAAATCATGACGGGTTCAGATAAAGTAAATAAAGAGAAACTGTCCCCATTGGTGGAAGGGTCGAAAACCAGAGGACACAGATTTAAGGTGATTGGCAAAAGAACCAAAGGCGATATGAGGAAAAACTTTTTTATGCAGCGAGTAGTTATGATCTGGAATGCGCTGCCCGAGGGGGTGGTGGAGGCAGATTCAATCATGGCTTTCAAAAAAGAATTGGATCAGTATTTGAAGGGAAAAAATTTGCAGGGCAACAGGGAAAGAGCGGGGGATGGGATGAACAGGATTGTTCTGACAAAGAGCCGGCACAGGCTCGATGGGCCGAATGGCCTCCTTCTGTGCTGTAACGATTCTGTGACCAGACAGCACAGGTGTGACAGACCCTAACACAGTGAAAGTGAAGGGGCAGGTATTACAGTCGGTGAAACCTACAGGAAAAAACAGATCAGTCAAGTATTAGAGAGTGGAACAGATAGGGCGGGTATTAAAGGGAATGGAATAGAGAGTCACAGTAATACAGAGAGTGAAACAGACAGGGCAGGGATGGGAACAATTCAATAAATAAATCCTTTTGATGCCAACTGTGGGAACAGTCAATGTTCCTTAAATCAGTCAGTATCAGAAGCTCCATTGATTTCAATCTCTCTCTCGATCTGTTTATGTTTATGATTGTGTATTTATTGATTGTGTCCATGTGACAGGGCGTGTGTGTCTGTGTGAGTCTCTGTGACAGGGCGTGTGTGTCTGTGTGAGTCTCTGTGACAGGGCGTGTGTGTCTGTGTGAGTCTCTGTGACAGGGCGTGTGTGTCTGTGTGAGTCTCTGTGACAGGGCGTGTGTGTCTGTGTGAGTCTCTGTGACAGGGCGTGTGTGTCTGTGAGTCTCTGTGACAGGGCGTGTGTGTCTGTGTGAGTCTCTGTGACAGGGCGTGTGTGTCTGTGTGAGTCTCTGTGACAGGGCGTGTGTGTCTGTGTGAGTCTCTGTGACAGGGCGTGTGTGTCTGTGTGAGTCTCTGTGACAGGGCGTGTGTGTCTGTGTGAGTCTCTGTGACGGGGCGTGTGTGTCTGTGTCTTTGTAAGTTACTGAATTATTTTGGATATTCCCAGCTGTCTGAACACAACTCACCCGACCTGCTCTCAGTCCCTTATATTGGAGAAAAGCTGCACGTTCTCACCAATGATTCCCAATATGTCTGAGTGATACTTTCCCGATCCATTCAGCCTCTTCTGGATAAGTTGAGATATATTGGACAGGTTCAGGGTGAGCGCTGGAACATCTGGGTCTGTGACTCTCTGAGTCTCAGTCACTCTGGAATAAAAGAGGAGAGAATGTTTTTATCAGTGGGGACATTTCAGATCAGAAACCCAAAGGGGAACGAGTGATCAGTGCAACAACCTGCACCCCTTCTAATGCTCGTACTGAGACCCCGCAGCAACCCATCCTGAAAATGGCAGAATCCCGGGATTTGCAGTCTCCCTGCATTCACACTGATCTCCACACGTGCAGTGGGATCCTGGTTTGCTGCCACTTCAGCTCAGTTTGTGATTTTCAAAGCCGTCTGTGTTCAGTCCAGTTTCTCTGTACTGGAGCCCTCATCTTTCCATTATTAATAATTATTATCCCGAGGGTCTCCAGTCTGTGCTCCCCCCTCTCTGCAGGAATACACTCTCTACAATCATATGAAGTGAGGAGAGGAGAAGGAACAGCCTCCCAGGGACCTGGGATCGGTGGGATTCCCTCACAGAGGGTCCAGTCACACTGACATTACTGGGACATTTCAGCACTCACTCATTTTTCTGTTAGTGGATAGAATGAGCCAATCACAACACATTTTACTGTCAATCTGACACTGGGACCTGCCCCTCTCCTCGTTTCTCCATGGTCTGGTTGATAGAACAAGCCAATCACACAGCACTCACTGACCCAATGGAATGAAGCTGTCACTGACACACATGGAGCCTTTAGGAAGCCTCGGTTAGATACAGGTCACTGCAGGTTTCTCTCTCTCTCACTTCCTGTCTAACAGGTTCCTCAGAAACATGACACACTTGACATCAAGGCAGCACCTGACCGAGTGTGGCACCAAGGAGCCCTTGTAAAATTGAAGTCAATGGGAATCAGGGGGAAAAATCTCCAGTGGTTGGAGTCATACTTAGCACAAAGGAAGATGGCAGTGGTTGTTGGAGGCCAATCATCTCAGCCCCAGGACATTGCTGCAGGAGTTCCTCAGGGCAGTGTCCTAGGCCCAACAATCTTCAGCTGCTTCATCAATGACCGTTCCTCCATCATAAGGTCAGAAATGGGGATGTTCGCTGATGATTGTACTGTGTTCAGTTCCACTCGCAACCCCTCCGATAATGAAGCAGTCCGTGCCCGCATGCAGCAAGACCTGGACAACATTCAGGCTTAGGCTGATAACTGGCAAGTAACGTTCGCGCTAAACAATTGCCAGAGAATGATCATCTCCAACAAGAGAGAGTCTAACCACCTCCCCTTGACATTCAACGGAACTACCATCGCCGAATCCCCCACCATCAACATCCTGGGGGTCACCACTGACCAGAAACTTAACTGGACCAGTCACATAAATACTGTGGCTACGAGAGCAGGTCAGGGGCTGGGTATTCTGCGGCGAGTGACTCACCTCCTAACTCCCCAAGGCCTTTCCACCATCGACAAAACACAAGTCAGGAGTGTGATGGAATACTCTCCACTTGCCTGGATGACTGCAGCTCCAACAACACTCAAGAATCTCGACACCATCCAGGACAAAGCAGCCCGCTTGATTGGCACCCCATCCACCACCCTAAAAGTTCACTCCCTTCACCACCAGCGCACCATGGCTGCAGAGTGTACCATCTACAGGATGCACTGCAGCAACTCGCCAAGCACCTCCCAAACACGCGACCTCTACCACCTAGAAGGACAAGGGCAGCAGGCACATGGGAACAACACCACCTGCACGTTCCCCTCCAAGTCACACACCGTTCCGACTTGGAAATATATCACCGTTCCTTCATCGTCGCTGGGTCAAAATCCTGGAACTCCCTTCCAAACAGCACTGTGGGAGAACCTTCACCACATGGACTGTAGCGGTTCAAGAAGGCGGCTCACCACCACCTTCTCAAGGGGCAATTAGGGATGGGCAATAAATGCCGGCCTTCCCAGCGACGCCCACATCCCATGAACGAATAAGAAAAAGAACAGCCCATGTCACTCAATAACAACAACTTGCATTTTATACAGTGCCTTTAAAGTAGTAAAATATTCCAAAGTGCTTCACAGGAGCATTTTCAGACAAAATCTGACACCGAGCCACATAAGCATATTTTAGGAGAGGTGACCAAAAGTTTGGTCAAAGAGGTAGGTTTTAAAGAGCGTCTTAAAGGAGAGAGAGGGAGAGAGGCGGAAAGGTTTGGGGAGGGAATTCAAGAGCTCAGGGCCTCGTCAGCTGAAGGCATGGCTGCCAATGGTGGGGCACAGGAAATCGGGGATGCAGAGATCTTGCAGGGTTGTCGGGCTGGAGGAGGTTACAGGGATTGGGAGGGACGAGGCCATGGAGAATTTGAACACAAGGATAATAATTTTAAATTCGAGGCGTTGCTGGACCAAGAGTCAATGTCGGTCAGTGAGCAGAGGGTGATGGGTGAACGGGACTTGGTGCGAGTTAGGATACGGGTAGCAGAGTTTTGGATCAGCTGAAGTTCATGGCGGGTGGAAGATGGGAGACCGGCCAGGAGAGGATTGGAAAAGTCGAGTCCAGAGGTAACAATAGCATGGATGAGGGTTTCAGCAGCAGATGCTGAGACAGGTGATATTATGGGGTGGAAGTAGGAGGTCTTGGTGATGGAGAGGAAATGGGGTCGGAGGCTCAGCTCAGGGTCAAATAGAACGCCGAGGTTGGGAACAGTCTGGTTCAGACTCAGACAGTGGCCAGGGAGGGGGATGGAGTCGGTGACTAGGGAACGGAGTTTGTGGTGGGGACCGAAGACAATGGCTTCGAACTTCCCAATATTTAATTGGAGGAAATTTCAGCTCATTCAATACTGGATGTCGGACAAGCAGCGTAACAAATCAGATGCTGTGGAGGGGTCGAGAGAGGTGGTGGTGAGGTAGAGCTGGGGGTCGTCAGTGTACATGTGGAATCTCCCATTTCCCACAGGCTGCCTGAGCCAATAACCCCTCAAACCACAGTTAAACATCACTCAATATTCCCACCATTTGAAAACACCTTATCTGGGAAGGTTTCCAAGCGGTGATTCTACTTTCACTCTTCTCCCAGATACAGGGGAAGGTTCCCAATCAGCAGCAGGTACTGTATGACTGAGAGGAACTTACCTGGAAAGGAGCTGCTTCGAGTTCTGTGAATAAAGAGAGGAGATCAAATCAGTCAACGAACAAATCAACACCCAATGGAACCAAAGGGTGAATTTGGGATTGAGAGTAAAGAGTTCAGTGTACAACAGTAGGTGGGGCCAGTCACAGGAATGGGCAATAATCCCACATTTCACTGCACTCCATCCTGGGGCAGCGCCAACACTCCGAGGGCAGGGCCGAGGGGGCAGCGCCAACACTCCCAGGGCAGGGCCGAGGGGGCAGCGCCAACACTCCCAGGGCAGGGCCGAGGGGGCAGCGCCAACACTCCCAGGGCAGGGCCGAGGGGGCAGCGCCAACACTCCCAGGGCAGGGCCGAGGGGGCAGCGCCAACACTCCCAGGGCAGGGCCGAGGGGGCAGCGCCAACACTCCGAGGGCAGGGCCGAGGGGGCAGCGCCAACACTCCGAGGGCAGGGCCGAGGGGGCAGCGCCAACACTCCGAGGGCAGGGCCGAGGGGGCAGCGCCAACACTCCGAGGGCAGGGCCGAGGGGGCAGCGCCAACACTCCGAGGGCAGGGCCGAGGGGGCAGCGCCAACACTCCGAGGGCAGGGCCGAGGGGGCAGCGCCAATGCTGGGACCCACCAACAATCTTCAAACAATTCAGCCCTCTCACCAGCCTCACAGAAACGCCCCATTCCCCAGACATGGCCCTGTTTATATTGAAGATGTACCTGAATAAAGGAGAGATGGTCCCTCTGTACCAGATTCTGGATTTCTCCATCTATTAATGTAATCTGTTCCATCCTCTTGTTTAATGCTTCAGAACAGCTTCTAATCTGAGAGAGAGCTCGGAGCCCCTCCTCATCGATCAGTTTCAGTGCGTATTCTTCATCTTCTTCCAGCTGTCTCCTCCATTCAGAGAAGCTCTTCGATAGCTTTCCTTTCAGCTCATTGATTCGTGTCTGAAACCCAAACCAGCTCTCATTACAAACGGCCCTTCCACACAGCTCTTACCCTGAGCACACGGCACTTTCCAGGGACGGGACAGTTTGTTTCGATCACTACTCGATCACCATTAAAGATAGACAAGCAGTGGGAGAGGGTCTACTGGGAGAGAAAACAGAGTTTAACGAGTGTTGCCTTGAGCCTTGAATTTAATAGAAAGAGCACTGTATTTAGACTGTGTATGGCACTGCCACCTGGTCCATCCACAACTGGAGTGATGGGTCCATTTTTGGTGCCCACACCTGGTGAAGGAGATTGAGACTCTGGAGGGGACGGTGGCCAGAATGACACGTAGTCTGATGGATTTTAGTTCTGAAGATCGGCTCCAAGAGGGAGGGCGATTTAGAGAAAGGCAGTCCGAGAGGGACATGATTGAGGTTTTTAAAATGATCGAGGGATTATTGGACTCACTCGTTGGGTGAGGTACTTGAGATGGATTGGGATGGTAGGACTAGAGGGCCTGTGTATAAAATCCATAGGCACAGAGTTAGGTTAGACCCCAGAGTCCTCGATCTCTGGAACAGACTCCCTGAACATGTCGGGGGTATGGAGTCTTGAAAGTGAGCTTGGAAGGAATTTCCCAGAGATTTTCCTGAATTGTCTGCAGGTTCCAGAGTAAATCCAGCTCCAGTCCCACTTTACCCACCTTTATTTCAGCTTCTGATCTCTCCAAGTCTCGCTGTTTGCTGGAACATTTCTGCTGGACTCTCCGAAGCCTCTCGATTTCTCTCTCCAATTCTTCCTGTAAAGGCAATTGGAAAGTGTTCAAAAGGGACTCAAACTGGAATGTAAAAGGGAAATGATTCCGTTCCAGGAGTGACCCCACTGGGTGTGGATAGAAAGTGGTTTGGGGGATTCTCAGTGTCTGGGCCCTGAGCAGAAATATTCCCTTCTGTGACTCTCAGTAAAGAGGCGCTCCCTGCCCTGTATAAACTGAGGAACCACACACACACCGGCTTCTTTTCACACTGACTCACCGTGTGCTGCATTTTCACACGGACTCAGCTCCTCCATTTCCAGGAATCAGCCGAGGGGAAAGGGAGACAGACTCAGTCACACCAGCATTTCTCAAACACCAATTCCCTCTTGTTGTGAGAAACAGTTTCTCCCCCCAGCCCCTGAGTCTCCCCCCGTGGGTGTCCCTCACTCCCCCCACCGGTGATGGTCCTCTCCCTGCTGGTCAGATGGCAGAATACCCCAGCTTTACACAGGGCTACAACATGCTCTGCTCTACAGCCCTATGCCATGGAGTGCCAGTTCTCACAGGTGCCCACACAGTGAATTACTGAGCTCTACAGTGCCCTCACCAGGAGGGGCTGAGTGTGGGTGAGGGGCAGTCACCCTGGGCCACTCTCACACCCGCCCAGTGCCCACCCTGTTCTCTCAGACAGACTGTAAGAGAAAGGGGAGGGAGCAAATCTGACTGACCAAAAACAAACAGCTGTAAACCCAGACCCTGGGCTAAATCAGCACTGTCTGCAATCAGTTCTAATTAATGTTGGTCATTAACAGGAAAACTCTCCCTCACTGTATTTAATATCGGGAATTGTGTCACTCACCTTAATTGCAGCTTGTGCCTGATCCAGGCTCAGCAGTGTGTGGGAATTATGTTTCCCTGTTATTGTACAGGAAACACACACACACTCTGCATCATCTTTACAGTAGAATTCAAGGACCTTCTTATGATCAAGGCACTGCCTCTCTGTAAGATCAGCCAGAGGTTCGATTAGGGTGTGTCCACTGAAGGTCTTGTTCAGAAGATGTAGTTTTAAGTGAAGGGAGCAAAGAGATGTTTTACATTTCAGACATGTCTTGACAGCTGGGGATGGATTCTCGATGCAGTACTCACACAAGACACGGGCTGAATCAGCAGGAGGCTGTGACTGGTTGTATTTTTCCACAATATTACACAGCGTGAAGTTTCTCTTCAGGTTGGGCCTGGGATTGAATTTCTGGCGACACTGAGGACACTCAAACCCTTCTGGGCCTGGTGTCTGGGCCCAAACTCCCTCAATACATTTCAAACAGAAACTGTGCTGACAGGACAACACCACCGGGTCCTGGTGCACCTGGAGACACACAGCACAGGTTAATTCATCCTCGAAAGCTCCGGGCTCCATTCCTACAGCACCTGAAGCAGCTTTCACACAGCACAAGAGAGAGCGAGGAACCAGAGCAGGAAGTGAAATTCTTATAAACACTCGGTGCCGGGAGTGACGATGTTCGTTTCATTTCCTGATTGACTCTGTCTGAAGATTAACTCTTTCAGGCATGCAGCAGCAGTTCAGAAACAAAATCAGAAACACAAGATTACAATTTTTTTTCAGTGAGATCTTTGGGAGAGACGGTTTTCCTTATTATTGTGAGGCCTTTGCTATTGGCGGGCCTGAGACTTGGGGTGGGTGTAGCTCTCGAGAGAATGGCGATACCATCTTCGCCGGTGCTGGGACCCAGCAGGACGTATGCAGGCGTTGCCTCGGCAGCTGCTCCCGCTGTTCCTTCTGCTCCTGCTGGGCCGGCACCTTTCCGCCTCATCACGAGGAGGCATGGGGTGAAGAGTTACACTCACCCCAACATGACCATTGAGGCCTGCGTTAAGGCCATGGCCGAGGTTGGCGGCCCCTCGGCCATCGTCGCGGCCTCAAAAATGTACCGGAAGGCAGTGTTCTTCCTGAGGTCCGAGCGGGCAGTGTCCCTGGCCCTTAGTAAGGGGCTCACAGTGGGCGGGACCTTCCTGCCGGTGGACCCGCTGGAGGCCACCGCGCAGCGACTCATTTTGTCCCATGTACTGCCCTTCCTGTTGGACGAGCCGCTCCTCCCCCACCTACGTCAACTGGGGGAGGTGAGGTCGGGGGTAACGCCGCTCCCGCTCGGCCTCAGGGAGAACAGCCTCCGGCACGTTTACTCCTTCTGGCGCCAGGCCTTCGCGAAGCCAGCGTGGGAGGTCACGGAGGGGGGCTTTCATGCCCTGTATGAGGCGACCGCCTACTACGTCTTTTGGATGGCAGAGGGTGGGCAGTGCCATGCCTGTAAGGAGGTGGGGCACCGAAGAAAGAACTGCCTCGTCTCCCAGGCCGTCAAAACAGCTAAGGCGGCCGAGGCTGGTGCTGCCACCACTTCCCCCACAACCCCGCCCCCGCCTCGGGAGAAGAAACTGCGCGGGCGGAGGTTGCTGTCAAGGCCTCCACCTGGGGGAAAGGGGGACACCCTCACCCGAAAAAAAGGCACGGAGGAAACACAAACATCTGGAGGCCGTTCCCCGGGACACTGGACAATGTAGTGAGCCCGAGGCTGCGATCGTGGCCACAGCCGTGTCAGAGCCCGGGCAGATCACTGATCAGGAGGGAGTGGAGGAAGGGGCCCGGCAGACATGGAGCTCCCCCACCCTCCGGGACAAAAAGTCACCACTCCTTGGAAGCGGAGGGGAACCCTGCAAAGGGACGGCCCCCCGTGGAAGGGGAGTCGGCGCCTGTCGCGGATCCTGCGGCCCCCCCAACCATTTCACACCATCGGGGAGAGTCGTCCACCTCTCGGGGGGAGAAGACTGAGCCCGTGCCTCCCGGGGGGGATGGGGGGACCCTGCCTATAGGAGGGGTCGCGGATCCGGGCATGGAGGAAGGTATACCGTTCACCGGGTCGGGCGTCCTGGGTGCCGGGGTGGGCGAGGCCGATGAGGCTGAGTTCGCCCGCCCGCGGCTCGACATCTCCCAGGACCTGCTCGACCTGGTGGGTGATTTTAATAAAAACGCCCCACCTGCCGGGTCGGTTGGTGGCGGTGTGGGTGGGGGGAGCCCCTTCTCCCAGTCTAAAGGCACGGTGCCGGGTGAGTTGGGGGAGCTGGAGTTTACTTACTCCCCGGTTTCCCCTTACCAGAGTTACACCGCTCGGAGACTGGGGGGATCCCCGCCCGCTGCCACCCTCTGACCCGGACCCCCCGGAGGAGCCCGGGGAGGACTCCTCTGCCGTCGATCCTGGGGGTAGGATCGGGACAGAGGTGGGGCCGGCCGGTGCGGCCGTTCCGTTCTCCGCACCGTGTGCGGGGGGAGGGTCGGCCGCGGGCGACGACAACCCAGAGGAGGACGGGGACTCGATGGTGGGCACTGGGGACGATTTGGAGTCCATCGCCAGCGAGATGGTGGACGCCCTCGTGCCCTCTACCGAGTCTCCCCTCTTCCCCGTCGAGGAACTCCAGGAGTTTGTGGCCGGTTGCCACCGTCGTCACGATGGTGTCCGGCTGGCCCTCGACCGTTGGTCGGAGCCGGCGCTGCTGATCTGTTCGGTTCGGGCCGCCATCACAACCGTGGCCGCGGGAAAAGATGGCGGCGTGGTCGGGCTGCGCTGGCTCAGGTATCTCCTCGCTGGGTTGTTGAGGGAGTGGCGGTCGACTAGCGGCCCCGCTCCCTCGCACGCTAGGGGTCGGTAGTAGGTTGCGCTAGGCTCTTGTCATGGAGTTAGCCATAGCCAGCCTCAACATTAACGGTGGCAGAAACGCCCGCCGTAGATTTGACAAGTTCTCTGTCCTCCGGGACGGGAAGTATGCAGTGTGCTTTCTGCAAGAAACCCACACCGTTCCGGGAGACGAGGCCACGTGGATCCTGGAATGGGGGGGGGGGTTCTACTTGAGTCACCTCGCCAGCACTTCGAGCGGGGTGGCCATCTTGTTGGCCCCGACTTTTCAGCCGGAGATGTTGGGGGTCAAGGAGCCGGTGCCAGGCCGCTTGCTCCACGTTGCCCTTCGCCGCGGGGACGTGCCGCTTCACCTGGTGGACGTGTACGCCCCCCATTCCGGAGCCGAGCAAGCGAGCTGCTTTGAAGAAGTGTCCACTTACCTGCACTCCGTCGATGCCGGCGAGTGCATTGTCCTTGTGGGGGGGGGGGGTTTCAACCGTACCCTCGAGGCGAGGGACCGCCACGGTCCCCTGCACTGCCGGTTAGCGGCGGAGAAGTTGAGGGACCTGGTCGGGTCCTTCGACTTGGTGGACGTCTGGTGGAATCTCCATCCCGACTCCAGCCAATTCACCTTTGTGAGGGCCGGAGGGCAGAGCTCCAGAATTGACCGCCTGTACGTTTCGCGGGCGTACGCCTCCTGCGTCCGTCAGCCTCCATACGGCCGGTGCCATGCTCAGACCACACCTGGTGTGGATGGAGCTCGCTCTGTTCCGTGCTCGGGCGGGGTCCGCGTACTGGCACTTTAACAACCGGCTGCTGGAGGACGCGCGGTTCCGGGACTCATTCTGTCGATTCTGGACCGACTGGAGAAGGAAGCAGGGAGGCTTCTCCTCCTTGAGGCCATGGTGGGACGTGGGCAAGGCTCACGTCTGTCTCCTCTGTCAAGAGTATGCGAGGGGGTCGACCAAGAGGCGGGAGTCCAAGGTCAGGCGGTTGGAGCAGGAGGTGCTTGGCCTGGAGTCCCGTCTCGGTCAGGCCGCCGAGGATCCGGCTCTGCGGCGGGCGTAGGAAGAGAAGAAGGACGCTCTGAAGGACCTGCAACTGGTCGGATCCTGAGGAGCGTACGTGAGGTCGCGGCTCCAGCTCCTTCGGGACCTGGACCTTGGCTCCCCCTTCTTCTACTCACGGCGGGGGGCCCGTAAGCAGCTCCATACGCTGCTGGCCGACGACGGGTCCCTCATCTCGGACCCGGAGGGGGTCAGTGCCCGGGCACGGTCCTACTACGAGGCTCTGTTCTCTCCGGATCTGTCCAGTGAGGAGGCGCGCAGAGTTATGTGGGAGGACCTGCCGAAGGTCAGCCTGGAGGGCGCCGACCGGCTGGACGCTCCGCTAAGTCTGGCGGAGCTGACCGGCGCCCTCCACCAGCTCTCGAGGGGGAAATCCCCAGGGCTGGACGGGCTGACCGTGGAGTTCCTCTGGGCCTTCTGGGACATCCTGGGGGGCGACTACACGCGGGTCCTGGGGGAAAGTCTGGCGACCGGGGAGATGCCCCTATCGTGGCGCAGGGCAGTCGTTGTCCTGCTGCCGAAGGGGGATCTCTGTCACCTTAAAAACTGGCGCCCAGTCTCCCTCCTCAGCACGGATTATAAGGTCTTCGCCAAGGCGATGTCTGCTCGCCTTGGCACCGTGCTGGCCCACATGATCCACCCCGACCAGTCCTACACGGTCCTGGGCCGGAGAATCCACGATAACATCCACCTGGTCCAGGACCTGATCCACCATTCCCAGAGGGCTGGTCTGTCGGTCACCTTCCTTTCCCTGGATCAGGAGAAGGCGTTCGACAGGGTTGATCACGAGTACTTATTCGGGACTCTGCGCGCTTTCGGGTTCGGGTCGCATTTCGTCGCCCGGATCCGACTTCTGTACGCCGCCGCAGAGTGTCTGATTAAGGTTAACGGATCCTTGACGGCGCCCCTTCGTTTCGGGAGAGGAGTGTGTCAGGGGTGCCCCATGTCCGGCCAATTATACACCGTCTGCGTGGAGCCTTTCCTGCGCCTCCTGCGGAAGAGGCTGTCGGGACTGGCTCTGCGCGAGCCGGGCGTGGAGGTCGTCCTTTCAGCTTACGCCGACGACGTGCTCCTCGTGGTCACGGATCCCGTTGACTTGCGGAGGATGCGTGAGTGCCAAAAGGTGTTCTCTGCCGCGTCCTCCGCAAGGATCAACTGGGAGAAATGTTCCGGACTCCTGGTGGGTCAGTGGCAGGTGGACTCCCTGCCGGAGGAGCTACGGCCTTTTGCCTGGAGCACCACGTACCTCCGGTACCTGTGAGTCTACCTTAGCCCTGCCGAGGAAGCCTGGCCGGTAAACTGGCAAGAGCTGGAGGCCAAAGTCACTGCTCGCCTAGGGTGGCGGCCGTCCTGCAGGAGCCACTGCTCAGGAATCCGTTCCTCCGCGGTGTTGGCTTCGGCGGCTCGCGGCTGACGGAGTGAAGGGCCCTGGCCGGTAAGGTCACCAGAGTCAGGGACGTCCTGGATGGCGGAGGGGCGGGCTGGATGGCGCCGGGGACACTGGCCGCACGGATGTCCTTGCGGTGTGTCCGGCACGCGGCCGCCACCATCCGGGCGTTGAAAGCGGCACTCGGCCCTGACTCCACTCGGGTTGTGGAGGAGGCTCAAGCGTGTGGAGCCATCCTGTCCGATCTGACCCCCGTTCGGACGGAATTCCTCATCGGCGTCAGGCCCAGAAACCTCCCTCGGGGGGCTGTGCCTCGCAACTTGAGCCGTCTCTCGGAAATTGCCTCCGTGCCATTTCACTCTGTGCGGAGGGATTTCCTGAACAGGCTGCTCCTGCACACTCTCCACATCCTCGCCCTCGTCCCTCGCCCGGACACGCCCTGGCGTACCATCCTGCCGTCCGGCGGAGGCCCCCAGTGGAGGGCTCTCTACTCGGGGATCCTCCCGTGTACCATTGGGGATCTGGGGTGGAGAGTCTTGCACGGAGCAGTCGCGACCAACAGGCGGTTAAGCCATTTCACGGACTCCCAGGCCGCCTGCAATTTCTGCGGCCTGGACGAGTCCGTGTTTCATTTGTTCACAGGGTGTGGGAGGCTGCAGCCCCTGTTCCACTATTTAAGGGGGCTGCTCCTCAAGTTCTGGCTGCACTTCAGTCCCACGCTCCTGATCTCTGGCCGCCCGGTGAGGGGGGCGGGGAGGTCGGTGGACGTCCTCGTGGGCCTGTCCAAGGTGGCTATCCACGGGTCCAGGTTAGACGCGGCCCGTGGGGGCGGTCGCTCCGACTGTCTGCCTCTCTCCCGCGGAATTCCCTGTGCCCGGGTGGCCCTGGAGAGGGAGCACGCGGTGTCTGCCGGTCCGCTCCAGGCTTTCCGCGACCGGTGGGCACCGCAGGGACCGGAGGGCATCCTGGACCAGAATAATAAAATTATAATTTAATACTTATTTAGGGTTTTTTGTTTTTTCTGCACGTAAACACCCCCTAAAGCCCCCTTCTTATAAAAGGAGGGCCGAAAACACTAAAAGAAATCAAGGCCCTTGTGACTGAAGTGAAGAAGAAGCCTTTCCCCTGGGCCGGTCCTGCGGGGCCAGCTTGGCTCAGGTGAGGTGATCCTGGGTCTGAGTCTGTAACCGAGGGCGACACTGGGCCCGGAGCGACTGAAGAGCCGCCGGGCTCCAGGTTTCCCCATCACTGACTGGGAAGATCGAGGATAATTTCAGCATTTGATCCTCCGGCAAATCCACCGCTTGTTTTGATCGAAATTTATAAAGATTCAAATCAAAGTGAGAATCAAAAGTGAGTGAAAGCGGCGATGTTCCAGAAATGGAGGAACTGAACTCAGCGAGTGGAAAGGTTCAAAAAACAGCGTTTAGTTTCACACTTTATCACAAATTAAACTATTTACTCACAATTAACGACATGAACCGTCAGCGCACAACTTTCAGCGCGGGCCCGCCACCCGCGCGCTCCCGCTCCCCGCCCCCGCGCGCTCCCGCTCGCCCGCCCCCGCGCGCTCCCGCTCGCCCCGCCCCCCCGCGCGCTCCCGCTCCGCCCCCCGCGCGCTCCCGCTCCCCGCCCCCCGCGCGCTCCCGCTCCCCGCCCCCCGCGCGCTCCCGCTCCCCCCGCGCCGCCATCGAGCAGCGGACTGTGATCAGGGGGAGAGCGGGAATATTCCCAGGTTTGTTCATAATCTTAAACCGGGATCAGGAATTTCTATTTGACCCTTTATTTGATGATTTGACCCTTTATTTGATGATTTGACCCTTTATTTGTTGATTTGACCCTTTATTTGATGATTTGACCCTTTATTTGATGATTTGACCCTTTATTTGTTGATTTGACCCTTTATTTGTTGATTTGACACTTTATTTGTTGATTTGACACTTTATTTGTTGATTTGACACTTTATTTGTTGATTTGATCCTTTATTTGTTGATTTGACCCTTTATTTGTTGATTTGACCCTTTATTTGTTGATTTGACCCTTTATTTGATGATTTGACCCTTTATTTGTTGATTTGACCCTTTATTTGATGATTTGACCCTTTATTTGATGATTTGACCCTTTATTTGATGATTTGACACTTTATTTGATGATTTGACCCTTTATTTGATGATTTGACACTTTATTTGATGATTTGACCCTTTATTTGTTGATTTGACCCTTTATTTGATGATTTGACCCTTTATTTGTTGATTTGAGCCTTTATTTGATGATTTGACCCTTTATTTGATGATTTGACACTTTATTTGATGATTTGACCCTTTATTTGTTGATTTGACCCTTTATTTGATGATTTGACCCTTTATTTGTTGATTTGACCCTTTATTTGTTGATTTAACCCTTTATTTGTTGATTTGACCCTTTATTTGGTGATTTAAGCCTTTATTTGATGATTTGACCCTTTATTTCCCGGTGCTGTTTCCTCAGTCCGGGTTCAGTGTGAGGGATTCGAGGGTCGAGTTCCTGCTCCTCTTCCCTCCTCACAGCTCGGAATTGGTCCGAGTCTCAGACCCGGGTCCGGAGGGAGTGTTGGTGAATTCAGAGTGAACAGGGAGCAACAGTTGAATGTACAGAAGGGAGATCAGATTCCCCTCAATTCCCCACTGAATCCTCCCTCCTGTGAGCTGTGTGTTCCCAGTACAGCCGGTGCTGAGATTGTGGGGCTGGAACTGTGAGTCGGTGGGATGTGTTGTGTGCCGGTGAATCCCCTCCATTGGGGCTGGGAAAACATGAGCACAGTGTCTGTGTGAATATTACTGTCGCTTTAAAAAGCCTGTGTGAATATTACTGTCTCTTTAAAAAGCCCGTGTGAATATTACTGTCTCTTCAAAAAGCCTGTGTGAATATTACTGTCTCTTTAAAAAGCCCCTGTGAATATTACTGTCTCTTTAAAAAGCCTGTGTGAATATTACTGTCTCTTTAAGAAGCCCGTGTGAATATTACTGTCTCTTTAAAAAGCCCCTGTGAATATTACTGTCTCTTTAAAAAGCCTGTGTGAATATTACTGTCTCTTTAAAAAACCTGTTAAAATGTTAATGTCTCTTTAAAAAGCCCGTGTGAATATGACTGTCTCCTTAAAAAGCCCGTGTGAATATTACTGTCTCCTTAAAAAGCCCATGTGAATATTACTGTCACTTTCAAAAGCCCATTTAAATGTCACTGTCTCTTTAAAAAGCCCGTTTGAATATTACTGTCTCTTTAAAAAGCCCATGTGACTATTACTGTCGCCTTAAAAAGCCTGTGTGAATGTCACTGTCTCTTCAAAAAGCCTGTGCGAATGTTACTGTCTCTTCAAAAAGCCTGTTTAAATGTCAATGTCTCTTTAAAAAGCCCGTGTGACTATTACAGTCTCTTTAAAAAGCCCGTGTTAAAGTTACTGTCTCTTTAAAAAGCCTGTTTAAATGTTAATGTCTCTTTAAAAAGCCCGTGTGAATATTATTGTCTCTTTAAAAAGCCTGTGTGAATGTCACTGTCTCTTTGAAAAGCCCATTTAAATGTCACTGTCTCTTTCAAAAGCCTGTGTGAATATTACTGTCTCTTTCAAAAGCCTGTGTGAATATTACTGTCTCTTTAAAAAGCCCGTGTGAATATTACTGTCTCCTTAAAAAGCCCGTGTGAATATTACTGTCTCTTTCAAAAGCCTGTGTGAATATTACTGTCTCTTTAAAAAGCCCCTGTGAATATTACTGTCTCTTTAAGAAGCCCCTGTGAATATTACTGTCTCTTTAAAAAGCCCCTGTGAATATTACTGTCTCTTTAAGAAGCCCCTGTGAATATTACTGTCTCTTTAAAAAGCCTATGTGAATATTACTGTCTCTTTAAAAAGCCTGTGTGAATATTACTGTCTCTTTAAAAAACCTGTTTAAATGTTAATGAATCTTTAAAAAGCTCGTGTGACTGTTACTGTATCTTTAAAAAGCCCGTGTGACTGTTACTGTCTCTTTAAAAAGCCTGTGTGAATGTTACTGTCTCTTTCAAAAGCCTGTGTGAATGTTACTGTCTCTTTAAAAAGCCCGTGTGACTGTTACTGTCTCTTTAAAAAGCCCATGTGACTGTTACTGTCTCTTTAAAAAGCCCATGTGAATGTTACTGTCTCTTTAAAAAGCCTGTGTGAATGTTACTGTCTCTTTAAAAAGCCTGTGTGAATGTTACTGTCTGTTTAAAAAGCCCGTGTGAATGTCACTGTCTGTTTAAAAAGCATATGTGACTATTACTGTCACTTTAAAAAGCCCATTTAAATGTCACTGTCTCTTTAAAAAGCCTGTGTGAATGTTACTGTCTCTTTAAAAAGTCCGTGTGAATATTACTGTCTCTTTAAAAAGCAAGGAATCTTACAACACCAGGTTATAGTCCAACAATTTTATTTTAAAATCACAAGCTTTCGGAGCTTTCGTCCTTCGTCAGGTGAGTAGTGAATGAGAGGTTCTCAAATCGCATATCTTATATTAGGCTGGGACACCATCACACCAATCAAAGGTGTCGTTGGTGTTCAGACAGGTTAGCCACGGAAAACAGTGGGTCCCAGTATGCTGAATACACATTGTGTCAAATTAACAGACAGAAAGAGACCCGAAAGGCAGAGAGAGAGAGAAAATTTCCAGTTCTATTAAAAACAGATAACTTTGTTTTCCCCTTGCTGGTCGGGTCACGTGTAGCGTGACATGAACCCAAGATCCCGGTTGAGGCCGTCCTCATGGGTGCGGAACTTGGCTATCAATTTCTGCTCGACGATTTTGCGTTGTCGTGTGTCTCGAAGGCAGCCTTGGAGAACGCTTACCCGAAAATCGGTGGCTGAATGTCCTTGACTGCTGAAGTGTTCCCCGACTGGGAGGAAACCCTCCTGTCTGGCGATTGTTGCGCGGTGTCCGTTCATCCGTTGTCGCAGTGTCTGCATGGTCTCGCCAATGTACCATGCTCTGGGGCATCCTTTCCTGCAATGTATGAGGTAGACAACGTTGGCCGAGTCACAGGAGTATGAACCATGTACCTGGTGGGTGGTGTCCTGTCGTGTGATGGTGGTATCTGTGGTGTCGTGGACGCTGTTCTCCTGAAAGCTGGGTAATTTGCTGCGAACGATGGTCTGTTTGAGGTTGGGTGGCTGTTTGAAGGCGAGTAGTGGAGGCATGGGGATGGCCTTAGCGAGGTGTTCGTCGTCATCGATGACATGTTGAAGGCTGCGGAGAACATGGCGTAGTTTCTCCGCTCCGGGGAAGTACTGGACGACGAAGGGTACTCTGTTGGTTGCGTCCCGTGTTTGTCTTCTGAGGAGGTCTATGCGATTCTTCAGTGTGGCCCGTCGGAACTGTCGATCAACAAGTCGAGCGTCATATCCCGTTCTTACGAATTTGACACAATGTGTATTCAGCATACTGGGACCCACTGTTTTCCGTGGCTAACCTGTCTGAACACCAACGACACCTTTGATTGGTGTGATGGTGTCCCAGCCTAATATAAGATATGCGATTTGAGAACCTCTCATTCACTACTCACCTGACGAAGGACGAAAGCTCCGAAAGCTTGTGATTTTAAAATAAAATTGTTGGACTATAACCTGGTGTTGTAAGATTCCTTACATTTGTCCACCCCAGTCCATCACCGGCATCTCCACATCATCTGTGTGTGTGGAGCCGGCAGATGTAGGAGGGGTTCTAAATGAATTTTTTGCATCTGTTTTCACTATGGAGAAGGACGATGTAGACATAGAAATACGGCAGGGGGACTGTGATATACTCAAACATATTAACATCGAGCGGGAGGAGGTATTGGCGGTTTTAGCAGGCCTAAAAATGGATAAATCCCCAGGCCCGGACGAAATGTATCCCAGGCTACTGTGTGAGGCAAAGGAGGAGATTGCGGGGGCTCTGACACATATATTCAGAACCTCTCTGGCCACAGGGGATGTGCCAGAGGACTGGAGAACCGCTAATGTAATACCATTATTCAAGAAGGGGAGTAGGGAAAAACCGGGGAACGACAGGCCAGTGAGCCTAACATCAGTGGTAGGAAAATTATTGGAAAAAATTCTGAAGGACAAAATTAGTCTCCACTTGGAGAAGCAAGGATTAATCAGGGATAGTCAACATGGCTTTGTCAAGGGAAGATCATGTCTGACTAATTTGATTGAATTTTTTGAGGGGGTGACTCGGCGTGTGGATGAGGGTAACGCAGTGGATGTGGTATACATGGATTTCAGTAAGGCCTTCGATAAAGTCCCCCACAGGAGACTGGTCAAGAAGGTACGAGCCCATGGAATCCAGGGTGCCTTGGCACTTTGGATACAAAACTGGCTTAGTGGCAGAATGTAAGGAATCTTACAACACCAGGTTATAGTCCAACAAATTTATTTTAAAATCACAAGCTTTCGGAGATTATCTCCTTCGTCAGATGATTGAATGAAAAGGTTCTCAAATCGCATATCTTATACGATGTTGGGACAGCATCACACCAATCAAAAGGTGTCGTTGTTATTCAAACAGGCCAGTCACGGAGAACAGCACGTCCCAGTACACTCGATATACATTGTGTCTTTTACACAGGCAGGCAGAAAGAAACTCAAAATGGCAGAAAGAGAGAGAGAGAGAATTTTAAAAAACATATCAAAAAAAAGGGGGAAAAAATTTATATGTTTGTTGGACTATAACCTGGTGTTGTAAGATTCCTTACATTTGTCCACCCCAGTCCATCACCGGCATCTCCACATTAGTGGCAGAAGGCAGAGGGTGATGGTCGAAGGTTGTTTTTGTGACTGGAAGCCTGTGGCCAGTGGGGTACCACAGGGATCGGTGCTGGGTCCCTTGCTGTTCGTGGTCTACATTAATGACTTGGATATGAATGTAAAAGGTATGATCAGTAAGTTCGCTGATGATACAAAGATTGGTAGGGTGGTAAATAGTGAGGAGGATAGCCTCAGTCTGCAGGATGATATAGATGGGTTGGTCAGATGGGCGGAACAGTGGCAAATGGAATTTAACCCAGAAAAGTGCGAGGTGATGCACTTTGGAGGGACTAACAAGGCAAGGGAATACACAATGAATGGGAGGACCCTAGGCAAGACAGAGGGTCAGAGGGATCTTGGTGTGCAAGTTCACAGATCCCTGAAGGCGGCGGAACAGGTAGATAAGGTGGTAAAAAAGGCATATGGGATACTTGCCTTTATTAGCCGAGGCATAGAATATAAGAGCAAGGAGGTTATGATGGAGCTGTATAAAACACTGGTTAGGCTGAGGGGGGACATGATTGAGGTGTACAAAATTATGAGGGGCACAGATAGGATGGATACTAAGGAGCTTTTTCCCTTCGTTGAGGGTTCTATAACAAGGGGACATAGATTCAAGGTAAAAGGCGGGAGGTTTAGAGGGGATTTGAGAAAGAACTTTTTCACCCAGAGGGTGGTTGGAGTCTGGAACTCACTGCCTGAAAGGGTTGTGGAGGCAGGAACCCTCACAACATTCAAGAAGCATTTGGATGAGCACTTGAAATGCCATAGCATACAAGGCTACGGACCAAATGCTGGAATATGGGATTAGAGTAGACAGGGCTGATGGCCGGCGCGGACACGATGGGCCGAAGGGCCTCTATCCGTGCTGTATGACTCTCTCTATGACTCTATGACTCTCTATCTTTAAAAAGCCTGTGTTAATCTTACTGTCTCCTTAAAAAGCCTGTGCGAATATTACTGTCTGTTTAAAAGGCCCGTGTGAATCTTACTGTCTCTTTAAAAAGACCATGTGAATATTACTGTCTCTTTAAAAAAACAGTTTAAATGTTAATGTCTCTTTAAAAAGCCCGTGTCAATATTACAGTCTCTTTAAAAAGCCCGTGTGAATATTACAGTCTCTTAAAAAAGCCCGTGTCAATATTACAGTCTCTTTAAAAAGCCCATGTGAATATCACTGTCTCTTTAAAAAGCCTGTGTGAATATTACTGTCTCTTTAAAAAGCCATGATGTGGAGATGCCGGTGATGGACTGCGGTGGACAAATGTAAGGACTTGCACAACACCATGTTATAGTCCAACAGTTTTATTTTAAATCACAAGCTTTCGGAGCTTTCTTCCTTCGTTAGGTGATTGAAGGGTTCTAAAAACGCATAGCATATATCGTCAGAGAACAATGCCTGGTGATTACAGATAATCTTTCCAACTGCCCCCTATCACATCTCGGCTGGGAGACGATCACAGCAATCAAACGTGTCGTTGGTGTTAAGACAGGTTCGCCACGGAAAACATTACATCCCAGTATACTGAATACACAATGGGTCAGATTACAAAGACAGAGAGAGAAAGAGACCCGAAAGGCAGAGAGAGAGAGAGAATGTCCAGTTGTATTAAAAACAGATAACTTTTTTTCGATGGTGGGGTTACATGTAGCGTGACATGAACCCAAGATCCCGGTTGAGGCCGTCCTCATGGGTGCGGAACTTGGCTATCAATTTCTGCTCGACGATTTTGCATTGTCGTGTGTCTCGAAGGCCGCCTTGGAAAATGCTTCCCGAAGATCGGTGGCTGAATGTCCTTGACTGCTGAAGTGTTCGCCAACTGGGAGGGAACCCTCCTGTCTGGCGATTTGTTGTGCGATGTCCGTTCATCCGTTGTCGCAGTGTCTGCATGGTCTCGCCAATGTACCATGCTCCGGGGCATCCTTTCCTGCAACGTATGAGGTAGACAACGTTGGCCGAGTCACAGGAGTATGAACCATATACCTGGTGGGTGGTGTCCTGTCGTGAGATGGTGGTATCTGTGTCGATGATCTGGCATGTCTTGCAGAGTTTGTCGTGGCAGGGTTGTGTGGTGTCGTGGACGCTATTCTCCTGAAAGCTGGGTAATTTGCTGCGAACGATGGTCTGTTTGAGGTTAGGTGGCTGTTTGAAGGAGAGTAGTGGAGGCATGGGGATGGCTTTAGCGAGGTGTTCGTCGTCATCGATGACATGTTGAAGGCTGCGAAGAACATGGCGTAGTTTCTCCGCTCCGGGGAAGTACTGGACGACGGGTAAGCGTTCTCCAAGGCGGCCTTCGAGACACACGACAGCCGGGATGTTGTCGGGGCCCATAGCCTTTGCTGTATCCAGTGCACTCAGCCATTTCTTGATATCACGTGGAGTGAATCGAATTGGCTGAAGACTGGCTTCTGTAATGGTGGGGATATTGGGAGGAGGCCGAGATGGATCATCCACTCGGCACTTCTGGCTGAAGATGGTTGCAAACGCTTCAGCCTTGTCTTTTGCACTCGTGCTGGACTCTGCCATCATTGAGGATGGGAATGTTTATAGAGCCTCCTCCTCCCGTTGTTAATTGTCCACCACCATTCACAACTGGATGTGGCAGGACTGCAGAGCTTTGATCTGATCTGTTGGTTGTGGAATCGCTTAGCTCTGTCTATAGCATGTTGCTTCCGCTGTTTAGCATGCACGTAGTCCTGTGTTATAGCTTCACCAGGTTGGCACCTCATTTTTCGGTACGCCTGGTACACTCATTGAACCAGGGTTGATCCCCTGGCTTGTTGGTAATGGTAGAGTGAGGAATATGCCGGGCCATGAGGTTATAGATTGTGCTGGAATACAAATCTGCTGCTGCTGATGGCCCACAGCGCCTCATGAATGCCCAGTTTTGAGCTGCTAGATCTGTTCTGAATCTATCCCATTTGGCACGGTGGTAGTGCCACACAATACGTTGGATGTTGTCCTCAGTGCGAAGATGGGACGTCGTCTCCACGAGGATTGTGCGGTGGTCACTCCCACCAATACTGTCATGGACAGATGCATTTGCGACAGGTAGATCGGTGAGGACGAGGTCAAGTCAGTTTTTCCCTTGTGTTGGTTCGCTCACCACCTGCCGCAGGCCCAGTCTTGCAGCTATGTCCTTCAGGACTTGGCCAGCTCGGTCAGTTGTGGTGCTACCGAGCCACTCTTGGTGATGGACATTGAAGTCCCCCACCCAGAGTACATTCTGTGCCCTTGCTACCCTCAGTGCTTCCTCCAAGTGGTGCTCAACATGGAGGAGGACTGATTCATCAGCTGAGGGAGGGCGGTAGGTGGTAATCAGCAGGAGGTTTCCTTGCCCATGTTTGACCTGATGCCATTAGATTTCATGAGGTCCGGAGTCCATGTTGAAGACTCCAAGGGCCACTCCCTCCTGACTGTATATCAAGGTACCGCCACCTCTCGGGGGTCTGTCCTGTCGATGGGACAGGACATACCCAGGGAATGGTGATGGAAGAGTCTGGGACATTGACTGAAAGGTATGATTCTGAGAGTATGTCTATGTCAGGCTGTTGCTGGACTAGTCTGTGGGACAGCTCTCCCAATTTTGGCACAAGACCCCAGATGTTAGTGAGGAGGGCTTTGCATGGTGGACTGCAAAGTCCTGCTAAAGGGATCAAGGGATATGGGGAAAAAGCGGGAACAGGGTACTGAGTTAGACGATCAGCCATGATCATTTTGAATGGCGGAACAGGCCCGAAGGGCCGAATGGCCTACTCTTGCTCCTATTTTCTATGTTTCTATGTTTATGTTTACTATCTCATTAAAAAGCATGCGTGAATGTTATTGTCTCTTTAAAAAGCCAGTGTGAATGTTACTGTCTCTTTAAAAAGCCCACGTCAATGTTACTGTCGCTTTAAAAAGCCAGTGTGAATGTTTTGATGCTGTGGCTCCGCCCCCTTTTTTAAGACTAAGAATGTTACAAAGATTTTGTTTAACTGTGAAGGCTGACTTTTCCTTCAGTTATATTCGGTGTTTTTACAGTCATTTGAAAGATTTACCGTAATTTACTTGGTATTTGCTGTTTAATTGTGATCAGAGAACGATGTTTTGTTATCTGAGACTAATTTAGTTCAAGACATCGTGGTTGTCCTGGAATGTGATCGCTGTTAGCAAATATATATCAATAAAGTCTGTTCCGTGTTCTCCACTATCGAGGGTCTCGTACTTACTCGAAGTGTGTTGTGGTGAACCTGAGAAGGAAGGAGGTCAACAAGGATGTCCTCATGGATGCCCAGTTTTGGGGTGTTCGCTCTGTCCTTAGTCTGTCCCATTTAGCACAGTGGTGGTCCAAACTACACAATCGAGGATGTCCTCATGGATGCCCAGTTTTGGGGTGTTCGCTCTGTCCTTAGTCTGTCCCATTTAGCACAGTGGTGGTCCAAACTACACAATCGAGGATGTCCTCATGGATGTCTCTTCACAAGGACTGGGAGTGGTCATTTTTTTGCCAATGGACAGGTTGGTGAGGATGAGATTAAGTCGGTTACTTGCTCGTTGGTTCCCTCACCACCTGACGCAGGCCCAATCTGGCAGCTGTGTCTTTTGGAGGTGGGCCAGCTCAGTTAGTGTTGGGATTACCGAGACACACTTTGGGGACACTGAAGTTCTCCACCCAGAGTCCATTCTGTGCCCTCGTTTCCCTCAGTGTTTCCTTCAAGTGATGTTCAACATGGAGGAATATTGATTGATCGGTTGAGGGGGACGGGGTTAATAGGTTGCGATCAGCAGGAGGTTCACTTCACATTGTTTGACCTGAAACTGTGAGACTACTTGGGGTCCGGAGTCGATGTCGAGGACCCCCAGAGACTCCCCCACCCAACTCTATCCCACTGTATCCCCATCTCTGGTGGGTCTGTCCTGCTGGAGGGATAGGACAAAATCATGATGGGTTTGGATAAAGTAATTAATGAGAGACTGTTCCCAATGGAACCAATGGCGACGTGAGGAAAAACATTTTTACTCAGCGAGTGGCCATGATCTGGAATGCATCACCTGAAAGGGCGGTGGAAGCAGATTCAAGTGTGGCTTTCAAAAAGGAATTGGATCAATATTTGAAGGGAAAAAATTTGCAGGGCTACAGGGAAAGAGCGGGGGAATGGGACTAACTGGATTGCTCTTACAAAGAGCTGGCACAGGCTCGATGGGCCGAATGGCCGCCTCCTGTGCTGTAACGATTCTGTGATTCTGTGACATATCCGGGGATGGTGATGAGGAGTGTCCAATCTCTTTGTATTCCATGGTCTCCATCGCTACGTACCATGGAACGTCAGGGGCCGCTCAAATCACTGTTCCCAGTAATTTACATACGATGACAAAAAAGATGCATTTTGGTCTGAAAGCTTCCTTTGTTTTGGCTTCTGTCGAGGAAGACAAGAGTTTAAAAACCAGCTTCACTCAGGACAAGTCATGGCCCAGTTTAACTCGATGTATTGTTGCGACAATCTTTTGATTGGTTCACCAGATAGTTACTTGTGGGAGGAACCTGCCCCCTGAATTTTAAAAACAAATCTGCTGTTTGATTTGTTCAGATATGTGTTCGGCAGGTCTATCAATTCAGGGAGACAGTTATTTAAACTCTGCTTGATTCCGGAAATCGTTTCAAAGGAATTTATCAACTTGCACTTTTCAAATCAAGACGTCGATCTGGAACTTTCAAAGAAGCTTCTGGAAACTTTCAAGTGACTCCGTCTGAAACTTCCAAAGAATGTTGACCAGTCAGATCGTTCCATCATTGATCAGATGATAACAAGGACCTGTTAAAATTTAGCTTGGCATGAAAGCTGTGAACCATTGGTTTATTGTCTGTTACTAGAAGGAATGAACTAAGGGTTATTACTGTAAGAGTTATGTTAATGGTATTGTTCACTTGTGTGGCTATTTGTTTAATAAATTTGTTGGGCAGTTAAGATTTAGTGCAGCATTATATATTGGCACCTTTCAGAGACGAGGAGGATCATGTTAAACACAGGATTGAAGCAGTGACTGAAGTAATGTGAAGAGTTTCCGTTTATTAATCACGAGCATGCTCAGGAACTTGCCCTAAATGTCGGGACAAGTGAAAACATTGTTGAGGATGTGGGGCCCACGGGCTCACCCACGGGAACAGTCTGAAACAAACAAGGAAAAGGGTCTCCAATAAAAGAGCCCAGAAACCTAACCCAGCCATCTCAAGTTGCTGTTCTGATGAAGAATTATCCTCCAGTGACTGGAAGCCTGTGGCCAGTGGGGTACCACAGGGATCGGTGCTGGGTCCCTTGCTGTTTGTGGTCGACATTAATGACTTGGATATGAATGTAAAAGGTATGATCAGTAAGTTCGCTGATGATACAAAAATTGGTATGGTGGTAAATAGCGAGGAGGATAGCCTCAGTCTGCAGGACGATATAGATGGGTTGGTCAGATGGGCGGAACAGTGGCAAATGGAATTTAACCCGGAAAAGTGCGAGGTGATGCACTTTGGAGGGACTAACAAGGCAAGGGAATACACAATGAATGGGAGGACCCTCGGCAAGACAGAGGGTCAGAGGGATCTTGGTGTGCAAGTTCACAGATCCCTGAAGGCGGCGGAACAGGTAGATAAGGTGGTAAAGAAGGCATATGGGATACTTGCCTTTATTAGCCGAGGCATAGAATATAAGAGCAAGGAGGTTATGATGGAGCTGTATAAAACACTGGTTAGGCCACAGCTGGAGTACTGTGTGCAGTTCTGGTCGCCACACTACAGGAAGGATGTGATCGCTTTGGAGAGGGTGTAGAGGAGATTCACCAGGATGTTACCAGGGCTGGAGCGCTTCAGCTATGAAGAGAGACTGGGAAGATTGGGTTTGTTTTCCTTGGAGCAGAGGAGGCTGAGGGGGGACATGATTGAGGTGTACAAAATTATGAGGGGCACAGATAGGATGGATACTAAGGAGCTTTTTCCCTTCGTTGAGGGTTCTATAACAAGGGGACATAGATTCAAGGTAAAAGGCGGGAGGTTTAGAGGGGATTTGAGAAAGAACTTTTTCACCCAGAGGGTGGTTGGAGTCTGGAACTCACTGCCTGAAAGGGTTGTGGAGGCAGGAACCCTCACAACATTCAAGAAGCATTTGGATGAGCACTTGAAATGCCATAGCATACAAGGCTACGGACCAAATGCTGGAATATGGGATTAGAGTAGACAGGGCTGATGGCCGGCGCGGACACGATGGGCCGAAGGGCCTCTATCCGTGCTGTATGACTCTATGACTCTATGACTCTATAACTGCACTGAGAACAGCCCTCTGCAAACCTCCAGGTCCACAACAGGCAAATTGGACAAAGCAGCAAATAAGGAATCGGCTTGGGCTTTGTGGATTGGATTATACAGGGCTCGGGGCTGCAGTTTAGAGACGCCTGCTCAATTGGAAAAGAGAATCTTGTAATTAAACTCTGTTAACTATTAATGGCAGGACTTTGCACAGGAGCTTTTTAAATGCAGAAATCAGTGTTTAACATCAAATCAATTTCTGCCGGTGTTGATTTAATTTGGTTTGAACAATGAGTGTCAATGACCTGATTAGAGGAACTGTCTTGGTGGGGTTACTGAACCTGACGCAATCTGTGATGGAGCCAAATAAACACGGATAACATTCAGTGAGGCAAAAATGTGTTAGTGTGAATCTGTATGAGTATTAATCCAGTTCTCTTGTGCTTTCCGGTTCAGTAACTCCTCAAAGGCAGTTCTGTCTCCAACAACCTGCTTCCAGACTCACTATTTAAGCAAGCTGGTTGTATTAAAAGTACTGGTGAGATTTCCTCCCATTTTAAGGCTCTTTTACCTTCAGTTTGGTTCCAGATTTCGGGAGGGTGCCCTCGGTGTGCCCCTCTGCTGAGTTTCCCTACTCGAGTGGAGCTGGTTTCCATGTCGGCCTCCTCCCAAACACAAACCCACTGTGGCCCACGTTCACCACTGGTCTGCAAGATCTGAAGCATGGTGCTCGCACCATTGGTTAACACGCTGACATGTGCTGAGCTGATACGGTGTCTCAGTATCTCTGTATCGGGAGGTGAGGACACTGACAGAGCTCAGCACGTCTACTGGGACAATCAGGCAGCTTCGAGAACCAGCAGCAAATCAGGAGACCCGGTCAAAACTCAGTCTGTACCGGTGTCGAGATTTGCCCGCACCAGTTCGGTTTACTCTTGGGAGTTGCTGTTGACTGAGCACAAGCCACGAGTTGGGAGTTGACGACATTGCTATAATGGAAAAGCAGGTCTTGTCCCGCAGTCTGGATCATCAGTTGCTGCAGGTTTGACCCTGCTGATTTATTGGTGACAGATGTCCAATACCCTCGCCGTTACCTGACAGTATAAAGGCCGACTTATACCAGGAAACCGATGTAACGGAGCAGGGGAGGAGGGTGTAGAATTGGAGCAGGAGTCCATTATACCGAGTCCCAACCCTTTTACACCAGTCAAACATTCTGGTTCAAGTGGGTGTGGGCACAGAAGATGCCCGCTGACATCTGGGCAATGGATTACTGGACCGTGTAAATGGGGACACCCATCATAAGATGGATTTCATTTCCACCTTTGTCCCTGACATCCAGTATTTCTGAATCCCTTGTGGGGTGGGTTTAAATGCCATTCTCTGTAAAGCAGCTGATCACAGGTCTGGAAACTGGTCGATTGGAAATCAGGCCAGTTTTCCAGAGAAAGAGGGAAAGAAAGAGTTTGTATTTATGGAGCTCCTTTTACCACCTCAGGATGTCCCAAAGCTTTTCACAGCCCATGAGGTGCTTTTGAAGTGTGGTCACTGTTGATAATGTGGGGAAACGCGGCAGCCAATTTGCGCACAGCAAGATCCCACAAGAGTGATGAGGGATAAATGTTGGCTGTGTTTAGGGGCACCGTTAGTGACCATAGTGTTTCCACCGAGTGGCACTGGTAATGGCAGTGGGACATTCCTGTAATGGCACCGAGAGGATGTGGAGGAGACTCTCAACCAAGTTCTCTGGAATGTGTAATTTGATCCAGTCATTGTCAGGCAGGCGACAGAGTTCAGACAAGGTACAGTGCGAACACAACTGATTTCAGAGAACAGACCGTGTTAACACAACCGAGTTCAGGGATCGCACAGCGCTGACACTCCCGAGTTCAGGGATCGCACAGCGCTGACACTCCCGAGTTCAGGGATCGCACAGCGCTGACACTCCCGAGTTCAGGGATCGCACAGCGCTGACACTCCCGAGTTCAGGGATCGCACAGCGCTGACACTCCCGAGTTCAGGGATCGCACAGCGCTGACACTCCCGAGCTCAGAGAACGCACAGCGCTGACACTCCCGAGCTCAGAGAACGCACAGCGCTGACACTCCCGAGTTCAGAGAACGCACAGCGCTGACACTCCCGAGCTCAGAGAACGCACAGCGCTGACACTCCCGAGTTCAGAGCACGCACAGTGCTGACACTCCCGAGCTCAGAGAACGCACAGCGCTGACACTCCCGAGTTCAGAGAACGCACAGCGCTGACACGCTCGAGTTCAGAGAACGCACAGCGCTGACACTCCCGAGTTCAGAGCATGCACAGCGCTGACACTCCCAAGCTCAGAGAACGCACAGCGCTGACACGCTCGAGTTCAGAGAACACACAGCGCTGACACTCCCGAGTTCAGAGCACGCACAGCGCTGACACTCCCGAGCTCAGAGAACGCACAGCGCTGACACTCCCGAGTTCAGAGAACGCACAGCGCTGACACTCCCGAGTTCAGAGAACGCACAGCGCTGACACTCCCGAGTTCAGAGAACGCACAGCGCTGACACTCCCGAGTTCAGAGAACGCACAGCGCTGACACTCCCGAGTTCAGAGAACGCACAGCGCTGACACTCCCGAGTTCAGAGAACGCACAGCGCTGACACTCCCGAGTTCAGAGAACACACAACGCTGACACTCCCGAGTTCCGATTGGAAGGGGTGAGGCCGTGGAGGGATTTCAACATGAGGATGAGAATTTTAAATTCAAGGTGTTGCTGGACTGGGAGCCAATGTAGGTCAGTGAGCACAGGGGCGATGGGTGAACAAGACTTGCTGCGAGTTAGGATACGGGCAGCAGAGTTTTGGGTGAGCTCAAGTATATTGAGGGTTGAAGATGGGAGGCCAGCCAGGAGAGCATTGGAATAGTCAAGTCTCGAGGTAACAAAGGCATGGATGAGGGTTTCAGGAGCAGCAGATGAGCTGAGGCAGGGGCGGAGACGGGAGATGTTACGGAGGTGGAAGTAGGCGGTCTCAGTGATGGACCGGATTGAAGGGATTCGCAAAATTTCATATGTCCCCCCGCCCCCCCCGAAGATTTATTGGAGTTATTTAAGAAACCCTGGTGTGACTGTGTTTTAAAAAATCCAGGGTCTTTCAAAATGGCTGCGGTCAGACACATGGCCAAAGGCCGGCAGATTTGAAATTGGATTCTCTGACAGCTTGGCAGGCTCCGTGTTTCAGACAGGGCTCTTTGAACGATGCAGTTGCATTCACGCCCTGAGGCAAGCCATCAACGTTGCCGGCCGGCACATCAAAATTCAAGCAGGAGTGATCCCAGGACTAAGGTGACCCATTAAGGAACATTCGGAACAATGGAAAGCAGTTATGGAACAGATCAGTACAGGTACCAGTCATTAATGTAAATGGGCCAAGATCGGGACCCCTTTTGTCTTACGTTTTCAGCCCAAATCGGACAATGGAGCAAACTGATGAGGCGCGAAATTAACCCATTATAACTGGGTATAACTGGGGGCATCCCAGAACCTCTCTCTTCGCCTCGGCCCGACGTCCTGCTTGCCTGCTAGCAACCAAGAAGGAAGGCCATCCAGTAAACATCGCAACCACATGTCGGCGGCAGCAGCAGGACACAGGGCCCAGGCCTTTTCTTCTGTTTCACGGTGAGCATTATTTTTTTCTGGCTGTCACAAGACAACCTAGCTAGGTGTAAGGGTGGGAGTTAAAGGGGTATTGCTAAAATTGTGATTTTAGAATTTTCCCTCGATGTGTCCGTTTCTTCCACCCCGTTAAGTGTAAGACTGTATTGCATCCAGAGCGATTCCTTTTATCTTCTGTATAATACTGTTTACCTTGTAGTTTTAGTTTTCTTATTAATAAACATTGGTTTTCCTTGCACCAATCCACTGGGCTGTTCGTCTGTCCTTATTACCACTCGATAAGTCCTGAGCTCAGAATCAGGAAGGGGAAAGCAATTCGAAACCGCACAGCGGGCAGGGCAGCTCAGGAAAACATAACTGGCTGACCGACAAAAGCCCCAGAAACAAAACCCCTTACAGGATATGTGGTCAGAAGCTCATCTCAGGGTCAATAGGAGGCCAAGGTTGTGAACAGTCTGGTTCAGCCTCAGACAGTGGCCAGGGAGAGGGATGGAGTCGGTGACTGGGGAATGGAGTTTGTGGCAGGGACCGAAGACAATGGCTTCAGTCTTCCCAATATTTCGTTGGAGGAAATTTTTGATGCAAGTTCAGGGCGAGGGCACGGGGAACCAAAGGGGAAGTTTGGCTTGGTGGGCTGGGGGGAGGGAGGGAAGCAGCAGAGGCAGCTGAACGGATGGTCTCAGTCTTAGTGATGAAGAAGTCCATGAGCTCCTCGCACTTGTTGTTGGAGTTGAGGGTAGAGGAGGCGGAGAGAGGGGTTTAAGAAGACGGTTTGTCGTGGAGAAGAGAAGCCGGGAGTTATCTTTGCACTCCAGGATGATCCTGGAAATTGAGCAGTTTTGGCAGAGGAGAGCAGGACCCAATAGTGCTTTATGTGGTCCAGCCAGATCTGGCGATGAATGGCTAAACCAGTTGTCCACCATAAACGTCCCTTGGACTTAAGGGAGTAGAGATGAGGGACGTCCCAAGAGGAACAACCAGGCAGGGTGAGAGAGAGTAATGGTTTTAATGGGGACAATGGCATCAAAGGGGAGGTGAAGATGTGATTCAGCAGATCAATAGCTGCAGAAATGTGGTGGTGAATGGAGGGCCAAAGGATAGACAGTTGGGAATTAGAAAGTGCCGTTGTGACTTGGGGGAGAGTTTTTTCCATGGGTGGGCACGGAAGGAAGTAGGATTGGGAGGGGAAAAGGGGATGTGGCAGGAGAGGGATACAAGGAAGTGATCAGAAATGGCATGATCCATGATTGAGATGGTGGGAGTAGGGAGGCCACGTGAGATGGTAAGGTCGATGGGGTGGCCGTGAATATGGGTCAGGGAGTTTATATGGAGGGAGAGATCAAGGGAGGATAGGAGGGCAGTGAACTCAGAGGGGAGAGGGCACGATGAGTTGAGATGGAGGTTGAAATCACAGAGTACAGAGGCTGAGGGAGGAAAGCAGTGAAGACATTTCTGTGCCTGCAATTCAGGATAGCAAGTGGGTGGCCATCCGAGAGGGTGAGTAGAGGCAGGCAGTGCAGGAATCTTCTGGGTGTGTGCCACTCTCAAACCGGTATTCAGCATTGAATACCAGAGAGGGTGACGACACCTCGAGGAGTGCAGTCCTGAGCATGGCACCATGGGGCAAAGGACTGCACAGGGGGGCACAGTGAAGTGTAGAAATGCAGTGGTCATAGAGAATTCGATAGTCAGGGGGACAGACAGGTGTTTCTGTGACCACCGACCTGAGTTCTGCATGGTGTGTCACCTCCCTGGTGTCAGGGTAAAGGACATCACAGAGAGGGTGCAGAACATTCTGCGGGGGGGGGGGGTCTAAGATAGGTTTAGAGTGCAGGGCCCTGATTTTATAATGGAGGGGGGATGGCAGCCGGGGGTGAATGGGTGTGTGGGTAACCCGACTAATAAAATATCTCCGTTTCCCACCGATCACAAGTGAATCGGTGCCACTTAACGAGGCGCCCGGGTTTGCCGTCCGAGAGCTGCGCAGCGGGCGGACTGCACACCCACATCACAGGCTGTCAGCTGGAGGAGCTCTATTTAAAGGGACATTCCTCCAATGGGTTTTGCTGCAGGAAAGACCAGAAAACACACAATATGGAGCAGCACAGGGGCGAGGCTGCTCCGAGATTCAGCGATGTCTCACTGCAGCAGCTACTGGACGGGGTGAGGAGGAGGAGGGAAGTCTTTTACCCCCCAGAGGGGAGGAAGTGCCCTGTCTCTGCCACCAAGAAGGCCTGGCTCGAGGAAGCGCTTCAATGACCTAACTGGGTCAGCGAAAGTGAGTACACTCACTGATTCTCCTACACTCCGTCTTCCACATCACCGACCCCACCCCCAACTCATTCTGCACTGTCAACACTACTTCATCACATCACTCCTCACTCCCACTTAAAGCTCATCCTCAACTTACCTTCACTTCCTCAGCACTTCCTCACCTCCCCATTAGTCCCCCCACCACTACCACTCACCCCAATCCTCATCCAATGTGATGTCTCTGTCTGATACTCACCCTCTGATGCACCTCTTTCACGGTCAGCCTCACCCAAAGCAATGCATTCATTGGCTGACCACTTCACCCTCACTCACTCACACGTCTGTACTTTCTCCCCTCGTCGGAGAAGAGCTCAAAATACACGGGAGAGGGTGAGGACTGGAGGGGGGGCCACAACTAATAGTGGTCCTCACAGAGGTGGAGGAGGAGGCCCTGCAGATCAGACGCACCCTCGAGTGCCTGTCCATCGGGGACGGTGAGACTGGCCCCCCACAAACATCTGGTGACACAACTTTAACATTCATCACACACAACATGAATTGATGTTAACAATGATTGGCATGTTGAACACCTCAGTATGCTCATCGCAACATGACACATCTGTGATGATGCTTAATATTGCCTTCTGTTCTCTCACAGGCCCTTCAGAGACCGCAGTGATGGCAGAGGGCGATTCCTCAGAGGAGCTCCCGGCCTCTGAGGGTGCACCGTCACATCTTAGTGAGCCATCCACCAGCACAGATACTCACACCTCGATGGTCCCAGTCTTCAGTTAGTTGGGTTGGCACCTGGTGAGTCACCAAACACAAGTGAGCACGAGCAGACACTGGTGGCAGAGGCAGCTGTGGAGAGTCCGTGTCGGTGGGAGCACTCCTCTCCAGGCTCTGCTCAGCTGGACGCAGATGCTGAGCCCTGGGGGCCATCTTTTAAAAGGAAAATGATCGAGGGATGGCAGCACATTTCCGAGAAACTAGAACAGGTGTCATGAGCACTCTCCACAATAGTGCAGAGGATGGAGGAGTCCAACTCCTGCATGAGTGGAATGGTGGCACAGGTACAGGAGGGAATCTCTGAGACAGTGTCGCAGGTAAGTGTGGGAATGTCTGCGATGGACAGAAGGCGAGCCTCTGTTGAGCTTCAAGCACGGCTCACAAATGAGTCCATTCAGGCCCTGACAACGGTCATTCGGACTCAGGGTGAACAACATTCTGCCGCCTGTCAATGCACTGGGTTCAATTAAATAATAAACTGTTCCACATCGAAAACATTTCAGGAGCAGTATTTCCATTTTCTGTTTAAAACAGCCACTATCTCCCCCTCACCCCCAGAATGCAGTATTTTCGGTGTTTCAGATATTGCCTGCAGCTCAAAAGAATGGAAGGAATTGGTACAGTGCCTATTTGCTGCAAGAGTTGCCTCTGAGAGTCTCTTGTGAAAGTTTTCCCACCTCACTCTCTGAGCTCTCGTCATATTCTCTGTGTCTTTCTCTCTTTTCTCTTTCTCTGTATCCACTCCCTGTCTCCAACTCTTCCTCTGTCAATGTCTTCTCTCCCTCTCCAAGACTTCTATCCTCTCCCACTCTGCTGGTTCGGTCTATTCTAATCACAATGAGGAAAATTAATTTTGAGTTTTTTCGCTCAGGATCATCGGTTGAGACTGCCGTACCTAGAATCATAGAATGGTACAGCACAGAATGAGGCCATTCGGCCCCTCATGTCTGTGCTGGCTCTTTGAAAGAGCTCCCCAATTAGTCCCACTGCAATGCTCTTTCCTCAGAGTCCTGCAAATCTCTCCTTTACAAGTTTATATCCAATCCCGTTGTCAGGGCCTGAATGGACTCATTTGTGAGCCGTGCTTGAAGCTCAACAGAGGCTCGCCTTCTGTCCATCGCAGACATTCCCACACTTACCTGCGACACTGTCTCAGAGATTCCCTCCTGTACCTGTGCAAGGATCAAGGATGTCTCGGAGCGGCTACAGAACATTTTGGAGGGGGAGGGCGAACAGCCAGCTGTCGTGGTGCACATAGGCACCAACGATATAGGTAAAAAAGGGGATGAGGTCCTAAAAGCAGAATATAGGGAGTTAGGAGGTAAATTAAAAAATAGGACCTCAAAGGTAGTAATCTCAGGATTGCTGCCAGTGCCACGTGCTAGTCAGAGTAGAAATAGGAGGATATTTCAAATGAATACGTGGCTAGAGGAATGGTGCAAGGGGGAGGGATTCAAATTCCTGGGACACTGGAAACGGTTCTGGGGGAGGTGGGACCAGTACAAACCGGACGGTCTGCACCTGGGCAGGGCCGGGACCGCTGTCCTAGGAGGAGTGTTTGCTAGTGCTGTTGGGGAGGGTTTAAACTAAAGTGGCAGGGGGTTGGGAACCTGAGCAGGGAGAGAGAGGAAAGCGTAACAGGAAGGGACAGAAGGTATGGAGTAATAGGTAAAGTGTTAAAAAAGGAAAAAGCAGGAACTAAGCGTCACAAAACAGATTTGAAAGTTCTTTATCTGAATGCACGTAGCATTCGTAATAAAATGGACGAGTTAACGGCACAAATAACTACGTATGGGTATGATCTTGTGGCCATTACAGAAACATGGCTGCAGGGTGACAACGACTGGGAATTAAATATGCCAGGGTATTTAACAATCAGGAAGGACAGGCAGGAAGGAAGGGGAGGTGGGGTGGCTATGTTAATAAAGGAAGGAATCACTGTAATACAGAGAAATGATATTGGGACAAAGCATCAAGATAATGAAACAGTTTGGGTGGAGATAAGGAATAATAAGGGAAAAAAAACATTAGTGGGCGTAGTATATAGGCCTCCTAATAGTTGCAACTCTGCTGGAAGAAGTATTAATCAGGAGATAGTCGGGGCATGTAATAAGGGAACAGCCATAATTATGGGGGATTTTAATTATCATATTAACTGGACAAATCAAATTGGGCAGAGCAGCCTTGAGGACGAGTTCATTGAGTGCATCAGGGATGGATTTCTTGAGCAGTATGTAACTGATCCTACAAGGGGGCAGGCAACCTTGGACCTGGTCCTGTGTAATGAGTCAGGATTAATTAATAATGTCCTAGTTAAGGATCCCCTTGGAACGAGCGACCACAACATGGTTGAATTCCATATCCAATTAGAGGGTGAGAAGGTTGATTCTCAAACAAGCGTACTGAGCTTGAATAAAGGAGACTATGATGGTATGAGAGCGGAATTGATTAAAGTGGACTGGGAAAATAGATTAAAGGGTAAGACGGTACATGAGCAGTGGTGTTCATTTAGGGAGTTATTTTACAACTTTCAAAATAAATATATTCCACTGAGGAAAAAAGGGTGTAAAAGAAATGACAGCCATCCGTGGCTAAGTAAAGAAATCAAGGATAGTATCCGACTAAAAACAAGGACATATAAGGTAGCCAAAGTTAGTGGGAGGATAGAAGATTGGGAATTCTTCAAAAGACAGCAAAAAGTAACTAAAGGATTGATTAAGAAAGGGAAGTTAGATTATGAAAAGAAATTAGCAAAAAATATAAAAACAGATAGCAAGAGTTTCTATAGTTATATAAAAAGAAAAAGGGTGGCTAAGGCAAACATAGGTCCCTTAGAGGATGAGACCGGGAAATTAATGGTGGGAAACATGGAGATGGCAAAAATGCTGAACAAATATTTTGTTTCAGTCTTTACAGTAGAGGACACTAAGAATATCCCAACACTGGACAAACAGGGGACTCTCGGGGGGGAGGAGCTAAATACGATTAAAATCACTCAGGAGATGGTACTCAGTAAAATAATGGGACTCAAGGCGGATAAATCCCCTGGACCTGATGGCTTCCATCCTAGGGTCTTGAGGGAAGTGGCAGTAGGGATTGTGGATGCTTTGGTGATAGTTTTCCAAAATTCCCTGGACTCAGGAGAGGTCCCGGCAGATTGGAAAACTGCTAATGTAACACCGTTATTTAAAAAGGGTAGTAGGCAGAAGGCTGGAAATTATAGGCCAGTTAGCTTAACATCTGTGGTGGGTAAAATTTTGGAGTCTATTATTAAGGAGACAGTAACGGAACATTTAGATAAGCATAATTTAATAGGACAAAGTCAGCATGGCTTTATGAAGGGGAAGTCATGTCTGACAAATTTGCTTGAGTTCTTCGAGGATATAACGTATAGGGTGGATAAAGGGGAACCAGTGGACATAGTGTATTTAGACTTCCAGAAGGCATTCGACAAGGTGCCACATAAAAGATTATTACTTAAGATAAAAAAATCACGGGATTGGGGGTAATATTCTGGCATGGGTGGAGGATTGGTTATCGAACAGGAAGCAGAGAGTTGGGATAAATGGTTCATTTTCGGACTGGCAACCAGTAACCAGTGGTGTTCCACAGGGGTCGGTGCTGGGTCCCCAACTCTTTACAATCTATATTAACGATTTGGAGGAGGGGACCGAGTGCAACATATCAAAATTTGCAGATGATACAAAGATGGGAGGGAAAGTAGAGAGTGAGGAGGACATAAAAAACCTGCAAGGGGATATAGACAGGCTGGGTGAGTGGGCGGAGATTTGGCAGATGCAATATAATATTGGAAAATGTGAGGTTATGCACTTTGGCAGGAAAAATCAGAGAGCAAGTTATTTTCTTAATGGCGAGAGACTGGAAAGTAGTGCAGTACAAAGGGATCTGGGGGTCCTAGTGCAAGAAAATCAAAAAGTTGGTATGCAGGTGCAGCAGGTGATCAAGAAGGCCAACGGAATGTTGGCTTTTATTGCTCGGGGGATAGAATATAAAAACAAGGAGGTATTGCTGCAGTTATATAAGGTATTGGTGAGACCGCACCTGGAATACTGCATACAGTTTTGGTCTCCATACTTAAGAAAAGACATACTTGCTCTCGAGGCAGCACAAAGAAGGTTCACTCGGTTAATCCCGGGGATGAGGGGGCGGACATATGAGGAGAGGTTGAGTAGATTGGGACTCTACTCATTGGAGTTCAGAAGAATGAGAGGCGATCTTATTGAAACATATAAGATTGTGAAGGGTCTTGATCGGGTGGATGCAGTAAGGATGTTCCCAAAGATGGGTGAAACTAGAACTGGGGGGCATAATCTTAGAATAAGGGGCTGCTCTTTCAAAACTGAGATGAGGAGAAACTTCTTCACTCAGAGGGTGGGAGGTCTGTGGAATTTGCTGCCCCAGGAAGCTGTGGAAGCTACATCATTAGATAAATTTAAAACAGAAATAGACAGTTTCCTAGAAGTAAAGGGAATTAGGGGTTATGGGGAGCGGGCAGGAAATTGGACATGAAGCTGAGTTCGGATCGGTCAATGCCCTGTGGGTGGCGGAGAGGGCCCAGGGGCTATGTGGCCGGGTCCTGCTCCGACTTCTTGTGTTCTTTAGATTTGTGGTTGGGATCAGATCAGCCATGATCTTATTGAATGGCGGAGCAGGCTCGAGGGGCCGATTGGCCTCCTCCTGCTCCAATTTCTTATGTTCTTATGTTCTTATTATCCAGGGACTCCTGCCGGAAACCAGGCCTGTCTGGATGTTCCCCGAGGCCGGCAATGATGCCTCGCCCCCCTCCCCCAGACATCCTGCTCAAGTCTCCTGTCTCCACTCCCCGTCGAGGCTCATCCATCAGCGCTCATTTGGATGAGGTGGGGTCGGACTGCCGGGGCCTCGGGAACCAAACCCCAGCCTCTGTCCACCTTGTCTTCAGGGAGAAAGGATTAGGAGAGAAATCCCATTCTCTTTCCTCACATAACAAACCCCAATCCTGGCCCAGTATTATAGTCCAGGGACTGTCATTACACACAGGACTCATGCAGCAAATCAAAGGCACTTTCACCAACACCACCTTTTATTAAACAACCGTCTCACAGGATTTAGAACCACATTTTGTACAAAGGATCATAAATAAAACAGCACAAACTGAATCTGTTGAAGTGTTTCCCTCAGTAATGAATGTGGGTGTGAGCCGGGGCTCAGTGTGAGCACTCTCGCCTCGGGAGTCACAATGTGATGGTTCAAGTCCCACTCCAGGGACTGGAGCACTAAATCTAGGCTGACACTCCAGTGCAGGACTGAATACTATTTATCCCTCAATCAACACCAGCAAAACACATTATCTGCTCATTATCACATTGCTGTTTGTGGGATCTTGCTGTGCACAAATTGGCTGCTGTGTTTCCAGCTCAAAACATTGACTGCACTTCAAAACAGACCACGGGTTAGATTATGAGGAGAGATTACATAAACTAGGCTTGAATTCCCTGGAATATTGAAGGTTAAGGGGTGATTTGATTTAGGATT
Organism: Heptranchias perlo; assembly: GCF_035084215.1. NCBI lineage: Eukaryota > Metazoa > Chordata > Chondrichthyes > Hexanchiformes > Hexanchidae > Heptranchias > Heptranchias perlo. Next base: position 372,465 of record NW_027139187.1, read on the forward strand.
TTGAAAGGAATTGATAGGGTAGATGGAGAGAAACTTTTTCCGCTGGTGGGGGAGTCGAGGACAAGGGGACATAACCTTAAAATCAGAGCCAGGCCATTCAGGAGAGAAGTTAGGAAACACTTCTTCACACAAAGGGTGGTGGAAGTGTGGAACTCTCTCCCACTAAAAGCAGGAGATACTCACTCAATTAATAATTAAGGGATATGTTGCCAAGGTGGGTAAATGGAGTTAGGATACAGATCAGCCATGATCTGATTGAATGGCGGAACAGGCTCGAGGGGCTGAATGGCCTCCTCCCGTTCCTTTGAGAGAGAGAGCACGAGCGAGAGAGAGAAATAAAAAACAGGCTCGGGCTGAGCTGTGATGCTCTCCACGGTCAAATATCCTGTCAGTACTCGATGTCCAAGTTTACATATGAATGCTGGCCACGTGAGGGTGAGGTACTGGAGGCAAACACTGCCTGTTGGGCTGGAACTAGACTTTGGGTTATTGCCTTCTGAGGAGGAAGAGGGTGGAAATTAGCCATTAAAAATTGTGGGGGGGTGGTGGGAGAGAGGAAAGATTATAATAAACACATGGACTTCATTATGAGAAGATGTAGTTTAAAAATACTCAGTGCGCAAACTCCATCTCCCCGCCAAATGAAATCGGGCGGGCGAGAGAGAGAGATCACGGTGAGTGAGAGAGCATGGGCGAGAGGGAGAGAGCACGGGTGAGAGAGGGAACACGGTGAGTGAGAGAGCATAGGCGAGAGGGAGAGAGCATGGGTGAGAGAGAGAGAGAGAGCACGGGGCAGAGAGAGAGCATGGGCGAGAGGGAGAGAGCACGGGTGAGAGAGAGAGCACGCAGGAGAGAGAAAGCACAGGCGAAAGAGGGAGAACGGGTGAGAGAGAGCACAGACGAGAGAGAGAGAGCGCAGGCGAGAGAGAGAATGGGTGAGATAGAGCGTGCGCGAGACAGAGCGCGGGTGAGAGACAGAGAGAGCGCGGGCGAGAGAGAGCATTGGTGAGAGAGAGCGCAGGCGAGAGAGAGAGCGCAGGCGAGATAGGGAGAGCGTGAGCGAGACAGAGCGCGGGCGAGAGAGAGAGCATTGGTGAGAGAGAGAGCACGGGCGGGATAGAGAGAGAGAGCACTGGTGAGGTAGAGAGCACAGGAGAGAGAAAGAGAGCACGGGTGAGGTAGAGAGCACAGGAGAGAGAAAGAGAGCACGGGTGAGGTAGAGAGCACAGGAGAGAGAGAAAGAGAGCACGGGTGAGGTAGAGAGCACAGGAGAGGGAGAGAGAGAGAGAGCACGGCCGAGAGAGAGCGATGGGCAAGAGAAAGACAGCAAGGGCAGGAGAGAGAGCACGGGCGAGAGAGAGCATGGGTGAGAAGTTAGTAAACACTTCTTCAGGCAAAGGGTGGTGAAGTGTGGAACTCTCTCCCACTAAAAGCAGTCGGTGCGAGCTCAATTCACAATTTAAAATCTGAGATCGATAGATTTTTGCTCACCGAGGGTATTAAGGGACATGTAGCCAAGGTGGGTAAATGGAGTTAGGATACAGATCAGTCATGATCCGATTGAATGGCGGAACAGGCTCGAGGGGCTGAAGGGCCAACTCCTGTTCCGATGAGAGACAGAGCACGAGTGAGAGAGAGAAATAAAAAACAGACTTGGGCTGAGCTGTGATGCTCTCCACGGTCAAATATCCTGCCAGTACTCGATGTCCAAGCTGTCATGAATGCTGGCCACGTGAGGGTGAGGTACTGGAGGCAAACACTGCCTGTTGGGCTGGAACTAGACTTTGGGTTATTGCCTTCTGAGGAGGAAGAGGGTGGAAATTAATCATTAAAAATTGGGGGGGGGGAGAGAGAGGAAAGATTATAATAAACACGTGGACTTCATTATGAGAAGATGGAGTTTATGATCTCTCTTTGCCCCTCTGATGAACCCTTTAACTTTTTCTGCATATTTTTCTATTCCTCCCAGAGATCTCCTTCACCTTCCTCTCTGCAGGATTTGTAAAGGTTATTTTTTCCTCTTTATATCAGTTTTAATTTGTTTCTTGAACCATTTTGGGTCTGGTCTGAGCTGATTAGTATTCGGTTTGTGTTTACTGAGCCCAGTTTGCTGTATTCTGGCTCCAGATTGTAAAATTGTAATCTTGTGTTTCTGATTTTGTTTCTGAACTGCTGCTGCAGGCCTGAAAGGGTTAATCTTCAGACAGAGTCAATCAGGAAATGAAATTAACACCGTCACTCCCTGCGCCGAGTGTTTATAAGAATTTCACTTCCTGCTCTGGTTCGTCGCTCTCTCTTGTTCTGTGTGAAAGCTGCTTCAGGTGCTGTAGGAATGGAGCCCGGAGCTTTCGAGGATGAATTAACCTGTGCTGTGTGTCTCCAGGTGTACCAGGACCCGGTGGTGTTGTCCTGTCAGCACAGTTTCTGTTTGAAATGTATTGAGGGAGTTTGGGCCCAGACACCAGGCCCAGAAGGGTTTGAGTGTCCTCAGTGTCGCCAGAAATTCAACCCCAGGCCCAGTCTGAAGAGAAACTTCACGCTGTGTAATATTGTGGAAAAATACAACCAGTCACAGCCTCCTGCTGATTCAGCCCATGTCGTGTGTGATGCGTGCATCGAGAATCCATCCCCAGCTGTCAAGACGTGTCTTTTTTGTTTGGCTTCCTTTTGCTCCCTTCATTTAAAACCACATTTACTGAAAGAGGCCTACAAAGATCACACCCTAATCGAACCTGTGGCTGATCTTACAGACAGGCAGTGCGTTGACCATAAGAAGGTTCTTGAATTCTACTGTAAAGATGATGCAGAGTGTGTGTGTGTTTCCTGTATAATAATAGGGAAACATAAATCCCACACACTGCTGAGCCTGGATCAGGCACAAGCTGCAATTAAGGTGAGTGACACAATTCCTGATATTAAATACAGTGAGGGAGAGTTTTCCTGTCGAGCTCAGTAATTCACTGTGTGGGCACCAGTGAGAACTGGCACTCCATGGCATAGGGCTGTAGAGCAGAGCATGTTGTAGCCCTGTGTAACACTGGGGTATTCTGCCATCTGACCAGCAGGGAGAGGACCATCACCGGTGGGGGGAGTGAGGGACACCCACGGGGGGAGACTCAGGGGCTGGGGGGAGAAACTGTTTCTCACAACAAGAGGGAATTGGTGTTTGAGAAATGCTGGTGTGACTGAGTCTGTCTCCCTTTCCCCTCGGCTGATTCCTGGAAATGGAGGAGCTGAGTCCGTGTGAAAATGCAGCACACGGTGAGTCAGTGTGAAAAGAAGCCGGTGTGTGTGTGGTTCCTCAGTTTATACAGGGCAGGGAGCGCCTCTTTACTGAGAGTCACAGAAGGGAATATTTCTGCTCAGGGCCCAGACACTGAGAATCCCCCAAACCACTTTCGATCCACACCCAGTGGGGTCACTCCTGGAACGGAATCATTTCCCTTTTACATTCCAGTTTGAATCCCTTTCAAACACTTTCGAATGACTTTTACAGGAAGAATTGGAGAGAGAAATCGGGAGTCTTCGGGGAGTCCAACAGAATTGTTCCAGCAAACAGCGAGACTTGGAGAGATCAGAAGCTGAAATAAAGGTGGGTAAAGTGGGACTGGATTTAGAAAGGGTTTCTCTCCCCACTGAGTCAATGAGCACATCAGAAACAGGCCTTCCAAACCAGGCTGGTTGTGTTGGGGCCGAGTCACTGATTACACTGAGTTCCCCGTGTGTTTGATGTGAGGGGGAGCTGCTTAACTCTCCCTGCACCTCCCAGGGAATATTATTACATCACTTGGGCACTGGATTTCCTGAAACAGACACAGTCAGAGGCTGGGAGTTGGAGACTTGCCCTGAAGCCTGTGTCAGATGAACATAGAAAGGAAGAGGAAGAAAAGACCATTAGTCCCAGCGAGCCTGCCCCATGCAGACAGGGTTCAATCACACACACCACTGATCCACCCCGAACCATGGACTCACCTGGGAAAGGCAAACAGAAGAGAGAAAAAACACCTGCAGACAATTCAGGACAAACTCTGGGAAATTCCTCCCCAGCTCCCTTCTAAAGGGTGGGAGTGACTCCATACCCCCCACATGTTCAGAGAGTCTGTTCCAGAGATCGAGGACTCTGGGGTCTAACCTAACTCTGTGCCTATGGATTTTATACACAGGCCCTCTCGTCCAACCATCCCGATCCAACTCAAGTACCTCACCCAACGAGTGAGTCCAATAATCCCTCAATCATTTTAAAAACCTCAATCATGTCCCTCTCGGCCTGCCTTTCTCTAAATCGCCCTCCCTCTTGGAGCCGATCCTCAGAACTAAAATCCGTCAGACTACGTGTCATTCTGGCCACCGTCCTCTCCAGAGTCTCAATCTCCTTCACCAGGTGTGGGCACCAAAACTGGACCCATCACTCCAGGTGTGGATGGACCAGGTGGCAGTGCTCTTTCTATTAAACTCAAGGCTCAAGGCAACACTCGTTAAACTCTCTTTTCTCTCCCAGTGGACCCTCCCCCACTGCTTGTCCATCTGTAACGGGTGATCGAGTAGTGATCGAAACAAACTGTCCCGTCCCTGGAAAGTGCCGTGTGCTCAGGGTAAGAGCTGTGTGGAAGGGCCGTTTGTAATGAGAGTTGGTTTGTGTTTCAGACACGAATCAATGAGCTGAAAGGAAAGCTATCGAAGAGCTTCTCTGAATGGAGGAGACAGCTGGAAGAAGATGAAGAATACGCACTGAAACTGATCGATGAGGAGGGGCTCCGAGCTCTCTCACAGATTAGAAGCTGTTCTGAAGCATTAAACAAGAGGATGGAACAGATTACATTAATAGATGGAGAAACCCAGAGTCTGGTACAGAGGGACCATCTCTCCTTTATTCAGGTACATCTTCAATATAAACAGGGCCATGTCTGGGGAATGGGGTGTTTCTGTGAGTGGGCTGAATTGTTTGAAGATTGTTGGTTGGGCCCAGCATTGGCGCTGCCCCCTCAGCCCTGCCCTCGGAGTGTTGGCGCTGCCCCCTCGGCCCTGCCCTCGGATTGTTGGCACTGCCCCCTCAGCCCTGCCCTGGGAATGTTGGCTCTGCCCCCTCAGCCCTGCCCTCGGAGTGTTGGCGCTGCCCCCTCAGCCCTGCCCTCGGAGTGTTGGCGCTGCCCCCTCAGCCCTGCCCTCGGAGTGTTGGCGCTGCCTCCTCAGCCCTGCCCTCGGAGTGTTGGCGCTGCCCCCTCAGCCCTGCCCTTGGAGTGTTGGCGCTGCCTCCTCAGCCCTGCCCTCGGAGTGTTGGCGCTGCCCCCTCAGCCCTGCCCTCGGAGTGTTGGCGCTGCCCCCTCAGCCCTACCCTCGGAGTGTTGGCGCTGCCCCCTCAGCCCTGCCCTCGGAGTGTTGGCGCTGCCCCCACAGCCCTGCCCTCGGAGTGCTGGCGCTGCCCCCACAGCCCTGCCCTCGGAGTGTTTGCGCTGCCCCCTCAGCCCTGCCCTCGGAGTGTTGGCGCTGCCCCCTCAGCCCTGCCCTGGGAGTGTTGGCGCTGCCCCCTCAGCCCTGCCCTCGGAGTGTTTGCGCTGCCCCCTCAGCCCTGCCCTCGGAGTGTTGGTGCTGCCCCAGCATGGAGTGCAGTGAAATGTGGGATTATTGCCCATTCCTGTGACTGGCCGCACCTACTGTTATACACTGAACTCTTTACTCTCAATCCCAAATTCACTCTTTGGTTCCATTGGGTGTTGATTTGTTCGTTGACTGATTTGATCTCCTCTCTTTATTCACAGAACTCGAAGCAGCTCCTTTCCAGGTAAGTTCCTCTCAGTCATACAGTACCTGCTGCTGATAGGGAACCTTCCCCTGTATCTGGGAGAAGAGTGAAAGTAGAATCACCGCTTGGAAACCTTCCCAGATAAGGTGCTTTCAAATGGTGGGAATATTGAGTGATGTTTAACTGTGGTTTGAGGGGTTATTGGCTCAGGCAGCCTGTGGGAAATGGGAGATTCCACATGTACACTGACGACCCCCAGCTCTACCTCACCACCACCTCTCTCGACCCCTCCACAGCATCTGATTTGTTACGCTGCTTGTCCGACATCCAGGATTGGATGAGGTGAAATTTCCTCCAATTAAATATTGGGAAGTTCGAAGCCATTGTCTTCAGTCCCCACCACAAACTCCGTTCCCTAGTCACCGACTCCATCCCCCTCCCTGGCCACTGTCTGAGTCTGAACCAGACTGTTCCCAACCTCGGCGTTCTATTTGACCCTGAGCTGAGCCTCCGACCCCATTTCCTCTCCATCACCAAGACCTCCTACTTCCACCCCATAATATCACCTGTCTCAGCATCTGCTGCTGAAACCCTCATCCATGCTATTGTTACCTCTCGACTCGACTTTTCCAATTCTCTCCTGGCCGGCCTCCCATCTTCCACCCGCCATGACCTTTAGCCTAATCCCACTTTCCAGCTCTTGGTCCGTAGCCCTGTCGGTTACGGCACTTCAAGTGCATGTCCAAGTACTTTTTAAATGTGATGAGGGTTTCTGCCTCTCCCACCCTTCCAGGCAGTTGTTGTTGTTATTGAGTGACCTGGGCTGTTCCATCGGTGTGTCGAGCTTCTCAGGAACCTGTTAGACAGGAAGTGAGAGAGAGAGAAACCTGCAGTGACCTGTATCTAACCGAGGCTTCCGAAAGGCTCCATGTGTGTCAGTGACAGCTTTATTCCATTGGGTCAGGAAGTGCTGTGTGATTGGCTTGTTCCATCAACCAGCCCATGGAGAAATGAGGAGAGGGGCAGGTCCCAGTGTCAGAGTGACAGTAAAATGTGTTGTGATTGGCTCATTCTATCCACTAACAGAGAAATGAGTCAGTGCGAGATTTCCCAGTAATGTCACTGTGATTGGACCCTCTGGCCACGATTTTATCTCCGAGATCCGGGTGGGTTGGGGGCGGGAGGCAAACAAAATCGGGGATTTCCGGAGCGGGAAGGAATCCCGGCTCCAACCCGCTGAAAAACACGTCCGACCCAGAGCCACCTGGGTGCGCGGGGTTCAGGAAGCTGGGACGGGACGATATTTAAACCCACAATTAACGGAGTTAAAGTCCTTGGAATTGTGATTTCCATTTTATTGATGCAGGGAAACGATATCAACGCTGCCTCAACGTGTTTCCTGTGCTGTGTGAAGCATGCCATGGAAACGGAGGTGAGTTGCAGCCGGCAGCCATTTGGCCATTGAAATCCCTGTTTGACAGATGGGGATAAAAGGTGAGTTATTGCAGCAGGGCACTCAGTTCTCTCAGACAAACTATTGGCTGGGAGTTCTTTGTGTTTAGTCTGAGAATTCTTGGTTCACACTCAGAATTGTTCTGTTTACACATATTTACCTACATTTTGGACCCCCTCAAACTGGTAACATCAGGATGGGGGACACGATGGCTGCATTCACCAGTATATCCGAGGAGGAGGCACATCACCATCCTCGCCAGGCACGGCCTGCAGATCCACCACTTGCAGCTCCACAAGACAGAGGTACGTCACAGGGACCCGCACAAGAGCAGAGAGAGGAACAACAGAGGGCCTGACATCGCAGGAGGCACTACCCTCGTGAGAGGGTCTACAGACCGAGGCTGAGCTTCCTGGACCTCTCTGAGGAGCAGTGCATACGGAGGCTGAGAGTGAGTCACCAGGTGGTCGCAGACATCTGCAGCCTCCTTCATGCAGAGCTGCTCCCGGCTGGGCCTGGTGGCATCGCATTGCTCGTCGCAGTTAAAGTCACCACTGCCCTTAACTCCTTCACCTCCAGATCCTTCCAGGGTGCCACCGGTGACATCATCGGGGTCTCTCATTCGTCTGCCCCCAAGTGTATAAGACAGGTCTCCGATGGTTTGTTTTGCAGGGTGTCTCACCACATCAACTTCCCCATGGACGATCTCAGCCAGACGGAGAGGGCAGTGGGTTTCCACTCACTGTGCTGGCTTCCCACGGGTACAGGGTGCAATTGATTGCACACACGTAGAAATCCGAGCACCTCCACACGAGCCAGGACTGTTCACCAACAGAAAGGGATATCACTCCCTCAACACGCAGCTCGTTTGTGATCACCGGAAAAGATTTCTTCACGTGTGCACCAGATTCCCTGGCAGCTGCCACGATTCCTTCATTCTGCGGGAATCCAACATCCCAGCCCTCTTCCACGCACCAAACAGACTTAAGGACTGGCTCCTCGGAGACAAGGGAAACCTCCTGCAGACATGGCTCATGATACCTGTGAGAAACCCCATCAGCGAGGCACAGAGTCAGTACAACGACAGTCACATCACCACCAGGTCTGTCATTGAACATGCGATGTGATGGGCTTCAGGTGCCTGGGTCGATCTGAGGGAGAGCTTCAATACGCACCAGCGAGAGTGGGTAGAATTATAGTCGTCTGTTGTGTCCTGCACAACATCGCGCAACAGAGAGGATTACCAGTGGATGAGGCCCCAGCCATCAACATTGAGGAGGAGGAGCAGGAGGACGAGGATGAGGACGAGGAGGGTGGCTGCTCGTGAGGCCAAGGAGTCACTGATATTTGACCGATTCTCATAAGGACATCTGCAAAGTGAGGATAGTCCAGTCCTCAGACCACCTGGAACGAGCACCACCAACACCAGCACCCCCAGCCCACACAAAACAGTCCAACAACCACACATACACCCACTGTAAACACACCCACTGGGTGGCATCAAGTCTCACTGTTCATGATGAAGCACATGAAAAGGCCCGATCACAAAAGGGACTCAAGAATGGGCAAGATGTGGCAGTAGTGGTGAGAATGATAACATTTAATGTGAATTTAACAAAAACCAAATATAAATGATAAACCTGACAGTCTGTCAGACACTCTTGTGCAAACCCCCGGTGATCACAAAACCTTCACCTTCCTCTTCCTCCTACTTCTACCTGGTGCATCCCCTGTGGCTGTAACAGAGGTAGTGGCAGGTTGCTCAGATTCATACCCTGACTGTTAAGATGCTCTCGGCCGACGCTCTCTGGGTTTTGGAGCCCATGAGGGCCCCTCCAAAGACTGCTCCACCTGCACCTGTGCAGGGGCAGACTCGGCAACCTGGAGAGGAGGCAGCATTGTGGGTACCGGTTGAGAGGGGGGCAAAGGGTGAGACATGGGAACGCTTTGAGTGGTGTCCCCACTTCCATGTCCCCTTTTGCCAACATCCCTCTCCTGGGTCAGGGCCACATCACTCCTACCACCCTGCTGACAACAGTTTGGAGGACATGTGTGATGCCTGGTAAGGCCACTTCTAAAGTTTCTGTCTGCCTGTTTAAGGTGGCAGACATGTTGGCTTCCAGAGTCCGAAAGCCCATTGTCAGGGCCTGAATGGACTCATTTGTGAGCCGTGCTTGAAGCTCAATGGAGGCTCGCCTTCCCTCCATCGCAGACGTTCCCGCACTTACCTGTGCCACTGTCTCAGATATTCCCGCACGTACCTGTGCCACTATCTCAGATATTCCCACACGTACCTGTGCCACTATCTCAGATATTCCCGCACGTACCTGTGACACTATCTCAGAGATTCCCTCCTGTATCTGTGCCACCATTCCACTAATGCAGGAGTTGGACTCCTCCATCCTCTCCGCTATTGTGGAGAGTGTGCGTGGCACCTGTTCCAGTACCTCGTAAATGTGCTGCTGTCCCTCGATCATTCTCTTTTTAAATGATGGTCCCCAGGGTTCAGCATCTGCGTCCAGCTGAGCAGAGCCTGGAGAGGAGTGCTCCCACCGACGTGGACTCTCCACAGCTGCCTCTGCGACCAGTGCCTGCTCGTGCTCACTTGTGTGTGGTTACTCACCAGGTGCCAACCCAACGAACTCACTACGAGGACCCATCGAGGTGTGAGTATCTGTGCTGGTGGATGGCTCACTAAGATGTGACGGTGCACCCTCAGAGGCCGGGAGCTCCTCTGAGGAATCGCCCTCTGCCATCACTTCGGTCGCTGAAGGGCCTGTGAGAGAACAGAAGGCAATATTAAGCATCATCACAGATGTGTCATGTTGCGATGAGCACACTGAGGTGTTCAACATGCCAATCGTTGTTAACATCAATTCATGTTGTGTGTGATGAATGTTAAAGTTGTGTCACCAGATGTTTGTGGGGTGCCAGTCTCGCCGTCCCCGATGGACAGGCACTCGAGGGTGCGTCTAATCTGCAGGGCCTCCTCCTCCACCTCTGTAAGGACCACTATTAGTTGTGGCCCCCCCTCCAGTCCTCACCCTCTCCCGTGTATTTTGAGCTCTCTTCTCCCACGAGGGGAGAAAGTACAGACGTGTGAGTGAGTGAGGGTGAAGTGGTCAGCCAATGAATGCATTGCTTTGGGTGAGGCTGACCGTGAAAGAGGTGCATCAGAGGGTGAGTATCAGACAGAGACATCACATTGGATGAGGATTGGGGTGAGTGGTAGTGGTGGGGGGACTAATGGGGAGGTGAGGAAGTGCTGAGGAAGTGAAGGTAAGTTGAGGATGAGCCTTAAGTGGGTGTGAGGAGTGATGTGATGGCAGTGCAGAGTGAGAGGGGGTGAGGGTGGGGGAGTGATGTGCACCACGAATTGCAGGAGAATCAGTGAGTGCACTCACTTTTGCTGACCTGGTTAGGTCATTGAAACGCTTCCTGAACTGCACCCAAGTGCGGGAGATGTTGCTCCTGCTGGTCACCTCCTCAGCCACCTCGAGCCAGGCCATCTTGGTGGCAGAGGCAGGCCACTTCCTCCTGTCAGCCGGGTAAAATATTTCCCTCCTCCTCCTCTCCCCGGCCAGCAGCACCTCAAGTGAGGAGTCACTAAATCGTGGAGCTGCCTTGTCCCTCTGCTGCTCCATTCTGCCTGGTTGTCCCTTTGTGCAGCAAAAGTCATTGCATCAATGGCCCTTTAAATACGGACACTCCAACTGACAGCAGGTCATGTGGGTGCGCAGCTTTCAGACGGCAAACCCACAACCAACGTGAAGGGCCATCGATTAAGTCGCGATCGTGTGGGGAAAGGTGGGGATTAATTTTTCGGGTTTCCCGCGGGCCCCTTGACCCCCCGCTGCCATCCCACAGGCAGATTAAAATCATGGCCTCTGTGAGGGAATCCCACCGATCCCAGGTCCCTGGGAGGCTGTTCCTTCTCCTCTCCTCACTTCACATGATTGTGGAGAGTGTGATCCTGCAGAGAGGGGGGAGCACAGACTGGAGACCCTCGGGATAATAATAATTATTAATAATGGAAAGATGAGGGCTCCAGGACAGAGAAACTGAACTGAACACAGACGGCTTTGAAAATCACAAACTGAGCTGAAGTGGCAGCAAACCAGGATCCCACTGCACATGTGGAGATCAGTGTGAATGCAGGGAGACTGCAAATCCCGGGATTCTGCCATTTTCAGGATGGGTTGCTGCGGGGTCTCAGTACGAGCATTCGAAGGGGTGCAGGTTGTTGCACTGATCACTCGTTCCCCTTTGGGTTTCTGATCTGAAATGTCCCCACTGATAAAAACATTCTCTCCTCTTTCATTCCAGAGTGACTGAGACTCAGAGAGTCACAGACCCAGATGTTCCAGCGCTCACCCTGAACCTGTCCAATATATCTCAACTTATCCAGAAGAGGCTGAATGGATCGGAAAAGTATCACTCAGACATACTGGGAATCATTGGTAAGAACGTGCAGCTTTTCTCCAATATATGGGACTGAGAGCAGGTCGGGTTAGTTGTGTTCAGACAGCTGGGAATATCCAAAATAATTCAGTAACTTACAAAGACACAGACACACACGCCCCGTCACAGAGACTCACACAGACACACACGCCCCGTCACAGAGACTCACACAGACACACACGCCCTGTCACAGAGACTCACACAGACACACACGCCCTGTCACAGAGACTCGCACAGACAGACGCGCCCTGTCACAGAGACTCCCACAGACACACACGCCCTGTCACAGAGACTCACACAGACACACACGCCGCGTCACAGAGACTCACACGGACACACACGCCCTGTCACAGAGACTCACACAGACACACACGCCCTGTCACAGAGACTCACACAGACACACACGCCCTGTCACAGAGACACTCACAGACACACAAGCCCCGTCACAGACACTCACACAGACACACACGCCGCGTCACAGAGACTCACACAGACACACACGCCCTGTCACAGAGACTCACACAGAACACACACGCCCTGTCACAGAGACTCACACAGACACACACGCCCTGTCACAGAGACTCACACAGACACACACGCCCTGTCACAGAGACTCACACAGACACACACGCCCTGTCACAGAGACTCACACGGACACACACGCCCTGTCACAGAGACTCACACGGACACACACGCCGCGTCACAGAGACTCACACGGACACACACGCCCCGTCACAGAGACTCACACAGACACACACGCCCCGTCACAGACACTCACACAGACACACACGCCGCGACACAGAGACTCACACGGACACACACGCCCCGTCACAGACACTCACACAGACACACACGCCCCGTCACAGAGACTCACACAGACACACACGCCCCGTCACAGAGACTCACACAGACACACACGCCCTGTCACAGAGACTCACACAGACACACACGCCCCGTCACAGAGACTCACACAGACACACATGCCCTGTCACAGAGACTCACACAGACACACACGCCCTGTCACAGAGACTCACACAGACACACACGCCCAGTCACAGAGACTCACACAGACACACACGCCCTGTCACAGAGACTCACACAGACACACACGCCCTGTCACAGAGACTCACACAGACACACACGCCCTGTCACAGAGACTCACACGGACACACACGCCGCGTCACAGAGACTCACACGGACACACACGCCCCGTCACAGAGACTCACACGGACACACACGCCCCGTCACAGACACTCACACAGACACACACGCCCTGTCACAGAGAGTCACACAGACACACACGCCCTGTCACAGAGACTCCCATAGACACACACGCCCTGTCACAGAGACTCACACAGACACACACGCCCTGTCACAGAGACTCACACAGACACACACGCCCCGTCACAGAGAGTCACACAGACAGATATGGAGACAATCAATAAATACACAAATATAAACAGAGAGAGAGAGATTGAAATCAATGGAAGTCCTGATACTGACTGATTTAAGGAACATTGACTGTTCCCACAGTTGGCATCAAAAGGATTTATTTATTGAATTGTTCCCATCCCTGCCCTGTCTGTTTCACTCTCTGTATTACTGTGACTCTCTATTCCATTCCCTTTAATACCCGCCCTATCTGTTCCACTCTCTAATACTTGACTGATCTGTTTCACTCTGTAATTCCCACCCCATTTTCCTGTCGGTTTCACCGACTGTAATACCTGCCCCGTCAGTTTCACTGTGTTAGGGTCTGTCACACCCGTGCTGTCTGGTTCACTCTACACAATACACAGTCGGTCTGTTTTGTTCTCTGTACGGGTGAAAAATAGTATGTGGAATTTATCATGAAGCAAAACGATACAGAAGCAAGAGCCAATCAGTGGATGAGATGACAAAACAGGACTTAATTTGTTCCCACACATCGATTGGCTTCCTGGGTCCAACAGAACAAGTGTTTTCGAGTATTTGCTGCCCTTTTCTCAGAGTCTTTATACCTCACTGGGTCACAATTCCCAATCACCGTGTGCTTTGTTTACAGTGCCAGCTTCCACCGAATATGGGGGCCCATCGAACGTAACTCCTCCCCCACACAGCTCCTCTGGGGCAGTCCCTGTCCCAGGGAATGTCCTCCAGCTGTCGACTGGGATCACGGGAAGAGCGGGAATATCCCAAGGTCTGTTTATAATCTTACACAAGGATCACGGGGGCAGTGATTCATTTCTGTTTAACTCTTTGTTTTTCTCTGGTGTTTCTTCAGTCAGGGTTTAGCTCAGAGGATTCGAGGGTCGAGTTCCTGCACCTCTTTCCTCTCCACAACTCGGAATTGATCCGAGTCTCAGACTCAGGGCTGGAGGGGGGTCCTGGGGAACTCACAGTGAACAGGGACTAACCGAAGGGACATAAGATTCATCCGAATTATCAGGTCAATCCGCGGTCCTGTTTGTAAACTGATGGAGGCTTTAATCAAGCTGTGGGCAGGATGGGACAGTAACAGGAGGGAGAGAGCCCAGGGCACACTCCTGTATTCAGGATGGAACAGTAACAGGAGGGAGAGAGCCCAGGGCACACTCCTGTATTCAGGATGGAACAGTAACAGGAGGGAGAGAGCCCAGGACACACTCCTGTATTCAGGATGGAACAGTAACAGGAGGGAGAGAGCCCAGGGCACACTCCTGTATTCAGGATGGGACAGTAACAGGAGGGAGAGAGCCCAGGGCACACTCCTGTATTCAGGATGGAACAGTAACAGGAGGGAGAGAGCCCAGGGCACACTCCTGTGAGCTGTGTGTTCCCAGTACAGCCGGTGCTGAGATTGTGGGGCTGGAACTGTGAGTCTGTGGGATGTGTTGTGTGCCGGTGAATCCCCTCCATTGGGGCTGGGAGAACGTGAGCACAGTGCCAGGGGCTTGTGTGATTAAACTGACTGCTACTGTGTGTCTCCACTGCAGTGTTTGCACTGAGTGTACAGCACTGGGACCCACACACTGCTATTTAACAGGGATTCTGATTGAAGGCCATTGATTTAACATGGGATGAATCCAGTCTAAGAGGTAATATGGGGCTGACACTGTCTGGGAAATACTGACACTCCCACCCTGCAGCTGTCAATCATTGATCTGAGTGGAATAACCCTGTCTGACCAATCTCTTCTCTCCTCTCTAGGGCAAAGGTCACCGATGAGCCTGGATCCAAAGACAGTGAACTGGAACTTGGTTCTGTCTGATGATCTGAGATCAGTAACACGGACTGAATGGAAACAGCCCCACCCACCTCACCCAGAGAGGTTTAAAGACCGTCCTCAAGTCCTCTGCTCCCAGAGTTTCTCCTCAGGATCCCATTCCTGGGATACAGAGACTGATGGGAAACGCTGGGGAATAGGGATTGTGTGTGGGAGTGTCGAGAGGGAGGGGGACAAGTCTGATCTTAGGCTTAGCAGGAAATCCTGGTGTTTGGATTTTCATTATGGTTCTCTCACAGCCGCTCACTATTCCCAGTTCACTGACCTCCCACTGACCCCGTCTAACATCAGGATCCGAGTTCAGTTGGACTACGAGGCCGGGACTCTGTCATTTCACCGGGTCACTGACTCACTGAGACATTTACACACATTTCAAACCACATTCACTGAACCCGTGTTTCCCGCATTTTATTGTGGGAATAAATCCCTAAAACTATTAAATTAATCTCAGAATTGGATGACATCACTTCATGTTTCTGGATCCTGAGGTGACATCACTTCCATGTCTGCCCCTCTGATGATGCCACTTCCATGTCTTCCCCTCTGATGATGCCACTTCCAGGTTTGCCCCTCTGATGATGTCACTTCCAGGTCTGCCCCTCTGATGACTTCACTTCCACATCTGCCTTTCTGATAACATCACTTCCAGGTGTATTCCCCCCCCCCCGCCCATGTCATCACTTCCAGGTCTGCCCCTCTGATGATGTCACTTCCAGGTCTGCCCTTCTGATGATGTCATTTCCAGGTGTGACACGATCGTGTTACAATTGATTGTTTTCTTCAGTTGTATAATTTTACTTTAGTTCCATAATTGTCATGGGATTAATCTCAGTAATGAATCGTAGTAACGGCCGGTGTGACTGTATTAATCTCAGTAATGAATCGTAGTAACGGCCGGTGTGACTGTATTAATCTCAGTTATGAATCGTAGTAACGGCAGGTGTGACTGTATTAATCTCAGTAATGAATCGTAGTAACGGCCGGTGTGACTGTATTAATCTCAGTAATGAATCGTAGTAACGGCCGGTGTGACTGTATTAATCTCAGTAATGAATCGTAGTAACGGCCGGTGTGACTGTATTAATCTCAGTAATGAATCGTAGTAACGGCGGGTGTGACTGTATTAATCTCAGTAATGAATCGTAGTAACGGCCGGTGTGACTGTATTAATCTCAGTAATGAATCGTAGTAACGGCAGGTGTGACTGTATTAATCTCAGTAATGAATCGCAGTAACGGCCGGTGTGACTGTATTAACCTCAGTCGTGAATGATAGTCGTGGCAGGTGTGACTGTATTAATTTCAGTGGTGAATGATAGTAGTGACAGGTGTGACTGTATTAATCTCAGTGGTTAATGATAATAGTGACAGGTGTGACTGTATTAATCTCAGTGGTGAATGATAGTAGTGACAGGTGTGACTGTATTAATCTCAGTGGTTAATGATAATAGTGACAGGTGTGACTGTATTAATCTCAATGGTTAATGATAGTCGTGTCAGGTGTGACGATTCATCTCAGTAGTGAATGATAGTGGTGACAGGTGTGACTGTATTAATCTCAATGGTTAATGATAGTGGTGACAGGTGTGATTATTAATCTCAGTATTGAATGATAGTAGTGACAGGTGTGACTGTATTAATCTCAGTAGTGAATGATAGTATTAATCTCAATGGTTAATGATAGTGGTGACAGGTGTGATTATTAATCTCAGTATTGAATGATAGTAGTGACAGGTGTGACTGTATTAATCTCAGTAGTGAATGATAATAGTGACAGGTGTGACTGTATTAATCTCAGTAGTGAATGATAGTAGTGACAGGTGTGACTGTATTAATCTCAGTAGTGAATGATAGTTGTGACAGGTGGGACTGTATTAATCTCAGTAGTGAATGATAGTAGTGACAGGTGTGACTGTATTAATCTCAGTAGTGAATGATAGTTGTGACAGGTGTGACTGTATTAATCTCAGTCGTGAATGATAGTAGTGACAGGTCACGGGCCCTTTAAAGAGCTGCTCTGAAAATCTGAGGCTGGGGTTGAAATTGTTCTTTGGCCGTAGCTCAAAACAGCGATGGTGAATCGACAGCCCGAGTTACACTGACTTCAGTGGAAAGGAAAATCGTGCGGGGTGTAAAATGGGCTGTCCATTCACTATCGCCCGTGTTGCACTAACACCAGAGACTAATTCCACCTCCGGGGTCTCCTGGGCATCGCTGAGAGCCTCTGGGACTGCCCAGGGGGGTAACACATCTGTCCTAAACTAAGTCAATGTATTGATCGATTGGACCAGACTGGGAACTTTTAATCTATGGTTTATGGGGTAATGATTTTTAGTTTATTGGACAGTAAGGTTCCTCCAGGGCTCACGACCAACATGAAATGGTAATATTATGGGATGTTTAACTTCATTAGACACGAGGAAGTGACTGAGTGTGTGAGGAATAAACAGGAAAATTGTCCCACCAATTGGGGTCTACAATCAGTGTCCCAGGTGACCATGGGACATTTTGTGATAACCAAAACCAGCGGGTCGGGAAAAAGATGTGTGAGTGACCGGTGAGAAACAAAGATCACCTGGGAACAACCCCCAAAGGACATCAATCAGGGATCAATGCACAATCCAGTGAAAGTCAGGGAAGGGGAGTTAAGAATAGTTCATTGACAGCTTTCTCTTGGAGATGGTTGTGTCCTTGCTTATACTGAACAGTGAGAAGAATATTTTATAACCTGGCCACTACCCGAGACATCGGGACCGTGCAGGGGGAGATAAGCAAAGACCTCCAGACACCCCCCGATCTGTTGATAAGACAGACTGAAAGTGCAGGAACGGTTTGTATTTGATGTCACGTTTGGGATGATTTTGGGAAACCGCTGTGTGTAAATGTGATATGTTGCGTGTGAGGCAACTCGTATGTGGAATGCATGATGAAGATGCACTGAAGAACGGGTCTCAGACACGCTCAGTCACGTTGACAACATCACTACATGAAATGGTTAATGTGCTCAGGAGAGTGAGGACATTTCCTGGGTCACTACTGATCTGAACTTTTTTTAATCAAGGCACTGACACAAATTCCATAAACCGAGCAGTTAATGAAACAATCAGGATCGAGTTAAACACACTGGTACCTGTCAGAGGGATTGACATTAAAGTAAAGAGGGACAGAGAATTTGGATTTCCAGAATTCAGGGTTGGGTTTCTTTGAGTTAACAATGAAATTGGGACAACTGAGGGCCGGGGAGAAATAATACTTCGCCTGAATTATCCACAAGATGGATAATGGGAAAGAGGGGAGCTGGAGGATCTTTGAAGTCCAAGATTTCTTGATAATATGGTAGTATTTGGGGGAGCTGAGTTTCTGTAGTTTTCTGTACAATGTATTATGATTTTCTTTGTCTCTATCGTGATGTGTAATATTAACCAAATGAAACTTAGATTAGAAGAGCAAATGGCTGGAGATCGGTCTGTGATGCTAACAAGATGAGGACCTTGGATAAGGCCCCCAGGATCCCACAAAGGAGGAGGAGGGAGGGGCTGTTGAAGATTGAGACTGAGAAGTAAGAAGGGAAACCACTTTCTTTGATTACTTCTGTAGTTTAAAACCCCTAATATTGATAGACTGACAGTGCACATGAAACAACGTAATGCTGAGATTGAAAAGGGGACCTCTCCCCTTGGGAATCATGAATGGTGGGAGGTCGTCTATAATGTGGGACAGCAGCCTTGGGTGAAAATCATGTCTATACTTTTTGTTATTATACAGCTTGTTATGATTGGAACACTTTTTTTTCATTTGTTGTATTTGAAAGAACTTTTGAGTCAATGTCTCGGTGATTAAACTTCTTGTAACAACAATTGTTAACCTTATCTGTGGTGTAAGATTCTCAAAATTCACAGATTCCCCCAAAACTCAGAGAAAAACCCTCAAGAAATTCACCTTTACCCTGAGCATGGAAAAACTTTGGCCCCTGACTAAAATCCTAAGATGGAAGGATAGGTGAGAGGTCACCAGACAAATCCACAACCCACACAGTGGAAGGTGGGAGAATTAATGCTTCAGACATGTCTCTGTTTTAATGCAAAACCGACAGCAGGTGGTCGACAATCACTCCCATTGGAAGAGGCAACTGCTCCAGACTTGGTGGGGTCATGTCTTTGTTTTAAAGCAAAACCATCAACACCTGGGACGTTGGACACAAAAGGAAGCCTTGTGTGACAAGCTCTAAAATTCGGAATTAACAATGACCCATCGGGAGAAGCAATTGCAACATGATGAGGGACCATCAAAGATTCTTAAGGACTTTGTAAGAACTGTTTAAACAGACATGAAGTGTTTTTTTTAAGGTGTCGAAGACCTTTGTAAGAGAGGGATACACAAGTGGAAACTCAAAACCTCTCGCTCTATCTCGCTCTCTCTCTCTGTCTTGCTGACTCTGGTGGGCTGCTTGTCTTGGTTCTGCCTGTCTCTGGAAGGAAAGCAGCTTCCAGCAAACAACAAGGCAAGGGGCTCGACAGGGAAGGTCAGCAGCTCTAGAAGCAGGCCAACACACACAAGAAGAAACCGGTGCAACAGTCCCAGTGACCATCAGACACCTCGCGGCAACAAGGGCCTTACGAAACAATCAACCGAATATTACCACCAACCAACCGGGTAATATTGGGCCACCGCAACCAAAGAAAACCAACTCGGGAGGAAACCGAAGATCCGCAAAGTTTCCACTCTACAATCTATTTCTGACTTACCTCTGGGTGAATTACTGTCAAAGATTCGTTTGGTGAGCATTATCTCTGGTCCTTCAGAGTCCAACCTAGCTAGTACAGTGGGATTGGGAGGGGTGAGGTATCTTTCTACTGTAATTTCCCTCTCACGTACTGAAGTGTTCCCCATTTTATTAGAGTGTTAAGATTGTTGTGTTGTATTTGCTCTCTTGAATAAAGGTCAAAGTTTCTTGCACCAAAACCAGTTGTCTGCTGCACTTTGTCACAACCCCCAAATAAGTCCAAGGTCCAGAACCCAGGGAGTGGGAGCAATTCGGACCGCTCAGAAGTCAGAGGTGAAGCTGACACACACCACCACCCCCTACAAGAGTGAGTCGCCAGGTGGTCGCAGACATCTGCAGCCTTCTTCATGCAGAGCTGCTCCCGGCTGGGCCGAGCGGCATCTCATTACCTGTTGCTGTTAAAGTCACCACTGCCCTCAACTTCTTCGCCTCCAGATCATTCCAGGGTGCCACTGGTGACATCGCCGGGGTCTCTCAGTCGTCCACACACAAGCAGGTCACCGACGGCTTGTTTAGCAGGGCCTCACAATGTGTCAACTTCCCCATGGACGACCTCAGCCAGACGGAGAGGGCAGTGGGATTCCACTCTGTGGCTGGCTTCCCATGGGTACAGGGTGCAATTGATTTCACCCATTCAGCAATCTGATCACCTCCACACGAACCCCAACTGTTCATCAATAGAAAGGGTTATCACTCCATCAACACTCAGCTCGTTTGTGACCACCGCAGGAGATTCCTTCACATGTGCACCAGATTCCCTGGCAGCTGCCACGATTCCTTCATCCTCCGGGAATCCAACATCCCGCCCCTCGTCCACGCAGCAAATACCCGTAAGGGCTGGCTCCTTGGGACAAGGGATACCCCCTGCACAAGTGGCTCATGACACCTCTGAGGAACCCCATCAGCGAGCAACAGCGCCGATATAAAAACAGCCACTTTGCCACCAGGTCTATAATTGAACGTGCGATAGGGCTGCTCAAGATGTGATTTCGGTGCCTCGATCGTTCTGGGGGAGCGCTTCAATACGCACCAGTGAAGTGGGTCACATTATCGTATTGTGTTGTGCCCTGCACAACATGGTGCTACAGAGAGGGGCACCTGTTGAGGAGGCCCCATCCCCTCATCCACCATCCACATCCACCATCCACATTGAGGAGGAGGAGGTGGAGGAGGAGGACGATGAACCCATGGGCAGAGCAGTGGCTCACCTGGATGCTCGTGAGGCCAGGGAGTCACTCATTTGTGAATGGTTCTCGTAAGAGTAGAAAGTGAGAAGAGTCCAGTCCTCACACCACCTGGAAAGACCAGCGCCAACACCAGCACCCCCTCTCCCCCAGCCCCTGCACAAAAAAATCCTGCAACTACACATATGCCCATTGTAAAGCGACCCACTGGGTGGCATCAAGTCTCGCCGTTCATGGTGAAGCACATGAAAGGGCCCGATCACAAAAGCCAGTCAAGAATGGGCAAGGCGTGGCAGTAGTGGTGAGAGTGATATAATTTAATGTGACTTCAATAAAAATCAAATATAAATGAAAAACACGACAGTCCGACAGGCCCCCTTGTGCAAACCCTTTGTGATCACAAAACCTTCGCCTTCCTCTTCCTACTACTTCTCCGTGGTGCATCCCCTGTGGCTGCAGCAGAGGTAGTGGCAGGTTGCTCATGTTCATGCCCAGACTGTTTAGATGCTCTCGGCCTACGTCCTCTGGGTTTTGGAGCCCGTGAGGGCCCCTCCAAAGACTGCTCCACCTGCACCTGCGCAGGGGCTGAATCGGCCACCTGGAGAGGAGGCAGCATTGCAGGTACTGGTTGAGAGGGAGGGGGTGAGACGTGGGGGTGCTTTGAGTGGCGTCCCCGCTTCCATGTCCCCTTTCGCCATCAACCCTCTCCTGGGCCAGGCCCACATCACTCCTACCACCCTGCTGGAAAACACTTTGGAGGCCATGTATGTTGCCTTGGAAGGCCACTTCTAAAGTATCTGTCAGCCTGTTTAAGGGCAGCAGAATGTTGTTCACTGTGAGTCCGAACAGCCGTTGTCAGGGCCTGAATGGACTCATTTGTGAGCCGTGCTTGAAGCTCAATGGAGGCTAGCCTTCTCTCCATCGCAGACATTCCTGTACTTACCTGTGACCCTGTCTCAGACAGGTGCGCAGGTCCCTGTGACAGTATCTCAGAGATTCCCTCCCGTACCTGTGCCACCATTCCACTCATGCAGGAGTTGGACTCCTCCATTCTCTGCACTATTGTGGAGAGTGTGCGTGGCACCTGTTCCAGTACCTCGTGAATGTGCTGCTGTCCCTCGATCATTCTCCTTCTAAAGGATGGCCCCCGGAATTCAGCATCTGCATCCAGCTGAGCAGAGCCTGGAGAGTAGTGCGCCCACTGACGTGCACTCTCCACAGCTGCCTCTGCCACCAGTGTCTCTCGTGCTCACTTGTGTGTGGTGACTCACCAGGTGCCAACCCAACTAACTGACTACAAGGACTCGCCAAGGTGTGAGTATCTGCACTGGTGGATGGCTCACTAAGATGTGACGGTGCACCCTCAGAGGCCGGGAGCTCCTCTGAGGAATCACCCTCTGCCGTCACTGCAGTGGTTGAAGGGCCTGTGAGAGAACAGAAGGCAATATTAAGCATCATCACAGATGTGTCAAGTTGCGATGAGCTTACTGAGGTGTTCAACATGCCAATCGTTGTTAACATCAATTCATCTTGTGTGTGATGAATGTTAAAGTTGTGTCACCAGATGTTTGTGAGCTCCCAGTCTCGCCGTCCCCGACGGACAGGCACTCGAGGGTGCGGCTGATCTCCAGGGCCTCCTGTCTGTGAGGACCACTATTTGTTGTGGCCCCCCCTCCAGTCCTCGCCCTCTTGTGTGCATTTTGTGCTCTCTTCTCCTAAAAGGGGAGAAAGCACAGACCTGTGAGTGAGTGAGTGATGGTGCATTGCTTTGGGTGAGGCTGACCGTGAAAGAGGTGCATCAGAGGGTGAGTATGAGGCAGAGACATCCCATTGGATGAGGATTGGGGTGAGTGGCAGTGGTGGGCTCACATTGGGGAGGTGAGGAAGTGCTCAGGAAGTGAAGGTAAGTTGAAGATGAGCCTTAATGGGTGTGAGGAGTGATGTGATGGAATAGTCCTGACAGTGCAGAATGAGTTGGGGGGGTGGTGATGTGGAACACGGAATGCAGGAGAATCAGTGAGTGGACTCACTTTTGCTGACCTGGTTAGGTCATTGAAACGTTTCCTGAACTGGACCCAAGTGCTGCCGATGTTTCTGCTTCTGGTGACCTCCTCTGCTCCCTCAGGCCAGGCCTTCTTGGTGGCAGAAGCAGGGGCACTTCCTCCTATCGGCCGGGTAAAACAGTTCCCTCCTCCTCCTCACCCCAGCCAGGAGCACCTGAAGTGAGGCATCATTAAATCTTGGAGCAGCCGTGCCCCTGTGCTGCTACATTGTGTCGTTTTAGTCTTTGCTCCAGAAAAAGCCATTGGAGCAATGTCCCTTTAAATAGAGACGCTCCAGCTGACAGCCTGTCATTCGGGTGTGTAGTCCGCCCACTGCGCAGCTTTCAGACGGCAAACCCGGAAGCCACGTTAAGAGCCACCAATGAACTCGCGATCGTGTGGGGGACGATAAGATTTTATTATCCGGGTTTGCCGCGTGCCCATTGACCCCCCTCCCCCGCTGCCATCCCACCACCATTTGAAAATCGAGCCCATGGTCTTTCTCTTGTCACTATTGACTTTGTGTTGCTCTTTCTCTCTCTTTGCTTCTATCTTTCTCTTCCGAGCTCTTTTTGCTTCTCTCTCAGTTCTCTTCTGCCTTCCTACCAAACCATAACCCGATCACAATCATTACCTCGTCCTCTCTGAAGTACCCATTCAAACTCTGTATTCTCTCATTCTACTTGTTCCACAGTCACTCACCTCACTCTTAACCCTCCATCTACTCCCATTTCATTCCCACTCATTTCTCCCTAGGGCAGGTGGCAAGAGGCTTCAATTTTTCCCTCCTCCCTTCACCCACTCCTACACATTTCCCTCTCAGAGGCTTTTTTTTTGCTTTCAAAATTCAACTTTTTTATAAAATCGACCTAGGATGAGGAAAGACTCTCTTTTGGTCTTCTGCTCTCTACATATATCACAGATATCAGCAATTAGAATGTTTACATTTTCTAACTGTCAACAAAGCACAGGTAAAATAATTAGAGGTTTACTTCAAAATTTAACTTGTTTTGTTTTAAATGAAGTCAAATTAGGATCAGGAAAGACACCCTAGGTGAAATTCTCCTCCAGGAGCCTGCCCAAAATCAGGTGGGATCACAGCGGACAATACTGAACAATTAGGGTCGAGGGGCCTTCCACCACCTCACTGCCCAAGCAGGAATTCCCTCCCCCCACTGGGACTGATGCTGCCTGCTCCTTTTCCACCTGCCACATGCAAATGGAGCAGTGGGGTGAGGCCTGGGATCCAGATGGATTTTCCTGTTTCTGACACACTTACCACTGGTTCCAGGGTCCACCGTGTGGAAGGTGCCAATAGGCCCTAAGACACAGCGGTAAATATCCAAATGGAAGGAGGTGGCCTTGCAGTCGCCTCCTCCACCTCCAGACGTTCCCAGAGACTTATCCGCTGGAGGCCTTGGTCTGCCCAAAGTCTTCAGTCGGAATCTACATTCCAATCTGCACAATCTAAATTCAGCGAACATGGTTGCAACTTTTGGGAAAGGCTTTGGCCTCAAAGTGAAAACTTTAATGAAGGTACCAAAAGGCACAAAAGACTGCAATGGATAAATTGAATCATGTTATTTTAAAATATGCCTTTCAAAAAAAATTATTTTGTTTAAAACCTTATTTGGACATTAGAAATTTCAACTTCCCTTCCTAACAGCACTGTGGGAGAACCTTCACCACACGGACTGCAGCGGTTCAAGAAGGCGGCTCACCATCACCTTCTCAAGGGCAATTAGGGATGGGCAATAAATACTGGCCTTGCCCACATCCCATGAACGAATAAAAAAAAAACTACTGAGAAAGAAAATGTTGGATGTAATTTGTTATCAGAAAGCATTCCGAGTGATTTGTGAGGAAAAGATAATATACTGCCATCTCATGGCCCAAGCTTGTAATAACAGAGTGACAGGTGCCAGTTGACTTGGGAAAAGTGAATGGGAAATGTGAACATAGGATTTTATAAGGAAAAGTTGACATAAAATTGTGACCAAATAAGGTGAAAATAGGAAGTAAGATTTGTGGACGGGAAGTGTCTGCAGACGGAAGATTTTTAGTTCGATATACAGAGGGGATGAAATTCCTTGGGGGTTCCACTGGTCTCCCATCTTACCCATCTTACTCCCCTTGGTACTTGCCCCAAGGCACAGCACCGAGGTCGGGTTGCAAGACATCATGAGCACAAAATACATCCACTCCTCCATGGTACCATGTGCAAGTGGTTCAACAGCCAACAGCATTGTTCTGCCGTGCTCCCTGGTGTATCTTATTAACATCCTTTTGTCACTATCACAAAGCATTACTACTCACCAAAGGACAACTGGGGGGATTGGAAACAAAAATCTGCCTTAAAAAGATTTCTTTTGAAAAATCCCAGATACATATGAATAATAACTATTATGCATTTTGTTTTAATTAGTTCCCTCGCCCACTTTTTTTGTTATTTTTCACTAGCTAAGAGACAGGGCATTTATCTCTGCTAATTCTGATTCTAGGTTCATCTTTAGGACACTGGTCTCCAGGATGACCACAATTGTGGAGCAGTGTAACTCCACCCATTGAAGCCCCGAGCCTTCACTCTGCGTCTCACACTGATAGCGCAGCGAAGATTCGCCCCTCACTGTCTACAACATTTGGAACAGATGTTGGTGCAATAATAAAACAGGAAAGGTGGCTCAACCGTGGCTTACAAAAGAAATTAGGGATGGGATTCGATCCAAAGAGGAGACATATAAAATTGCCAGAAAAAGCGGCAAACCTGAGGATTGGGAGCAGTTCAGAATTCAGCAAAGGAGGACAAAGAGATTGATTAAGAGTGGGAAAATAAGAGTATGAGAGTAAACTAGCAGGGAGCATAAAAACTGACTGTAAAAGCTTCCATAAATATGTCAAGAGAAACTGATTAGTGAAGACAAATGTAGGTCCCTTACAGTCAGAAATGGGGGAAATTATAATGGGGAACAAAGAAATGGCAGAACAATTGAACACATACTTTGGTTCTGTCTTTACAAAGGAGGACACAAATAACCTGCCAGAAATGTTAGGGAAGCAAGGGTCCAGTGAGAGGGAGGAACTGAAGGAAACCAGTATTAGTAAAAGAAATAGTGCTAGGGAAATTAATGGGGCTAAAGGCTGACAAATCCCCAGGGCCTGATAATCTACATCCCAGAGTACCAAAGGACGTGTCCCTGGAAATAGTGGATACATTGGTGATCATCGTCCAAAACTCCATAGACTCTGGAACAGTTCCTACAGATTGGAGGGTGGCAAATGTAACCCCACTATTTAAAAAAGAAGGGAGAGAAAAAACGGAATTACAGACCAGTTATCCTAACATCAGTAGTGGGGAAAATGCTACAGTCTATTA
The DNA here is from genome assembly GCF_035084215.1 of Heptranchias perlo. NCBI lineage: Eukaryota > Metazoa > Chordata > Chondrichthyes > Hexanchiformes > Hexanchidae > Heptranchias > Heptranchias perlo. The sequence goes on from NW_027139187.1 coordinate 398,744, forward strand.
TAAAAGATGTCATAATGGAACACTTGGAGGGCATTAACGGGATTGGACAAAGTCAGCATTGATTTATGAAAGGGAAATCATGCTTCACAAATCTACTGGAGTTTTTTGAAGATGTAACTAGTAGAATAGATAGGGGAGAACCAGTGGATGTGGTGTTTTTGGATTTTCAGAGGCTTTTGATAAGGTCCCACACAAGAGGTTAGTGTGCAAAATTAGAGCACATGGGATTGGGGGGAATATACTGGCATGGATTGAGAATTGGTTGACAGACAGGAAACAGAGAGTAGGAATAAACGGGTCTTTTTCCGGGTGGCAGGCAGTGACTAGTGGGGTACCGCAGGGATCAGTGCTTGGGCCCCAGCTATTCACAATATATATCAATGATTTGGATGAGGGAACTAAATGTAACATTTGCAAGTTTGCAGACGACACAAAGCTGGGGTGGAATGTGAGCTGTGAGGAGGATGCAAAGAGGCTCCAATGTGATTTAGACAAGTTGGGTGAGTGGGCAAGAACATGGCAGATGCATTATAATGTGGATAAATGTGAGGTTATCCACTTTGGTTGTAAAAACAGAAAGGCAGATTATTATCTGAATGGTGATAGATTGAGAAAAGGGGAGGTGCAATGAGACCTGGGTGTCCTTGTACACCAGTCGCTGAAAGCGAGCATTCAGGTGCAGCAAGCAGTTAGGAAGGCGAATGGTATGTTGGCCTTCATTGCAAGAGGATTTGAGTACAGGAGCAGGGATGTCTTACTGCAGTTATACAGGGCCTTGGAGAGACCACATCTGGAATATTGTGTGCTGTTTTGGTCTCCTTATCTGAGGAAGGATGTCCTTGCCATGGAGGGAGTACAACGAAGGTTTACCAGACTGATTCCTGGGATGGCAGAACTGATGTATGAGGAGAGATTGGGTCGACCAGGCCGATATTCACGAGAGTTTAGAAGAATGAGAGGTGATCCCATTGAAACATATAAAATTCTAACAGGACCAGACAGACTAGATGCAGGGAGGATGTTCCCGATTGCTGGGGAGTCCAGAACCAGGGGTCACAGTCTCAGGAACCGAGATGAGGAGAAATTTCTTCACTCAGAGGGTGGTGAACCTGTGGAATTCTCTGCCACAGAAGGCAGTGGAGGCCAAGTCATTAAATATATTCAAGAAGGAGATAGATATATTTCTTAATGCTAAAGGAATCAAAGGATATGGGGAAAAAGCGGGAACAGGGTACTGAGTTAGACAATCAGCCATGATCATTTTGAATGGCGGAGCAGGCCCGAAGGGCCGAATGCCCGACTCTTGCTCCTATTTTCTATGTTTTATGTTTCTATGTTTCCATCATTCCCCATTGCCCGTGCACCCTGTTCTCTGGGTCGTAACCACATGGATTATTACTGTTATTGCATTCTAGTGAATCAAGTCATTGTAATTGAAATGAAGACCAAGGGTTTTTGCCAAACACCATTTCATCAAAGGTGAGGCCCCTTTAACTGGACGGGTCACATCGTGAGGTCACAGAGCGAGCCTCACCCTCATACTGAGCATCACAGTGAGATCAGACATCACAAGAGGTTTGTAAACTGGGTCAATTTGAGGCAGGAGGCTGGACAACCAGTTTAAGTGAAGGAAAGGGAGCGGCACTGACTGTGACTAACTGGCTGATCTATCTCGGAGTGAATGGGGTCGGGTAGAGGATCTGAACAGGTTTACTTTGTGAAGAGAACACATGGAAACATCATCAATTAGACAGAAGGTTGTGGTCATTGAAAGGTTTGTCTCAACGTGTTTATCTTGTATCATTATTTGTGAAAGTCACGAGTAATATGGACAGTTTAACAGACCCAGTAATATTGATGCACAGTCGGGTGGAATAGTTCAATGTAATGTCACTAAAGGATCTTCCATGGCGTTGCTCATTCGGTAGTCTGGGGCCTGGAGCCTGGTTACTGCTGGTGACTGAGCCCCACTCTCAGGTCCCTCCCTCCCTGTTGTCCCTCACTGACCGGCTGCTCCCAGTCCTTGAGTTTGGTGCTCACTCCCTGTTCTGTAAATGTAGACAACAACTTACCATTGGTAGATCTCCCATGGCATTGCTCATAGGTAGTCTGGAAGGTGGGAACCAGTTTCCAATGTTTACTGGGCCCCACTCCAGTTGCTGTAAATGTTTACAACTACTTAACATCATTGGTAGAAGGCAAACAATCCCATCGCTGCCCCACCGCTCCTGACACCGGCCCAAGGGAAGGGAATTGGATATAAACTTGTAAAGGAGAGATTTGCAGGACTCTGAGGAAAGAGCATTGCAGTGGGACTAATTGGGGAGCTCTTTCAAAGAGCCAACACAGACATGAGGGGCCGAATGGTCTCATTCTGTGCTGTACCTTTCTATGATTCTAGGTACGGCAGTCTCAACCGATGATCCTGAGCTACAAAACCCAAAATTAATTTTCCTCATTGTGATTAGAATAGACCGAGCCAGCAGAGTGGGAGAGAATAGAAGTCTTGGAGAGGGAGAGAAGACATTGACAGAGGAAGAGTTGGAGACAGGGAGTGGATACAGAGAAAGAGAAAAGAGAGAAAGACACAGAGAATATGAAGAGAGCTCAGAGAGTGAGGTGGGAAAACTTTCACAAGAGACTCTCAGAGGCAACTCTTGCAGCAAATAGGTACTGTACCAATTCCTTCCATTCTTTTGAGCTGCAGGCAATATCTGAAACAAAAAATACTGCATTCTGGGGGTGGAGGGGGGAGATAGTGGCTGTTTTAAACAGAAAATGGAAATACTGCTCCTGAAATGTTTTTGATGTGGAACAGTTTATTATTTAATTGAACCCAGTGCATTGACACTCTGTTAATTAAAAATATAAAAAGATCTGGAGCTTGGGCTTGGCCTCAGACAATGAGACTGAAGGAGTCGGGGAGATACTCTTGACCCAGGTGTTACTGGTGTCGTCTGGACTTGTCAATCTCTGGGTCCTTGCCAAGGACCTCCCAGGTCAGCTGGTTCAGGTCCTGCCATCTAAAGCACTCCGATAGTGTCAGACAAGCTCCTCTTGTGCCAGTGATCCTGGTTCACCTGAAGGCATGGCAGCCATTCTGGACCTTCTCTCTGATTCTGAAGAAGGTGTCAATTGTCCAACTCCAGAACCGGTGGAATCTTCTGCCTTTAATACTCAGGTGGCATCAGAATCTGTGGCCAGAAACGTTACAAGAAAAGAAACAAGTCGATAGGTTCTGCACCCAACATCTGCATTAAGCATTTCCAGGTTAAATGGTTTACTATACGTGGGCAGCTATAAAATGCCTGTCGTTGTCCTTGTTGCAATCCAGTGATTTTATGTGTCATTTCTTCTCCTGCCACAGGTACACGGTTGGTGTCAGGATGAGTGAGAGGAAATGGGTGTTTTTATCAAACTCCCCACAGACTAAAGTTGTAACAAAACCACAAAGAACAAGTGGATCTAATACAAGTGAGAGTGTATCCTGACCGGAATCGAATCAATGCCATTAGAGATACCACAAAGGAGGGAGCAGTGCAACTGAAATTCCCCTCACGCCATCCCTCTGTGTCCCATCCATTTCTCAGTGCCAACTCCACATCTTTTCATTTGCTTTTTAATTGACGGCCAAAAACCAACCCCCCAAAGACCCATCTAAACGTGCAGCCAATGACTGAAGATGGTGTTAAACCCACTCTCTCCCTTCTGTCACATTTCTTTCCCATCTCAGACTCCCAGTTTTAGCAAAATGTAAGGATCGACCAACCTGGTCTATTTTGTTCACCTCCCCGGATGAACAAGACAAATAGATGTCAAGAGTACGGAACTGAAACTAAAAGTTAGGAGCTGGTTCATTGATTCTGATGATTGAAGCAAAGAAAGTGCCCAGAGAGAACCTTAGTCCCTTCCTCGATTGATTGTGCCTCATCTGCAGGCCCATCTGAGGAGTCATTGAAGGGTTGGCCAACAATTTGCACTGATCACTTAGAGTGAGAAGTCTTTGGACACTAAGGTCACCGAGCCTGTTATCCCTACCAGCTCTGCCTTGACTTATTTTGACATCTATTTGTATTGTTAATTTGCTCCCCTCCTCCCCACTCCCCTGGGCTGGACCTCCACGTCCAGCCATCTTGTCCCTGCATCGGCATCAAGCACCAACCCTGCTCCAACTCCAGGCTCAGTTCGGCACTGCTCGGGGTTAACTGCACTGGCACTGGAGAGGGCCCAGTCCACACAGTCATCTCCGACCGATGTCGGCTGGAGCTCCACCTTGGGACTGAACAGGAAAGTCTCGAGGGAGGACGCTCCGGTTGTTGCCCCGATGGTGTAGAGTGGGACAGGCTGGTTAAGGCCACTCGCCAACCAATCCCTGCCATCCCAGTCCACACCATCGGGTGAAGCCCCGGTACCAACTTGTACCGAGGCCTCCCGGGATAAAGAGGAAGAGTCCTCCTCTGGCACCAGCTGGCTCTGAGGTGTCCGTGCCTTCTGGTGCCAGAATCAGGCTGGTTCCCCCAAGTGCCGCCAGCTACTGTTGGTGAGTCCTTCACCAGAGGCATCCGTCGTGCCCTCTGGTGACACCAACCCAGCCCCGGGACATTGGTCTCCAGTTGGCGCCAGCTCATTTGGGGGCACCTCTCTCGGAGGACTCGACCCCGCTCAGGGTCACCTATGCTGCGGGTGAGTTCCACTTTGGTGAGGGCAGTCCCAGGTCTCCGTTCACTTTTTACAGATCTGTGTCTCCCCCACCCCCCACCACCTTCAGCCACTCCCTACAATTCCTGAGGGGCAGCCAGGTTCCAAGGGCTCTCACTCCCAGGGAGGTTACGTGTGCCTCAGTGGCACCTCCCCCGAGTGGCAGGGGCTCATGTCTCGATGGTTTAACTCGATCGGCACTTGTATTCATGAGCTCGTTGCTGGTACAGCCGCCCTCATCCCTGTTCCCAGGGGCTAACTATCAACCTTCCCTGTCGGTTTAGCCCGAGGAAGCTGCCCGGAGGCGTCCCACCTTCGGAAGCCCAGTTGGGAGCCTGAGTCAGACCACGACCTCCAGTCACTGAGGCTTATTCATGTATTCAACACAAGGGTGACCCAGAGTCTGAAACTGTCGGTTCCGGAAGTCCCTGTCCTTCTGTTGGTTATGGCCAAGGTGGACAGCATCCATAGTGCCTCTGCCACCCTGCTTCACACCTTGCAGTTCACTGATCCAGCTGGTGAACTTTAGTCGTGAAAGCATCAGAAGGAAGGTCACCGCCCAGGAAACTAGTCCTGTTCCACCCACCACAATCCAAATGGTGGGACATGTGGGTCTGGTGGACCTTCCTGCAGGGTTTGGCGCATATCCCATTTTCCCTGCTACCAAATCCACTGGGGCCGGCTTTACTTATTGGCAGGCAAATGGTTCGCAGGTGAGTTGGGGGAGCAATTCCTGCTACACAGTGAGGACCACCTTCAGAGAGCGTCCACTGCAGCAGCAGGCTGTGTGGGTGCCCTCAATGTAGGAGCAGCGTCCATCATCCAGTGGATCTTGTATCGCCAATTAGCTTGGCTGCGCACCTTGGGGTTCCTTCAGGAACTGTACAGCAACTACTGCAGCTGCCGTTTGATGCTGAGGTCTTCTTTGGCGAGCAAGTGGAGGAGCTGTTGCAGGGCTACAAGCATCTCCAGCAGAACCTTCAGGCATTCCCCCACTGGCACCAAAGGTGGGGGGGACACTTAGGCAACACCCCATTTATAGGCCCCTTCAGGGACAGCAGCCTTTTCAAGGCTTCAGCTGGACCGAAATGTCCTTTGTAGCATGCCAGCCTGTCATTCCAGATTCGGACCTGGAACGCAGGGAGCTCGCAATAAGCAACCTTCGAGACCCTGTCCAGCTCCACCTCCCCAAGCAGTGATCCTGCCTTGATGGCCCACCACAGATCTGGATGACTGGCCATTTCCAGTCCTTCCATGTGGAAGTGGATCACTCTGGATGCTTGGTTCCAGGAGACCAGTAGTGAGTATCCTCTGCGTTAGCAGCTTGAGCCTCCATGTTTTTCACAACGTGGTTTGGTTTGACCATCAGAGGAACCATCTACTAGTGGGCATACTGGCAGGTGACATCATGGTCTTCTACCATCCACACTGAGAGTGAGTGAGTGATTGTCATCCAGAAGGCTCAACTGTTGGGGATATTTCTCCAGTTGAGTCTTGCTCCGCCAGTAATGTTTCCACAGGTCTCCTTTGTCACGGCATCTGAACTAGAGCTGGTGGTCCTGGGAGCACAGTGTTCTCCAGGGGTTGGTGCAACAGCCATCAGGGTCTTCAGCTAATGCTCTGACATATGGGTGGAGGTCACATTCAGGGTGAATGGGCTTCTCGGCCAGTGGACATGGATGGGTTCACTTGGCATTTCAACAGGCTCGAGGAGTGAACGATACAACAGGACATTATCCATTTTCAGACTCGGTGCGGGGTAAGTCAGGGTGTCACCAGGCAGGCAATATGACAGTAGTCCGGTCTGTCTACAGGGTGGGACTCCCTCCTGGGTCCTTCTGACAAGATGACACGTTGCTTCCCATTGGTGCTTGAACGATGGGGTGACACTCTTGGTGCCACATTTGGCCGGCGTGGACAACACTACAGTCGGCACACTCAGCTGCTCTGTAGTCCATCCTGATGAGTGGATGATCCACACTGAGGTAGTCCAGAATATCTTCAGGACTTGGGGGGTGACCAGATCGATCGACTTGCTCGTATCACCAGACAATCACTAATCTGCTCGAGGACCTCAGACAGTCAAGGTGGAGGCTAGGACAGTCTTTCGTTCTTTTGTTTCTAGATTCTGTTGCTCAGGGTTGCCTGATCTCCAGGATGCTACAGAAAATTGCAGCAGAAGGTGGTTCTGGTTAACCCTTTACTGGCCTCATAAACCATGCTTTTCAGATACCCCGGTGTTGAATGCTGCCAGTCTGGCTTCAGGAGCCCATGGGAGAACGCCAAGTCATTTGAAGATTAAAGACGTTCCTACTTTTTTAGGGAATCTTTCTGCTTCATTCCGACATCCTCCAAACACTGCTGGACACTGTCCAACTGGTACTCAGGGTGAGAAGGGTGGACCCTGCAAGGGAACAGAATCCGGCTCCCAGGACAAATAGGTCAAAGTGAGTGTGATTCCCAGAAATGCTCGGGAACCAAGGGTCGAGTGAGAAGGAGGAATTAAAGGAAATTATTATTCGTAAAAAAAGTGCTGGAGAAATCAATGGAACTTGAAGCCGATAAATCCCCAGGGCCTGATAATCTGCATCCCAGAGCACTAAAAGAGGTTTTCATGGAAATAATGGATGCAATGGTTGTGATCTTTCAAAATTCGATAGGTTATGGAACAGTTCCTACAGATTGGAGGGTGGCAAATGTAACCCCACAATTTAAAAAAGGGAGATAAAAAACAGGGAGCTACAGACTGGTTAGCCTCATGTCAGTAGTAGGGAAAATGCTGGAGTCTATTATAAAGGATGTGATAACAGGACACTTAGAAAATATCAACGGGATTAGACAAAGTCAACATGGATTTATGAAAGGGAAATCGTGTTTGAGAAACCTACTAGAGTTTTTTGAGGATGTAACTGATCGAATAGATAAGGGAGAACCAGTGGATGTTGTTTATTTGGATTTTCGGAAGGCCTTTGATAAAGTCCCACATAAGAGGTTAGTGTGCAAAATTGAAGCACATGGGATTGGGGGTAATATACTGGCATGGATTGAAAATTGGTGAACAGACAGAGAACAGAGAGTAGGAATAAATGGATCTTTTTCAGGGTGCCAGGTGGTGACGAGTGGGGTACCGCAGGGATCAGTGCTTGGGCCCCAGCTATTCACAATATATATCAATGATTTGGATGAGGGAACCAAATGTAATATTTCCAAGTTTGCTGACGACACAAAACTAGGTGGGATTGTGAGTTGTGAGGAGGATGCAAAGAGGCTTCAAGGCGATTTAGACAAGTTGACTGAATGGGCAAATACATGGCAGATGCAGTATAACATGGATAAATGTGAAGTTATCCACTTTGGAAGGAAAAACAGAAAGGCAGAGTATTATTTGAAAGGGACCTGGGTGTCCTTGTACAACAGTCACTGAAAGCAAACATGCAGGTGCAGCAAGCAGTTAGGAGGGCAAATGGTATGTTGGCCTTTACTGCAAGAGGATTTGAATACAGGAGCACGGATGTCTTACTGCAGTTATACAGGGCCTTAGTGAGACCACACCTGGAGTATTGTGTGCAGTTTTGGTTTCCTTATCTCAAAGGATATACTTGCCATAGAGGGAGTGCAGCGAAGGTTCACCAGACTGATTCCTGGGATGGCAGGACTGTCGTATGAGGAGAGATTGGGTCGACTCGGCCTGTATTCACTAGAGTTTAGAAGAATGAGAGGGGTCTCATTGAAACGTTTAAAGTTCTGACAGGGCTGGATAGTTTGGATGCAGGGAGGACGTTTCCCCTGGCTGGGCGTCTAGACCCAGGGGTCACAGTCTCAGGATACGGGGTAGGACATTTAGGACTGAGATGAGGAGAAATTTCTTCACTCAGAGGGTGGTGAACCTGTGGAATTCTCTACCACAGGAGGCTGTGGAGGCCAAGTCACTGATTATATTTAAGAAGGAAATAGATAGATTTCTAGACACAAAAGGCATTAAGGGGTATGGGGAGAGAGCAGGAATATGGTATTGAGATAGAGGATCATATTGAATGGTGGAGCAGGCTCGAAGGGCCGAATGGCCTACTTCTGCTCCTATTTTCTATGTTTCTCTCGGTGCTGGATCCAGCTGAAGTGTCAGGATCTGGATCTGGATAGTGCCAGAAGCTGATTGATGGCCTGGCTGTTGAGATGGAATGCCTATCAGATTAGGGTACACCAGCAGTGGGACATTCATGGGTAATGTTCACTTTATCATGTCTGTCCTGGTCACTTAAGTCTCCGTTCCCCTACAAGTACCTCCATCCTCCTTGTCCTCAGTACTACTTGGTTAGTCCCCAGCAGAGTGTGAAGAATGCCTGAATGACCATCAGCTCCCTTGTAAGCTGATCCTTTGTAAGCTGCTTCCTTGTAAGGTCCTCTTCATTCTCCAACTAACACGGCATTTTCCACCCACCTGGTTGTCTCTTGGGTCTTGTGGGGAGTGTTTGGTTTTGTGTCTTTTCCTCATTCTGGGTTGCCTTTGGGTGTCAACAAACTGAGTTCTGGAGTGTGCTAAAAGTGAACACTGCATGGGAGCCGGGGAGGGAGGGGAAAAACACGTGGGCATGTTCTCCAAAGTTAGGACGTCCAAAAAATGTCTTAAAAGGGAGGACATGTCTTAAGAGATTTTCCCCAGGAAATTGTGCCAGTGCTTCTCGAGAATGAGGTCCACATTCCCCCCATTCGACCCGTTTACAGTTAGCACCTAAAGAAAAGATTGGGACAGTTTTCCTTCAAGCTGTAACGAGACAGAAGTGGGAACTCTGGACAAGCCACCAACAAGTTTCAAATCATCGTCGAATGTTCAGGGAGTGGCTGCTGGTTTAGAGCTGGACTGGAGATCGTTGGAGACCAGGCTCCGAGGCCACTGTGTTCAGATGGTGTCCCCAGAGGAGAAGTGGAAAAGCAATCGTCTTGGACCAGTCTGTCATTTCTTGTATGTTTTAAGACCCATGTTATTTCAACAAATTAAATAAGAGAAGTTTAACGTCTGGAAATAAACGTGGAAGGAAAATTAACCAACTTACGATGTGTTTTCTGATTTGTGCACAGGTCATAGCAAGGAACAGAAAGGGGAAGAGATGAGTTGCAGACTGGGGATTGTCCCTGGGCTCAGCTACTGACTGGGTGAATTCTCTGAGCCACACACCAGGCAGGGCCCAGAGACAATCCTCAATCTGCACAAACAAACATACAAATAGTTTTTATCTACTGATAGTCTATCAGGCCCATCAAGCTCGCCCCATCCAGTAGACAGTGTAATCTTGCACGGTGTCGTCCCACCCCTTAGTAACACTGTCTCCTGGAACAGACAAAGAAATGTGGACAATCCAGGACAAAACCTCTGGGCAATTGCTCTCCCACTCCCTGAGGCTCCAGGAGAGCAATGTTGCTCCCGACACATCACAATCTAAACTAACCACTAACTCCCTGTTACTGGCAATGTCCTCTCAGGAACTTGTCAAGTTCCCTTTATAAGGACTGTAGTGCCCCCACACTCCCCACATGTTTGTAAGATTCTCAAAATTCACAGATCCCCCAAAACTCGGAGAAAAACCCGAAAGAAAAGGACTTTGGACTCTTTTCCAACCAGTTCAGGGTGATAAAATATTGGGCCTAACAGAGGGTTATTCAAGGTCAAAAACCAAGATTTGGTATTTTAAAAAAAGGCATGTTTGGGCTTGTAAAGGAAAAAAAAAGGCTGCAACAGGAGTTGGGATCAACCTCTGTAATAAACGGTTTGAGTATTAGAGTTAATCAAACTGTCTGGGGAACTGTGTGACCTCACTCAGCCCCTACCACACATTTACATTCAGACAATAGACCCACGGAAGAGCAGTCCCCACCCAAATAAAGAATCACTGGATTGGGGGTAATATTCTGGCATGGGTGGAGGATTGGTTATCTAACAGGAAGCAGAGTGTTGGGATAAATGGTTCATTCTCGGACTGGCAACCAGTAGCCAGTGGTGTTCCGCAGGGGTCGGTGCTGGGTCCCCAACTCTTTACAATCTATATTAACGATTTGGAGGAGGGGACCGAGTGTAACGTATCAAAGTTTGCAGATGATACAAAGGTGGGAGGGAAAGTAGAGAGTGAGGAGGACATAAAAAACCTACAAGGGGATATAGACAGGCTGGGTGAGTGGGCGGAGATTTGGCAGATGCAATACAATATTGGAAAATGTGAGGTTGTGCACTTTGGGAGGAAAAATCAGAGAGCAAGTTATTATCTTAATGGCGAGAAACTGGAAAGTACTGCAGTACAAAGGGATCTGGGGGTCCTAGTGCAAGAAAATCAAAAAGTTAGTATGCAGGTGCAGCAGGTGATCAAGAAGGCCAACAGAATGTTGGCTTTTATTGTTAGGGGGATAGAATATAAAAACAGGGAGGTATTGCTGCAGTTATATGAGGTATTGGTGAGACCGCACCTGGAATACTGCATACAGTTTTGGTGTCCGTATTTAAGAAAAGACATACTTGCTCTCGAGGCAGTACAAAGAAGGTTCACACGGTTAATCCCGGGGATGAGGGGGTGGACATATGAGGAGAGGTTGAGTAGATTGGGACTCTACTCATTGGAGTTCAGAAGAATGAGAGGCGATCTTATTGAAACATATAAGATTGTGAAGGGGCTTGATCGGGTGGATGCGGTAAGGATGTTCCCAAGGATGGGTGAAACTAGAACTAGGGGGCATAATCTTAGAATAAGGGGCTGCTCTTTCAAAACTGAGATGAGGAGAAACTTCTTCACTCAGAGGGTAGTAGGTCTGTGGAATTTGCTGCCCCAGGAAGCTACATCATTAAATAAATTTAAAACAGAAATAGACAGTTTCCTAGAAGTAAAGGGAATTAGGGGTTACGGGGTGCAGACAGGAAAGTGGACATGAATTTAGATTTGAGGTTCGGATCAGATCAGCCATGATCTTATTGAATGGCGGAGCAGGCTCGAGGGGCCGATTGGCCTACTCCTGCTCCTATTTCTTATGTTCTTAAATTACAGGACCCATCCAAAACATGCATAAAACAAATCCAATCAGCCCACTCCATAGAAATCTCAGGCCCAGTCAGGAAACTCAAAACCAGAGCACAATGACTACAATCAAGCAAGAGCTCAACAACTCATGAAACCATCCCGAAACCACTTCACACATTTCAGAAACAAGTTACTTTTAACGAGCCAGCCAAAATCTTACAATAAACCGGGTCAGATTTGGCGCGCAGATAAGGAGGCTTCAATTTGTATAATTGAAGGCCCATTTTCTCAAGAAGTTCAGTTCAGCCAGGAGTTCGACAGCTCGGGGGACAACAGTTCAACAAGACGAGGGGGCAACAGAAAGATGTTCATCAGAGAAGTTCAGCAGCTCTAGAAGCAGGCCGACATACAAGAAGAAACCAGAGCAACAGCCCCAGTGACCATCAGACACCTCGCGGCAACAAGGGCCTTACGAAACAACCAACTGAATATTACCACCAACCAAACGGGTAATATTGGGCCACCGCGACCAAAGAAAAACTCAGGAGAAAACCGAAGATCCGCAAAGTTTCCACTCTACAATCTATTCCTGACTTACTCCTGGGTGAGTTTTCTACTCAAAAGACTCTATCATTTTACAAAGAAAAGTGCGTACTCACCCGATAGATCCAAGACGCACCCCACAGTATCAGCGGACTCGCGAAGACTGACCAGCTACGCAGTTGAAGTCCTCTACCACGTCCGGGGTACGGCAGACACCAACCAACACATACAGCGAAATCGCGAACCAGCTCAACTATCAAGGATTCGTTTGGTGAGCATTATCTCTGGTCCTTTAGAGCCCAACTTAGCTAGTAAAGTGGGATTGGGAGGGGTGAGGTATCTTTCTATTGTAATTTCCCTCGTGTGTACTGAAGTGTTCCCCATTTTATTAGAGTGTTAAGATTGTTGTGTTGTATTTCCTCTCTTGAATAAAGGTCAAAGTTTCTTTCACCAAAACCAGTTGTCTGCTGCACTTTGTCACAACCCCCAAATAAGTCCAAGGTCTAGAACCCAGGGAGTGGGAGCGATTCGAACCGCTCAGAAGTCAGAGGGGAAGCTGACACACACCACCACCCCCTACATGGAGTTCAACCCGGAGAAGTGTGAGGTAATGCATTCAGGGAGGGCAAACAGTAAAAGGGAATATGAAGTAAACGGGAATATATTGAGAGGGGTAAAGGAAGTGAGAGACCTTGGACTGCATGTGCACAGGTCCCTGAAGGTGGCAGTACAGGTAGATAAGGTTGTGAAGAAGGCATAGGAATGCTCTCCGTAGAGCATTCGAGAGCGAGAGGAGAGTCCGAAAGGTGAGCGCAGTGTAAAAGGAGAGCCCGAGAGATAAGCGCAGTGCAAAAGGAGAGTCCGAGAGGTGAGCGCGGTGTAAAAGGAAAGCCCGAGAGATAAGCGCAGTGCAAAAGGAGGGTCCGAGAGGTGAGCATAGTGTAAAAGGAGAGTCCGAGAGGTGAGCGCAGTGCAAAAGGAGAGTCCGAGAGGTGAGCACAGTGCAAAAGGAGAGTCCGAGAGGTGAGCACAGTGCAAAAGGAGAGCCCGAGAGGTGAGCGCAGTGTAAAAGGAGAGTCCGAGAGGTGAGCACAGTGCAAAAGGAGAGCCCGAGAGGTGAGCGCAGTGTAAAAGGAGAGCCCGAGAGATTAGTGCAGTGTAAAAGGAGAGACCGAGAGGTGAGCACAGTGCAAAACGAGAGCCCGAGAGGTGAGCGCAGTGTAAAAGGAGAGTCCGAGAGGTGAGCACAGTGCAAAAGGAGAGCCCGAGAGGTGAGCGCAGTGTAAAAGGAGAGTCCGAGAGGTGAGCGCAGTGTAAAAGGAGAGTCCGAGAGGTGAGCGCAGTGTAAAAGGAGAGCTCGAGAGGTGAGCGCAGTGCAAAAGGAGAGCCCGAGAGGTGAGCGCAGTGTAAAAGGAGAGTCCGAGAGGTGAGCACAGTGTAAAAGGAGAGTCCGAGAGGTGAGCGCAGTGTAAAAGGAGAGTCCGAGAGGTGAGCGCAGTGTAAAAGGAGAGCCCGAGAGGTGAGCGCAGTGTAAAAGGAGAGTCCGAGAGGTGAGCGCAGTGTAAAAGGAGAGTCTCGAGAGCGGGAAGAGCGTCCGAGAGGTGAACGTAATGTAAATCTAAGGCAAGTTCATGGCAGCAGAGCTCGCACCCGTGATATGCTCCTCCTGCACTATGTGGGAAGAGTCATGGACACTACCGGTGTCCCTGGCGACCATGTGTGCAGGAAGTGTGTCCAGCTGCAGCTACTGGCTAACCGTATTTCGGAGTTGGAGCTGCGGGTGGATTCACTGTGGAGCATCCGCGATGCTGAGATTATCGTGGATAGCATGTTCAGTGAGGTGGTCACACCGCAGGTAATGAAAATGGGTGACTGCCAAGCAGAGTAAAAGGACTAGGCAGGTAGAGCAGGAGTCCCCTGGGGCCATCTCAATCTCAAACAGACATACCGCTTTGGATACTGCTGGGGGAGATGGCTTATTAGGGGAAAGCAGCAAGAGCCAAGTTCAGGGCACCACGGGTGGCTCTGCTGCACAGGAGGGGAGGAAGAAGAGTGGCAGGGCTATAGTGATAGGGGATTCAATTGTAAGGGGAACAGATAGGCGTTTCTGCGGCCACAAACATGCCTCCAGGATGGTATGTTGCTTCCCTGGTGCTAGGGTCAAGGATGTCACAGGGCGGCTGCAGGACATTCTGGAGGGGGAGGGTGAACAGCCAGTAGTCATGGTCCATATCGGTACCAACGAATAGGTTAAAAAGGGATGTGGTCCTGCAAGGTGAATTTAAGGAGTTAGGAGATAAATTAAAAAGCAGGACCTCAAAGGTAGTGATCTCAGGATTACTACCAGTGCCAAGTGCTAGTGAGTATAGGAACAGGAGAATAGATCAGATGAATGCGTGGCTGCAGAGATGGTGTAGGAAGGAGGGATTTAGATTCCTGGGGAAGGTGGGACCTGTACAAGTGGGACGGGTTACACCCGAGCACGACCGGCACTGGTGTCCTCGCGGGGGTGTTTACTGGTTCTGTTGGAGAAGGTTTAAACTAGAATGGCAGGGGGATGGGAACCTGAGCAGGGAGTCAGAGGAGGGGGAAACAAGGATAGAAACAAAAGACAGAAAGGGAAGAAGCAATAGTGGAAGGCAGAGAAAACAAGGGCAAAAAACAAACAGCGCCATAGTGCAAAATAAAACTAAGATGACCAGCAATCTTAAAAAGACAACTCGAAAGGCATTGTGTCTTAATGCGCGGAGCATTCACAATAAGGTAGATGAATTAACAGCGCAGATAGATATTAATGGTTATGATATAGTTGCGATTACGGAGACATGGCTGCAGGGTGACCAAGGATGGGAACTGAACATCCAGGGGTATTCAATATTTAGGAAGGACAGGCAAAAAGGGAAAGGAGGTGGGGTCGCGTTGTTAGTAAAGGAGGAAATCAATGCAATAGTGAGGAAGGATATTGGCTCGGAAAATCACGATGTGGAATCTGTATGGGTGGAGCTAAGAAACACCAAGGGGCAGAAAACATTGGTGGGGGTTGTCTATAGGCCCCCAAACAGTAGTGGAGATGTAGGGGAGGGCATTAAACAGGAAATTAGAGACGCATGCAAGAAGAGTACAATTATAATCATGGGTGACTTTCATCTCATATAGATTGGTCAAACCAAATTAGCAATAATACTGTGGGGGAGGAAGTCCTGGAGTGTGTACCTGATGGTTTTCTAGACCAATACGTTGAGGAACCAACTAGAGAACAGGTGATCCTAGACTGGGTATTGTGCAATGAGAAAGGATTAATTAACAATCTTGTTGTGCGGGGTCCCTTAGGGAAGAGCGACCATAACATGATAGAAGTCCTCATTAAGATGGAGAGTGAAGTCGTTGAATCTAAAACTAGGGTCCTGAATCTAAATAAAGGAAATTACGAAAGTATGAGGTGCGAGTTGTCTATGATAGATTGGGGAACTTTACTAAAAGGGATGACAGTGGATAGGCAATGGCTAATATTTAAAGGACGCGTGCAGGGATTACAACAATTATTCATTCCTGTCTGGTGCAATAATAAAACAGGAAAAGTGGCTCAACCGTGGCTTACAAAAGAAATTAGGGATAGTATTAGATCCAAAGAGGAGACATATAAAATTTCCAGAAAAAGCATCAAGCCTGAGGATTGGGAGCAGTTCAGAATTCAGCAAAGGAGGACAAAGAGATTGATTAAGAGGGGAAAATAGAGTATGAGAGTAAACTAGCAGGGAGCATAAAAACTGACTGTAAAAGCTTCTATAAATATGTCAAGAGAAAATGATTAGTGAAGACAAATGTAGGTCCATTACAGTCAGAAATGGGGGAAATTATAATGGGGAACAAAGAAATGGCAGAACAATTAAACACATACTTTGATTCTGTCTTCACAAAGGAGGACACAAATAACCTCCCAGAAATGTTAGGGAACCGAGGGTCTAATGAGAGGGAGGAACTGAAGGAAACCAGTATTAGTAAAAAAATAGTGCTGGGGAAATTAATGGGGCTAAAGGCTGACAAATCCCCAGGGCCTGATAATCTACATCCCAGAGTACTAAAGGAAGTGGCCCTGGAAATAGTGGATGCATTGGTGATCATCTTCCAAAGTTCTATAGACTCTGGAACAGTTCCTACAGATTGGAGGGTGGCAAATGTAACCCCACTATTTAAAAAAGGAGGGAGAGAAAAATCAGGGAATTACAGACCAGTTATCCTAACATCAGTAGTGGGGAAAATGCGAGAGTCTATTATAAAAGATGTGATAACAGAATACTTGGAGGGCATTAACAGGATTGGATAAAGTCAGCATGGGTTTATGAAAGGGAAATCATGCTTAACAAATCTATTGGAGTTTTTTGAGGATGTAACTAGTAGAATAGATCGGGGAGAACCAGTGGATGTGGTGTATTTGGATTTTCAGAAGGCTTTTGATAAGGTCCCACACAAGAGGTTAGTGTGCTAAATTAAAGCACATGGGATTGGGGGGAATGTACTGGCATAGATTGAGAGTTGGTTGACAGACAGGAAACAGAGAGTAGGAATAAACAGGTCTTTTTCCGGATGGCAGGCACTCCATAAGCATTGCCACTGTCGAACAACTATCAATTACTTTATCTTATCATCCACAAAATAGTTAAGTACTTGTTTCAATTATGGTAGCTATGACATTGTAAAATATCTTTCAAATAACACACGTTGTTTATGGCTGCATCTGTTATGTGGCAGCTATATAAATGTTATCTCATTACTCTAATGCAGGAAGGGGTTATTCAGGTCGGAGAACGTTCGCTCATGTTCGTTAATATGGAAGAGCCATTTCTGCCTAATATACATTCGAAGAGGAGGCCGGCCTATGACGTCAGAATCGATTCTTCTTATGGACAAAGCTGCTCCTTCTCGTTTGGAACTTCTCCTCCATTTCCTGCACCGCCAGAAGAATCTTCTCAATCCTGGAAAGGATTGTGATTATATTGTGAAATCCATCCGGGGAAATGAAGTTCTCTGAGCCTGAATCTGAGCGATGAGTACGCTGACTGTCCTGTTGAAAAATATAAAAAAAACAGGATTAATTTATTTGCTGAGGAAATTATTAGAAATGGATGGAGAGTGCTTCTTGTTTGTCTTCTCTCTGCTCCATGTTGTAAAGGTTATTTTTCCTGTCCTGCTTTATTCTCCACTTCCCCTGTGGCAGACACTGTTCTGACCAGTCTAGTCAAGGTTGACCCAGAGATCTGTTCCCAGATCTCTCCCAGTATGGCCCTGTAGTTGACCACCTGCTATGTAGACTGCTTGTTGCTCTGACTTTCCATTCCTCACTCAGATTAAGTGTTCAGCCTTCAATTAATGCCATCACTCAGCACTTCACTGGGATTGAGAACTCCTCATTTTGTGGAATTGTGAGCATTAACCTGTGTCCTGCTACATCTGGGCACATGTTACAGTTACATCAATGTGCTTTGCCACCTGTAATCCGAGCCTTCAAAGGGATATGCATGATCATCAGATGGCTCAGTGAATAAATGGACTGAATGTATGTTGCACTGAATCATACGTACCAGAAGGTCCCAGGTTCAGCCTTTGTTGATTGAATTGTTGAGTTGAGGAGAAGTTCTATGATTGTCCACACCCCTTAGAGGTGCTAAAATCAAGCTATGGTTCCTTCTACTAATTGCTCTCCAGTCACCCCTGATGGAAAGTGCACACGTGTAGCAGTCAGATGAGCACAGTAGTAGGTAAGGCATGTTGCACTCCTTGGTGGAATAGACTTCCAACACTCACTGTGCTCATCAATGAAAATTGTCTCGTTGGAGGAGGTACCAGAGGGATATCAGTGTCCCTTGAATTGAACCCCCAGCATGAACTATCACCTTCAGGAGAGGAGGAGAACAATTGGTGTAAAATAGATTGGAATTCGCTCTTGTAACTGTGACACATTTCATTCCATGAACCGTTATTAGCAGAAATATTAAACATTTGAACAATAGCTTCCACACACGGGCTCTCGACCAAATATTGGGCACAGAACAGCACTTACCTTGCTTCGGTGGGAAGTCCATCTTTTCTTGAGAAGCATTAAACACAGTGCCAGTAACACAGACCCTAAGGTTGTGAAAAGAAAGTTCTGGCTTGTGATCCATTCCTCGATGTGTATCCGATCAATGTTCTCAAAGCACACTGTGCTGAGTGGATATGGCAGACACCACCAATGGGTAGAGGAAAGGTTTATCTCAGCTCGATCTTCTGGAAGTATTTCCATTCCAACTCTGGACCAAGCCGGGAGTGACGGGGACCCCATTTCGACACAGTTGAATGAAGTGACTTGCAAAAAGAAAAAACAGCGTATCATTTTTCAAATGCATTTGCATTAAGCCAGTAAATAAAACTGATCACTAAAACATTTCATTGCTCGGCAACTCACAGAACATGCGAGGTCATAATTGAGACACATTCTGCCAGTCTCTTTGCTACTTGTGATCTCACAGTCACTCCCAACAGCCGATGAGGTCAGAGTCTTTTAATGACAATGTGCTGAGTGCACTCCACCAACCACTTCATTCAACATTTCCTTTGTGAGGGTTCATCTCGTTTTTAAAAAATGACCAACTATCAGTGAAATATGAAAGTAGTAATACAATCATTGGTTTCAAGTGAAAGAAAGTCGCTCGTGTTTGTTTGCTAAATCCCAAGATTGCATTACTGCAATGACACTAACAGCCATCCAGTTTCTGTTTTTTAATCTCTTCCCCCACTACCTTCGTTCCTTTCTTGAAGCAGTGACGTCTTGCACAAGTGTTGCCCACGAGTATTTCACCCAAGTAGCAATTCTTCCAGTGAATGAGTGGCAATGGACAATTACCCTCCACACACATATGCACACTTCCCAGCAGGAACCACTGGGCAGCAATCAGGAGCTGAAACTTGGGTTCATTTTTCCTCATCCTTCGCCATGAGGTGCTGAGGCCAGTTGTAGCACTTCAATTAACATCCCAGCCGTGATTTGCTGAGTAATCACAGACCATTGATCAAACCCAGGATCTTGTAAGCTTGTTTGAGCTGAGTACCTCACAAGGCAGAGTATTTCACCCCAATCCACTGGGGAAGAGCAGAAGAATTTCTGTCCATCCAGGAATAAGGCAAAAGCCCAATTCATTCTATGTATTGTTATTCTGTGCCTGCCCACAACTGCTTCCCGACAGGTTACCCGGCCTGTGTGTTCCCTGATCTCTGTCAAAGTCCATCTGTACCAGGCACTGGGTAGGCAAATGGAAGAAAGCCAGCAATCTCACTCAGATGGGCCACAAGGATAACTCTTGTGAGTAATAAATAGGTCAAAAGTCTGGGCTTGGATTTAATATCTTTACCTGCAGCTGTGATTTTGCGAACTGAATGCAGATTCTGAACATGTATTGTGTCCCTAATTTCCCAGGGTGCATCAGTTCTGTTCAATCAGCTATACTGATGGAATATCTTTCTTTAGATTCTAGCAGTTTCTGCTCAGTTGTTTTTCAAAATTATTTAAAGAAAAGCTGGAGGATAAATATCAAAAGATTTATTCAGGTAACATTTATAATGAGTGTTTTTTTTAAACAGAGAGGGTGTGTGCGTCTGAGGGAATGTGAAAAATAAATGATGCTGTACTGTTTATACATCTGTTGTAGGTTATTCTTTGTGTTCTGTAAACTTCAGAAAGTATATTAAGCTGAGACACACACAAGTGTCTTTGCTCATCCTAATTTTAGTTCATTTTTCAAAAAAAAATCCACAAGTTGAATTTTGAAACAACTGACAGCCTCTTATTATCTCACCGGTCTTTTGTTGACAGTTAGAAAATGTAGACATTCTAATTACTGACACCTGTGAAACAGAACCAGCGACAGAAAAAGATAGAACAGTTAGAGAGACCAGACAGAATGTCTTTCCTCATCTTAATTTGATTTCACTTCTAAAAAAAAGCACAGTTAAGCTACTGGCATGCACCACCTCATTAAAAGATTTAAATCCCTGTTTAAGTTGACCAAGGCCAGGCCTGAACAAAACTCCGCCCAGAGAAACTGGGTGCACTCGTATATTCGGGAACTCCCCTGCACAAGCAGACCTCCTGAGGGGCAAGGCAAGTTTAAAAATTGTTTTTTTTGAAATATTTTTGTTTACCCTTGGCTGCATGTTGTCCCATGAATTGGTTCGGTTGCTGGAACGTCTTTTTTTCATTTTACTCTTGCGTATTTCTGGCTTTTACACAGCAACTTCCAAAGAGGAGAGAATGGGTATTTTTTTTTTATTATTCGTTCATGGGATGTGGACTGAAGGGATTTGCAAAATTTCATATGTCCCCCCGCTCCCCCGCCAAAGATTTATTGGAGTTGTTAAAGAAACTCTGGTGTGACTGTGTTTTAAAAAATCCAGGGTCTTTCAAAATGGCTGCGGCCAGACACATGGCCAAGGGCCTGCAGATTTGAAATTGGATTCTCTGACAGCTTGGCAGGCTCCGTGTTTCTGACAGGGCTTTTTGAACAATGCAGTTACATTCACGCCCTGAGGCAAGCCATCAACGTTTCCGGCCAACACATCAAAATTCGAGCAGGAGTGATCCCAGGACAAAAGATAGCCCATCAAGGAACATTCGGAACAATGGAAAGCAGTTATGGAACAGATCAGTACAGGTACCAGTCATTAATGTAAATGGGCCAAGATCGGGACCCCTTTTGTCTTACGTTTTCAGCCCAAATCGGACAATGGAGCAAACTGATGAGGCGCGAAATTAACCCGACATGTGATTGCGATGTTTACTGGGGGCATCCCAGACCTCGCGCTCTCTTTTCTCTTCACCTTGGTCCAGTGTCCTGCTTGCCTGCTAGCAACCAAGAAGGAAGGCCGTCCAGTAAACATCGCAATCACATGTCGGCGGCAGCAGCAGGACACAGGGGCCAGGCCTTTTCATCTATTTCACGGTGAGCATTATTTTTTTTCTGGCCGCCACAAGACAACCTAGCTAGGTGTAAGGGTGGGAGTTAAAGGGGTATTGCTAAAATTGTGATTTTAGAATTTTCCCTCGATGTGTCCGTTTCTTCCACCCCGTTAAGTGTAAGACTGTATTGCATCCATAGCGATTCCTTTTATCTTCTGTATAATACTGTTTACCTTGTAGTTTTAGTTTTCTTATTAATAAACATTGGTTTTCCTTGCACCAATCCACTGGGCTGTTCGTCTGTCCTTATTACCACTCGATAAGTCCTGAGCTCAGAATCAGGAAGGGGAAAGCGATTTGAAACCGCACAGCGGGCAGGGCAGCTCAGGAAAACATAACTGGCTGACCTACAATAAGCCCCTGAAACAAAACCCCTTACAGAAATGGCGAGTCAGGCAGGAGCTCAGGCGAAAGTGTGTAACAAGGCAGACAGTGGTGCGGAGGAGGAATCCACAATGGAGGAAGGGTTGTCTGCCTATGTGTGCGGCAAGATAAATATCGCGAAAAATGGGTGGGCGATATGTTAAAGGCCGAGCGTCCCATAGATGCAGCCATCCAGTGGACAGCAAGTACACAGTATAAGAAGGGTATCGAGAAGGCGGTCTGGCTCTTGTGTTTTAAAAAGCAGGTCTTAGTACTAGACCGTGCTGTAGCAGCGCGAGCAGCCAAGATTAAGCAGTTGACCCGAGAGTTGCAGGAAAAGACAGCAGCGGAAGAGAAAGGGGTAGCAGCGCTCCAGGCAATAAGCCAAGAAAAGGCGCAGATGGCAAGGGACCACCAGGCAAAGGTAGAGCGCCTGGAATACCAGATCGCTGAGCTCAAAAGTAGCGCTAGAGGCAGAATGGAACACCTGGAATACCAGGTCAGAGAGGCGAGAGGCAGTGAGGTTAGGTTAATGGATAAGATCCACAGCCTCACGCAAGAACTAAAAGAGCAGGAGGAGAAAGTAGACGAGGTAAAGGCAGCCTATAAGCTGGCCTGCGCCCAGAGGTTTGAAGACGCAGATCATGGCCCCTGCAGGCAAGAAATAGAAAGCTTGGGCATGGCCTTAGCGAGGGCGAAGGGCATGGTATGCCTCATTAGCCCGAAGGCGGGCCAGTCGGATTTTACCGGCAACCCAAGCAGGGAAGTCCCACAGGCAGCTCCCAGAACGACACTGGTTAGGGAACCAGAGGCTTCACGGCCACCACCCATAGCCCCGAGTTTTCAGGAGGTCTGGCAGCAAAGGTGGGTGGAGGATGAAGCATTAGGGGAGACCCAGCAAGCCCTGGTAGATAGACCAGGACCGGGACCAGTGTACCCCCTCCGACAATGGAGGTACGGCCCGCCCGCCGATGGCGAGGACCTAGGGGCCATCCAGAACCAGTTTGTAGTGCCGCATGGCACTCAACAGCTCAGGGCCATGGTTAGCCATATCCCTAAGCTTACAGTGAAGGGAGACCCCTCTCTACACTTCCGTGAGATAGAGCAGGCAGCGTGCGTTAATGACTGCGATGAAGCAGAACAAGCAAAAATGCTGCTGTTTTCTCTGGGT
Organism: Heptranchias perlo; assembly: GCF_035084215.1. NCBI lineage: Eukaryota > Metazoa > Chordata > Chondrichthyes > Hexanchiformes > Hexanchidae > Heptranchias > Heptranchias perlo. Next base: position 421,506 of record NW_027139187.1, read on the forward strand.
GGTGACCTCCTCCAAACCTTATCAGATGAGTGTAAAAGGGGACAGAAAGATTACGAGGGGTTAAGGGATGAGATATTGGAAGCCATGGGACTAAATGACGGGAGTCTGTTTGCCCGGGTGGAAAAAATGGTACAGCTCCCCGGGGAGTCCCCACAGGCGTTCGCAGACAGGCTGTGGCCAGTCTACCGGAGCGCATGCCCGGGAATGCCAGGGCGGGCATTCCTGGACAGATATCAATCGGCCCACTCCGCTGTCTCATGGCAAACTGCCTGCCCCAAATTTGAACTCGAGCTGCGGCCTGGTTTGACCCCCGTAGCCCCCAGACCACCGAGGAAGCGGTGATCCGCCAGCTCACGATAGCATTTAAAAATATCAGGGGTATCAAGACGCCCCAACCCAAGGGGAAAGTCCACGGGGTTAAACCAGGGGCCCAGCATAAAAGGGAATGGCACCAGGAAGGGAATCGTCCCGCCCAGGCTAAGTTAAACTGCTATGGGTGTGGGAAGGACGGCCACTGGCGCAAAGATTGTAAAAACCCCTGGAAGGACACCAAGGGAAAGAATCACACCGCCCCAGCCCAAAAGGCAGCGACGAGGGAGGCAGAGACAGGAATTGCCCCCGCTGCCATGGAGTCATTTTTTGAGGCCATGCGATCTTTTATGGCCAGCCAGGGAAAAATAGCAGCCACTACCGGTGTGGTAGCTCCCTCAGCCCCCCCTGACGACGCCCTGAAATGACTAGAGCCCGCGCAGCCTGTTACCTGTGTGCTCTCCGGTATAGAATCATAGACGTTTACAACATGGAAACAGGCCCTTCGGCCCAACATGTCCATGTTGCCCAGTTTATACCACTAAGCCAGTCCCAATTGCCTGCACTTGGCCCATATCCCTCTATACCCATCTTACCCATGTAACTGTCTCTTACCCATGTAACTGTCGATATGATGGATGGAAGAGACCGCTCATGCAGATGGAGGTAGAGAAGGTTAAAGGGACTTATCTGCTGGATACGGGGGCATCATGCACCGTGATCCACGCAGCTAATCCCACCACCTCACCTCTGTCTAGCGGAGTTCCATACGTTCTATCGGGGTTCACCAGCAAGGAACAGGTGGGAGCCTTCTCCAAGCCGCTCTCAGTCCGCCTGGGCCCACTCCAAACAAAGTGGACGTGTGTCCTGGCGAGGTGGGAAGCGGAGGGAGGAAAGGGGATCCTAGGGGCCGACTTCATCGTGGGCCACGGGATCCTCGTGGATCTCCGCAACCATTGCCTTTGGGGAGCCGACACGGGTAAGGAGAATGGCGTGGTAGTTATCCCAGGAAAAGGGAAGGGAACCCTGTGTACTGTGAAGCCAAAAGGTTACGACCTCGGGCTCATGGTGGAGGGTGTCCCGGAGGAATTTAAAGTAGTCGTGCAGGCTCACTTAGCTGCGTTCACCATGCACAAACACGACTGCGGGAGGGTCACGGGTTTGAGGTCAGGGTAGACGGGGACCCCATGGCCCGGCCCCAGAAGCAGTATAACTTTCCTAGAGAAGCAGAGCCTGAGATGGAGATGGCCATATCTTCGTTGGTGCAGCAGGGAGTGCTGAGGCCCAGAGCCACCCACGTTAATTCTCCGCTTTGGCCGGTCAAGAAACCGGACAATTCATGGAGAGCCACGGTGGACTATCGGGTGCTCAACAGCAATATCCCCGTGTGTGCCCCCACAGTGGCAGCAGTTGCCGACCTCATCGGAAGCATTCCAGCATCCGCGACTACGTTCACGGTGCTGGATATTTCGAATGGGTTTTGGTCGATCCCCTTGAGGAGGGAAGACCAGTATAAGTTTGCCTTTACTTTTAATGGGCAACAGTATACTTGGAACTGCTTGCCGCAAGGTTTTCATAACAGCCCCAGCATCTTTCGCCAGTGCATGGCAAGTAGTTAAAAGGAATTTAGCCAGCCTAGGCAACTGGTGTAGTATATAGACGACCTGCTCTTGTTTACAGACTCAGTCGGAGAGCATGGTCCGCGACTGGCCGAATTGCTGGAGCTGCTGCAGAGTAAAGGTTTTAAAGTGAACCCAAATAAAGCGCAGATCGGCCAGCAGGAGGTGAAATTCCTGGGCCTGACCGTCCGCGCAGGGGAACGAGCCATAGATAAGACTAGGAGGGAAGCGGTCCAAGAGCTACCGGAGGCAAAAAAGCAGGCAGCTGGGATCCAACCCGAGGTTAGAAATCCCCAGCTCCCAGCAGGTCCCAGCTTACAGGCAGCACAAACAGGCGCAGTTGCGTGCGTCAGGGAAGGAGCCACCCAGGCCGCTGTCCAAACCATTCCCCCTCTCTTCTGGGGCTCAGGTGGGGAGGAGGAGGAGCCCGAGGCAGGTAGCCCCGCCCCCGACCCAGGTTTTGAACCTGGAGAGGAAGACTCTCAGCCACCGGCAGCAGGCAGCGAGGGGTTGCCTGTCCCCAGCTCAGACTTGGGAAGGGAGGAGCCACAGGGGAAAAGCCCCCAGCCAGCGAGGACTGCGACCCACAGCAAGGGTCCGCTCGCCAGGGTAGCCCCACCAACAGCACTTCCTAGGAGGTCCCCTCGGACACCCCAGCCTAGGAAGGCATGGTCGCCGCCTCCCCAGTTTAAAAGGGCTACCTCCCGCGTTAAAGTTAAGTCGAAAGACAAAGGTCCTCAGCCAGCAGTCGCGGGCTGTGAGGGACCGGAAGTAAAGGTCAGTACAGCCACGCCGCAGGGAGCAGCCTGCAGCAATCCTGACAGAATTTGAGCTGGCCGCTCGGAGACGGGCGGCGGATGTATATAACCTTAGCAGTTAAGTTTGTAGTTTTAAGTTAAGATGTTTAGGTTAATTATAAGGGTGGAACCATAGTGTAATTTTAAGATGGAACCATTCCAGTGTTGTCTACGTGAGCCGAGGTTGAGGGACCCGCTCACACTTCACCCGAGCCAGGAAGCCTATAGGGGGCCCGGCTCGATGTTCTTTATCTTTTACAGGGAATTAAAGGGAATGTTCGGAGGCATGATCCTGCTCGCCCTGTCTGGGCTGAGCCTCGCGAGAAGGGGCGACACCGAGGACCATCACATCTTCAGATGCTCCGGAAAAAACGGCGCCCCTAGCCCACGATAGGAGTGGCCTCCGCGAGGCGGATGAAATCGCCTTGTACACTCACGAGGGGAGCTGGCCCGGATGGCTGGGGTCAAATCCGACCCAGTACTCGAGCTAGACCGGTTTTCATATGGAGAGACCTCCCTCCAGTGCCCGAGGATACGAATTGTCACCCCAAGGATTAGCGTCACTGCGGCAAAAGTAATATGTTTGTCATGTAAAGGCAACATTCCCCTGGATAGGTGGTGGTGGCTTAGAAAATTCAGTAAGGATATGGGGAACCCCAGGGTAGAGTGGGAGAGGTTAGGGAATAACACCCACAGGACCATCACAGGGACACAGGAAGGGTTAAGTGTGTGCTGGGACAAATGGAGGGGACCGGATCAGGGGATCTATGTCTGTATGTGGGGTTCAGAGAAGGTCTGCCCCACAGGCATTTCCATCATTTTCCGCAGCCAGTGGCAAGATGACGGGAGGGGGATGGACTGGGAATCGCGCCTGAGCCCATATTCCCCAATCTCGGTTAATTGCCACTGAATTAGTAACCCGCCCCCGACAGCCCCTGCCCACGACCGCAACGTCACGTATGATAGTAGAGAGATGCCCCGCCACCACCAAGGGACCAGGGAACGGCTTGGTGCTAGTACCTACAGACCAGGTGCTGTATCAAGGGGTGCACTACGCAGTTGCCTCCATGATTTTAAACCTCACCGAGGTACACCTACCCACGTGGTGCCCCACAGAGACCGCGCAGTTGTATCAAGCCCTCTTAAAAGATATGTTCCGTAAATTTTATCAGTTTGATTTTTCAGACGTTGACAGAACCAGACTATACACCCACGAGCTTTTGGACAGGATTGGGAGACAAAGAAGGGGTGCTTTTAATGATGTCTTAACTGGTTTTAACACAGGGTCTTCTGTCATCAACAGCTGAGATGACATCGAGCTGCAGACCCAGATTAATGGTTTAAAAACGCAATTAAAGAACATATTAATCGATGTGAATAAGGGGGTGGGTTCGGAACTGCACGAAGATCAGGCCATGACTCTCCACTTAAAGGAGATCATAGCGGAGCTGGAAAAGCATGCAGAGACGGTGAATGCGCTCATTAGGGAGGATCGGAATGAGTCAGACCAGGCGGCGCAGAATGAAGTGTGCGTGCTGTATGGGGCATGGTTGCTGGGCGAGGGCCGCAGCAATCTGGAGGATTTAAAGCAAGGTTTAGTCCCCTCCTGGATCAGCAACAAACACCTCGCAGCCCTCCACCCTTTTGAGAATACATTAAGTCCGTGCCAGCTCCGCCTAGCTTCTGAGGCCGACCCAGTCCCAGTGGACTGTGGGCGTTCCAACCACACCATCATAGGGATAGTTGTAAGGATGCCAGTCATGGGCGGGACGGCCCGACCCGCGCCGGTGCACAGGGTGAACATTGGTGTCATTCAGGGGGGTGCACACATTTGTTTTACAGCGGTCCAGCCCCACGTCATAAAGTGGGAGCATGGTCTGACGGGGACTGACCTCTCGGGGTGCCGGAGCCGGGGATCACACATCATCCTGGATCGATGCAAGTCTTGCTGTGAATTTGCAGCGTTTCTGTGTGTTTGAGGTTTCTCCAGTTGTTGCCAGTTGTGGACACGGCTTTTCTCGGATTAGATTTTGAAATGCCGGTGTTTTGTATTTAAAGGCCGAGGAGGTGAGTCCGCCCTGAGTTTCTCTGCCCTGAGAATGGAGAAGAGCCGTGACTGTGTGCGGGAGGTGCGGACAGGCTGTGCGGATCTCCATCAGCAGCGACAAGGTGAAGGGGGCGACTCCCATCTTGTCTGATGGGCTCATTTCCCCCCCGAGCTCAGCCAGTCCCACATGTTGGAGCCGGGAAGCTGAAGCCCAATCGCTCACCGGCACTGAGTGAAAACGGCAACACCTGGAACTGGCGGCAGACCTGCCGGGCCCGGGATCGTCTCTAAACCCCGCCGTTCCCACACGGACTGTCCGGGCCGGGCCCGGGATCGTCTCTAAACCCCGCCGTTCCCACACGGACTGTCCGGGCCGGGCCCGGGATCGTCTCTAAACCCCGCCGTTCCCACACGGACTGTCCGGGCCGGGCCCGGGATCGTCTCTAAACCCCGCCGTTCCCACACGGACTGTCCGGGCCGGGCCCGCCCGCCATTTCCTCCTCTCGAGGGCGACAGTTGCTCTTTGAATCTCGGGAACCGCCTCTCTGACTGACGCGCATGCGCGGGGCTCCCCCCGGCCGGCCGCGCCTGCGCACCGCGCTGCCCTTCAGTGAGCGCGGCCCCGGGTTGTGTTTTTATTGAAAGCCCCGAGCCCCGCAGCGCTGAAGATCATTGATCCCCAACCATGGAGAGAGAGAGTGTAGGGGGAGGGAATGGAGAGAGAGAGAGTGGAGGGGGAGGGAATGGAGAGAGAGAGAGAGTGTAGGGGGAGGGAATGGAGAGAGAGAGAGTGTAGGGGGAGGGAACGGAGAGAGAGAGAGTGTAGGGGGAGGGAATGGAGAGAGAGAGAGTGTAGGGGGAGGGAATGGAGAGAGAGAGAGTGTAGGGGGAGGGAATGGAGAGAGAGAGTGTAGGGGGAGGGAATGGAGAGAGAGAGAGTGTAGGGGGAGGGAATGGAGAGAGAGAGAGTGTAGGGGGAGGGAATGGAGAGAGAGAGAGTGTAGGGGGAGGGAATGGAGAGAGAGAGTGTAGGGGGAGGGAATGGAGAGAGAGAGAGAGAGTGTAGGGGGAGGGAATGGAGAGAGAGAGTGTAGGGGGAGGGAATGGAGAGAGAGAGAGTGTAGGGAGAGGGAATGGAGAGAGAGAGAGTGTAGGGGGAGGGAACGGAGAGAGAGAGTGTGTCGGGGGAGGGAATGGAGAGAGAGAGTGTAGGGGGAGGGAATGGAGAGAGAGAGAGAGTGTAGGGGGAGGGAATGGAGAGAGAGAGAGTGCAGGGGGAGGGAATGGAGAGAGAGAGTGTAGGGGGAGGGAATGGAGAGAGAGAGAGTGCAGGGGGAGGGAATGGAGAGAGAGAGAGTGTGTGTGTAGGGGGAGGGAATGGAGAGAGAGAGAGTGTAGGGGGAGGGAATGGAGAGAGAGAGAGTGTAGGGGGAGGGAATGGAGAGAGAGAGAGTGTAGGGGGAGGGAATGGAGAGAGAGAGAGTGCAGGGGGAGGGAATGGAGAGAGAGAGAGTGTAGGGGGAGGGAATGGAGAGAGAGAGAGTGTAGGGGGAGGGAATGGAGAGAGAGAGAGAGTGTAGGGGGAGGGAATGGAGAGAGAGAGAGAGTGTAGGGGGAGGGAATGGAGAGAGAGAGAGTGTAGGGGGAGGGAATGGAGAGAGAGAGAGTGTAGGGGGAGGGAATGGAGAGAGAGAGTGTAGGGGGAGAGAATGGAGAGAGAGTGTGTAGGGGGAGCGAATGGATAGAGAGAGTGTGTAGGGGGAGGGAATGGAGAGAGAGAGTGTGTCGGGGGAGGGAATGGAGAGAGAGAGTGTAGGGGGAGGGAATAGAGAGAGAGAGTGCAGGGGGAGGGAACGGAGAGAGAGAGTGTGTAGGGGGAGGGAATGGAGAGAGAGTGTAGGGGGAGGGAATGGAGAGAGAGAGAGTGTGCAGGGGGAGGGAACGGAGAGAGAGAGTGCAGGGGGAGGGAACGGAGAGAGAGAGTGCAGGGGGAGGGAACGGAGAGAGAGAGTGTGTAGGGGGAGGGAACGGAGGGAGAGTGCAGGGGGAGGGAACGGAGAGAGAGTGCAGGGGGAGGGAACGGAGAGAGAGAGTGCAGGGGGAGGGAACGGAGAGAGAGTGCAGGGGGAGGGAACGGAGAGAGAGTGCAGGGGGAGGGAACGGAGAGAGAGTGCAGGGGGAGGGAACGGAGGGAGAGAGAGAGTGCAGGGGGAGGGAACGGAGAGAGTGAGTAGGGGGAGGGAACGGAGAGAGTGAGAGAGAGTGTAGGGGCAGGGTCCGGAGAGAGAGCAGGGGCAGGGTCCGGAGAGAGAGCAGGGGCAGGGTCCGGAGAGAGAGCAGGGGCAGGGTCCGGAGAGAGAGCAGGGGCAGGGAACGGAGAGAGAGCAGGGGCAGGGAACGGAGAGAGAGCAGGGGCAGGGAACGGAGAGAGAGCAGGGGCAGGGAACGGAGAGAGAGCAGGGGCAGGGAACGGAGAGAGAGCAGGGGCAGGGAACGGAGAGAGAGCAGGGGCAGGGAACGGAGAGAGAGCAGGGGCAGGGAACGGAGAGAGAGCAGGGGCAGGGAACGGAGAGAGAGCAGGGGCAGGGAACGGAGAGAGAGTGAGTGTCGGGGGAGGGAACGGAGAGAGTGAGAGTGAGTGTCGGGGGAGGGAACGGAGAGAGTGAGTGTAGGGGGAGGGAACGGAGAGAGAGAGAGAGAGTGTAGGGGCAGGGAACGGTGAGAGAGTGAGAGAGAGTGTAGGGGCAGGGAACGGTGAGAGAGAGTGCAGGGGGAGGGAACGGAGAGAGAGTGTAGGGGGAGGGAACGGAGAGAGAGAGTGCCGGGGGTGGGAACAATTTGCAGGCCTATGGGGAAAAAGCAGGGGAATGGGACTAACTGGATTGCTAATACAAAGAGCAGGCATAGGCTCGATGGGACGAATGGCCTGTTTCTGTGCTGTAACCATTCTATGATTCTATGAGCTCAAACTCCGAGCCCCAGCAAGTCCCACAACTCTCTCGTCACAGAATGGAACATGGTACCAACTGAGCTCCGCACAGGTCAGTCAGCATCTGAGGATCAATGGTTTGGGTGGGATCCTGAGTCAGTTCTGCTGTGTATTGTCAGCAATTTATTTTATTCAAAGTACAGAGGCTATTTTGTCAACATTTCTGAAATTTAAAACTGAGAAACAGTGTACACACACACATAAGGAATTTAAGGTGAAATATTAGTGAGCATTCCTGACACATTGTGTCAAGGACTATCTGGAAAAAATATACAGCTGGATCCCCAGACAAGAATGATCTCCACCGTGTGGAACAAGAGGAGAGGGAGGCATTTCAATGTGTTTACTTGGGCAGGTGAGTATTTGATGCAGTGAAACCAATCACCATGTTTAAGAGTCTCCAAACCAAACTGAGAAATCCATAAGAGATAGAAGCAGGAGTAGGCCATTCGGCCCCTCCAGCCTGCTCCGCCATTTAATGAGATCATGGCTGATCTGATTTTTACCTCAACTCCACTTTCCCGCCCTTTCCCCATATCCTTTGACTCCCTTGCTAATCAAAAGTTTGTCTTACTCAGCCTTGAATGTATTCAATGACTCAGCCTCCACAGCTTTTTGGGGTAAAGAATTTCAAAGATTCACGACCCTCTGAGAGAAGAAATTCCTCCTCATTTCCATCTTAAACAGGCGACCGCTTATTCTAAGACTATGCCCCCTCGTTTTAGATTCCTCCATGAGGGGTAACATCCTCTCAGCATCTACCCTATCGAGTCCCCTCAGAATCTTATATGTTTCAATAAGATCTCCTCTCATTCTTCTAAACTCCAATGAGTACAGACCCAACCTGTTCAATCTTTCCTCAAAAGACAACCCTTCCATACCCAGAATCAACCGAGTGAACCTTCTCTGAACTGCCTCCAATGCAAGTATGTCCTTCCTTAAATAAGGGCACCAGAACTATGCGCAGCACTCCAGGTGTGGTCTCACCAGCACCCTGTGCAGTTGGAGCATGACTTCCCTGCTTTTATACTCCATCCCCTTAGAAATAAAGGCCAATATTCCGTTTGCCTTCCGGATTACCTCTGCACCTGTCTGTTGACTTTTTGTGTTTCATGTACGAGAACACCCAGATCCCTCTGTACTGCAGCATTTTGTAGTATTTCTCCATTCAAATAATATTTTGCTTTTTTATTTTTCCTCCCAAAGTGGATGACTTCACATTTTCCCACATTATATTCCATCTGCCAAATTTTTGCCCATTCGCTTCACCTGCCAATATCTCTTTGCAGACACTTTGTGTCCTCATCACAACTTGCTTTTCCATTCAAGTGGGCTTTTTCAAGAGACAGTAATATTCTCACAGGCTTTTTAAAGAGACAGTAATATTCACACAGGCTTTTTAAGAAGACAGTAATATTCGCACTGGGTTTTTAAAGAGACAGTAATATTCACACGGGCTTTTTAAAGAGACAGTAATATTCACACGGGCTTTTTAAAGAGACAGTAATATTCACACGGGCTTTTTAAAGAGACAGTAATATTCACACAGGTTTTTTAAAGAGACAGTAATATTCACACAGGCTTTTTAAAGAGACAGTAATATTCACACAGGCTTTTTAAAGAGACAGTAGTATTCACACAGGCTTTTTAAAGAGACAGTAATATTCACACGGGCTTTTTAAAGAGACAGTAATATTCACACAGGCTTTTTAAAGAGACAGTAATATTCACACGGGCTTTTTAAAGAGACAGTAATATTCACACAGGCTTTTTAAAGAGACAGTAATATTCACACGGGCTTTTTAAAGAGACAGTAATATTCACACGGGCTTTTTAAAGAGACAGTAATATTCACACGGGCTTTTTAAAGAGACAGTAATATTCACACAGGCTTTTTAAAGAGACAGTAATATTCACACGGGCTTTTTAAAGAGACAGTAATATTCACACAGGCTTTTTAAAGAGACAGTAATATTCACACAGACACTGTGCTCACGTTCTCCCAGCCCCAATGGAGGGGATTCACCGGCACACAACACATCCCACAGACTCACAGTTCCAGCCCCACAATCTCAGCACCGGCTGTACTGGGAACACACAGCTCACAGGAGGGAGGATTCAGTGGGGAATTGAGGGGAATCTGATCTCCCTTCTGTCCATTAAACTGTTGCTCCCTGTTCACTCTGAATTCACCAACACTCCCTCCGGACCCGGGTCTGAGACTCGGACCAATTCCGAGCTGTGAGGAGGGAATAGGAGCAGGAACTCGACCCTCGAATCCCTCACACTGAACCCGGACTGAAGAAACAGCACCGGGAAATAAAGGGTCAAATCATCAAATAAAGGGTCAAATCAACAAATAAAGGGTCAAATCAACAAATAAAGGGTCAAATCAACAAATAAAGGGTCAAATCAACAAATAAAGGGTCAAATCATCAAATAAAGGGTCAAATCAACAAATAAAGGGTCAAATCATCAAATAAAGGGTCAAATCAACAAATAAAGGGTCAAATCAACAAATAAAGGGTCAAATCATCAAATAAAGGGTCAAATCAACAAATAAAGGGTCAAATCATCAAATAAAGGGTTAAATCATCAAATAAAGGGTCAAATCATCAAATAAAGGGTCAAATCAACAAATAAAGGGTTAAATCATCAAATAAAGGGTCAAATCAACAAATAAAGGGTCAAATCATCAAATAAAGGGTTAAATCATCAAATAAAGGGTCAAATCAACAAATAAAGGATCAAATCAACAAATAAAGGGTCAAATCATCAAATAAAGGGTCAAATCAACAAATAAAGGGTCAAATCATCAAATAAAGGGTCAAATAGAAATTCCTGATCCCGGTTTAAGATTATAAACAAACCTGGGAATATTCCCGCTCTCCCCCTGATCACAGTCCGCTGCTCGATGGCGGCGCGGGGGGGAGGGGAGAGCGGGAGCGCGCGGGGGGGAGGGGAGAGCGGGAGCGCGCGGGGGGCGGGGTGAGCGAGAGCGCGCGGGGGGAGGGGTGAGCGGGAGCGCGCGGGGCGGGGAGCGGGAGCGCGCGGGGAGCGGGAGCGCGCGGGGCGGGGTGAGCGAGAGCGCGCGGGGGGAGGGGTGAGCGGGAGCGCGCGGGGCGGGGAGCGGGAGCGCGCGGGGCGGGGTGAGCGGGAGCGCGCGGGGGTGAGCGGGAGAGCGGGGGCGGGGTGAGCGAGAGCGCGCGGGGGGAGGGGTGAGCGGGAGCGCGCGGGGCGGGGTGAGCGGGAGCGCGCGGGGGCGGGGAGCGGGAGCGCGCGGGGCGGGGGGTGAGCGGGAGCGCGCGGGGGCGGGGAGCGGGAGCGCGCGGGGCGGGCCCGCGCTGCGAGTTGTGAGCTGAGAGTCAATGCCGTTGATTGTGAGTAAATTGTAATCGGCTTCTGATCAGATCCCCCGACATGGAGCGCGGTCAATCCCCCGCTCACTGGGGCAGTGACCCGAATAGACCGCGAATGGCCCAGATTTGATCCCGGGCTTCTGATCAGTTCCCTTGAGGTTTTGGGCTTTTGGTGTGAGGAGGGGAGGGGAGGGGAGCGGGAGAAATGATCCCGGGCCTTGCTCCTGATCACTCTCATTATCCAGGGACTCCTGCCGGAAACCAGGCCTGTCTGGATGTTCCCCGAGGCCGGCAATGATGCCTCGCCCCCCTCCCCCAGACATCCTGCTCAAGTCTCCTGTCTCCACTCCCCGTCGAGGCTCATCCATCAGCGCTCATTTGGATGAGGTGGGGTCGGACTGCCGGGGCCTCGGGAACCAAACCCCAGCCTCTGTCCACCTTGTCTTCAGGGAGAAAGGATTAGGAGAGAAATCCCATTCTCTTTCCTCACATAACAAACCCCAATCCTGGCCCAGTATTATAGTCCAGGGACTGTCATTACACACAGGACTCATGCAGCAAATCAAAGGCACTTTCACCAACACCACCTTTTATTAAACAACCGTCTCACAGGATTTAGAACCACATTTTGTACAAAGGATCATAAATAAAACAGCACAAACTGAATCTGTTGAAGTGTTTCCCTCAGTAATGAATGTGGGTGTGAGCCGGGGCTCAGTGTGAGCACTCTCGCCTCGGGAGTCACAATGTGATGGTTCAAGTCCCACTCCAGGGACTTGAGCACTAAATCTAGGCTGACACTCCAGTGCAGGACTGAATACTATTTATCCCTCAATCAACACCAGCAAAACACATTATCTGCTCATTATCACATTGCTGTTTGTGGGATCTTGCTGTGCACAAATTGGCTGCTGTGTTTCCAGCTCACAACATTGACTGCACTTCAAAACATACCACGGGTCAGATGATGAGGAGAGATTACATAAACTAGGCTTGAATTCCCTGGAATATTGAAGGTTGAGGGGTGATTTGATTTCGGATTTTGAAAGGAATTGATCGGGTAGATAGAGAGAAACTTTTTCCGCTGGTGGGGGAGTCGAGGACAAGGGGACATAACCTGAAAATCAGAGCCAGGCCATTCAGGAGAGAAGTTAGGAAACACTTCTTCACACAAAGGGTGGTAGAAGTGTGGAACTCTCTCCCACAAAAAGCAGGAGATACTCGCTCAATTAATAATTAAGGGATATGGAGCCAAGGTGGGGAAATGGAGTTAGGATGCAGATCAGCCATGATCGAATTGAATGGCAGAACAGGCTCAAGGGGCTGAATGGCCTGCTACTGTTTCTATGAGAGACAGAGCACGAGTGAGAGAGAGAAATAAAAAACAGGCTCGGGCTGAGCTGTGATGCTATCCACAGTCAAATATCCTAATCTTGTGTTTCTGATTTTGTTTCTGAACTGCTGCTGCAGGCCTGAAAGGGTTAATCTTCAGACAGAGTCAATCAGGAAATGAAACGAACATCGTCACTCCCTGCACCGAGTGTTTATAAGAATTTCACTTCCTGCTCTGGTTCCTCGCTCTCTCTTGTGCTGTGTGAAAGCTGCTTCAGGTGCTGTTGGAATGGAGCCCGGAGCTTTAGAGGATGAATTAACCTGTGCTGTGTGTCTCCAGGTGTACCAGGACCCGGTGGTGTTGTCCTGTCAGCACAGTTTCTGTTTGAAATGTATTGAGGGAGTTTGGGCCCAGACACCAGGCCCAGAAGGGTTTGAGTGTCCTCAGTGTCGCCAGAAATTCAACCCCAGGCCCAGTCTGAAGAGAAACTTCACGCTGTGTAATATTGTGGAAAAATACAAGCGGTCACAGCCTCCTGCTGAGTCAGCCCATGTCGTGTGTGATACGTGCATCGAGAATCCATCCCCAGCTGTCAAGACGTGTCTGAAATGTGAAGCTTCCTTTTGCTCCCTTCATTTAAAACCACATTTACTGAAAGAGGCCTACAAAGATCACACCCTAATCGAACCTGTGGCTGATCTTACAGACAGGCAGTGCGTTGACCATAAGAAGGTTCTTGAATTCTACTGTAAAGATGATGCAGAGTGTGTGTGTGTTTCCTGTACAATAATAGGGAAACATAAATCCCACACACTGCTGAGCCTGGATCAGGCACAAGCTGCAATTAAGGTGAGTGACACAATTCCTGATATTAAATATAGTGAGGGGGAGTTTTCCTGTGAATGACCAACATTAATTGGAACTGATTGCAGACAGTGCTGATTTAGCCCAGTGTTTTCTTGTTGCCCGGGTCTGGGTTTACAGCTGTTTGTTTTTAGAGCAGAGCATGTTGTCGCCCTGTGTAACGCTGGGGTATTCTGCCATCTGACCAGCAGGGAGAGGACCATCACCGGTGGGGGGAGTGAGGGACACCCACGGGGGGAGACTCAGTGGCTGGGGCGAGAAACTGTTTCTCGCAACAAGAGGGAATTGGTGTTTGAGAAATGCTGGTGTGACTGAGTCTGTCTCCCTTTCCCCTCGGCTGATTCCTGGAAATGGAGGAGCTGATTTCTTTTGAAAATGCAGCACACGGTGAGTCAGTGTGAAAAGAAGCCGGTGTGTGTGTGGTTCCTCAGTTTATACAGGGCAGGGAGTGCCTCTTTACTGAGAGCCACAGAAGGGAATATTTCTGCTCAGGGCCCAGACACTGAGAATCCCCCAAACCACTTTCTATCCACACCCAGTGGGGTCACTCCTGGAACGGAATCATTTCCCTTTTACATTCCAGTTTCAATCCCTTTTAAACATTTTCCAATTACCTTTACAGGAAGAATTGGAGAGAGAAATCGAGAGGCTTCGGGGAGTCCAGCAGAATTGTTCCAGCAAACAGCGAGACTTGGAGAGATCAGAAGCTGAAATAAAGGTGGGTAAAGTGGGACTGGATTTAGAAAGGGTTTCTCTCCCCGCTGAGTCAATGAGCACATCAGAAACAGGCCTTCCAAACCAGACTGGTTGTGTTGGGGCCGAGTCACTGATTACACTGAGTTCCCCGTGTGTTTGATGTGAGGGGGAGCTGCTTAACTCTCCCTGCACCTCCCAGGGAATATTATTACATCACTTGGGCACTGGATTTCCTGAAACAGACACAGTCAGAGGTTGGGAGTTGGAGACTTGCCCTGAAGCCTGTATCAGATGAACATAGAAAGGAAGAGGAAGAAAAGACCATTAATCCCAGCGAGCCTGCCCCATGCAGACAGGGTTCAATCACACACACCACTGATCCACCCCGAACCATGTACTCACCTGGGAAAGGCAAACAGAAGAGAGAAAAAACACCTGCAGACAATTCAGGACAAACTCTGGGAAATTCCTCCCCAGCTCCCTTTTAAAGGGTGGGAGTGACTCCATACCCCCCACATGTTCAGAGAGTCTGTTCCAGAGATCGAGGACTCTGGGGTCTAACCTAACTCTGTGCCTATGGATTTCATACACAGGCCCTCTAGTCCGACCATCCTGATCCATCTCAAGTACCTCACCCAACGAGTGAGTCCAATAATCCCTCGATCATTTTAAAAACCTCAATCATGTCCCTCTCGGCCTGCCTTTCTCTAAATCACCCTCCCTCTTGGAGCCGATCTTCAGAACTAAAATCCATCAGACTACGTGTCATTCTGGCCACCGTCCTCTCCAGAGTCTCAATCTCCTTCACCAGGTGTGGGCACCAAAACTGGACCCATCACTCCAGGTGTGGATGGACCAGGTGGCAGTGCCATACACAGTCTAAATACAGTGCTCTTTCTATTAAACTCAAGGCTCAAGGCAACACTCGTTAAACTCTGTTTTCTCTCCCAGTGGATCCTCCCCTCACTGCTTGTCTATCTTTAACGGGTGATCGAGTAGTGATCGAAACAAACTGTCCCGTCCCTGGAAAGTGCCGTGTGCTCAGGGTAAGAGCTGTGTGGAAGGGCCGTTTGTAATGAGAGTTGGTTTGGGTTTCAGACACGGATCAATGAGCTGAAAGGAAAGCTATCGAAGAGCTTCTCTGAATGGAGGAGACAGCTGGAAGAAGATGAAGAATACGCACTGAAACTGATCGATGAGGAGGGGCTCCGAGCTCTCTCTCAGATTAGAAGCTGTTCTGAAGCATTAAACAAGAGGATGGAACAGATTACATTAATAGATGGAGAAACCCAGAGTCTGGTACAGAGGGACCATTTCTCCTTTATTCAGGTACATCTTCAATATAAACAGGGCCATGTCTGGGGAATGGGGCGTTTCTGTGAGGCTGGTGAGAGGGCTGAATTGTTTGAAGATTGTTGGTGGGGCCCAGCATTGGTGCTGCCCCCTCAGCCCTGCCCTGGGAGTGTTGGCGCTGCCCCCTCAGCCCTGCCCTGGGAGTGTTGGCGCTGCCCCCTCAGCCCTGCCCTGGGAGTGTTGGCGCTGCCCCCTCAGCCCTGCCCTGGGAGTGTTGGCGCTGCCCCCTCAGCCCTGCCCTGGGAGTGTTGGCGCTGCCCCCTCAGCCCTGCCCTGGGAGTGTTGGCGCTGCCCCCTCAGCCCTGCCCTGGGAGTGTTGGCGCTGCCCCCTCAGCCCTGCCCTGGGAGTGTTGGCGCTGCCCCCTCAGCCCTGCCCTGGGAGTGTTGGCGCTGCCCCCTCAGCCCTGCCCTGGGAGTGTTGGCGCTGCCCCCTCAGCCCTGCCCTGGGAGTGTTGGCGCTGCCCCCTCAGCCCTGCCCTGGGAGTGTTGGCGCTGCCCCCTCAGCCCTGCCCTGGGAGTGTTGGCGCTGCCCCTTCTGCCCTGCCCTAGGGGCGTTGGCGCTGCCCCTTCTGCCCTGCCCTAGGGGCGTTGGCGCTGCCCCTTCAGCCCTGCCCTCGGAGTGTTGGTGCTGCCCCAGGATGGAGTGCAGTGAAATGTGGGATTATTGCCCATTCCTGTGACTGGCCCCACCTACTGTTATACACTGAACTCTTTACTCTCAATCCCAAATTCACTCTTTGGTTCCATTGGGTGTTGATTTGTTCGTTGACTGATTTGATCTCCTCTCTTTATTCACAGAACTCGAAGCAGCTCCTTTCCAGGTAAGTTCCTCTCAGTCATACAGTACCTGCTGCTGATAGGGAACCTTCCCCTGTATCTGGGAGAAGAGTGAAAGTAGAATCACCGCTTGGAAACCTTCCCAGATAAGGTGCTTTCAAATGGTGGGAATATTGAGTGATGTTTAACTGTGGTTTGAGGGGTTATTGGCTCAGGCAGCCTGTGGGAAATGGGAGATTCCACATGTACACTGACGACCCCCAGCTCTACCTCACCACCACCTCTCTCGACCCCTCCACAGCATCTGATTTGTTACGCTGCTTGTCCGACATCCAGTATTGGATGAGGTGAAATTTCCTCCAATTAAATATTGGGAAGTTCGAAGCCATTGTCTTCGGTCCCCACCACAAACTCCGTTCCCTAGTCACCGACTCCATCCCCCTCCCTGGCCACTGTCTGAGTCTGAACCAGACTGTTCCCAACCTCGACATTCTATTTGACCCTGAGCTGAGCCTCCGACCCCATTTCCTCTCCATCACCAAGACCTCCTACTTCCACCCCATAATATCACCTGTCTCAGCATCTGCTGCTGAAACCCTCATCCATGCTATTGTTACCTCTGGACTCGACTTTTCCAATTCTCTCCTGTCCGGCCTCCCATCTTCCACCCACCATGACCTTCAGCTGATCCAAAACTCTGCTGCCCGTATCCTAACTCGCACCAAGTCCCGTTCACCCATCACCCTCTGCTCACTGACCCACATTGACTCCTGGTCCAGCAACGCCTCGAGTTTAAAATTCTCATCCTTGTTTTAAATCCCTCCATGGCCTCGCCCCTCCCTGTCTCTATAACCTCCTCCAGCCCGACAACCCCTGAGAATCATACAATCACAGAATGACAGCAATTGATGGCACAGAAGGAGGCCATTCGGCTCATTGTGTCCGTGCTTGCCAAAATAGAGCAATTTAGCCTAATCCCACTTTCCAGCTCTTGGTCCGTAGCCCTGTCGGTTACGACACTTCAAGTGCATGTCCAAGTACTTTTTAAATGTGATGAGGGTTTCTGCCTCTCCCACCCTTCCAGGCAGTTGTTGTTGTTATTGAGTGACCTGGGCTGTTCCATCGGTGTGTCGAGCTTCTCAGGAACCTGTTAGACAGGAAGTGAGAGAGAGAGAAACCTGCAGTGACCTGTATCTAACCGAGGCTTCCGAAAGGCTCCATGTGTGTCAGTGACAGCTTTATTCCATTGGGTCAGTAAGTGCTGTGTGATTGGCTTGTTCCATCAACCAGCCCATGGAGAAATGAGGAGAGGGGCAGGTCCCAGTGTCAGAGTGACAGTAAAATGTGTTGTGATTGGCTCATTCTATCCACTAACAGAGAAATGAGTCAGTGCTGAGATTTCCCAGTAATGTCACTGTGATTGGACCCTCGGGCCACGATTTTATCTCCGAGGTCCGGGTGGGTTGGGGGCGTGGGGCAAACAAAATCGGGGATTTCCGGAGCGGGAAGGAATCCCGGCTCCAACCCGCTGAAAAACACGTCCGACCCAGAGCCACCTGGGTGCGCGGGGTTCAGGAAGCTGGGACGGGACGATATTTAAACCCACAATTAACGGAGTTAAAGTCCTTGGAATTGTGATTTCCATTTTATTGATGCAGGGAAACGATATCAACGCTGCCTCAACGTGTTTCCTGTGCTGTGTGAAGCACGCCATGGAAACGGAGGTGAGTTGCAGCCGGCAGCCATTTGGCCATTGAAATCCCTGTTTGACAGATGGGGATAAAAGGTGAGTTATTGCAGCAGGGCACTCAGTTCTCTCAGACAAACTATTGGCTGGGAGTTCTTTGTGTTTAGTCTGAGAATTCTTGGTTCACACTCAGAATTGTTCTGTTTACACATATTTACCTACATTTTGGACCCCCTCAAACTGACAACATCAGGATGGGGGGCGCGATGGCTGCATTCACCAGTATATCCGAGGAGGAGGCACATCACCATCCTCGCCAGGCACGGCCTGCAGATCCACCACTTGCAGCTCCACAAGACAGAGGTACGTCACAGGGACCCGCACAAGAGCAGAGAGGGGAACAACAGAGGGCCTGACATCGCAGGAGGCACTACCCTCGTGAGAGGGTCTACAGACCGAGGCTGAGCTTCCTGGACCTCTCTGAGGAGCAGTGCATACGGAGGCTGAGAGTGAGTCACCAGGTGGTCGCAGACATCTGCAGCCTCCTTCATGCAGAGCTGCTCCCGGCTGGGCCTGGTGGCATCGCATTGCCCGTCGCAGTTAAAGTCACCACTGCCCTTAACTCCTTCACCTCCGGATCCTTCCAGGGTGCCACCGGTGACATCATCGGGGTCTCTCATTCGTCTGCCCACAAGTGCATAAGACAGGTCATCGATGGTTTGTTTTGCAGGGTGTCTCACTACGTCAACTTCCCCATGGACGATCTCAGCCAGACGGAGAGGGCAGTGGGTTTCCACTCACTGTGCTGGCTTCCCACGGGTACAGGGTGCAATTGATTGCACACACGTAGAAATCCGAGCACCTCCACACGAGCCAGGACTGTTCACCAACAGAAAGGGATATCACTCCCTCAACACGCAGCTCGTTTGTGATCACCGGAAAAGATTTCTTCACGTGTGCACCAGATTCCCTGGCAGCTGCCACGATTCCTTCATTCTGCGGGAATCCAACATCCCGGCCCTCTTCCACGCACCAAACAGACTTAAGGGCTGGCTCCTCGGAAGCAAGGGAAAGCTCCTGCAGACATGGCTCATGATACCTGTGAGAAACCCCATCAGCGAGGCACAGAGTCAGTACAACGACAGTCACATCACCACCAGGTCTGTCATTGAACATGCGATGTGATGGGCTTCAGGTGCCTGGGTCGATCTGGGGGAGAGCTTCAATACGCACCAGCGAGAGTGGGGAGAATTATAGTCGTCTGTTGTGTCCTGCACAACATCGCGCAACAGAGAGGATTACCAGTGGATGAGGCCCCAGCCATCAACATTGAGGAGGAGGGGCAGGAGGACGAGGATGAGGAGGGTGGGCAGCCCATCGTCAGAGCAGTGGCTCACCTGGCTGCTCGTGAGGCCAAGGAGTCACTGATATTTGACCGATTCTCATCAGGACATCTGCAAAGTGAGGATAGTCCAGTCCTCAGACCACCTGGAATGAGCACCACCAACACCAGCACCCCCGCCCGGCACAAAACAGTCCAACAACCACACATACACCCACTGTAAACGCACCCACTGGGTGGCATCAAGTCTCACCGTTCATGATGAAGCACATGAAAGGGCCCTATCACAAAAGGGACTCAAGAATGAGCAAGATGTGGCAGTAGTGGTGAGAATGATAACATTTAATGTGACTTTAACAAAAACCAAATATAAATGATAAACCTGACAGTCTGTCAGACACTCTTGTGCAAACCCTTGGTGATCACAAAACCTTCACCTTCCTCTTCCTCCCACTTCTACCTGGTGCATCCCCTGTGGCTGTAACAGAGGTAGTGGCAGGTTGCTCAGATTCATACCCTGACTGTTAAGATGCTCTCGGCCGACGCTCTCTGGGTTTTGGAGCCCATGAGGGTCCCTCCAAAGACTGCTCCACCTGCACCTGTTCAGGGGCAGACTCGGCAACCTGGAGAGAAGGCAGCATTGTGGGTATTCGTTGAGAGGGGGGCAAAGGGTGAGACATGGGAACGCTTTGAGTGGTGTCCCCACTTCCATGTCCCCTTTTGCCAACATCCCTCTCCTGGGTCAGGGCCACATCACTCGTACCACCCTGCTGACAACAGTTTGGAGGACATGTGTGATGCCTGGTAAGGCCACTTCTAAAGTTTCTGTCTGCCTGTTTAAGGTGGCAGACATGTTGGCATCCAGAGTCCGCATGCCCATCGTCAGGGCCTGAATGGACTCATTTGTGAGCCGTGCTTGATGCTCAATGGAGGCTAGCCTTCTGTCCATCGCAGACATTCCCGCACGTACCTGTGACACTATCTCAGATATTCCCGCACGGACCTGTGACACTGTCTCAGATATTCCCGCACGTACCTGTGACACTATCTCAGATATTCCCGCACGTACCTGTGACACTATCTCAGATATTCCCACACGTCCCTGTGACACTATCTCAGATATTCCCACACGTCCCTGTGACACTATCTCAGATATTCCCACACGTCCCTGTGACACTATCTCAGATATTCCAGCACGTCCCTGTGACACTATCTCAGATATTCCAGCACGTCCCTGTGACACTATCTCAGATATTCCCACACGTACCTGTGACACTATCTCAGATATTCCCACACGTACCTGTGACACTATCTCAGATATTCCCACAATATCTCAGAGATTGTGTGTGATGAATGTTAAAGTTGTGTCACCAGATGTTTGTGGGGTGCCAGTCTCGGCGTCCCCGATGGACAGGCACTCGAGGGTGCGTCTGATCTGCAGGGCCTCCTCCTCCACCTCTGTGAGGAACACTATTAGTTGTGGCCCCCCCTCCAGTCCTCACCCTCTCCCGTGTATTTTGAGCTCTTCTCCCACGAGGGGAGAAAGTACAGACGTGTGAGTGAGTGAGGGTGAAGTGGTCAGCCAATGAATGCATTGCTTTGGGTGAGGCTGACCGTGAAAGAGGTGCATCAGAGGGTGAGTATCAGACAGAGACATCACATTGGATGAGGATTGGGGTGAGTGGTAGTGGTGGGGGGACTAATGGGGAGGTGAGGAAGTGCTGAGGAAGTGAAGGTAAGTTGAGGATGAGCCTTAAGTGGGTGTGAGGAGTGATGTGATGGCAGTGCAGAGTGAGAGGGGGTGAGGGTGGGGGAGTGATGTGCACCACGGATTGCAGGAGAATCAGGAAGTGTACTCACTTTTGCTGACCTGGTTAGGTCATTGAAACGCTTCCTGAACTGCACCCAAGTGCGGGAGATGTTGCTCCTGCTGGTCACCTCCTCAGCCACCTCGAGCCAGGCCTTCTTGGTGGCAGAGGCAGGCCACTTCCTCCTGTCCGCCGAGTAAAATATTTCCCTCCTCCTCCTCACCCCGGCCAGCAGCACCTCAAGTGAGGAGTCACTAAATCGTGGAGCTGCCTTGTCCCTCTGCTGCTCCATTCTGCCTGGTTGTTCCTTTGTGCAGCAAAAGCCATTGCATCAATGGCCCTTTAAATACGGACACTCCAACTGACAGCAGGTCATGTGGGTGCGCAGTCCGCCCGCTGCGCAGCTTTCAGACGGCAAACCCGCCACCAACGTTAAGGGCCATCAATTAAGTCGCGATCGTGTGGGGAAAGGTGGGGATTAATTTTTCGGGTTTCCCGCGGGCCCCTTGACCCCCCGCTGCCATCCCACAGGCAGATTAAAATCATGGCCTCTGTGAGGGAATCCCACCGATCCCAGGTCCCTGGGAGGCTGTTCCTTCTCCTCTCCTCACTTCACATGATTGTAGAGTGTGATCCTGCAGAGAGGGGGGAGCACAGACTGGAGACCCTCGGGGATAATAATAATTATTAATAATGGAAAGATGAGGGCTCCAGTACAGAGAAACTGGATTGAACACAGACGGCTTTGAAAATCACAAACTGAGCTGAAGTGGCAGCAAACCAGGATCCCACTGCACGTGTGGAGATCAGTGTGAATGCAGGGAGACTGCAAATCCCGGGATTCTGCCATTTTCAGGATGGGTTGCTGCGGGGCCTCAGTACGAGCATTCGAAGGGGTGCAGGTTGTTGCACTGATCACTCGTTCCCCTTTGGGTTTCTGATCTGAAATGTCCCCACTGATAAAAACATTCTCTCCTCTTTCATTCCAGAGTGACTGAGACTCAGAGAGTCACAGACCCAGATGTTCCAGCGCTCACCCTGAACCTGTCCAATATATCTCAACTTATCCAGAAGAGGCTGAATGGATCGGAAAAGTATCACTCAGACATATTGGGAATCATTGGTGAGAACGTGCAGCTTTTCTCCAATATAAGGGACTGAGAGCAGGTCGGGTTAGTTGTGTTCAGACAGCTGGGAATATCCAAAATAATTCAGGAACTTAGAAAGACACAGACACACACGTCCTGTCACAGAGACTCACACAGACACACACGTCCTGTCACAGAGACTCGCACAGACACACACGCCCTGTCACAGAGACTCACACAGACACACACGCCCCATCACAGAGACTCACACAGACACACACGTCCTGTCACAGAGACTCACACAGACACACACGCCCCGTCACAGAGACAAAGACAGACACATACAGATGCAGAGACAATCAATAAATACACAAATATAAACAGATAGAGAGAGAGAGAGAGAGATTGAAATCAATGGAAGTCCTGATACTGACTGATTTAAGGAACATTGACTGTTCCCACAGTTGGCATCAAAAGGATTTATTTATTGAATTGTTCCCATCCCTGCCCTGTCTGTTTCACTCTCTGTATTACTGTGACTCTCTATTCCATTCCCTTTAATACCCGCCCTATCTGTTCCACTCTCTAATACTTGACTGATCTGTTTCACTCTGTAATTCACACCCCGTTTTCCTGTCGGTTTCACCGACTGTAATACCTGCCCCGTCAGTTTCACTGTGTTAGGGTCTGTCACACCCGTGCTGTCTGGTTCACTCTACACAATACACAGTCGGTCTGTTTTGTTCTCTGTACAGGTGAAAAATAGTAATTAGTGTTTATCAAGAAGCAAAACTATACAGAAGCAAGAGCCAATCAGTGGATGAGATGACAAAACAGGACTTAACTTGTTCCCACACATCGATTGGCTTCCTGGGTCCAACAGAACAAGTGTTTTCGAGTATTTGCTGCCCTTTTCTCAGAGTCTTTATACCTCACTGGGTCACAATTCCCAATCACCGTGTGCTTTGTTTACAGTGCCAGCTTCCACCGAATACAGTGGCCCATCGAATGTAACTCCTCCCCCACACAGCTCCTCTGGAGCAGCCCCTGTCCCAGGGAATGTCCTCCAGCTGTCGACTGGGATCACGGGAAGAGCGGGAATATCCCAAGGTCTGTTTATAATCTTACACAAGGATCACGGGGGCAGTGATTCATTTCTGTTTAACTCTTTGTTTTGCTCTGGTGTTTCTTCAGTCAGGGTTTAGCTCAGAGGATTCGAGGGTCGAGTTCCTGCACCTCTTTCCTCTCCACAACTCGGAATTGGTCCGAGTCTCAGACTCAGGGCTGGAGGGGGGTCCTGGGGAACTCACAGTGAACAGGGACTAACCGAAGGGACATAAGATTCACCCGAATTCTCAGGTGAAACCACGGTACTGTTTGTAAACTGATGGAGGCTTTAATCAAGCTGTGGGCAGGATGGGACAGTAACAGGAGGGAGAGAGCCCAGGGCACACTCCTGTATTCAGGATGGGACAGTAACAGGAGGGAGAGAGCCCAGGGCACACTCTTGTATTCAGGATGGGACAGTAACAGGAGGGAGAGAGCCCAGGGCACACTCCTGTATTCAGGATGGAACAGTAACAGGAGGGAGAGAGCCCAGGGCACACTCCTGTATTCAGGATGGAACAGTAACAGGAGGGAGAGCCCAGGGCACACTCCTGTATTCAGGATGGAACAGTAACAGGAGAGAGAGCCCAGGGCACACTCCTGTATTCAGGATGGAACAGTAACAGGAGGGAGAGAGCCCAGGGCACACTCCTGTATTCAGGATGGGACAGTAACAGGAGGGAGAGAGCCCAGGGCACACTCCTGTGAGCTGTGTGTTCCCAGTACAGCCGGTGCTGAGATTGTGGGGCTGGAACTGTGAGTCTGTGGGATGTGTTGTGTGCCGGTGAATCCCCTCCATTGTGTCTGGGAGAACGTGTGCACAGTGCCAGGGGCTTGTGTGATTAAACTGACTGCTACTGTGTGTCTCCACTGCAGTGTTTGCACTGAGTGTACAGCACTGGGACCCACACACTGCTATTTAACAGGGATTCTGATTGAAGGCCATTGATTTAACATGGGATGAATCCAGTCTCAGAGGTAATATGGGGCTGACACTGTCTGGGAAATACTGACTCTCCCACCCTGCAGCTGTCAATCATTGATCTGAGTGGAATAACCCTGTCTGACCAATCTCTTCTCTCCTCTCCAGGGCAATGGTCACCGATGAGCCTGGATCCAAAGACAGTAAACTGGAACTTGGTTCTGTCTGATGATCTGAGATCAGTAACATGGACTGAATGGGAACAGCCCTACCCACCTCACCCAGAGAGGTTTAAAGACTATCCCCAAGTCCTCTGCTCCCAGAGTTTCTCCTCAGGATCCCATTCCTGGGATGTGGAGACTGATGGGAAATGGTGGGAAATAGGGACTGTGTGTGGGAGTGTAGAGAGGGAGGGGAACAAGTCTGAGCTTGGGCTCAGCAGTAAATCCTGGTGTTTGGAGTTTTTTGATGATGAATCTCTCAGAGCCTATCACAATTCCGAGTTCACTGACCTCCCACCGATCCCGTCTCACAGCAGGATCCGAGTTCAGTTGGACTACGAGGCCGGGACTCTGTCATTTCACCGGGTCACTGACTCACTGAGACATTTGCACACATTTCAAACCACATTCACTGAACCCGTGTTTCCAGCATTTTATTGTGGGAATAAATCCCTGAAACTGTTAAATTAATCTGAGAATTGGATGACATCACTTCCTGTTTCTGGATCCTGAGGTGACGTCACTTCCAGCTTTGCCCCTCTGATGATGTCACTTCCAGGTTTGCCCCTCTGATGATGTCAATTCCATGTCTGCCCCTCTGATGATGTCACTTCCATGTCTGCCCCTCTGATGATGTCACTTCCATGTCTGCCCCTCTGATGATGTCACTTCCATGTCTGCCCCTCTGATGATGTCACTTCCATGTCTGCCCTCTTAATGATGTCACTTCCATGTCTGCCCCTCTGATGACGTCACTTCCAGGTCTGCCCCTCTGATTACGTCACTTCCAGGTCTGCCCCTCTGATGACATCACTTCCAGTTCTGCCCCCTGATGACATCACTTCCTTGTCTGCCCCTCTGATGATGTCACTTCCAGGTTGGCCCCACTGATGATATCAGTTATAGGCCTGCCCCCTCTGATGATGTCACTTCCAGGCCTGCCCCCTCTGATGATGTCACTTCCAGGCCTGCCCCCTCTGATGATGTCACTTCCAGGCCTGCCCCCTCTGATGATGTCACTTCCAGGCCTGCCCCCTCTGATGATGTCACTTCCAGGCCTGCCCCCTCTGATGATGTCACTTCCAGGTCTGCCCCCTCTGATGATGTCACTTCCAGGTGTGACACTGTCGTGTTACAATTGATTTTTTTCTTCAGTTGTATAATTTTACTTTAGTTCCAGAATTGTCGTGGGATTAAAATCAGTAATGAATCGTAGTAACGGCCGGTGTGACTGTAATAATCTCAGTAATGGATCGTAGTAACGGCCGGTGTGACTGTAATAATCTCAGTAATGGATCGTAGTAACGGCGGGTGTGACTGTATTAATCTCAGTAATGAATCGTAGTAACGGCAGGTGTGACTGTATTAATCTCAGTAATGAATCGTAGTAACGGCCGGTGTGACTGTATTAATCTCAGTAATGAATCGTAGTAACGGCAGGTGTGACTGTATTAATCTCAGTAATGAATCGTAGTAACGGCCGGTGTGACTGTATTAATCTCAGTAATGAATCGTAGTAACGGCCGGTGTGACTGTATTAATCTCAGTAATGAATCGTAGTAACGGCAGGTGTGACTGTATTAATCTCAGTAATGAATCGTAGTAACGGCCGGTGTGACTGTATTAATCTCAGTAATGAATCGTAGTAACGGCCGGTGTGACTGTATTAATCTCAGTAATGAATCGTAGTCACGGCAGGTGTGACTGTATTAATCTCAGTAATGAATCGTAGTAACGGCAGGTGTGACTGTAATAATCTCAGTAATGGATCGTAGTAACGGCGGGTGTGACTGTATTAATCTCAGTAATGAATCGTAGTAACGGCGGGTGTGACTGTATTAATCTCAGTAATGAATCGTAGTAACGGCCGGTGTGACTGTATTAATCTCAGTAATGAATCGTAGTAACGGCAGGTGTGACTGTATTAATCTCAGTAATGAATCGTAGTAACGGCCGGTGTGACTGTATTAATCTCAGTAATGAATCGTAGTAACGGCCGGTGTGACTGTATTAATCTCAGTAATGAATCGTAGTAACGGCAGGTGTGACTGTATTAATCTCAGTAATGAATCGTAGTAACGGCCGGTGTGACTGTATTAATCTCAGTAATGAATCGTAGTAACGGCCGGTGTGACTGTATTAATCTCAGTAGTGAATCGTAGTAACGGCCGGTGTGACTGTATTAATCTCAGTAATGAATCGTAGTAACGGCCGGTGTGACTGTATTAATATCAGTAATGGATCGCAGTAACGGCAGGTGTGACTGTATTAATCTCAGTAATGAATCGTAGTAACGGCCGGTGTGACTGTATTAATCTCAGTCATGAATCGTAGTAACGGCCGGTGTGACTGTATTAATCTCAGTAATGAATCGTAGTAACGACAGGTGTGACTGTATTAATATCAGTAATGGATTGTAGTAACGACAGGTGTGACTGTATTAATATCAGTAATGAATTGTAGTCACGGCAGGTGTGACTGTATTAATCTCAGTAATGAATCGTAGTAACGGCAGGTGTGACTGTATTAATCTCAGTAATGAATCGTAGTAACGGCAGGTGTGACTGTATTAATCTCAGTAATGAATCGTAGTAACGGCAGGTGTGACTGTATTAATATCAGTAATGAATTGTAGTCACGGCAGGTGTGACTGTATTAATCTCAGTAATGAATCGTAGTAACGGCAGGTGTGACTGTATTAATCTCAGTAATGAATCGTAGTAACGGCAGGTGTGACTGTATTAATCTCAGTAATGAATCGTAGTAACGGCAGGTGTGACTGTATTAATCTCAGTAATGAATCGTAGTAACGGCAGGTGTGACTGTATTAATCTCAGTAATGAATCGTAGTAACGGCAGGTGTGACTGTATTAATCTCGGTAATGAATCGTAGTAACGGCAGGTGTGACTGTATTAATCTCAGTAATGAGTCGTAGTAACGGCAGGTGTGACTGTATTAATCTCAGTAATGAATCGTAGTAACGGCAGGTGTGACTGTATTAATCTCAGCAATGAATCGTAGTAACGGCCGGTGTGACTGTATTAATCTCAGTAATGAATCCTAGTAACGGCCGGTGTGACTGTATTAATCTCAGTAATGAATCGTAGTAACGGCAGGTGTGACTGTATTAATCTCAGTAATGAATCGTAGTAACGGCCGGTGTGACTGCATTAATCTCAGTAATGAATCGTAGCAACGGCAGGTGTGACTGTATTAATCTCAGCAATGAATCGTAGTAACGGCAGGTGTGACTGTATTACTCTCAGTAATGAATCGTTGTAATGGCAGGTGTGACTGTATTAATCTCAGTAATGAATCGTAGCAACGGCAGGTGTGACTGTATTAATCTCAGTCGTGAATGATAGTAGTGACAGGTCACGGTCCCTTTAAAGAGCTGCTCTGAAAATCTGAGGCTGGGGTTGAAATTGTTCTTTGGCCGTAGCTCAAAACAGCGATGGTGAATCGACAGCCCGAGTTACACTGACTTCAGTGGAAAGGAAAATCGTGGGGGGTGTAAAATGGGCTGTCCATTCACTATCGCCCGTGTTGCACTAACACCAGAGACTAATTCCACCCCCGGGGTCTCCTGGGCATCGCTGAGAGCTTCTGGGACTGCCCAGGGGGGTAACACATCTGTCCTAAACTAAGTCAATGTATTGATAGATTGGACCAGACTGGGAACTTTTAATCTATGGTTTATGGGGTAATGATTTTTAGTTTATTGGACAGTAAGGTTCCTCCAGGGCTCACGACCAACATGAAATGGTAATATTATGGGATGTTTAACTTCATTAGACACGAGGAAGTGACTGAGTGTGTGAGGTATAAACAGGAAAATTGTCCCACCAATTGGGGTCTACAATCAGTGTCCCAGGTGACCATGGGTGATAATGGGACATTTTGTGATGACCAAAACCAGCGGGTCGGGAAAAAGATGTGTGAGTGACCGGTGAGAAACAAAGATCACCTGGGAACAACCCCCAAAGGACATCAATCAGGGATCAATGCACAATCCAGTGAAAGTCAGGGAAGGGCAGTTAAGAATAGTTCATTGACAGCTTTCTCTTGGAGATGGTTGTGTCCTTGCTTATACTGAACAGTGAGAAGAATATTTTATAACCTGGCCACTACCCGAGACATCGGGACCGTGCAGGGGGAGATAAGCAAAGACCTCCAGACACCCCCCGATCTGTTGATAAGACAGACTGAAAGTGCAGGAATGGTTTGTATTTGATGTCACGTTTGGGATGATTTTGGGAAACCGCTGTGTGTAAATGTGATATGTTGCGTGTGAGGCAACTCGTATGTGGAATGCATGATGAAGATGCCCTGAAGAACGGGTCTCAGACACGCTCAGTCACGTTGACAACATCACTGCATGAAATGGTTAATGTGCTCAGGAGAGTGAGGACATCTACTGGGTCACTACTGATCTGAACTTTTTTTAATCAAGGCACTGACACAAACTCCATAAACCGAGCAGTTAATGAAACAATCAGGATCGAGTTAAACACACTGGTACCTGTCAGAGGGATTGACATTAAAGTAAAGAGGGACAGAGAATTTGGATTTCCAGAATTCAGGGTTGGGTTTCTTTGAGTTAACAATGAAATTGGGACAACTGAGGGCCGGGGAGAAATAATACTTAGCCTGAATTATCCACAAGATGGATAATGGGAAAAAGGGGATCTGGAGGATCTTTGAAATCCAAGATTTCTTGATAATATGGTAGTATTTGGGGGAGCCGAGTTTCTGTAGTTTTCTGTACAATGTATTATGATTATCTTTGTCTCTATCATGATGTGTAATATTAACCAAATGAAACTTAGATTAGAAGAGCAAATGGCTGGAGATCGGTCTGTGATGCTAACAAGATGAGGACCTTGGATAAGGCCCCCAGGATCCCACAAAGGAGGGGGAGGGAGGGGCTGTTGAAGATTGAGACTGAGAAGTAAGAAGGAAAGCCACTTTCTTCGATTAATTCTGTAGTTTAAAACCCCTAATATTGATAGAGTGACAGTGCACATGAAACAACGTAATGCTGAGATTGAAAAGGGGACCTCTCCCCTTGGGAATCATGAATGGTGGGAGGTCGTCTATAATGTGGGACAGCACCCTTGGGTGAAAATCATGTCTATACTTTTTGTTATTGTGCAGCTTGTTATGATTTTAACACTTTTCTTTCATTTGTTGTGTTTGAATGAACTTTTGTGTCGATGTCACGGTGATTAAACTTCTTGTAACAACAATTCTTAACCTTATCTGTGGTGAGTGCAATTCAGATTCATTGAATGATTTAAAGTCAGTTGTTCGATCGGTCACACTCAGTTGAGGGGCGACTGAAGGATTTTTGACTTTTCAATCCCAGTTATTAATTCCCTGCTAAAGGAGCTGAGTTTGGTTAAAAGTATTAATTCAACAAAGGAACTGTTAAACTGACTGTTCAAGGCAGCATGCTGGGAAGGTTGGTCACATTGGAAAAGTCTTATTCAGCAGACTGTCTAGACGGTTAAAGATAAGACAGCTGTGAGGCCTTGAAAGTCTGTGAGAAGCTGTTGTGGACATCAGATGCTGTCGTATCAACTTGTTTTAAACCATGGGAAAGAGAGAGAGTGGGAAAAGGAACAACAGTGTGTTTTGAGCTGATGTACTGAATAAGCCTAATGCCCTCCATGCTGACCGTGTTACACTGGGTCCTGGTGCTCTGCCTTGCTGATGGTTTCAGATACCAAGTGGGAGGACATTAATCCAATGTCTTATCACCCTCTTAACCAGCTGGGTTTAGGTGAATGGAGAACATACGGTGAAGGGATGGTATCCCAAAATAAAAATGGCTTTTGTTCTGGTCGGATAATATTCTTGATCAAATGGGAAGTGGGAATTCCTACCTCAAACTTTCTTTAAAATCTTTGGACAATGTGTACAAACTTTTACTGGAATGGTTCCAGGGATGAGGGACTTCAGTTCCGTGGATCGAATGGAGAAGCTGGGGTTGTTCTCCTTCGAGCAGAGAAGGTTAAGAGGAGATTTGATAGAAATGTTCAAAATCATGAAGGGTTTAAATAATGTAAATAAAGAGAAACTGTTTTTGTTGGTGGAAGGGTTGAGAATTGAAGGCACAGATTTAAGGTGATTGGCAAAAGAATCAAAGGCGACATGAGGATAAACTTTTTTACGCAGCGAGTGGTTATGATCTGGAATGCACTGCCTGAAAGGGTGGTGGGAGCAGATTCAATCATGGCTTTCAAAAAGTAATTGGATAAATGCTTGAAGGGAAAAGATTTGCAGGGTTACAGGGAAAGAGCAGGGGAATGGGACGAACTGGATAGCTCTAACAAAGAGCTGGCACAGGCTCGATGGGCCGAATGGCCTCCTTCTGTGTTGTAAGATTCTTTGAATTTGCAGAACTGCATGTGTTTGGTCTCTCTTCAGAACTCCTACTGTACTGTTTGAGCAGTGTTCACCAAATTGTACCAGTGTGATAATGTCCGTTCTCCCACACCAGCTCGTTGAGGGCAGAGGTGCCCAGGCAGTTGATGCTTGATGTCTTTCACACTCGAGGATTAATGAATGATAGCTAACCACTGCAAATTTATCACGTGATCATCTACGGTGATTACATGAAAATAAGTCTGTGTGTGTTTTTAACATCACATCCTGGGACTGTGAAAACTGAGACTCGAACCATCTCATTGGTTTCAGAAGTGGTTTTCAAAACCCAAGATAAGACTCCCATCTTCAGGCAGCCTTGCTGACGTCCTTTGTTCTCCCTCTCCCGACCTCGCCCAGCTTTGTTACTCATAATCAGAGCCACTGCTTTACTATGACTCAAAGTCAGATTCTGTTGTTATTTTGAGATTGTTGGGTTTTCACCTGGTGTTTTGGGGATGGCATTCAGCAGTTCTGTCTGTTTATAATTGGGGTCACAGGTTTACCTTGACTGGAAAAGTCAGTTCCCTGTTTATTCCAAGGGGACCTGATGATTTGGGGATTGCACGATTCCATCCACATTTCAATGAATCCCTCAAACTCTTGCCCCTGGTCACAGGAGGAATTGATTTTAAGGCCCCGTTTTTCCAAAGGAAAAAATTAATGTTTGATTTCCCTGAACACATAAAAATGACAAATTCTTATCCAGTAAGTCCGTGTGAATTATTGTGACATTCAGGCTTTCAGTGTGCGGGAGTACAGCCAGTAGATATACCGAGATATCTTTACAATCTATATTACAATACAATCTATATTAACGATTTGGAGGAGGGGACCGAGTGCAACATATCAAAATTTGCAGATGATACAAAGATGGGAGGGAAAGTAGAGAGTGAGGAGGACATAAAAAACCTGCAAGGGGATATAGACAGGCTGGGTGAGTGGGCGGAGATTTGGCAGATGCAATATAATATTGGAAAATGTGAGGTTATGCACTTTGGCAGGAAAAATCAGAGAGCAAGTTATTTTCTTAATGGCGAGAGACTGGAAAGTAGTGCAGTACAAAGGGATCTGGGGGTCCTAGTGCAAGAAAATCAAAAAGTTGGTATGCAGGTGCAGCAGGTGATCAAGAAAGCCAACGGAATGTTGGCTTTTATTGCTCGGGGGATAGAATATAAAAACAGGGAGGTATTGCTGCAGTTATATAAGGTATTGGTGAGACCGCACCTGGAATACTGCATACAGTTTTGGTCTCCATACTTAAGAAAAGACATACTTGCTCTCGAGGCAGTACAAAGAAGGTTCACTCGGTTCATCCCGGGGATGAGGGGGCGGACAGATGAGGAGAGGTTGAGTAGATTGGGACTCTACTCATTGGAGTTCAGAAGAATGAGAGGCGATCTTATTGAAACATATAAGATTGTGAAGGGTCTTGATCGGGTGGATGCAGTAAGGATGTTCCCAAAGATGGGTGAAACTAGAACTAGGGGGCATAATCTTAGAATAAGGGGCTGCTCTTTCAAAACTGAGATGAGGAGAAACTTCTTCACTCAGAGGGTGGTAGGTCTGTGGAATTTGCTGCCCCAGGAAGCTGTGGAAGCTACATCATTAGATAAATTTAAAACAGAAATAGACAGTTTCCTAGAAGTAAAGGGAATTAGGGGTTATGGGGAGCGGGCAGGAAATTGGACATGAAGCTGAGTTTGGATCGGTCAATGCCCTGTGGGTGGCGGAGAGGGCCCAGGGGCTATGTGGCCGGGTCCTGCTCCGACTTCTTGTGTTCTTTAGATTTGTGGTTGGGATCAGATCAGCCATGATCTTATTGAATGGCGGAGCAGGCTCGAGGGGCCGATTGGCCTACTCCTGCTCCAATTTCTTATGTTCTTATGTTCTTATGTTCTCAAAGGAAAGTAATGAAATGAGTTTGGGAGTTTGCAGTGCAATTCCTGTTGGGTTCATTGCACAGAAGCCGACCGTTATTCAGCATCCAATTGGCAGCCTCACTGTGCACAAGTCCAGTTGGTGTGGGAAATGTAAACTGTCACACAGGGCAGGGGATGGGGGGAGATTTCAGGCCCATTGTTGAAGCAGTGTAGCAGGAGCATTAGAACAGATTGAACCTGAGCTGTAGCCCTCATAGTGCAGGGTCTGTAGAAAAGTGCTGCACATGTTAACTCGGACCTTCACTTAACAGAAGGAAAATCTTGGTGGCCAAACGATGTTTCACCCAATCCCACCACCAACACAGATTAACTGGCCCTCCATCTCATTACTGTTTGTGGGATCTTGCTGTGTGTAAAATGCCTGCTAGTCATGTAAAATGATCTTTTCTGGTCCTGTCCATTGCTGTGTTACTAAGGACATTAAAGAGGGTGGGTGAGGAGGGCAGGTTAAGTCCATGTAGTGATGGGTCATTGGTGACTCCAGTCTCCTGCAGCTTGTCTCGTGGAGCAGGGGAGACATTTCCCAGACTTTTTCCCCAAATTGGCCGCAGTTGGTTATTTTTCTAATCCTTTTATCCATGAATGGGATACATAATTATTCAGACACAAACAATTCCAGCAATGATCCTGATTTTTCATCACCAGTTTCCTGCTGCAAATATTCTTATTTTTGAACCAAATTATTGTTTTGTAAAGTATTTTTATTCCCTGTCTGTATGAACAGAGAGAGTGGGCACGGGACCACCTTCCTGCCCATGGTCACTCTCCTGATCAGTTTACGACCCCTCCGACTTCTTCCAGATCAGAGTCTTGGAATAGAATTCCATCAACAGCAGTTAATGTGAACTCCTTTAAAAAGGACTGGACAAATATCTGGTTAAGAAGGTGACTAATATCCCCCCAGTGGTCTTGTGGGTAAAGCCAGCACATAAGTATATCAGAACATAAGAAATAGGAGCAGGAGTAGGCCATACGGCCCCTCGAGCCTGCTCCGCCATTCAATAAGATCATGGCTGATCTTCAACCTCAACTCCTCTTTCCCACCCGATCCCCATATCCCTTGATCCCCAGAGTCCAAAAATCTAACGATCTCAGCCTTGAATATATTCAACGACTCAGCATCCACAGCCCTCTGGGGTAGAGAATTCCAAAGAATGAAGAAATTCCTCCTCATCTCAGTCCTAAATGGCTGACCCGTTATCCTGAGATTGTGCCCCCTAGTTCTAGACTCTCCAGCCAGGGGAAACAACCTCTCAGCATTTACCTTGTCAAGTGCCCACAGAAACTTACATGTTTCAATGAGATCACCTCTCATTTTTCTAATCTCCAGAGAGTCCAAGACTATTCCACTCAACCTCTCCTCATAGGACAACCCTCTCATCCCAGGAATTATCTAGTGAACCTTTGTTGCACCGCCTCTAAGGCAAGTATATCCTTCCTTAGATAAGGAGACCAAAACTGTACACAGTACTCCAGGTGAGGTCTCACTAAAGCCCTGTACAATTGTAGTAACACTTCCTTACTCTTGTACTCCAACCCACTTGCAATAAAGGCCAACATGCCATTTGCTTTCCTAATTGCCTGCTGTACCTGCATGTTAACTTTTTGTGTTTCTTGTACCAGGACACCCAAGTCTCTCTGAACACCAACATTTAATAGTTTCTCACCGTTTAAAAAATATTCTGGTTTTCTATTCTTCCTACCTCAAAGTGAATAACCTCACATTTCCCCACATTATACTCCATCTGCCACCTTCTTGCCCACTCACTTAACCCGTCCATATCCCTTTGCAGACTCTCTGTGTCCTCCTCACAGCTTACTTTCCCACCCAGCTTTGTTTCATCAGCAAACTTGGATACATTACATTCGGTCCCTTCGTAAATAGCTGAGGCCCAAGCACTGATCCTTGCAGCACCCCACTAGTTACAACCTGCCGACTCGAAAATGACCCGTTTATCCCTACTCTCTGTTTTCTGTCCATTAACCAATCCTCTATCCACGTTAATATATTACCCCCAATCCCATGAGCCCTTATCTCGCGTAACAACCTTTACGTTGCACCTCATCGAATGCCTTTTGAAAATCTAAATACACCACATCCACTGGTTCCCCTTTATCTATCCTGCGAGTTGCATCCTCAAAAAACTCTAATAGATTTATCAAACGCGGTTTCCCTCTCATTAAGCCATGTTGACTCTGCCTTATCACGTTATGATGTTCGAAGTACCCTGTTACGACTTCCTTACCAATGGATTCCAGCATTTTCCTGACAACTGATGTCAGGCTAACTGGCCTGTCGTTCCCTGTTTTCTCTCCCCCTCCATTCTGGAATAGTGGGGTCACATTTGCTACCTTCCAATCTGCTGGGACCGTTCGAGAATCTTGGGAATTTTGGAAGATCACAATCAATGCATCCACTATCTCTGCAGCCACCTCCATTAGTACCCTCGGAAGTTGGCCATCAGGTCCAGGGGATTTATCGGCTTTTAGTCCCATTAGTTTCTCAAGTACTTTTTCTCTACTGATAAAAATTACTTTAAGTTCCTCACTCTCATTAGCCCCTTCATTCCCCACTATTTCTGGTCTGCTTTTTATGTCTTCTACTGTGAAGACAGTTACAAAATATTTGTTTAACACACCTGCCATTTCCTGATTCCCCATTATAATTTCTCCTGTCTCAGCCCCGAGGGGACCAATGTTTACTTTTGCTACTCTCTCCCTTTTTACATATTTGTAGAAGCTCTTACAATCCATTTTTATATTTCTTCCTAGTTTACTTCCATATTCTATTTTCTCCCTTTTTATCAATTTTTTGGTCGTCCTTTGCTGGTTTCTAAAACTCTCCCAATTCTCAGGCTTACTACTCTTCTTGGCAACATTATAGGCCTCTTCTTTTAATCTAATTCTATCCTTAACTTCTTTAGTTTGCCACAGGTGTGTCACTTTTCCCATGGAGATTTTATTTCTGAATGGAATGTATATTTGTTGAGAAGATTGAAATATTTCTATAAATGTTTGCCATTGCTTTTCAACCATCACACACTTTAAATTAATTTCCAAATCTACATTAGCCAACTCACCCCTCATACCAATGTAATTGGCTTTGTTTAAGTTTAAGACTCTAGTTTCTAAGTGCATCATTCCCAAACTCAATGTGAAATTCTATCATATTATGATCACTCTTCCCCAGAGGATCCTTTACAGTGAGATTACTAATTAACCCTGTCTCATTACACAATACAAGATCTAAAATAGCCTGTTCCCTGGTTGGTTCCATGACGTATTGCTCTTGGAAACCATCTCGAGTGCATTCCATGAACTCATCCTCCAAACTACCTTTGCCAATTAGATTTGCCCAGTCGATATGAAGATTAAAGTCCCCCATGATTACCTTTGTTACAAGCACCTATTATTACATGGTTAATACTCTGTCTAACGGTATAGCTACTATTAGGCGGCCTATAAACTACTCCCACCAGTGTTTTCTGCCCCTTGTTATTTCTTATTTCCACCCACACTGATTCTACTTCCTGATCTGAGCTGAGATCCTTTCTCACCACTGTCCTTATGTCCTTTATTATTAGGGCTACACCCCCTCCTTTTCCATTCTGTCTGTCTTTTCTAAGAGTCTTGTACCCTCGAATATTTACTTCCCAACCGTGGTCACTTTGCAACCACATCTCTGTAATGGCTGTTAGACCAAACCCACCTATCTCTATTTGTGCAACTAATTCATCGATCTTGATCCGAATGCTCCGTGTGTTCAGATAAAGAGTCTTTAATCTTGACTTTTCACCATTTTTTCCTGCTTTGACCTTACTTGTTGATGTTCTATTATTGGTAAACTCTCTGTCCCTTCCTGCCACACTCTGCTTATCTTTACCCAAATCACTGCACTGCTCTGTTCCCTTGACTTTTCTCATTAGATTTCTAAATTTCCCCTCCCCTGACCCCTCCGCCCCACTTTTAGTTTAAAGCCCTATCTACAGCCCGAGTTATTAAATTCACCAGGACGCTGGTCCCAGCCCGGTTTAAGTGGTAATGGTGGGACAATAAGCCATTTAGTCCAAGGAGGCCCTCGTTTGATCCGTGGGCCCGAGTTTCCCCATTCTCTGGTCACCAACCTGTGGTTTTCTGTCCATTAAAGTCAAGGGGCAGGAAGTCACACGCTGGCGACTGCTTATTTTAACCAGGTCAGAGGTCAGGATGCTGCAATTCACAGTAAAATCAGGCAAGGTCCCCACTTCTGATCACCATCCAGTGTCCCCTCCTGGAATGTGGGATGTGAAGAGAATCCCAGCTCGCCTCTGGTTCTCTTCACAATGGGACAGCCTGTCAGCCCACACTGCTGGAGCTCACACGTGAATGGTGGTGGGACACTCGCACCTGTTGAACTAACCCCAGCAAAGAGTCAGTGCCTTCAGAAGAAAAGAACAAAGTTCAGGGGGAAAGGATGGAAGGTTATAAGCAAGGTCAAACACAACATGGGCCACTCTCCAGTCCACTGGAGTTTCTGTTTGGTTACTTCAGAGGTTGGAGAAATTTCACAGGGTTTCCTCTGGGGAATTTCCCTTGTGGCTGTTCAACCTCACTCACAACAGTTTGGGAGATTCCACTGTAGTTCAAACAGCACATGGGTCTTTCAGAAGAAGCAGCTTTGATGGACCAAATGGTCTTTCCCTCCTGTACTCTGGAATCCAAATCTATTAGATTTGGCTCAGATAATGTTGTAACGTTAAAGTTGTTTTTAAAAGAATATTTGGGGATGAGGAGAAATCGAGATGATTGGACGCCATTTGTTTCGAGTTGTGGTTTCAAAGAGTAACTGAGTTCTTTGTTGCAGTTACTGTGCCCGTGCCAGGAACACCGTGTTCGTGTAATTATTGAGCTCGAAATTAGGAGTGCAATGCCTCCTCGCAATACCTCCTGTCTGTTCAGCCCCCCCATCTCACCCACCCTGTCCGTTACCTCACTCTCTCTACGGGTTTCTACTTTGATTGGAAATGGTCGTCAAAAAGTTTTGCAGAAACAAACCTTATCAACACAGTTTAGTTGCACTAAGTCTCACTGTTTCCCTGCCAGTCATTCCATAGATTTGTGTCAGTTCTCATCGTGAAGTTCAGACATTTTGTTGAGCAGCCAACTTGGCTTCAACTTTGAAATACAGTTTGAGGGAAAATTTTCTGGCAGCTTCCAAGCAAATCAATTCACTGCCCAACACAAAACGTGACGATGGATACGGGAATAGTAAACTTTCATTTCCATCACTTTGCATCATTGACGCGTTTCAGAGCAAAACAAAGGCAAATCCGTGTCTCAGGTAAACTGATTGATCCATGGTGGAACTGAGACTGGAGCACAAATCTACACTGACACTCAGTGCAGTGCTGAGGGAGTGCTGCACTGTCGGAGGGTCAGTACTGAGGGAGCGCTGCACTGTCGGAGGGTCAGTACTGAGGGAGCGCTGCACTGTCAGAGGGTCAGTACTGAGAGAGCGCTGCACTGTCGGAGGGTCAGTACTGAGGGAGCGCTGCACTGTCGGAGGGTCAGTACTGAGGGAGCGCTGCACTGTCGGAGGGTCAGCGCTGGGGGAGTGCTGCACTGTCGGAGGGTCAGCGCTGAGGGAGCGCTGCACTGTCGGAGGTACCATCTTTTGGATCAGACAGTAAATCGAATCCTTGTCTGCCCTCTCAGCTCGATGTAAAAGATCCCATGCTACTATTCGAAGAAGCAAAAGGGAGTTCTCCCCGGAGTCCTGGACAATATTTAGCCCTCCACCAACATCACTAAAACAGATGACCCGGTCATTTATCTCACTGCTGTTTGTGGGATCTTGCTGTGCATAATTTGGCTGCCGTGTTTCCTACATTACAACAGGGACCACATTTCAAAAGTATTTCATCGACTGTAAAGCGCTTTGGGACGTCCCGAGGATGTGAAAGGCGCTATAGAAATGCAAGTTCTTTCTTTCTTCTTTGCTGGTTGCAGATTCCAAACATGTGAGAGCACAAATAGTGGGAGTGTGTTTCCTGCCTCGGTTTCTCCCAATCCAGCATTTCGCAGCAACACACGTTTCTCTTAAGCCTGTTCGAAAGCCTTTACTGAATTGGCTTGACTCCTGGGACATACCTGACTGAGCCTGTGGATGACATTCTCCCTCCCGGTACTCAGAGAACCACGGGAGAGGCTGAGGAGAAGAATTAAAGAGCGACAGGAGCACAACCGTCAGAATCGGCAGAGCGCGGAGAACCAGGGGAGAGAGCGGAGAATCACGGGAGAGGGGAGAACCACGGGAGAGAGCGGAGACCCACGGGAGAGAGGGGAGAACCACGGGAGAGAGGGGAGAACCACGGGAGAGGGCGGAGAATCACGGGAGAGGGGAGAACCACGGGAGAGGGCGGAGAATCACGGGAGAGGGGAGAACCACGGGGGAGAGCGGAGACCCACGAGGGAGAGGGCGGAGACCCACGAGGGAGAGGGCGGAGACTGACGGGAGAGGGTAGTGAACCCCAGGAGAGCGCGGTGAACCCCGGGATTATTCGGTGAACCCCGGGATTATTCGGTGAACCCCAGGATTGTTCGGTGAACCCCGGGATTATTCGGTGAACCCCGGGATTATTCGGTGAACCCCGGGATTATTCGGTGAACCCCGGGATTATTCGGTGAACCCCGGGATTATTCGGTGAACCCCGGGATTATTCGGTGAACCCCGGGATTATTCGGTGAACCCCGGGATTATTCGGTGAACCACGGGATTATTCGGTGAACCCCGGGATTATTCGGTGAACCCCGGGATTATTCGGTGACCCACGAGATTATTCGGTGACCCACGGGATTATTCGGTGAACCCCGGGATTATTCGGTGAACCCCGGGATTATTCGGTGAACCCCGGGATTATTCGGTGAAATCAAAAACAAAAAACAAACAAAATTAATCAAGGAGTGACGTCACAGAGCAGCAGGCAGGTCATTGGTTGGTGAGTTTTACTGTTTTTTGCTCTCTAAACTCGGTCATTGGTTTAAACTAAGAGTTGGGAAACTCTAACTATTACTTTATTAAACTAATAACTTAAACTAGATCAACTAATTCATTATTAAAGCTAAGAATACTGAGCGAATTAAAAGTTTAACTAATTGAATATATAAAACAAGGTTAGATGGGGTGTCCGGGCAGGTGGTGTGTCGTAGCTGCAGCATGTGGGAGTTGGTGGAGACCAGTGAGATCCCGAGCAATCACATCCGCAGGAAGTGTCTGCAACTCGAGGAACTTCGGCTCAGAGTTGTTGAGCTGGAGTCCGAGTGCAGACATTTTGATGAGACTCTTCAAAAAACAGACAAAATGGAAAAGGAGGGTGTGGGGGAGACACTGATGATAAAGGATGAGATAGGGACAGTGGTGAGAAAGGATCTTGGCTCAGAAGATCAGGAAGTAGAATCGGTCTGGGTGGAGATAAGAAACAACAAGGGGCAGAAAACACTGGTGGGAGTAGTTTATAGGCCCCCTAATAGTAGTTATACTGTTGGACAGAGTATAAATCAAGAAATAAGAGGAGCTTGTAATAAAGGTAATGCAATAATCATGGGGGACTTTAAGCTTCATATAGACTGGGCAAATCAAATTGGCTAAAGTAGTTTGGAGAACGAGTTCAGGGAATGCATTTGAGACAGTTTCTTCGAACAATACATCATGGAACCAACCAGCGAACAGGCCATTTTAGATCTTGCCTTGTGTAATGAGACAGGGTTAATTAGTAATCTCATAGTCAGGGATCCT
Source organism: Heptranchias perlo (assembly GCF_035084215.1). Classification (NCBI taxonomy): domain Eukaryota; kingdom Metazoa; phylum Chordata; class Chondrichthyes; order Hexanchiformes; family Hexanchidae; genus Heptranchias; species Heptranchias perlo. The sequence continues at coordinate 461,971 of NW_027139187.1, forward strand.
GTGGGGAAGAGTGATCATAATATGATAGAATTTCACATTGCATTCGAGAGTGATGTACTTAAGTCCAAAACTAGAGTCATAAACTTAAACAAAGCCAATTGCATAGGTATGAGGGGTGAGTTGGCTAAGGTTGATTGGGAAATTAGATTAAAAGGTATGATGGCAGATAAGCAATGGTGAACATTTAAAGAAATATTTCATAACTCTCAATGACTATACATTCCATTGAGGAATAAAAGCCCCACAGGAAAAGTGATCCATCTGTGACTAACTAAAGAAGTTAAGGATTGTATTAGAATAAAAGTAGAGGCTTGCAATATTGCCAAGAAGAGTAGTAAGCCTGAGGATTGGGAGAGGTTTAAGAAACCAGCAAAGGATGACCAAAAAAATGATACAGAGGGAGAAAGTAGAATATGAGAGTAAATTAACAAGAAATATGAAAACAGATTGTAAGACAAGTATGTAAAAAGGAAGAGAGTACCAAAAGTAATGTGGGTCCCTTAGAGGCTGAACTTAACTGGACCAGCCACATAAATACTGTGGCTACAAGAGCAGGTCAGAGGCTGGGTATTCTGCGGCGAGTGACTCACCTCCTGACTCCCCAAAGCCTTTCCACCATCTACAAGGCACAAGTCAGGAGTGTGATGGAATACTCTCCACTTGCCTGGATCAGTGCAGCTCCAACAACACTCAAGAAGCTTGACACCATCCAGGACAAAGCAGCCCGCTTGATTGGCACCCCATCCACCACCCTAAACATTCACTCCCTTCACCACTGGCGCACGGTGGCTGCATTGTGTACCATCCACAGGATGCACTGCAACAACTCGCCAAGGCTTCTTCGACAGCACCTCCCAAACCTACGACCTCGACCATCGAGAAGGACAAGAGCAGCAGGCACATGGGAACAACACCACCTGCACGTTCCCCTCCAAGTCACACACCATCCCGATTTGGAAATATATTGCCGTTCCTTCATCGTCGCTGGGTCAAAATCCTGGAACTCCCTACCTAACTGTTGGAGAACCTTCACCATACGGACTGCAGCGGTTCAAGAAGACGGCTCACCACCACCTTCTTAAGGGCAATTAAGGATGGGCAATAAATGCTGGTCCACGTCCCATGAACGAATAAAAAAAAAGGCTGAGACAGGAGAAATGATAATGGGGAATAAGGAAATGGCAGAGACGTTAAACAAGAATTTTGTATCTGTCTTCACAGTAGAAGACACAAAAAGCATCCCAGAAATAGTGGGGGACCAAGGGTCTAATGAGAGTGAGGAACTTAAAGTAATTAGTACTGGTTAAAAAAAAGTACTGGAGAAATTAACGGGAGTAAAAACCAACAAATCCCTTGGACCTGCTGGCCTACATCCTAGGGATCTAAAAGAGGTGGCTGCAGAGATAGTGGATGCATTGGTTGTGATCTTCCAAAATTCCATCGATTCTGAAATGGTCCCTGTGGATTGGAAGGTTGCAAATGTAACCCCGCTATTCAAGAAAGGAGGGAGAGAGAAGACAGGGAACTGCAGGCCAGTTAGCCTGACATCAGCAGTTGGGAAAATGCTGGAATCTATTGTTAAGGACGTAGTAATGGGGCACTTAGAAAATCATAATATGGTTCGGCAGAGTCAACATGGTTTTACGAAAGGGAAATTGTGTTTGACAAATCTACTGGAGTTTTTTGAGGATGTAACTATCAAGGTAGATAAAGGGGAACCAGTGGATGTAATTATTTGGATTTTCAAAAGGCATTCAATAAGGTGCCACATAAAAGGTTGTTACACAAGATAAGGGCTCGTGGGGTTGGGGATAATATATTAGCATGGAGAGAGGATTGGTGAATGGACAGAAAACAGAGAGTAGGGATAAACGGGTCATTTTCAGGTTGGCAGGTTGTAACTAATGGGGTGCCGCAAGGATCAGTGCTTGGGCCTCAGCTATTTACAATCTATATTAATGACTTAGAAGAAGGGACTGAGTGTAATGTACCCAAGTTTGCTGACAATACAAAGCTAGATGGGAAAGTGAGCTTTGAGGAGGACACAGAGAGTCTGCAAAGGGATATCAACAGGTTAAGTGAGTGGGCAAGAAGGTGGCAGATGGAATATAATGTGGGGAAATGTGAGGTTATTCAATTTGGAAGGAAGAATAGAAAAAGGGAATATTTTTTAAATGGTGAGAAACTATTAAATGTTGGTGTTCAGAGGGATTTGGGTGTCCTCGTCCACGAAACACAGAAAGTTAACCTGCAGGTACAGCAAGCAATTCAGAAGGCAAATGGTATGTTGGCTTTTATTGCAAGGGGGTTGGAGGACAATAGTAAGGAAGTCTTCCTTCAATTGTGCCGGGCTTTGGTGAGACCTCACCTGGAGTACTTTGTACAGTTTTAGTCTCCTTACCCTCCTTAGAGGCGGTGCAACAAAGGTTCACTCGATTGATTCCTGGGATGAGAGTGTTGTTCTATGAGGAGAGATTGAGTAGAATGGGCCTATACTCTCTGGAGTTTAGAAGAATGAGAGGTGATCTCATTGAAAGACACAAGATTTTGAGGGGGCTTGACAGGGTGGATGCTGAGAGGCTGTTTCCCTGGCTGGAGAGTGTAGAACTAGGGAGCATAGTCTTAGGATAAGGGGTCGGCCATTTAGGACCGAGATGAGGAGGAATTTCTTCACTCAGAGGGTTGTGAATCTTTGGAATTCTCTGCCCCAGAGGGCTGTTGATGCTCAGTCGTTGAGAATATTCAAGGCTGAGATCGACAGATTTTTGGACTCTCGGGGAATCAAGGGATATGGGGATCGGGCAGGAAGGGGGGGGGTTGAGGTAGAAGATCAGCCGTGACCTGATTGAATGGCGGAGCAGGCTCGAGGGGCCATGTGGCCTACTCCTGCTCCTATTTCTTATGTTCTGATCTTCTTATGTTGTCACATTTCTTGCCTTTCTCCCCCTCTTTTCCCTTTACACTGTTACTGTCCCAGTCTATATTGTGATAATTGAAAACCCCCATTATCACTACTTTATAGTTTTTGCATCTTTCTGTAATTTGCCAGAAAATTTGCCCCTCTATCTCCTTCCCACTATTTGGTGCCCTATAGTGTACACCCATTGGTGTAATAGATCCTCTATTGTTCCTTAATTCGAACCAAATAGATTCTCTCTTTGACCCTCAGATACATCATCCATTTCCAGTGCTAGAACGGTTTCCTCGATCAATACTGCCACCACCCACCCGCCTCCCGCCAACTCCTTTCATTCCTTCCCTATCTTTCCTGAATACCTTGTAGCCAGGATATTAAGTCCCCAATCCTCCCCTTCTTTGAGCCTGGTCTCTGTTATTGCCACTGTATCATAGTCCCATGTGGTGACTCGAGCCTGCAGCTCACCAACCTTATTGATCACGATACCTGCATTTACTCACACGCACTCTAAACTCATCTTCGACTGTCTCACATTTACCCCCCTATCTGCTCCCTCCTATTTCTGAACTATTCTTTAGTCTCCCTCCCAGTCCTCTGTGCATCTTGTTTCTCCTCTCTAATGTTTCCTCCTGGTGCCCATCCCCCTGCCAAATTTGTTTAAACCCTCCCCCCACAGCAGTATTTAACCTCCCCGGGGGGACATTGGTCCCAGTTCTGTTGAGGTGCAACCCGTCCATTTTGAACAGATCCCTCCTGCCCCAGAACTGGTCCCAATGCCCCAGGAATCTGATGCTCTGACTCCTGCACCATTTCTCCAGCAACGCATTAACCTGTCTTATCCGACTATTCCAATACTCACTCGTGCGTGGCACTGGGAGTAATCCAGAGATTACTATATTTGAGTTCCTGCTTTTTAACCAGATAGAGAGAAACTATTTCCTCTGGTGCGGTAATCCAGAAGAAGGGGCATAACCTTCAAATTAGTTAATTAGTCAAAGGACAGAACCTTAAAATTAGAGCTCGGTCATTCAGGGGTGATGTCAGGAAGCAGTTCGTCACACAATGGGGAGTGGAAATCTGGAACTCACTCCCCCAAAAAGCTGTTGAGGCTGGGGGTCAATTGAAAATTTCAAACCTTAAATTGGTAGAATTTGTTAGACAAGGTTATTAAGGGTTACGGAACCAAGATGGGTAAATGAAGTTAAGATACAGATTAGCCACGACCAAATTTCATTGTGGAACAGTCTCGAGGGGCTGCGTAGGCTATTCCGTCCCGATGTTCCTGTGACCAGATCTGGACACAGTGGGTCTGACCAGAACTGGACACAGTACTCGAGGTGGGTCTGACCAGAACTGGACACAGTACTCGAGGTGGGTCTGACCAGAACTGGACACAGTACTCGAGGTGGGTCTGACCAGAACTGGACACAGTACTCGAGGTGGGTCTGACCAGAACTGGACACAGTACTCGAGGTGGGTCTGACCAGAACTGGACACAGTACTCGAGGTGGGTCTGACCAGAACTGGACACAGTACTCGAGGTGGGTCTGACCAGAACTGGACACAGTACTCGAGGTGGGTCTGACCAGAGCTGAACACAGTACTCGAGGTGAGTCTGACCAGACCCTGTACAGTCTGATCATGACTTCCTCTGACTGTATTCTCCTGTTTTGGATATGTTCTCCAACATTGTTTTATCTTTGTTGGTCACAGCTCTGTGTTGTTTGGATATGTTTCGTGTTGAGTTTACTGAGACTTGTAGCCTCTGCTGGTTTGCTTTGTTTGAACTCTCTTTGCCCCTCTGATGAACCTTTTAACTTTTTCTGCATATTTTTCTATTCCTCCCAGAGATCTCCTTCACCTTCCTCTCTGCAGGATTTGTAACGTTTATTTTTCCCTCTTTATATCAGTTTTAATTTGTTTCTTAAACCATTTTGGGTCTGGTCTGAGCTGATTAGTTTTCGGCTTGTGTTTACTGAGCCCAGTTTGCTGTATTCTGGCTCCAGATTGTAAAATTGTAATCTTGTGTTTCTGATTTTGGTTCTGACCTGCTACTGCAAGCCTGAAAGGGTTAATCTTCAGACAGAGTGAATCATGAAAGTGAAACTAACATCGTCACTCCCTACACCGGGTGTTTATAAGAATTTCACTTCCTGCTCTGGTTCCTCAGTCTCTCTTGTGCTGTGTGAAAGCTGCTTCAGGTGCTGTCGGGATGGAGCCTGGAGCTGATCCAGCCCATGTCGTGTGTGATTACTGTGTCGAGAATCCATCCCCAGCTGTGAAGACGTGTCTGAAATGTGAAACATCTTTTTGCTCCAGTCATTTAAAACCACATCTGCTGAACAAGGCCTTCAGTGGACACACCCTAATCGAACCTGAGGCGGATCTTACAGACAGGCAGTGCGTTCACCATAAGAAGATCCTTGAATACTACTGTGAAGATGATGCAGAGTGTGTGTGTGTTTCCTGTACAATAATAGGGAAACATAAATCCCACACACTGCTGAGCCTGGATCAGGCACAAGCTGCAATTAAGGTGAGTGACACAATTCCTGATATTAAATACAGTGAGGGAGAGTTTTCCTGTAGAGCTCAGTAATTCACTGTGTGGGCACCTGTGAGAACTGGCACTCCATGGCACAGGGCTGTCGAGCAGAGCATGTTGTAGCCCTGTGTAACACTGGGGTATTCTGCCATCTGACCAGCAGGGAGAGGACCATCACTGGTGGGGGGAGTGAGGGACACCCACGGGGGGAGACTCAGGGGCTGGGGGGAGAAACTGTTTCTCACAACAAGAGGGAATTGGTGTTTGAGAAATGCTGGTGTGACTGAGTCTGTCTCCCTTTCCCCTCGGCTGATTCCTGGAAATGGAGGAGCTGAGTCCGTGTGAAAATGCAGCACACGGTGAGTCAGTGTGAAAAGAAGCCGGTGTGTGTGTGGTTCCTCAGTTTATACAGGGCAGGGAGCGCCTCTTTACTGAGAGTCACAGAAGGGAATATTTCTGCTCAGGGCCCAGACACTGAGAATCCCCCAAACCACTTTCTATCCACACCCAGTGGGGTCACTCCTGGAACAGAATCATTTCCCTTTTACATTCCAGTTTCAATCCCTTTTATTCCTCCTCTGTCAAAACTGCTCACTACTCCAGGATCATCCTGGAATGTAAGATAATCCCCGGCTTCTGTTCTCCACTATCAGCAAGACCCCTCTCTCCTGCCCCTCCACCCTCACCTCCAACAACAAGTGCAAGGAGCTCATGATCTTCTTTATCAGGTAGATTGAGACAATCCGTTCAGCTGCCTCTGCTGCTTCCCTCCCTTCCCATCGCCGACCAAACCAATCTTCTCCCAAGTTTCCCCCCTGCCCTATCCCTGAACTCACATCTCCATTTTCTCTCCTAACTCCCCTCCTGCAATCTCCGTGCTCATCTTGTCCATGAGACCCACTTTCTGCTCCCTCCACCCAATCCCACTATTCTGCCGACCACCCAACTTCCCTTCCTGGCCCCCATGGTCGCTGATATTACAAATAGTTCCCTCTCCTCTGGTACTGTCCAGCTCCCTTTCAGATCCCCCATCATCACCCCCTCCTCAACAAACATACCTTTGACCCCTCTGTCCTCGCAAACTATCGCTCCATCTCCAACCTCCTTTTGCCCTCCAAAGATTTTGAACGTGTTGTCGCCTCCAAAATATGAGCCCATCTTTCCCACAACTCCACGTTTGAACCCCTCCAATCAGATTTCGATCTGTGCCACGGCACTGAAACGGTCCTTATCAAAGTCACAAATGAGATCCTATGTGACTGTGGCCCTTGTGCACAATCCCTCCTCGTCCATCTCGATCTGTCTGCTGCCTTTGACATGGTTGACCAACCATCCTCCTTCAAAGCCTCTCCTCCGTTGTCCAGCTGAGTGGGACTGCCCTCGCCTGGTTCCACTCTCACCTCTCCAGTCGCAGACAGAGAATTTCCTGCAATGGCTTCTATTCCCACTCCCGCACTGTTACCTGTGGAGTCCCCCAAGGATCTATCCTTGGCCCCCTCCTATTTCTCACTTACATGCTGCCCCTTGGCGACATCATTTAGAAAACAGAATGTCAGGTACCTCATGTACGCTGACATCACCCAGCTCGACCTCACCACGAACTCTCTCGACCTCTCCACTGCCTTTGATTGGTCACGCTGCTTATCCAACATCCAGTCTTAGATGAGCAGAAATTTCATCCACTGAAACATGAGGAACACCGAAGACATTGTCTGAGACCCCCTCCGTCACAAACTCTGTTCCCTCGTTACTGATTCCATCCCCCTCCCCGGCCACTGTCTCAGGCTGAACCAGACTTACAGCAATCTCACCATCCTATTCGACCCGGAGCTGAGCTTCTGTCCCCATGTCCTCTCCATCACTAAGGCTGGCTACTTCCATCCCCGTAATATCACCCATCTCCGCCCCAGCCTCAGTCCATCTGCTGCTGAAACCCTCATCCATGTGTTACCTGGAGACTCGACTATTCCAATGCTCCCTGGTCGGCCTCCCATCCTCCACCCTCCGTAAACTTGAGCTCATCCAAAATCTCTCCGCCTCTCCATCTCCCTCTCTCCTCCATTAATTTCCTCCTTAAAATCAATCTCTTTTACCAATCATTTTGTCACCTGTCCGAATGTCCCCTTCTTTGGCTCGGTGTCAATTTTTGTCTGATTACCTTCCTGTGAAGGGCCTTGGGAGGTTTTACTGTGTTAAAAGCACAGTATAAATGCAGGCTGTTGTTATTGTTTTAAACACTTTCCAATCACCTTTACAGGAAGAATTGGAGAGAGAAATCGAGAGGCTTCGGGGAGTCCAGCAGAATTGTTCCAGCAAACAGCGAGACTTGGAGAGATCAGAAGCTGAAATAAAGGTGGGTAAAGTGGGACTGGATTTAGAAAGGGTTTCTCTCCCCACTGAGTCAATGAGCACATCAGAAACAGGCCTTCCAAACCAGGCTGGTTGTGTTGGGGCCGAGTCACTGATTACACTGAGTTCCCCGTGTGTTTGATGTGAGGGGGAGCTGCTTAACTCTCCCTGCACCTCCCAGGGAATATTATTACATCACTTGGGCACTGGATTTCCTGAAACAGACACAGTCAGAGGCTGGGAGTTGGAGACTTGCCCTGAAGCCTGTATCAGATGAACATAGAAAGGAAGAGGAAGAAAAGACCATTAGCCCCAGCGAGCCTGCCCCATGCAGACAGGGTTCAATCACACACACCACTGATCCACCCCGAACCATGTACTCACCTGGGAAAGGCAAACAGAAGAGAGAAAAAACACCTGCAGACAATTGAGGACAAACTCTGGGAAATTCCTCCCCAGCTCCCTTTTAAAGGGTGGGAGTGACTCCATACCCCCCACGTGTTCAGGGAGTCTGTTCCAGAGATCGAGGACTCTGGGGTCTAACCTAACTCTGTGCCTATGGATTTTATACACAGGCCCTCTAGTCCTACCATCCCGATCCATCTCAAGTACCTCACCCAACGAGTGAGTCCAATAATCCCTCGATCATTTTAAAAACCTCAATCATGTCCCTCTCAGCCTGCCTTTCTCTAAATCGCCCTCCCTCTTGGAGCTGATCCTCAGAACTAAAATCCATCAAACTACGTGTCATTCTGGCCACCGTCCTCTCCAGAGTCTCAATCTCCTTCACCAGGTGTGGGCACCAAAACTGGACCCATCACTCCAGGTGTGGATGGACCAGGTGGCAGTGCCATACACAGTCTAAATACAGTGCTCTTTCTATTAAACTCAAGGCTCAAGGCAACACTTGTTAAACTCTGTTTTCTCTCCCAGTAGACCCTCCCCCACTGCTTGTCCATCTTTAACGGGTGATTGAGTAGTGATCGAAACAAACTGTCCCGTCCCTGGAAAGTGCCGTGTGCTCAGGGTAAGAGCTGTGCGGAAGGGCCGTTTGTAAGGAGAGTTGGTTTGGGTTTCAGACACGAATCAATGAGCTGAAAGGAAAGCTATCGAAGAGCTTCTCTGAATGGAGGAGACAGCTGGAAGAAGATGAAGAATACGCACTGAAACTGATCGATGAGGAGGGGCTCCGAGCTCTCTCACAGATAAGAAGCTGTTCTGAAGCATTAAACAAGAGGATGGAACAGATTACATTAATCGATGGAGAAACCCAGAGACTGGTACAGAGGGACCATCTCTCCTTTATTCAGGTACATCTTCAATATAAACTGGGCCATGTCTGGGGAATGGGGCGTTTCTGTGAGGCTGGTGAGAGGGCTGAATTGTTTGAAGATTGTTGGTGGATCCCAGCATTGGCGCTGCCCTCTCAGCCCTGCCCTCAGTGTGTTGGCGCTGCCCCCTCTGCCCTGCCCTCGGAGTGTTGGCACTGCCCCCTCAGCCCTGCCCTCCGAGTGTTGGCGCTGCCCCCCAGCCCTGCCCTCAAAGTGTTGGCGCTGCCCCCTCAGCCCTGCCCTCGGAGTGTTGGCGCTGCCCCCTCAGCCCTGCCCTGGGAGTGTTGGCGCTGCCCCATCAGCCCTGCCCTCGGAGTGTTGGCACTGCCCCCTCAGCCCTGCCCTCGGAGTGTTGGCGCTGCCCCCTCAGCCCTGCCCTGGGAGTGTTGGCACTGCCCCCTCAGCCCTGCCCTCGGAGTGTTGGTGCTGCCCCCTCAGACCTGCCCTCGGAGTGTTGGTGCTGCCCCCTCAGCCCTGCCCTCGGAGTGTTGGTGCTGCCCCCTCAGCCCTGCCCTCGGAGTGTTGGTGATGCCCCCTCAGCCCTGCCCTGGGAGTGTTGGCGCTGTTCCCTCAGCCCTGCCCTCGGAGTGTTGGTGCTGCCCCCCTCAGCCCTGCCCTCGGAGTGTTGGTGCTGCCCCCCTCAGCCCTGCCCTGGGAGTGTTGGTGTTGCCCCCTCAGCCCTGCCCAGGGAGTGTTGGCGTTGCCCCCTCAGCCCTGCCCAGGGAGTGTTGGCGCTGCCCCCTCAGCCCTTCCCTGGGAGTGTTGGCGCTGCCCCCTCAGCCCTGCCCTCAGAGTGTTGGCGCTGCCCCCTCAGCCCTGCCCTCGGAGTGTTGGTGCTGCCCTCCTCAGCCCTGCCCTCGGAGTGTTGGTGCTGCCCCCTCAGCCCTGCCCTGGGAGTGTTGGCGCTGCCCCCTCAGCCCTGCCCTCGGAGTGTTGGTGCTGCTCCCTCAGCCCTGCCCTGGGAGTGTTGGCGCTGCCCCCTCAGCCCTGCCCTCGGAGTGTTGGCGCTGCCCCAGGATGGAGTGCAGTGAAATGTGGGATTATTGCCCATTCCTGTGACTGGTCCCACCTACTGTTATACACTGAACTCTTTACTCTCAATCCCAAATTCACTCTTTGGTTCCATTGGGTGTTGATTTGTTCGTTGACTGATTTGATCTCCTCTCTTTATTCACAGATCTTGAAGCAGCTCCTTTCCAGGTAAGTTCCTCTCAGTCATACAGTACCTGCTGCTGATAGGGAACCTTCCCCTGTATCTGGGAGAGGAGTGAAAGTAGAATCACCGCTTGGAAACCTTCCCAGATAAGGTGCTTTCAAATGGTGGGAATATTGAGTGATGTTTAACTGTGGTTTGAGGGGTTATTGGCTCAGGCAGCCTGTGGGAAATGGAAGATTCCACATGTACACTGACAACCCCCAGCTCTACCTCACCACCACCTCTCTCGACCCCTCCACAGCATCTGATTTGTTACGCTGCTTGTCCGACATCCACGATTAAATGAGGTGAAATTTCCTCCAATTAAATATTGGGAAGTTCGAAGCCATTGTCTTCGGTCCCCACCACAAACTCCGCTCCCTCGTCACCGACTCCATCCCCCTCCCTGGCCACTGTCTGAGTCTGAACCAGACTGTTCCCAACCTCGGCGTTCTATTTGACCCTGAGCTGAGCCTCCGACCCCATTTCCTCTCCATCACCAAGACCTCCTACTTCCACCCCATAATATCACCTGTCTCAGCATCTGCTGCTGAAACCCTCATCCGTGCTATTGTTACCTCTGGACTCGACTTTTCCAATTCTCTCCTGTCCGGCCTCCCATCTTCCACCCGCCATGACCTTCAGCTGATCCAAAACTCTGCTGCCCGTATCCTAACTCGCACCAAGTCCCGTTCACCCATCACCCTCTGCTCACTGATCGACATTGACTCCCGGTCCAGCAACGCCTGGAATTTAAAATTTTCATCCTTGTTTTAAATCCCTCCTTGGCCTCGTCACTCCCTATCTCTGTAACCTCCTCCAGCCCTACAACTCTCCGAGAACTCTGCGTTCCTCTAATTCTGGCCTTTTGTGGATCCCCGATATGCTTCACCCCACCATCGGCAGTCGTGTTTTCAGCTTTCTCGGCCCTAAGCTCTGGAATTCTCCCCCTAAACATCTCCTTCTCTCTACCTCTACCTCTCCACCTCTCTATGTCTACCTCTCCACCTCTCTATGTCTACCTCTCCTTCTCTCTACCTCTCCCTCTCCACCTCTCTCCGTCTACCTCTCCACCTCTCTACCTCTACCTCTCCACCTCTCTACCTCTACCTCTCCACCTCTCTACCTCTACCTCTCCACCTCTCTACTTCTACCTCTCCACCTCTCTACCTCTACCTCTCCTCCTCTCTACCTCTACCTCTCCACCTCTCTGCGTCTACCTCTCCTCCTCTCCATGTCTACCTCTCCACCTCTCTACGTCTACCTCTCCACCTCTCTACCTCTACCTCTCCACCTCTCTACGTCTACCTCTCCACCTCTCTACGTCTACCTCTCCTCCTCTCTACCTCTACCTCTCCACCTCTCTACGTCTACCTCTCCACCTCTCTACGTCTACCTCTCCTCCTCTCTACATCTACCTCTCCACCTCTCTACATCTACCTCTCCACCTCTCTACGTCTACCTCTCCACCTCTCTACCTCTACCTCTCCTCCTCTCTACCTCTACCTCTCCACCTCTCTATGTCTACCTCTCCTCCTCTCGACGTCTACCTCTCCACCTCTCTACCTCTACCTCTCCACCTCTCTACGTCTACCTCTCCACCTCTCTATGTCTACCTCTCCTCCTCTCTATGTCTACATCTCCACTTCTCTACGTCTACCTCTCCTCCTCTCTACGTCTACCTCTCCTCCTCTCTACCTCGACCTCTCCACCTCTCCATGTCTACCTCTCCACCTCTCTACATCTACCTCTCCACCTCTCCACGTCTACCTCTCCACCTCTCTACCTCTACCTCTCCACCTCTCTACGTCGACCTCTCCACCTCTCTACGTCTACCTCTCCACCTCTCTACATCTACCTCTCCACCTCTCTACGTCTACCTCTCCACCTCTCCACGTCTACCTCTCCACCTCTCTACCTCTACCTCTCCACCTCTCTACGTCTACCTCTCCACCTCTCTACGTCTACCTCTCCACCTCTCTACATCTACCTCTCCACCTCTCTATGTCTACCTCTCCACCTCTCCACGTCTACCTCTCCACCTCTCTACCTCTACCTCTACCTGGGAGGCTGTTCCTTCTCCTCTCCTCACTTCACATGATTGGAGAGAGTGTGATCCTGCAGAGAGTGGGGAGCACAGACTGGAGACGCTCGGGATAATAATAATTATTAATAATGGAAAGATGAGGGCTCCAGTGCAGAGAAACTGGACTGAACTCAGTCGGCTTTGAAAATCACAAACTGAGCTGAAGTGGCAGCAAACCAGGATCCCACTGCACGTGTGGAGATCAGTGTGAATGCAGGGAGACTGCAAATCCCGGGATTCTGCCATTTTTAGGATGGGTTGCTGCGGGGTCTCAGTACGAGCATTAGACGGGGTGCAGGTTGTTGCACTGATCACTCGTTCCCCTTTGGGTTTCTGATCTAAAATGTCCCCACTGATAAAAACATTCTCTCCTCTTTCATTCCAGAGTGACTGAAACTCGGAGAGTCACAGACCCAGATGTTCCAGCGCTCACCCTGAACCTGTCCAATATATCTCAACTTATCCAGAAGAGGCTGAATGGATCGGAAAAGTATCACTCAGACATATTGGGAATCATTGGTAAGAACGTGCAGCTTTTCTCCAATATAAGGGACTGAGAGCAGGTCGGGTTAGTTGTGTTCAGACAGCTGGGAATATCCAAAATAATTCAGGAACTTACAAAGACACAGACACACACGCCCTGTCACAGAGACTCACACAGACACACACGCCCTGTCACAGAGACTCACACAGACACACACGCCCTGTCACAGAGACTCACACAGACACACACGCCCTGTCACAGAGACTCACACAGACACACACGTCCTGTCACAGAGACTCACACAGACACACACGCCCCATCACAGAGACTCACACAGACACACACGCCCCGTCACAGAGACTCACACAGACACACACGCCCTGTCACAGAGACTCACACAGACACACACGCCCTGTCACAGAGACTCACACAGATACACACGCCCTGTCACAGAGACTCACACAGACACACACGCCCCGTCACAGAGACTCACACAGACACACACGCCCTGTCACAGAGACTCACACAGACACACACGCCCCGTCACAGAGACTCACACAGACACACACGCCCAGTCACAGAGACTCACACAGACACACACGCCCTGTCACAGAGACTCACACAGACACACACGCCCTGTCACAGAGACTCACACAGACACACACGCCCTGTCACAGAGACTCACACAGACACACATGCCCTGTCACATAGACTCACACAGACACACACACCCTGTCACAGAGACTCACACAGACACACACGCCCTGTCACAGAGACTCACACAGACACACACACCCTGTCACAGAGACTCACACAGACACACACGCCCTGTCACAGAGACTCACACAGACACACACGCCCTGTCACAGAGACTCACACAGACACACACGCCCTGTCACAGAGACTCACACAGACACACACGCCCTGTCACAGAGACTCTCACAGACACACACGCCCCGTCACAGAGACTCACACAGACACACACGCCCTGTCACAGAGACTCACACAGACACACACGCCCCGTCACAGAGACTCACACAGACACACACGCCCTGTCACAGAGACTCACACAGACACACACGCCCTGTCACAGAGACTCACACAGACACACACGCCCTGTCACAGAGACTCACACAGACACACACGCCCTGTCACAGAGACTCACACAGACACACACGCCCTGTCACAGAGACTCACACAGACACACACGCCCTGTCACAGAGACTCACACAGACACACACGCCCAGTCACAGAGACTCACACAGACACACACGCCCTGTCACAGAGACTCACACAGACACACACGCCCTGTCACAGAGCCTCACAGACACACACGCCCTGTCACAGAGACTCACACAGACACATACGCCCCGTCACAGAGACTCATACAGACACACATAAGAACATAAGAACATAAGAAATTGGAGCAGGAGGAGGCCAATCGGCCCCTCGAGCCTGCTCCGCCATTCAATAAGATCATGGCTGATCTGATCCCAACCACAAATCTAAAGAACACAAGAAGTCGGAGCAGGACCCGGCCACATAGCCCCTGGGCCCTCTCCGCCACCCACAGGGCATTGACCGATCCGAACTCAGCTTCATGTCCAATTTCCTGCCCGCTCCCCATAACCCCTAATTCCCTTTACTTCTGGGAAACTGTCTATTTCTGTTTTAAATTTATCTGATGATGTAGCTTCCACAGCTTCCTGGGGCAGCAAATTCCACAGACCTACCACCCTCTGAGTGAAGAAGTTTCTCCTCATCTCAGTTTTGAAAGAGCAGCCCCTTATTCTAAGATTATGCCCCCTAGTTCTAGTTTCACCCATCTTTGGGAACATCCTTACTGCATCCACCCGATCAAGCCCCTTCACAATCTTATATGTTTCAATAAGATCGCCTCTCATTCTTCTGAACTCCAATGAGTAGAGTCCCAATCTACTCAACCTCTCCTCATATGTCCGCCCCCTCATCCCCGGGATTAACCGAGTGAACCTTCTTTGTACTGCCTCGAGAGCAAGTATGTCTTTTCTTAAGTATGGAGACCAAAACTGTATGCAGTATTCCAGGTGCGGTCTCACCAATACCTTATATAACTGCAGCAATACCTCCTTGTTTTTATATTCTATCCCCCGAGCAATAAAAGCCAACATTCCGTTGGCCTTCTTGATCACCTGCTGCACCTGCATACCAACTTTTTGATTTTCTTGCACTAGGACCCCCAGATCCCTTTGTACTGCAGTACTTTCCAGTCTCTCGCCATTAAGAAAATAACTTGCTCTCTGATTTTTCCTGCCAAAGTGCATAACCTCACATTTTCCAATATTATATTGCATCTGCCAAATCTCCGCCCACTCACCCAGCCTGTCTATATCCCCTTGCAGGTTTTTTATGTCCTCCTCACTCTCTACTTTCCCTCCCATCTTTGTATCATCTGCAAATTTTGATATGTTGCACTCGGTCCCCTCCTCCAAATCGTTAATATAGATTGTAAAGAGTTGGGGACCCAGCACCGACCCCTGTGGAACACCACTGGTTACTGGTTGCCAGTCCGAAAATGAACCATTTATCCCAACTCTCTGCTTCCTGTTCGATAACCAATCCTCCACCCATGCCAGAATATTACCCCCAATCCCGTGATTTTTTATCTTAAGTAATAATCTTTTATGTGGCACCTTGTCGAATGCCTTCTGGAAGTCTAAATACACTACGTCCACTGGTTCCCCTTTATCCACCCTATACGTTATATCCTCGAAGAACTCAAGCAAATTTGTCAGACATGACTTCCCCTTCATAAAGCCATGCTGACTTTGTCCTATTAAATTATGCTTATCTAAATGTTCCGTTACTGTCTCCTTAATAATAGACTCCAAAATTTTACCCACCACAGATGTTAAGCTAACTGGCCTATAATTTCCAGCCTTCTGCCTACTACCCTTTTTAAATAACGGTGTTACATTAGCAGTTTTCCAATCTGCCGGGACCTCTCCTGAGTCCAGGGAATTTTGGAAAACTATCACCAAAGCATCCACAATCCCTACTGCCACTTCCCTCAAGACCCTAGGATGGAAGCCATCAGGTCCAGGGGATTTATCCGCCTTGAGTCCCATTATTTTACTGAGTACCATCTCCTGAGTGATTTTAATCGTATTTAGCTCCTCCCCCCCGAGAGCCCCCTGTTTGTCCAGTGTTGGGATATTCTTAGTGTCCTCTACTGTAAAGACTGAAACAAAATATTTGTTCAGCATTTTTGCCATCTCCATGTTTCCCACCATTAATTTCCCGGTCTCATCCTCTAAGGGACCTATGTTTGCCTTAGCCACCCTTTTTCTTTTTATATAACTATAGAAACTCTTGCTATCTGTTTTTATATTTTTTGCTAATTTCTTTTCATAATCTAACTTCCCTTTCTTAATCAATCCTTTAGTTACTTTTTGCTGTCTTTTGAAGAATTCCCAATCTTCTATCCTCCCACTAAGTTTGGCTACCTTATATGTCCTTGTTTTTAGTCGGATACTATCCTTGATTTCTTTACTTAGCCACGGATGGCTGTCATTTCTTTTACACCCTTTTTTCCTCAGTGGAATATATTTATTTTGAAAGTTGTAAAATAACTCCCTAAATGAACACCACTGCTCATGTACCGTCTTACCCTTTAATCTATTTTCCCAGTCCACTTTAATCAATTCCGCTCTCATACCATCATAGTCTCCTTTATTCAAGCTCAGTACGCTTGTTTGAGAATCAACCTTCTCACCCTCTAATTGGATATGGAATTCAACCATGTTGTGGTCGCTCGTTCCAAGGGGATCCTTAACTAGGACATTATTAATTAATCCTGACTCATTACACAGGACCAGGTCCAAGGTTGCCTGCCCCCTTGTAGGATCAGTTACATACTGCTCAAGAAATCCATCCCTGATGCACTCAATGAACTCGTCCTCAAGGCTGCTCTGCCCAATTTGATTTGTCCAGTTAATATGATAATTAAAATCCCCCATAATTATGGCTGTTCCCTTATTACATGCCCCGACTATCTCCTGATTAATACTTCTTCCAGCAGAGTTGCAACTATTAGGAGGCCTATATACTACGCCCACTAATGTTTTTTTTCCATTATTATTCCTTATCTCCACCCAAACTGTTTCATTATCTTGATGCTTTGTCCCAATATCATTTCTCTGTATTACAGTGATTCCTTCCTTTATTAACATAGCCACCCCACCTCCCCTTCCTTCCTGCCTGTCCTTCCTGATTGTTAAATACCCTGGCATATTTAATTCCCAGTCGTTGTCACCCTGCAGCCATGTTTCTGTAATGGCCACAAGATCATACCCATACGTAGTTATTTGTGCCGTTAACTCGTCCATTTTATTACGAATGCTACGTGCATTCAGATAAAGAACTTTCAAATCTGTTTTGTGACGCTTAGTTCCTGCTTTTTCCTTTTTTAACACTTTACCTATTACTCCATACCTTCTGTCCCTTCCTGTTACGCTTTCCTCTCTCTCCCTGCTCAGGTTCCCAACCCCCTGCCACATGCCCTGTCACAGAGACTCACACAGACACACACGCCCCATCACAGAGACTCACACAGACACACACGCCCTGTCACAGAGACTCACACAGACACACACGCCCTGTCACAGAGACTCATACAGACACACACGCCATGTCAGAGTCTCACACAGACACACACGCCCTGTCACAGAGACTCACAGAGACACATACGCCCTGTCACAGAGACTCACACAGACACACTCGCCCCGTCACAGAGACTCACACAGACACACACGCCCTGTCAGAGTCTCACACAGACACACACGCCCTGTCACAGAGACTCACACAGACACACACGCCCTGTCACAGAGACTCACACAGACACACACGCCCCGTCACAGAGACTCACACAGACACACACGCCCTGTCACAGAGACTCACACAGACACACACGCCCTGTCACAGAGACTCACACAGACACACACGCCCTGTCACAGAGACTCACACAGACACACTCGCCCCGTCACAGAGACTCACACAGACACACACGCCCTGTCAGAGTCTCACACAGACACACACGCCCTGTCACAGAGACTCACACAGACACACACGCCCTGTCACAGAGACTCACACAGACACACACGCCCTGTCACAGAGTCTCACACAGACACACACGCCCTGTCACAGAGACTCACACAGACACACACGCCCCGTCACAGAGACTCACACAGACACACACGCCCTGTCACAGAGACTCACACAGACACACACGCCCCGTCACAGAGACTCACACAGACACACACGCCCCGTCACAGAGACTCACACAGACACACACGCCCTGTCACAGAGACTCACACAGACACACACGCCCCGTCACAGAGACTCACACAGACACACACGCCCCGTCACAGAGACTCACACAGACACACACGCCCTGTCACAGAGACTCATACAGACACACACGCCATGTCAGAGTCTCACACAGACACACACGCCCTGTCACAGAGACTCACAGAGACACATAAGCCCTGTCACAGAGACTCACACAGACACACTCGCCCCGTCACAGAGACTCACACAGACACACACGCCCTGTCAGAGTCTCACACAGACACACACGCCCTGTCACAGAGACTCACACAGAAACACACGCCCTGTCACAGAGACTCACACAGACACACACGCCCTGTCACAGAGTCTCACACAGACACACACGCCCTGTCACAGAGACTCACACAGACACACACGCCCCGTCACAGAGACTCACACAGACACACACGCCCTGTCACAGAGACTCACACAGACACACACGCCCCATCACAGAGACTCACACAGACACACACGCCCCGTCACAGAGACTCACACAGACACACACGCCCTGTCACAGAGACTCACACAGACACACACGCCCCGTCACAGAGACTCACACAGACACACACGCCCCGTCACAGAGACTCACACAGACACACACGCCCTGTCACAGAGACACACACAGACACGCATGCCCCGTCACAGAGACTCACACAGACAAACACGCCCTGTCACAGAGACTCACACAGACACACACGCCCTGTCACAGAGACTCACACAGACACACACGCCCCGTCACAGAGACTCACACAGACAGACACGCCCTGTCACAGAGACTCACACAGATACACACGCCCTGTCACAGAGACTCACACAGACACACACGCCCTGTCACAGAGACTCACACAGACACACACGCCCTGTCACAGAGACTCACACAGACACACACGCCCTGTCACAGAGACTCACACAGACACACACGCCCTGTCACAGAGACTCACACAGACACACACGCCCTGTCACAGAGACTCACACAGACACACATGCCCAGTCACAGAGACTCACACAGACACACACGCCCTGTCACAGAGACTCACACAGACACACACGCCCCGTCACAGAGACTCACACAGACACGCACGCCCAGTCACAGAGACTCACACAGACACGCACGCCCTGTCACAGAGACTCACACAGACACACACGCCCTGTCACAGGGACTCACACAGACACACACGCCCTGTCACAGAGACTCACACAGACACACACGCCCTGTCACAGAGACTCACACAGACACACACGCCCCGTCACAGAGACTCACACAGACACACACGCCCCGTCACAGAGACTCACACAGACACACACGCCCTGTCACAGAGACTCACACAGACACACACGCCCAGTCACAGAGACGCACACAGACACACACGCCCTGTCACAGAGACTCACACAGACACACACGCCCCGTCACAGAGACTCACACAGACACACACGCCCTGTCACAGAGACTCACACAGACACACACGCCCCGTCACAGAGACTCACACAGACACACACGCCCTGTCACAGAGACTCACACAGACACACACGCCCAGTCACAGAGACGCACACAGACACACACGCCCTGTCACAGAGACTCACACAGACACACACGCCCCGTCACAGAGACTCACACAGACACACACGCCCCGTCACAGAGACTCACACAGACACACACGCCCCGTCACAGAGACACACACAGACACACACGCCCTCTCACAGAGACTCACACAGACACACACGCCCTGTCACAGAGACTCACACAGACACACACGCCCTGTCACAGAGACTCACACAGACACACACGCCCTGTCACAGAGACTCACACAGACACACACGCCCTGTCACAGAGCCTCACAGACACACACGCCCCGTCACAGAGACTCACACAGACACACACGCCCCGTCACAGAGACTCTCACAGATACACTCGCCCTGTCACAGAGACTCACACAGACACACACGCCCTGTTACAGAGCCTCACAGACACACACGCCCCGTCACAGAGACTCACACAGACACACACGCCCTGTCACAGAGACTCACACAGACACACACGCCCTGTCACAGAGACTCACACAGGCACACACGCCCCGTCTCAGGGACTCACACAGACACACACGCCCCGTCACAGAGACTCACACAGACACACACGCCCCGTCACAGAGACTCACACAGACGCACACGCCCTGTCACAGAGACTCACACAGACACACACGCCCTGTCACAGAGACTCACACAGACACACACGCCCCGTCACAGAGACTCACACAGACGCACACGCCCTGTCACAGAGACTCACACAGACACACACGCCCTGTCACAGAGACTCACACAGACACACACGCCGTGTCACAGAGACTCACACAGACACACACGCCATGTCACAGAGACTCACACAGTCACACACGCCCTGTCACAGAGACACACACAGACACACACGCCCTGTCACAGAGACTCACACAGACACACACGTCCTGTCACAGAGACTCACACAGACACACACGCCCTGTCACAGAGACGCACACAGACACACACGCCCTGTCACAGAGACTCACACAGACACACACGCCCTGTCACAGAGAATCACACAGACACACACGCCCTGTCAGAGTCTCACACAGACACACACGCCCTGTCACAGAGACTCACAGAGACACATACGCCCTGTCACAGAGACTCACACAGACACACACGCCCTGTCACAGAGACTCACACAGACACACACGCCCTGTCAGAGTCTCACACAGACACACACGCCCTGTCACAGAGACTCACAGAGACACATACGCCCTGTCACAGAGACTCACACAGACACACACGCCCCATCACAGAGACTCACACAGACACACACGCCCTGTCACAGAGAATCACACAGACACACACGCCCTGTCACAGA
This sequence comes from Heptranchias perlo, assembly GCF_035084215.1. Classification (NCBI taxonomy): domain Eukaryota; kingdom Metazoa; phylum Chordata; class Chondrichthyes; order Hexanchiformes; family Hexanchidae; genus Heptranchias; species Heptranchias perlo. Next base: position 483,123 of record NW_027139187.1, read on the forward strand.
GACTCACACAGACACACACGCCCTGTCACAGAGTCTCACACAGACACACACGCCCTGTCACAGAGACTCACACAGACACACACGCCCCGTCACAGAGACTCACACAGACACACACGCCCTGTCACAGAGACTCACACAGACACACACGCCCCATCACAGAGACTCACACAGACACACACGCCCCGTCACAGAGACTCACACAGACACACACGCCCTGTCACAGAGACTCACACAGACACACACGCCCCGTCACAGAGACTCACACAGACACACACGCCCCGTCACAGAGACTCACACAGACAGACACGCCCTGTCACAGAGACTCACACAGATACACACGCCCTGTCACAGAGACTCACACAGACACACACGCCCTGTCACAGAGACTCACACAGACACACACGCCCTGTCACAGTGACTCACACAGACACACACGCCCTGTCACAGAGACTCACACAGACACACACGCCCTGTCACAGGGACTCACACAGACACACACGCCCCGTCACAGAGACTCACACAGACAGACACGCCCTGTCACAGAGACTCACACAGACACACACGCCCTGTCACAGAGACTCACACAGACACACACGCCCCGTCACAGAGACTCACACAGACACACACGCCCCGTCACAGAGACTCACACAGACACACACGCCCTGTCACAGAGACTCACACAGACACACACGCCCAGTCACAGAGACGCACACAGACACACACGCCCTGTCACAGAGACTCACACAGACACACACGCCCCGTCACAGAGACTCACACAGACACACACGCCCTGTCACAGAGACTCACACAGACACACACGCCCTGTCACAGAGACTCACACAGACACACACGCCCTGTCACAGAGACTCACACAGGCACACACGCCCCGTCTCAGGGACTCACACAGACACACACGCCCCGTCACAGAGACTCACACAGGCACACACGCCCCGTCTCAGGGACTCACACAGACACACACGCCCCGTCACAGAGACTCACACAGACACACACGCCCCGTCACAGAGACTCACACAGACGCACACGCCCTGTCACAGAGACTCACACAGACACACACGCCCTGTCACAGAGACTCACACAGACACACACGCCGTGTCACAGAGACTCACACAGACACACACGCCATGTCACAGAGACTCACACAGTCACACACGCCCTGTCACAGAGACACACACAGACACACACGCCCTGTCACAGAGACTCACACAGACACACACGCCCCGTCACAGAGACTCACACAGACGCACACGCCCTGTCACAGAGACTCACACAGACACACACGCCCTGTCACAGAGACTCACACAGACACACACGCCGTGTCACAGAGACTCACACAGACACACACGCCATGTCACAGAGACTCACACAGTCACACACGCCCTGTCACAGAGACACACACAGACACACACGCCCTGTCACAGAGACTCACACAGACACACACGTCCTGTCACAGAGACTCACACAGACACACACGCCCTGTCACAGAGACGCACACAGACACACACGCCCTGTCACAGAGACTCACACAGACACACACGCCCTGTCACAGAGACTCACACAGACACACACGCCCTGTCAGAGTCTCACACAGACACACACGCCCTGTCACAGAGACTCACAGAGACACATACGCCCTGTCACAGAGACTCACACAGACACACACGCCCTGTCACAGAGACTCACACAGACACACACGCCCTGTCAGAGTCTCACACAGACACACACGCCCTGTCACAGAGACTCACAGAGACACATACGCCCTGTCACAGAGACTCACACAGACACACACGCCCCATCACAGAGACTCACACAGACACACACGCCCTGTCACAGAGAATCACACAGACACACACGCCCTGTCACAGAGACTCACACAGACACACACGCCCTGTCACAGAGTCTCACACAGACACACACGCCCTGTCACAGAGACTCACACAGACACACACGCCCCGTCACAGAGACTCACACAGACACACACGCCCTGTCACAGAGACTCACACAGACACACACGCCCCATCACAGAGACTCACACAGACAAACACGCCCCGTCACAGAGACTCACACAGACACACACGCCCTGTCACAGAGACTCACACAGACACACACGCCCCGTCACAGAGACTCACACAGACACACACGCCCCGTCACAGAGACTCACACAGACAGACACGCCCTGTCACAGAGACTCACACAGATACACACGCCCTGTCACAGAGACTCACACAGACACACACGCCCTGTCACAGAGACTCACACAGACACACACGCCCTGTCACAGTGACTCACACAGACACACACGCCCTGTCACAGAGACTCACACAGACACACACGCCCTGTCACAGAGACTCACACAGACACACACGCCCTGTCACAGAGACTCACACAGACACACATGCCCAGTCACAGAGACTCACACAGACACACACGCCCTGTCACAGAGACTCACACAGACACACACGCCCCGTCACAGAGACTCACACAGACACGCACGCCCAGTCACAGAGACTCACACAGACACGCACGCCCTGTCACAGAGACTCACACAGACACACACGCCCTGTCACAGGGACTCACACAGACACACACGCCCTGTCACAGAGACTCACACAGACACACACGCCCAGTCACAGAGACTCACACAGACACACACGCCCCGTCACAGAGACTCACACAGACACACACGCCCCGTCACAGAGACTCACACAGACACACACGCCCTGTCACAGAGACTCACACAGACACACACGCCCAGTCACAGAGACGCACACAGACACACACGCCCTGTCACAGAGACTCACACAGACACACACGCCCCGTCACAGAGACTCACACAGACACACACGCCCTGTCACAGAGACTCACACAGACACACACGCCCCGTCACAGAGACTCACACAGACACACACGCCCTGTCACAGAGACTCACACAGACACACACGCCCAGTCACAGAGACGCACACAGACACACACGCCCTGTCACAGTGACTCACACAGACACACACGCCCCGTCACAGAGACTCACACAGACACGCACGCCCAGTCACAGAGACTCACACAGACACGCACGCCCTGTCACAGAGACTCACACAGACACGCACGCCCTGTCACAGAGACTCACACAGACACACACGCCATGTCAGAGTCTCACACAGACACACACGCCCTGTCACAGAGACTCACAGAGACACATACGCCCCGTCACAGAGACTCACACAGACACACTCGCCCCGTCACAGAGACTCACACAGACACACACGCCCTGTCAGAGTCTCACACAGACACACACGCCCTGTCACAGAGACTCACACAGACACACACGCCCTGTCACAGAGACTCACACAGACACACACGCTCTGTCACAGAGTCTCACACAGACACACACGCCCTGTCACAGAGACTCACACAGACACACACGCCCCGTCACAGAGACTCACACAGACACACACGCCCTGTCACAGAGACTCACACAGACACACACGCCCCGTCACAGAGACTCACACAGACACACGCGCCGTGTCACAGAGACTCACACAGACACACACGCCCCGTCAGAGACTCACACAGACACACACGCCCCGTCACAGAGACTCACACAGACACACACGCCCTGTCACAGAGACTCACACAGACACACACGCCCCGTCACAGAGACTCACACAGACACACACGCCCCGTCACAGAGACTCACACAGACACACACGCCCTGTCACAGAGACACACACAGACACACATGCCCCGTCACAGAGACTCACACAGACACACACGCCCTGTCACAGAGACTCACACAGACACACACGCCCTGTCACAGAGACTCACACAGACACACACGCCCCGTCACAGAGACTCACACAGACAGACACGCCCTGTCACAGAGACTCACACAGATACACACGCCCTGTCACAGAGACTCACACAGACACACACGCCCTGTCACATAGACTCACACAGACACACACGCCCTGTCACAGAGACTCACACAGACACACACGCCCTGTCACAGAGACTCACACAGACACACACGCCCTGTCACAGAGACTCACACAGACACACACGCCCAGTCACAGAGACTCACACAGACACACACGCCCTGTCACAGAGACTCACACAGACACACACGCCCTGTCACAGAGACTCACACAGACACACATGCCCAGTCACAGAGACTCACACAGACACACACGCCCTGTCACAGAGACTCACACAGACACACACGCCCCGTCACAGAGACTCACACAGACACGCACGCCCAGTCACAGAGACTCACACAGACACGCACGCCCTGTCACAGAGACTCACACAGACACGCACGCCCTGTCACAGTGACTCACACAGACACGCACGCCCTGTCACAGAGACTCACACAGACACACACGCCCCGTCACAGAGACTCACACAGACACACACGCCCCGTCACAGAGACTCACACAGACACACACGCCCTGTCACAGAGACTCATACAGACACACACGCCCCGTCACAGGGACTCACACAGACACACACGCCCCGTCACAGAGACTCACACAGACACACACGCCCCTCACAGAGACTCACACAGACGCACACGCCCTGTCACAGAGACTCACACAGACACACACGCCCTGTCACAGAGAGTCACACAGACACACACGCCCTGTCACAGAGACTCACACAGAGACACACGCCCTGTCACAGAGACTCACACAGACACACACGCCCAGTCACAGAGACTCACACAGACACACACGCCCTGTCACAGAGACTCACACAGACACACACGCCCTGTCACAGAGACTCACACAGACACACATGCCCAGTCACAGAGACTCACACAGACACACACGCCCTGTCACAGAGACTCACACAGACACACACGCCCCGTCACAGAGACTCACACAGACACGCACGCCCAGTCACAGAGACTCACACAGACACGCACGCCCTGTCACAGAGACTCACACAGACACGCACGCCCTGTCACAGAGACTCACACAGACACACACGCCATGTCAGAGTCTCACACAGACACACACGCCCTGTCACAGAGACTCACAGAGACACATACGCCCCGTCACAGAGACTCACACAGACACACTCGCCCCGTCACAGAGACTCACACAGACACACACGCCCTGTCAGAGTCTCACACAGACACACACGCCCTGTCACAGAGACTCACACAGACACACACGCCCTGTCACAGAGACTCACACAGACACACACGCTCTGTCACAGAGTCTCACACAGACACACACGCCCTGTCACAGAGACTCACACAGACACACACGCCCCGTCACAGAGACTCACACAGACACACACGCCCTGTCACAGAGACTCACACAGACACACACGCCCCGTCACAGAGACTCACACAGACACACGCGCCGTGTCACAGAGACTCACACAGACACACACGCCCCGTCAGAGACTCACACAGACACACACGCCCCGTCACAGAGACTCACACAGACACACACGCCCTGTCACAGAGACTCACACAGACACACACGCCCCGTCACAGAGACTCACACAGACACACACGCCCCGTCACAGAGACTCACACAGACACACACGCCCTGTCACAGAGACACACACAGACACACATGCCCCGTCACAGAGACTCACACAGACACACACGCCCTGTCACAGAGACTCACACAGACACACACGCCCTGTCACAGAGACTCACACAGACACACACGCCCCGTCACAGAGACTCACACAGACAGACACGCCCTGTCACAGAGACTCACACAGATACACACGCCCTGTCACAGAGACTCACACAGACACACACGCCCTGTCACATAGACTCACACAGACACACACGCCCTGTCACAGAGACTCACACAGACACACACGCCCTGTCACAGAGACTCACACAGACACACACGCCCTGTCACAGAGACTCACACAGACACACACGCCCAGTCACAGAGACTCACACAGACACACACGCCCTGTCACAGAGACTCACACAGACACACACGCCCTGTCACAGAGACTCACACAGACACACATGCCCAGTCACAGAGACTCACACAGACACACACGCCCTGTCACAGAGACTCACACAGACACACACGCCCCGTCACAGAGACTCACACAGACACGCACGCCCAGTCACAGAGACTCACACAGACACGCACGCCCTGTCACAGAGACTCACACAGACACGCACGCCCTGTCACAGTGACTCACACAGACACGCACGCCCTGTCACAGAGACTCACACAGACACACACGCCCTGTCACAGAGACTCACACAGACACACACGCCCCGTCACAGAGACTCACACAGACACACACGCCCTGTCACAGAGACTCACACAGACACACACGCCCAGTCACAGAGACGCACACAGACACACACGCCCTGTCACAGAGACTCACACAGACACACACGCCCCGTCACAGAGACTCACACAGACACACACGCCCTGTCACAGAGACTCACACAGACACACACGCCCCGTCACAGAGACTCACACAGACACACACGCCCTGTCACAGAGACTCACACAGACACACACGCCCAGTCACAGAGACGCACACAGACACACACGCCCTGTCACAGAGACTCACACAGACACACACGCCCCGTCACAGAGACTCACACAGACACACACGCCCTGTCACAGAGACTCACACAGACACACACGCCCCGTCACAGAGACTCACACAGACACACACGCCCTGTCACAGAGACTCACACAGACACACACGCCCAGTCACAGAGACTCACACAGACACACACGCCCTGTCACAGAGACTCACACAGACACACACGCCCTGTCACAGAGACTCACACAGACACACACGCCCTGTCACAGAGCCTCACAGACACACACGCCCCGTCACAGAGACTCACACAGACACACACGCCCCGTCACTGAGACTCTCACAGATACACTCGCCCTGTCACAGAGACTCACACAGACACACACGCCCTGTTACAGAGCCTCACAGACACACACGCCCCGTCACAGAGACTCACACAGACACACACGCCCTGTCACAGAGACTCACACAGACACACACGCCCTGTCACAGAGACTCACACAGACACACACTCCCCGTCACAGGGACTCACACAGACACACACGCCCCGTCACAGTGACTCACACAGACACACACGCCCCGTCACAGAGACTCACACAGACGCACACGCCATGTCACAGAGACTCACACAGACACACACGCCCTGTCACAGAGACTCACAAAGACACACACGCCGTGTCACAGAGACTCACACAGACACACACGCCATGTCACAGAGACTCACACAGACACACACGCCCTATCACTGAGACACACACAGACACACGCGCCCTGTCACAGAGACTCACACAGACACACACGCCCTGTCACAGAGACTCACACAGACACACACGCCCTGTCACAGAGACGCACACAGACACACACGCCCTGTCACAGAGACTCACACAGACACACACGCCCTGTCACAGAGACTCACACAGACACACACGCCCTGTCACAGGGAATCACACAGACACACACGCCCTGTCAGAGTCTCACACAGACACACACGCCCTGTCACAGAGACTCACACAGACACACACGCCCTGTCACAGAGACTCACACAGACACACACGCCCCGTCACAGAGACTCACACAGACACACACGCCCTGTCACAGAGACTCATACAGACACACACGCCCCGTCACAGAGACTCTCACAGATGCACTCGCCCTGTCACAGAGACTCACACAGACACACACGCCCTGTCACAGAGACTCACACAGACACACACGACCCGTCACAGAGACTCACACAGACACACACGCCCTGTCACAGAGACTCATACAGACACACACGCCCCGTCACAGAGACTCTCACAGATACACTCGCCCTGTCACAGAGACTCAAACAGACACACACGCCCTGTCACAGAGACTCACACAGACACACACGCCCTGTCACAGAGACTCACACAGACACACACGCCCCGTCACAGAGACTCACACAGACACACACGCCCTGTCACAGAGACTCACACAGACACACACGCCCCGTCACAGAGACTCATACAGACACACACGCCCTGTCACAGAGACTCACACAGACACACACGCCCTGTCACAGAGACTCACACAGACACACACGCCCAGTCACAGAGACTCACACAGACACACACGCCCAGTCACAGAGACGCACACAGACACACACGCCCTGTCACAGAGACTCACACAGACACACACGCCCCGTCACAGAGACTCACACAGACACACACGCCCTGTCACAGAGACTCACACAGACACACACGCCCCGTCACAGAGACTCACACAGACACACACGCCCCGTCACAGAGACTCACACAGACACACACGCCCTGTCACAGAGACACACACAGACACACATGCCCCGTCACAGAGACTCACACAGACACACACGCCCTGTCACAGAGACTCACACAGACACACACGCCCTGTCACAGAGACTCACACAGACACACACGCCCCGTCACAGAGACTCACACAGACAGACACGCCCTGTCACAGAGACTCACACAGATACACACGCCCTGTCACAGAGACTCACACAGACACACACGCCCTGTCACATAGACTCACACAGACACACACGCCCTGTCACAGAGACTCACACAGACACACACGCCCTGTCACAGAGACTCACACAGACACACATGCCCAGTCACAGAGACTCACACAGACACACACGCCCTGTCACAGAGACTCACACAGACACACACGCCCCGTCACAGAGACTCACACAGACACGCACACCCAGTCACAGAGACTCACAGAGACACGCACGCCCTGTCACAGAGACTCACACAGACACGCACGCCCTGTCACAGTGACTCACACAGACACGCACGCCCTGTCACAGAGACTCACACAGACACACACGCCCTGTCACAGAGACTCACACAGACACACACGCCCCGTCACAGAGACTCACACAGACACACACGCCCTGTCACAGAGACTCACACAGACACACACGCCCAGTCACAGAGACGCACACAGACACACACGCCCTGTCACAGAGACTCACACAGACACACACGCCCCGTCACAGAGACTCACACAGACACACACGCCCTGTCACAGAGACTCACACAGACACACACGCCCCGTCACAGAGACTCACACAGACACACACGCCCTGTCACAGAGACTCACACAGACACACACGCCCAGTCACAGAGACGCACACAGACACACACGCCCTGTCACAGAGACTCACACAGACACACACGCCCCGTCACAGAGACTCACACAGACACACACGCCCAGTCACAGAGACGCACACAGACACACACGCCCTGTCACAGAGACTCACACAGACACACACGCCCCGTCACAGAGACTCACACAGACACACACGCCCTGTCAGAGTCTCACACAGACACACACGCCCTGTCACAGAGACTCACACAGACACACACGCCCCGTCACAGAGACTCACACAGACACACACGCCCTGTCACAGAGACTCACACAGACACACACGCCCTGTCACAGAGACTCACACAGACACACACGCCCTGTCACAGAGACTCACACAGACACACACGCCCTGTCACAGAGACTCACACAGACACACACGCCCTGTCACAGAGCCTCACAGACACACACGCCCCGTCACAGAGACTCACACAGACACACACGCCCCGTCACTGAGACTCTCACAGATACACTCGCCCTGTCACAGAGACTCACACAGACACACACGCCCTGTTACAGAGCCTCACAGACACACACGCCCCGTCACAGAGACTCACACAGACACACACGCCCTGTCACAGAGACTCACACAGACACACACGCCCTGTCACAGAGACTCACACAGACACACACGCCCCGTCACAGAGACTCACACAGACGCACACGCCATGTCACAGAGACTCACACAGACACACACGCCCTGTCACAGAGACTCACAAAGACACACACGCCGTGTCACAGAGACTCACACAGACACACACGCCATGTCACAGAGACTCACACAGACACACACGCCCTGTCACAGAGACTCACAAAGACACACACGCCGTGTCACAGAGACTCACACAGACACACACGCCATGTCACAGAGACTCACACAGACACACACGCCCTGTCACAGAGACACACACAGACACACGCGCCCTGTCACAGAGACTCACACAGACACACACGCCCTGTCACAGAGACTCACACAGACACACACGCCCTGTCACAGAGACGCACACAGACACACACGCCCTGTCACAGAGACTCACACAGACACACACGCCCTGTCACAGAGACTCACACAGACACACACGCCCTGTCACAGGGAATCACACAGACACACACGCCCTGTCAGAGTCTCACACAGACACACACGCCCTGTCACAGAGACTCACACAGACACACACGCCCTGTCACAGAGACTCACACAGACACACACGCCCCGTCACAGAGACTCACACAGACACACACGCCCTGTCACAGAGACTCATACAGACACACACGCCCCGTCACAGAGACTCTCACAGATACACTCGCCCTGTCACAGAGACTCACACAGACACACACGCCCTGTCACAGAGACTCACACAGACACACACGCCCTGTCACAGAGACTCACACAGACACACACGCCCCGTCACAGAGACTCACACAGACACACACGACCCGTCACAGAGACTCACACAGACACACACGCCCTGTCACAGAGACTCATACAGACACACACGCCCCGTCACAGAGACTCTCACAGATACACTCGCCCTGTCACAGAGACTCAAGCAGACACACACGCCCTGTCACAGAGACTCACACAGACACACACGCCCTGTCACAGAGACTCACACAGACACACACGCCCCGTCACAGAGACTCACACAGACACACACGCCCTGTCACAGAGACTCACACAGACACACACGCCCCGTCACAGAGACTCATACAGACACACACGCCCTGTCACAGAGACTCACACAGACACACACGCCCCGTCACAGAGACTCATACAGACACACACGCCCCGTCACAGGGACTCACACAGACACACACGCCCCGTCACAGAGACTCACACAGACACACACGCCCCTCACAGAGACTCACACAGACACACACGCCCCGTCACAGAGACTCACACAGACACGCACGCCCAGTCACAGAGACTCACACAGACACGCACGCCCTGTCACAGAGACTCACACAGACACGCACGCCCAGTCACAGAGACTCACACAGACACGCACGCCCTGTCACAGAGACTCACACAGACACGCACGCCCTGTCACAGAGACTCACACAGACACACACGCCATGTCAGAGTCTCACACAGACACACACGCCCTGTCACAGAGACTCACAGAGACACATACGCCCTGTCACAGAGACTCACACAGACACACTCGCCCCGTCACAGAGACTCACACAGACACACACGCCCTGTCAGAGTCTCACACAGACACACACGCCCTGTCACAGAGACTCACACAGACACACACGCCCTGTCACAGAGTCTCACACAGACACACACGCCCTGTCACAGAGACTCACACAGACACACACGCCCCGTCACAGAGACTCACACAGACACACACGCCCTGTCACAGAGACTCACACAGACACACACGCCCCGTCACAGAGACTCACACAGACACAAACGCCCCGTCACAGAGTCTCACACAGACACACACGCCCTGTCACAGAGACTCATACAGACACACACGCCCCGTCACAGGGACTCACACAGACACACACGCCCCGTCACAGAGACTCACACAGACACACACGCCCCTCACAGAGACTCACACAGACGCACACGCCCTGTCACAGAGACTCACACAGACACACACGCCCTGTCACAGAGAGTCACACAGACACACACGCCCTGTCACAGAGACTCACACAGACACACACGCCCAGTCACAGAGACTCACACAGACACACACGCCCTGTCACAGAGACTCACACAGACACACACGCCCTGTCACAGAGACTCACACAGACACACATGCCCAGTCACAGAGAATCACACAGACACACACGCCCTGTCACAGAGACTCACACAGACACACACGCCCCGTCACAGAGACTCACACAGACACGCACGCCCAGTCACAGAGACTCACACAGACACGCACGCCCTGTCACAGAGACTCACACAGACACGCACGCCCTGTCACAGAGACTCACACAGACACACACGCCATGTCAGAGTCTCACACAGACACACACGCCCTGTCACAGAGACTCACAGAGACACATACGCCCTGTCACAGAGACTCACACAGACACACTCGCCCCGTCACAGAGACTCACACAGACACACACGCCCTGTCAGAGTCTCACACAGACACACACGCCCTGTCACAGAGACTCACACAGACACACACGCCCTGTCACAGAGACTCACACAGACACACACGCCCTGTCACAGAGTCTCACACAGACACACACGCCCTATCACAGAGACTCACACAGACACACACGCCCCGTCACAGAGACTCACACAGACACACACGCCCTGTCACAGAGACTCACACAGACACACACGCCCCGTCACAGAGACTCACACAGACACACACGCCCCGTCACAGAGACTCACACAGACACACACGCCCTGTCACAGAGACTCACACAGACACACACGCCCTGTCACAGAGACTCACACAGACACACACGCCCCGTCACAGAGACTCACACAGACACACACGCCCCGTCACAGAGACTCACACAGACACACACGCCCTGTCACAGAGACACACACAGACACACATGCCCCGTCACAGAGACTCACACAGACACACACGCCCTGTCACAGAGACTCACACAGACACACACGCCCTGTCACAGAGACTCACACAGACACACACGCCCCGTCACAGAGACTCACACGGACAGACACGCCCTGTCACAGAGACTCACACAGATACACACGCCCTGTCACAGAGACTCACACAGACACACACGCCCTGTCACAGAGACTCACACAGACACACACGCCCTGTCACAGAGACTCACACAGACACACACGCCCTGTCACAGAGACTCACACAGACACACACGCCCTGTCACAGAGACTCACACAGACACACACGCCCAGTCACAGAGACTCACACAGACACACACGCCCTGTCACAGAGACTCACACAGACACACACGCCCTGTCACAGAGACTCACACAGACACACACGCCCTGTCACAGAGACACACACAGACACACACGCCCTGTCACAGAGACTCACACAGACACACACGCCCTGTCACAGAGACTCACACAGACACACACGCCCTGTCACAGAGACTCACACAGACACACACGCCCAGTCACAGAGACTCACACAGACACACACGCCCTGTCACAGAGACTCACACAGACACACACGCCCCGTCACAGAGACTCACACAGACACGCACGCCCAGTCACAGAGACTCACACAGACACGCACGCCCTGTCACAGAGACTCACACAGACACGCACGCCCTGTCACAGTGACTCACACAGACACACACGCCCTGTCACAGAGACTCACACAGACACACACGCCCTGTCACAGAGACTCACACAGACACACACGCCCCGTCACAGAGACTCACACAGACACACACGCCCTGTCACAGAGACTCACACAGACACACACGCCCAGTCACAGAGACGCACACAGACACACACGCCCTGTCACAGAGACTCACACAGACACACACGCCCCGTCACAGAGACTCACACAGACACACACGCCCTGTCACAGAGACTCACACAGACACACACGCCCCGTCACAGAGACTCACACAGACACACACGCCCTGTCACAGAGACTCACACAGACACACACGCCCAGTCACAGAGACGCACACAGACACACACGCCCCGTCACAGAGACTCACACAGACACACACGCCCCGTCACAGAGACTCACACAGACACACACGCCCTGTCACAGAGACTCACACAGACACACACGCCCTGTCACAGAGACTCACACAGACACACACGCCCTGTCACAGAGACTCACACAGACACACACGCCCTGTCACAGAGACTCACACAGACACACACGCCCTGTCACAGAGCCTCACAGACACACACGCCCCGCACAGAGACTCACACAGACACACACGCCCCGTCACAGAGACTCTCACAGATACACTCGCCCTGTCACAGAGACTCACACAGACACACACGCCCTGTTACAGAGCCTCACAGACACACACGCCCCGTCACAGAGACTCACACAGACACACACGCCCTGTCACAGAGACTCACACAGACACACACGCCCTGTCACAGAGACTCACACAGACACACACGCCCCGTCACAGGGACTCACACAGACACACACGCCCCGTCACAGTGACTCACACAGACACACACGCCCCGTCACAGAGACTCACACAGACGCACACGCCCTGTCACAGAGACTCACACAGACACACACGCCCTGTCACAGAGACTCACAAAGACACACACGCCGTGTCACAGAGACTCACACAGACACACACGCCATGTCACAGAGACTCACACAGACACACACGCCCTGTCACAGAGACACACACAGACACACACGCCCTGTCACAGAGACTCACACAGACACACACGCCCTGTCACAGAGACTCACACAGACACACACGCCCCGTCACAGAGACTCACACAGGCACACACGCCCTGTCACAGAGACTCATACAGACACACACGCCCCGTCACAGAGACTCTCACAGATACACTCGCCCTGTCACAGAGACTCACACAGACACACACGCCCTGTCACAGAGACTCACACAGACACACACGCCCTGTCACAGAGACTCACACAGACACACACGCCCCGTCACAGAGACTCACACAGACACACACGCCCTGTCACAGAGACTCACACAGACACACACGCCCCGTCACAGAGACTCATACAGACACACACGCCCTGTCACAGAGACTCACACAGACACACACGCCCCGTCACAGAGACTCATACAGACACACACGCCCCGTCACAGGGACTCACACAGACACACACGCCCCGTCACAGAGACTCACACAGACATACACGCCCCTCACAGAGACTCACACAGACGCACACGCCCTGTCACAGAGACTCACACAGACACACACGCCCTGTCACAGAGAGTCACACAGACACACACGCCCTGTCACAGAGACTCACACAGACACACACGCCCTGTCACAGAGACTCACACAGACACACACGCCCCGTCACAGAGACTCACACAGACACACACGCCCAGTCACAGAGACTCACACAGACACACACGCCCTGTCACAGAGACTCACACAGACACACACGCCCTGTCACAGAGACTCACACAGACACACACGCCCTGTCACAGAGACTCACACAGACACACACGCCCTGTCACAGAGACTCACACAGACACACATGCCCAGTCACAGAGACTCATACAGACACACACGCCCTGTCACACAGACTCACACAGACACACACGCCCCGTCACAGAGACTCACACAGACACACACGCCCTGTCACAGAGACTCACACAGACACACACGCCCAGTCACAGAGACTCACACAGACACACATGCCCAGTGACAGAGACTCACACAGACACACACGCCCTGTCACAGAGACTCACACAGACACACACGCCCAGTCACAGAGACTCACACAGACACACACGTCCTGTCACAGAGACTCACACAGACACACACGCCCCGTCACAGAGACTCACACAGACACGCACGCCCAGTCACAGTGACTCACACGGACACTCACGCCCCGTCACAGAGACTCACACGGACACACACGCCCCGTCACAGAGACTCACACAGACACGCACGCCCCGTCACAGAGTCTCACAGAGACACACACGCCCTGTCACAGAGACTCACACAGACACACACGCCCTGTCACATAGACTCTCACAGACACACACGCCCTGTCACAGAGACTCACACAGACACACACGCCCTGTCACAGAGACTCACACAGACACACACGCCCTGTCACAGAGACTCACACAGACACACACGCCCTGTCACAGAGACTCACACAGACACACAAGCCCTGTCACAGAGACTCACACAGACACACACGCCCTTTCACAGAGACTCACACAGACAAACACGCCCTGTCACAGAGACTCACACAGACACACACGCCCAGTCACAGAGACTCACACAGACACACACGACCCGTCACAGAGACTCACACAGACACACACGCCCTGTCACAGAGACTCACACAGACACACACGCCCTGTCACAGAGACTCACACAGACGCACACGCCCTGTCACAGAGACTCACACAGACACACACGCCCTGTCACAGAGACTCATACAGACACACACGCCCTGTCACAGAGACTCATACAGACACACACGCCCTGTCACAGAGACTCACACAGACACACACGACCTGTCACAGAGACTCACACAGACACACACGCCCTGTCACAGAGACTCACACAGACGCACACGCCCTGTCACAGAGACTCACACAGACACACACGCCCTGCCACAGAGACTCTCACAGACACACACGCCCTGTCACAGAGACTCACACAGACACACACGCCCTGTCACAGAGACTCACACAGACACACACGCCCTGTCACAGAGACTCACACAGACTCACACGCCCTGTCACAGAGACTCACACAGACACACACGCCCTGTCACAGAGACTCACACAGACTCACACGCCCTTTCACAGAGACTCACACAGACTCACACGCCCTGTCACAGAGACTCACACAGACACACACGCCCTGTCACAGAGACTCACACAGACACACACGCCCTGTCACAGAGACTCACACAGACACACACGCCCAGTCACAGAGACTCTCACAGACGCACACGCCCCGTCACAGAGACTCACACAGACACACACGCCCTGTCACAGAGACACACACAGACACACACGCCCTGTCACAGGGACTCACACAGACACACACGCCCTGTCACAGAGACTCACACAGACACACACGCCCTGTCACAGAGACTCACACAGACACACACGCCCTGTCACAGAGACTCACACAGACACACGCGCCCTGTCACAGAGACTCACACAGACACAAACGCCCTGCCACAGAGACTCTCACAGACACACACGCCCTGTCACAGAGACTCACACAGACACACTCGCCCCGTCACAGAGACTCACACAGACACACACGCCCGGTCACAGAGACTCACACAGACACACACGCCCCGTCACCGAGACTCACACAGACACACACGCCCCGTCACAGAGACTCACACAGACACACACGCCCTGTCACAGAGACTCACACAGACACACACGCCCGGTCACAGAGACTCACACAGACACACACGCCCCGTCACCGAGACTCACACAGACACACACTCCCCGTCACAGAGACTCACACAGACACACACGCCCTGTCACAGAGACTCACACAGACACTCACGCCCCATCACAGAGACTCACACAGACACACACGCCCTGTCACAGAGACTCACACAGACACACGCGCCCCGTCACAGAGACTCACATAGACACACGCGCCCTGTCACAGAGACTCACACAGACACACACGCCCTGTCACAGAGACTCACACAGACACACGCGCCCTGTCACAGAGACTCACACAGACACACGCGCCCTGTCACAGAGACTCACACAGACACACGCGCCCTGTCACAGAGACTCACACAGACACACACGCCCTGTCACAGAGACTCACACAGACACACACGCCCTGTCACAGAGACTCACACAGACACACACGCCCTGTCCCAGAGACTCACAGACACACACGCCCTGTCACAGAGACTCACACAGACACACACGCCCTGTCACAGAGACTCACACAGACACACACGCCCTGTCACAGTGACTCACACAGACACACACGCCCCGTCACAGACACTCACACAGACACACACGCCCCGTCACAGAGACTCACACAGACGCACACGCCCCGTCACAGAGACTCACACAGACACACACGCCCTGTCACAGAGACTCACACAGACACACGCGCCCTGTCACAGAGACTCACACAGACACACACGCTCTGTCACAGAGACTCACACAGACACACACGCCCTGTCACAGCGACTCACAGACACACACGCCCTGTCACAGAGACTCACACAGACACACACGCCCCGTCACAGAGACTCACACAGACACACACGCCCTGTCACGGAGACTCACACAGACACACACGCCCCGTCACAGAGACTCACACAGACACACACGCCCCGTCACAGAGACTCACACAGACACACACGCCCGGTCACAGAGACTCACAGAGACACACACGCCCCGTCACCGAGACTCACACAGACACACACGCCCCGTCACAGAGACTCACACAGACACACACGCCCCGTCACAGAGACTCACACAGACACACACGCCCCGTCACAGAGACTCACACAGACACACGCGCCCTGTCACAGAGACTCACACAGACACACACGCCCCGTCACAGAGACTCACACAGACACAGACGCCCTGTCACAGAGACTCACACAGACACACGCGCCCTGTCACAGAGACTCACACAGACACACACGCCCAGTCACAGAGACTCACACAGACGCACACGCCCTGTCACAGAGACTCTCACAGACGCACACGCCCCGTCACAGAGACTCACAGAGACACACACGCCCCGTCACAGAGACTCTCACAGACACACACGCCCTGTCACAGAGACTCACAGAGACGCACACGCCCTGTCACAGAGACTCACACAGACACACGCGCCCTGTCACAGAGACTCACACAGACACACACGCCCTGTCACAGAGACTCACACAGACACACACGCCCTGTCACAGAGACTCACACAGACACACGCGCCCTGTCACAGAGACTCACACAGACACACGCGCCCTGTCACAGAGACTCACACAGACACACACGCCCTGTCACAGAGACTCACACGGACACACACGCCCTGTCACAGAGACTCACACAGACACACACACCCAGTCACAGAGACTCACACAGACACACACGCCCTGTCACAGAGACTCACACAGACACGCACGCCCCGTTACAGAGACTCACACAGACACACACGCCCCGTCACAGAGACTCACACAGACACACACGCCCCGTCACAGAGACTCACACAGACACACACGCCCCGTCACAGAGACTCACACAGACACACACGCCCCGTCACAGAGACTCACACAGACACACACGCCCAGTCACAGAGACTCACACAGACACACACGCCCCGTCACAGAGACTCACACAGACACACACGCCCCGTCACAGAGACTCACACAGACGCACACGCCCTGTCACAGCGACTCACACAGACGCACACGCCCAGTCACAGAGACTCACACAGACACACACGCCCCATCACAGAGACTCACACAGACACACACGCCCCGTCACAGAGACTCACACAGACACACACGCCCCGTCACAGAGACTCACACAGACACACACGCCCTGTCACAGAGACTTACACAGACACACACGCCCTGTCACAGAGACTTACACAGACACACACGCCCTGTCACAGAGACTCACACAGACACACACGCCCCGTCACAGAGACTCACACAGACACACACGCCCTGTCACAGAGACTCACACAGACACACACGCCCTGTCACAGAGACTCACACAGACACACACACCCTGTCACAGAGACTCACACAGACACACACGCCCCGTCACAGAGACTCACACAGACACACACGCCCCGTCACAGAGACTCACACAGACACACACGCCCTGTCACAGAGACTCACACAGACACACGCGCCCCGTCACAGAGACTCACATAGACACACGCGCCCTGTCACAGAGACTCACACAGACACACACGCCCTGTCACAGAGACTCACACAGACACACACGCCCTGTCACAGAGACTCACACAGACACACACGCCCCGTCACAGAGACTCACACAGACACACACGCCCCGTCACAGAGACTCACACAGACACACACGCCCCGTCACAGAGACTCACACAGATACACACGCCCCGTCACAGAGACTCACACAGATACACACGCCCTGTCACAGATACTCACAGAGACACACACGCCCTGTCACAGAGACTCACACAGACACACACGCCCTGTCACAGAGACTCACACAGACACACACGCCCAGTCACAGAGACTCACACAGACGCACACGCCCTGTCACAGAGACTCTCACAGACGCACACGCCCCGTCACAGAGACTCACAGAGACACACACGCCCTGTCACAGAGACTCACACAGACACACACGCCCTGTCACAGAGACTCACACAGACACACACGCCCTGTCACAGAGACTCACACAGACACACACGCCCTGTCACAGAGACTCACACAGACACACACGCCCTGTCACAGAGACTCACACAGACACACACGCCCTGCCACAGAGAAACTCACAGACACACACGCCCTGTCACAGAGACTCACACAGACACACACGCCCTGTCACAGAGACTCACACAGACACACACGCCCTGTCACAGAGTCTCACACAGACACACACGCCCTGTCACAGAGACTCACACAGACACACACGCCCTGTCACAGAGTCTCACACAGACACACACGCCCTGTCACCGTGACTCACACAGACACACACGCCCTGTCACAGAGACTCACACAGACACACACGCCCTGTCACAGAGACTCACACAGACGCACAGGCCCTGTCACAGAGACTCACACAGACACACACGCCCGGTCACAGAGCCTCACACAGACACACACGCCCCGTCACAGAGACTCACACAGACACACACGCCCTGTCTCAGAGACTCACACAGACACACACGCCCCGTCACAGAGTCTCACACAGACACACGCGCCCTGTCACAGAGACTCACACAGACACACGCGCCCTGTCACAGAGACTCACACAGACAAACACGCCCTGTCACAGAGACTCACACAGACACACGCGCCCTGTCACAGAGACTCACACAGACACATGCGCCCTGTCACAGAGACTCACACAGACGCACACGCCCTGTCACAGAGACACACACAGACACACACGCCCTGTCACAGAGACTCACACAGACACACACGCCCTGTCACAGAGACTCACACAGACACACACGCCCTGTCACAGAGACTCACACAGACACACACGCCCTGTCACAGAGACTCACACAGACACACGCGCCCTTTCACAGAGACTCACACAGACACAAACGCCCTGCCACAGAGACTCTCACAGACACACACGCCCTGTCACAGAGACTCACACAGACACAAACGCCCTGCCACAGAGACTCTCACAGACACACACTCCCTGTCACAGAGACTCACACAGACACAAACGCCCTGCCACAGAGACTCTCACAGACACACACTCCCTGTCACAGAGACTCACACAGACACACTCGCCCCGTCACAGAGACTCACACAGACACACACGCCCGGTCACAGAGACTCACACAGACACACACGCCCCGTCACCGAGACTCACACAGACACACACGCCCCGTCACAGAGACTCACACAGACACACACGCCCGGTCACAGAGACTCACACAGACACACACGCCCCGTCACCGAGACTCACACAGACACACACGATCCGTCACAGAGACTCACACAGACACACACGACCTGTCACAGAGACTCACACAGACACACACGCCCCGTCACAGAGACTCACACAGACACACACGCCCTGTCACAGAGACTCACACAGACACACGCGCCCCGTCACAGAGACTCACATAGACACACGCGCCCTGTCACAGAGACTCACACAGACACACACGCCCTGTCACAGAGTCTCACACAGACACACACGCCCTGTCACCGTGACTCACACAGACACACACGCCCTGTCACAGAGACTCACACAGACACACACGCCCTGTCACAGAGACTCACACAGACGCACAGGCCCTGTCACAGAGACTCACACAGACACACACGCCCGGTCACAGAGCCTCACACAGACACACACGCCCCGTCACAGAGACTCACACAGACACACACGCCCTGTCTCAGAGACTCACACAGACACACACGCCCCGTCACAGAGTCTCACACAGACACACGCGCCCTGTCACAGAGACTCACACAGACACACGCGCCCTGTCACAGAGACTCACACAGACAAACACGCCCTGTCACAGAGACTCACAGACACACGCGCCCTGTCACAGAGACTCACACAGACACATGCGCCCTGTCACAGAGACTCACACAGACGCACACGCCCTGTCACAGAGACACACACAGACACACACGCCCTGTCACAGAGACTCACACAGACACACACGCCCTGTCACAGAGACTCACACAGACACACACGCCCTGTCACAGAGACTCACACAGACACACACGCCCTGTCACAGAGACTCACACAGACACACGCGCCCTTTCACAGAGACTCACACAGACACAAACGCCCTGCCACAGAGACTCTCACAGACACACACGCCCTGTCACAGAGACTCACACAGACACACTCGCCCCGTCACAGAGACTCACACAGACACACACGCCCGGTCACAGAGACTCACACAGACACACACGCCCCGTCACCGAGACTCACACAGACACACACGCCCCGTCACAGAGACTCACACAGACACACACGCCCGGTCACAGAGACTCACACAGACACACACGCCCCGTCACCGAGACTCACACAGACACACACGATCCGTCACAGAGACTCACACAGACACACACGACCTGTCACAGAGACTCACACAGACACACACGCCCTGTCACAGAGACTCACACAGACACACGCGCCCTGTCACAGAGACTCACACAGACACACACGCCCCGTCACAGAGACTCACATAGACACACGCGCCGTCACAGAGACTCACACAGACACACACGCCCCGTCACAGAGACTCACATAGACACACGCGCCCTGTCACAGAGACTCACACAGACACACACGCCCTGTCACAGAGACTCACACAGACACACGCGCCCTGTCACAGAGACTCACACAGACACACGCGCCCTGTCACAGAGACTCACACAGACACACACGCCCTGTCACAGAGACTCACACAGACACACACGCCCCGTCACAGAGACTCACACAGACACACGCGCCCTGTCACAGAGACTCACACAGACACACGCGCCCTGTCACAGAGACTCACACAGACACACGCGCCCTGTCACAGAGACTCACACAGACACACGCGCCCTGTCACAGAGACTCACACAGACACACGCGCCCTGTCACAGAGACTCACACAGACACACGCGCCCTGTCACAGAGACTCACACAGACACACAAGCCCTGTCCCAGAGACTCACAGACACACACGCCCTGTCACAGAGACTCACACAGACACACACGCCCTGTCACAGAGACTCACACAGACACACACGCCCTGTCACAGAGACTCACACAGACACACACGCCCTGTCACAGTGACTCACACAGACACACACGCCCTGTCACAGAGACTCACACAGACACACACGCCCTGTCACAGAGACTCATACAGACACACACGCCCTGTCACAGAGACTCACACAGACACACACGCCCTGTCACAGAGACTCACACAGACACACGCGCCCTGTCACAGAGACTCACACAGACACACGCGCCCTGTCACAGAGACTCACACAGACACACGCGCCCTGTCACAGAGACTCACACAGACACACACGCCCTGTCACAGAGACTCACACAGACACACACGCCCTGTCACAGCGACTCACAGACACACACGCCCCGTCACAGAGACTCACACAGACACACTCACCCCGTCACAGAGAATCACACAGACACACACGCCCCGTCACAGAGACTCACACAGACACACACGCCCTGTCACAGAGACTCACACAGACACACACGCCCCGTCACAGAGACACACAGACACACACGCCCGGTCACAGAGACTCACACAGACACACACGCCCCGTCACCGAGACTCACACAGACACACACGCCCCGTCACAGAGACTCACACAGACACACACGCCCCGTCACAGAGACTCACACAGACACACACGCCCGGTCACACAGACTCACACAGACACACACGCCCTGTCACAGAGACTCACACAGACACACGCGCCGTGTCACAGAGACTCACACAGACACAGACGCCCTTTCACAGAGACTCACACAGACACACACGCCCTGTCACAGAGACTCACACAGACACACACGCCCTGTCACAGAGACTCACACAGACACACACGCCCTGTCACAGAGACTCACACAGACACACACGCCCTTTCACAGAGACTCACACAGACACACACGCCCTGTCACAGAGACTCACACAGACACACACGCCCTGTCACAGAGACTCACACAGACACACACGCCCTGTCACAGAGACTCACACAGACACACACGCCCTTTCACAGAGACTCACACAGACACACACGCCCTGTCACAGAGACTCACACAGACACACGCGCCCTGTCACAGAGACTCACACAGACACACACGCCCAGTCACAGAGACTCACACAGACGCACACGCCCTGTCACAGAGACTCTCACAGACGCACACGCCCCGTCACAGAGACCCACAGAGACACACACGCCCTGTCACAGAGACTCACACAGACACACACGCCCTGTCACAGAGACTCACACAGACACACGCGCCCTGTCACAGAGACTCACACAGACACACGCGCCCTGTCACAGAGACTCACACAGACACACACGCCCTGTCACAGAGACTCACACGGACACACACGCCCAGTCACAGAGACTCACACAGACACACACGGCCAGTCACAGAGACTCACACAGACGCACACGCCCTGTCACAGAGACTCTCACAGACGCACACGCCCCGTCACAGAGACTCACAGAATCACACACGCCCTGTCACAGAGACTCACACAGACACACACGCCCTGTCACAGAGACTCACACAGACACACACGCCCTGTCAAGAGACTCACACAGACACACACGCCCAGTCACAGAGACTCACACAGACACACACGCCCTGTCACAGAGACTCACACAGACACGCACGCCCCGTCACAGACACTCACACAGACACACACGCCCCGTCACAGAGACTCACACAGACGCACACGCCCCGTCACAGAGACTCACACAGACACACACGCCCTGTCACAGTGACTCACACAGACACACGCGCCCTGTCACAGAGACTCACACAGACACACACGCTCTGTCACAGAGACTCACACAGACACACACGCCCCGTCACCGAGACTCACACAGACACACACGCCCCGTCACAGAGACTCACACAGACACACACGCCCCGTCACAGAGACTCACACAGACACACACGCCCCGTCACAGAGACTCACACAGACACACGCGCCCTGTCACAGAGACTCACACAGACACACACGCCCCGTCACAGAGACTCACACAGACACACGCGCCCTGTCACAGAGACTCACACAGACACACACGCCCTGTCACAGAGACTCACACAGACACACGCGCCGTGTCACAGAGACTCACACAGACACACACGCCCTGTCACAGAGACTCACACAGACACACGCGCCCTGTCACAGAGACTCACACAGACACACGCGCCCTGTCACAGAGACTCACACAGACACACACGCCCTGTCACAGAGACTCACACGGACACACACGCCCTGTCACAGAGACTCACACAGACACACACGCCCAGTCACAGAGACTCACACGGACACACACGGCCAGTCACAGAGACTCACACAGACGCACACGCCCTGTCACAGAGACTCTCACAGACGCACAAGCCCCGTCACAGAGACTCACAGAATCACACACGCCCTGTCACAGAGACTCACACAGACACACACGCCCTGTCACAGAGACTCACACAGACACACACGCCCTGTCACAGAGACTCACACAGACACACACACCCAGTCACAGAGACTCACACAGACACACACGCCCTGTCACAGAGACTCACACAGACACGCACGCCCCGTTACAGAGACTCACACAGACACACACGCCCCGTCACAGAGACTCACACAGACACACACGCCCCGTCACAGAGACTCACACAGACACACACGCCCCGTCACAGAGACTCACACAGACACACACGCCCTGTCACAGAGACTTACACAGACACACACGCCCTGTCACAGAGACTTAGACAGACACACACGCCCGGTCACAGAGACTCACACAGACACACACGCCCCGTCACAGAGACTCACACAGACACACACGCCCTGTCACAGAGACTCACACAGACACACACGCCCTGTCACAGAGACTCACACAGACACACACGCCCCGTCACAGAGACTCACACAGACACACACGCCCCGTCACAGAGACTCACACAGATACACACGCCCCATCACAGAGACTCACACAGATACACACGCCCTGTCACAGATACTCACAGAGACACACACGCCCTGTCACAGAGACTCACACAGACACACACGCCCCGTCACAGAGACTCACACAGACACACACGCCCCGTCACAGAGACTCACACAGACACACACGCCCCGTCACAGAGACTCACACAGATACACACGCCCCGTCACAGAGACTCACACAGATACACACGCCCTGTCACAGATACTCACAGAGACACACACGCCCTGTCACAGAGACTCACACAGACACACACGCCCTGTCACAGAGACTCACACAGACACACACGCCCAGTCACAGAGACTCACACAGACGCACACGCCCTGTCACAGAGACTCTCACAGACGCACACGCCCCGTCACAGAGACTCACAGAGACACACACGCCCTGTCACAGAGACTCACACAGACACACACGCCCTGTCACAGAGACTCACACAGACACACACGCCCTGTCACAGAGACTCACACAGACACACACGCCCTGTCACAGAGACTCACACAGACACACACGCCCTGTCACAGAGACTCACACAGACACACACGCCCTGCCACAGAGAAACTCACAGACACACACGCCCTGTCACAGAGACTCACACAGACACACACGCCCTGTCACAGAGTCTCACAAAGACACACACGCCCCGTCACAGAGACTCACACAGACACACAGGCCCTGTCACAGAGACTCACACAGACACACACGCCCTATCACAGAGCCTCACACAGACACACACGCCCTATCACAGAGCCTCACACAGACACACACGCCCCGTCACAGAGACTCACACAGACACACACGCCCTGTCTCAGAGACTCACACAGACACACACGCCCCGTCACAGAGACTCACACAGACACACACGCCCTGTCACAGAGACTCACACAGACACACGCGCGCTGTCACAGAGACTCACACAGACAAACACGCCCTGTCACAGAGACTCACACAGACACACGCGCCCTGTCACAGAGACTCACACAGACACATGCGCCCTGTCACAGACACTCACACAGACGCACCCGCCCTGTCACAGAGACACACACAGACACACACGCCCTGTCACAGAGACTCACACAGACACACACGCCCTGTCACAGAGACTCACACAGACACACACGCCCTGTCACAGAGACTCATACAGACACACACGCCCTGTCACAGAGACTCACACAGACACACACGCCCTGTCACAGAGACTCACACAGACACACGCGCCCTGTCACAGAGACTCACACAGACACACGCGCCCTGTCACAGAGACTCACACAGACACACGCGCCCTGTCACAGAGACTCACACAGACACACACGCCCTGTCACAGAGACTCACACAGACACACACGCCCTGTCACCGAGACTCACACAGACACACACGCCCCGTCACAGAGACTCACACAGACACACACGCCCCGTCACAGAGACTCACACAGACACACACGCCCGGTCACAGAGACTCACACAGACACACACGCCCTGTCACAGAGACTCACACAGACACACGCGCCGTGTCACAGAGACTCACACAGACACAGACGCCCTGTCACAGAGACTCACACAGACACACGCGCCCTGTCACAGAGACTCACACAGACACACACGCCCAGTCACAGAGACTCACACAGACGCACACGCCCTGTCACAGAGACTCTCACAGACGCACACGCCCCGTCACAGAGACTCACAGAGACACACACGCCCTGTCACAGAGACTCACACAGACACACGCGCCCTGTCACAGAGACTCACACAGACACACGCGCCCTGTCACAGAGACTCACACAGACACACACGCCCTGTCACAGAGACTCACACGGACACACACGCCCAGTCACAGAGACTCACACAGACACACACGGCCAGTCACAGAGACTCACACAGACGCACACGCCCTGTCACAGAGACTCTCACAGACGCACACGCCCCGTCACAGAGACTCACAGAATCACACACGCCCTGTCACAGAGACTCACACAGACACACACGCCCTGTCACAGAGACTCACACAGACACACACGCCCTGTCACAGAGACTCACACAGACACACACGCCCTGTCAGAGTCTCACACAGACACACACGCCCTGTCACAGAGACTCACACAGACACACACGCCCTGTCACAGAGACCCACACAGACACACACGCCCTGTCACAGAGACTCACACAGACACACACGCCCAGTCACAGAGACTCACACAGACACACACGCCCTGTCACAGAGACTCACACAGACACGCACGCCCCGTTACAGAGACTCACACAGACACGCACGCCCAGTCATAGAGACTCACACAGACACACACGCCCAGTCACAGAGACTCACACAGACACACACGCCCTGTCACAGAGACTCACACAGACACACACGCCCCGTCACAGATACTCACACAGACACACACACCCCGTCACAGAGACTCACACAGACACACACGCCCCGTCACAGAGACTCACACAGACACACACGCCCCGTCACAGAGACTCACACAGACACACACGCCCCGCCACAGAGACTCACACAGACACACACGCCCCGTCACAGAGACTCACACAGACACACACGCCCTGTCACAGAGACTCACACAGACACACACGCCCTGTCACAGAGACTCACACAGACACACACGCCCCATCACAGAGACTCACACAGACACACACGCCCTGTCACAGAGACTCACACAGACGCACACGCCCAGTCACAGAGACTCACACAGACACACACGCCCCGTCACAGAGACTCACACAGACACACACGCCCCGTCACAGAGACTCACACAGACACACACGCCCCGTCACAGAGACTCACACAGACACACACGCCCTGTCACAGAGACTTACACAGACACACACGCCCTGTCACAGAGACTCACACAGACACACGCGCCCCGTCACAGAGACTCACACAGACACACACGCCCTGTCACAGAGACTCACACAGACACACACGCCCTGTCACAGAGACTCACACAGACACACAGGCCCTGTCACAGAGACTCACACAGACACACACGCCCTGTCACAGAGACTCACACAGACACACACGCCCCGTCACAGAGACTCACACAGACACACACGCCCTGTCACAGAGACTCACACAGACACACACGCCCCGTCACAGAGACTCACACAGACACACACGCCCGGTCACAGAGACTCACACAGACACACACGCCCCGTCACCGAGACTCACACAGACACACACGCCCCGTCACAGAGACTCACACAGACACACACGCCCCGTCACAGAGACTCACACAGACACACACGCCCGGTCACAGAGACTCACACAGACACACACGCCCTGTCACAGAGACTCACACAGACACACGCGCCGTGTCACAGAGACTCACACAGACACAGACGCCCTGTCACAGAGACTCACACAGACACACGCGCCCTGTCACAGAGACTCACACAGACACACACGCCCAGTCACAGAGACTCACACAGACGCACACGCCCTGTCACAGAGACTCTCACAGACGCACACGCCCCGTCACAGAGACTCACAGAGACACACACGCCCTGTCACAGAGACTCACACAGACACACACGCCCTGTCACAGAGACTCACACAGACACACGCGCCCTGTCACAGAGACTCACACAGACACACGCGCCCTGTCACAGAGACTCACACAGACACACACGCCCTGTCACAGAGACTCACACGGACACACACGCCCAGTCACAGAGACTCACACAGACACACACGGCCAGTCACAGAGACTCACACAGACGCACACGCCCTGTCACAGAGACTCTCACAGACGCACACGCCCCGTCACAGAGACTCACAGAATCACACACGCCCTGTCACAGAGACTCACACAGACACACACGCCCTGTCACAGAGACTCACACAGACACACAGGCCCTGTCACAGAGACTCACACAGACACACACGCCCTGTCAGAGTCTCACACAGACACACACGCCCTGTCACAGAGACTCACACAGACACACACGCCCTGTCACAGAGACCCACACAGACACACACGCCCTGTCACAGAGACTCACACAGACACACACGCCCAGTCACAGAGACTCACACAGACACACACGCCCTGTCACAGAGACTCACACAGACACGCACGCCCCGTTACAGAGACTCACACAGACACGCACGCCCAGTCATAGAGACTCACACAGACACACACGCCCAGTCACAGAGACTCACACAGACACACACGCCCTGTCACAGAGACTCACACAGACACACACGCCCCGTCACAGATACTCACACAGACACACACACCCCGTCACAGAGACTCACACAGACACACACGCCCCGTCACAGAGACTCACACAGACACACACGCCCCGTCACAGAGACTCACACAGACACACACGCCCCGCCACAGAGACTCACACAGACACACACGCCCCGTCACAGAGACTCACACAGACACACACGCCCTGTCACAGAGACTCACACAGACACACACGCCCCGTCACAGAGACTCACACAGACACACACGCCCTGTCACCGTGACTCACACAGACACACACGCCCTGTCACAGAGACTCACACAGACACACACGCCCTGTCACAGAGTCTCACACAGACGCACACGCCCCGTCACAGAGACTCACACAGACACACACGCCCTGTCACAGAGACTCACACAGACACACACGCCCTGTCACAGAGACTCACACAGACACACACGCCCTGTCACAGAGACTCACACAGACACACACGCCCTATCACAGAGCCTCACACAGACACACACGCCCCGTCACAGAGACTCACACAGACACACACGCCCTGTCTCAGAGACTCACACAGACACACACGCCCCGTCACAGAGACTCACACAGACACACGCGCCCTGTCACAGAGACTCACACAGACACACGCGCCCTGTCACAGAGACTCACACAGACAAACACGCCCTGTCACAGAGACTCACACAGACACACGCGCCCTGTCACAGAGACTCACACAGACACATGCGCCCTGTCACAGAGACTCACACAGACAAACACGCCCTGTCACAGAGACTCACACAGACACACACGACCTGTCACAGAGCCTCACAGACACACACGCCCTGTCACAGAGACTCACACAGACACACACGCCCTGTCACAGAGACTCACACAGACACACACGCCCTGTCACAGAGACTCACACAGACACACACGCCCTGTCACAGAGACTCACACAGACACACACGCCCTGTCACAGAGACTCACACAGACACACACGCCCTGTCACAGAGACTTACACAGACACACACGCCCTGTCACAGAGACTCACACAGACACACACGCCCCGTCACAGAGACTCACACAGACACACGCGCCCTGTCACAGAGACTCACACAGACACACACGCCCCGTCACAGAGACTCACACAGACACACACGCCCCGTCACAGAGACTCACACAGACACACACGCCCCGTCACAGAGACTCACACAGACACACACGCCCTGTCACAGAGACTTACACAGACACACACGCCCTGTCACAGAGACTCACACAGACACACGCGCCCCGTCACAGAGACTCACACAGACACACACGCCCTGTCACAGAGACTCACACAGACACACACGCCCTGTCACAGAGACTCACACAGACACACAGGCCCTGTCACAGAGACTCACACAGACACACACGCCCTGTCACAGAGACTCACACAGACACACACGCCCCGTCACAGAGACTCACACAGACACACACGCCCTGTCACAGAGACTCACACAGACACACACGCCCCGTCACAGAGACTCACACAGACACACACGCCCCGTCACAGAGACTCACACAGATACACACGCCCTGTCACAGATACTCACAGAGACACACACGCCCTGTCACAGAGACTCACACAGACACACACGCCCTGTCACAGAGACTCACACAGACACACACGCCCAGTCACAGAGACTCACACAGACGCACACGCCCTGTCACAGAGACTCTCACAGACGCACACGCCCCGTCACAGAGACTCACAGAGACACAAACGCCCTGTCACAGAGACTCACACAGACACACACGCCCTGTCACAGAGACTCACACAGACACACACGCCCTGTCACAGAGACTCACACAGACACACACGCCCTGTCACAGAGACTCACACAGACACACACGCCCTTTCACAGAGACTCACACAGACACACACGCCCTGTCACAGAGACTCACACAGACACACACGCCCTGTCACAGAGACTCGCACAGACACACACGCCCCGTCACAGAGACTCACTCAGACACACACGCCCCGTCACAGAGACTCGCACAGACACACACGCCCTGTCACAGAGACTCACACAGACACACACGCCCTGTCACAGAGACTCACACAGACACACACGCCCTGCAACAGAGACTCTCACAGACACACACGCCCTGTCACATAGACTCACACAGACACACACGCCCTGTCACAGAGACTCACACAGACACACACGCCCTGTCACAGAGTCTCACACAGACACACACGCCCTGTCACCGTGACTCACACAGACACACACGCCCTGTCACAGAGACTCACACAGACACACACGCCCTGTCACAGAGTCTCACACAGACGCACACGCCCCGTCACAGAGACTCACACAGACACACACGCCCTGTCACAGAGACTCACACAGACACACACGCCCTGTCACAGAGACTCACACAGACACACACGCCCTGTCACAGAGACTCACACAGACACACACGCCCTATCACAGAGCCTCACACAGACACACACGCCCCGTCACAGAGACTCACACAGACACACACGCCCTGTCTCAGAGACTCACACAGACACACACGCCCCGTCACAGAGACTCACACAGACACACGCGCCCTGTCACAGAGACTCACACAGACACACGCGCCCTGTCACAGAGACTCACACAGACAAACACGCCCTGTCACAGAGACTCACACAGACACACGCGCCCTGTCACAGAGACTCACACAGACACATGCGCCCTGTCACAGAGACTCACACAGACAAACACGCCCTGTCACAGAGACTCACACAGACACACACGACCTGTCACAGAGCCTCACAGACACACACGCCCTGTCACAGAGACTCACACAGACACACACGCCCTGTCACAGAGACTCACACAGACACACACGCCCTGTCACAGAGACTCACACAGACACACACGCCCTGTCACAGAGACTCACACAGACACACACGCCCTGTCACAGAGACTCACACAGACACACACGCCCTGTCACAGAGACTTACACAGACACACACGCCCTGTCACAGAGACTCACACAGACACACACGCCCCGTCACAGAGACTCACACAGACACACGCGCCCTGTCACAGAGACTCACACAGACACACGCGCCCTGTCACAGAGACTCACACAGACAAACACGCCCTGTCACAGAGACTCACACAGACACACGCGCCCTGTCACAGAGACTCACACAGACAAACACGCCCTGTCACAGAGACTCACACAGACACACACGACCTGTCACAGAGACTCACACAGACAAACACGCCCTGTCACAGAGACTCACACAGACACACACGACCTGTCACAGAGCCTCACAGACACACACGCCCTGTCACAGAGACTCACACAGACACACACGCCCTGTCACAGAGACTCACACAGACACACACGCCCTGTCACAGAGACTCACACAGACACACACGCCCTGTCACAGAGACTCACACAGACACACACGCCCTGTCACAGAGACTTACACAGACACACACGCCCTGTCACAGAGACTCACACAGACACACACGCCCTGTCACGGAGACTCACACAGACACACACGCCCCGTCACAGAGACTCACACAGACACGCATGCCCAGTCACAGAGACTCACACAGATACACACGCCCTGTCACAGAGACTCACACAGACACACACGCCCTGTCACAGAGACTCACACAGACACACACGCCCTGTCACAGAGACTCACACAGATACACACGCCCTGTCACAGAGACTCACACAGACACACACGCCCTGTCACAGAGACTCACACAGACACACACGCCCTGTCACAGAGACTCACACACACACACACGCCCCGTCACAGAGACTCACACAGACAGACACGCCCCGTCACAGAGACTCACACAGACACACACGCCCTGTCACAGAGACTCACACAGACACACACGCCCTGTCACACAGACACACAGACACACACGCCCCGTCACAGAGACTCACACAGACACACACGCCCCGTCACAGAGACTCACACAGACACACACGCCCCGTCACAGAGACTCACACAGACACACACGCCCCGTCACAGAGACTCACACAGACACACACGCCCTGTCACAGAGACTCACACAGACACACACGCCCCGTCACAGAGACTCACACAGACACACACGCCCTGTCACAGAGACTCACACAGACACAAACGCCCTGTCACAGAGACTCACACAGACACACACGCCCTGTCACAGAGACTCACACAGACACACACGCCCCGTCACAGAGACTCACACAGACACACACGCCCTGTCACAGAGACTCACACAGACACACACGCCCTGTCACAGAGACTCACACAGACACACACGCCCCGTCACAGAGACTCACACAGACACACACGCCCTGTCACAGAGACTCACACAGACACACACGCCCGGTCACAGAGACAAAGATAGACAGAGACACAGTAAGTGATCAACACAATCAATCAATGCACAAACATGAACAGATACTGGGATCACGGGAAGAGCAGGAATATCCCAAGGTCTGTTGATAATCTTACACAAGGATCACGGGGGCAGTGATTCATTTCTGTTTAACTCTTTGTTTTTCTCTGGTGTTTCTTCAGTCAGGGTTTAGCTCAGAGGATTCGAGGGTCGAGTTCCTGCACCTCTTTCCTCTCCACAACTCGGAATTGGTCCGAGTCTCAGACTCAGGGCTGGAGGGGGGTCCTGGGGAACTCACAGTGAACATTAACCGAAGGGACATAAGATTCATCCGAATTCTCAGGTCAATCCGCGGTACTGTTTGTAAACTGATGGAGGCTTTAATCAAGCTGTGGGCAGGATGGAACAGTAACAGGAGGGAGAGAGCCCAGGGCACACTCCTGTATTCAGGATGGAACAGTAACAGGAGGGAGAGAGCCCAGGGCACACTCCTGTATTCAGGATGGAACAGTAACAGGAGGGAGAGAGCTCAGGGCACACTCCTGTATTCAGGATGAGACAGTAACAGGAGGGAGAGAGCTCAGGGCACACTCCTGTATTCAGGATGGGACAGTAACAGGAGGGAGAGAGCCCAGGGCACACTCCTGTATTCAGGATGGAACAGTAACAGGAGGGAGAGAGCCCAGGGCACACTTCTGTATTCAGGATGGGACAGTAACAGGAGGGAGAGAGCCCAGGGCACACTCCTGTGAGCTGTGTGTTCCCAGTACAGCCGGTGCTGAGATTGTGGGGCTGGAACTGTGAGTCTGTGGGATGTGTTGTGTGTCGGTGAATCCCCTCCATTGTGTCTGGGAGAACGTGTGCACAGTGCCAGGGGCTTGTGTGATTAAACTGACTGCTACTGTGTGTCTCCACTGCAGTGTTTGCACTGAGTGTACAGCACTGGGACCCACACACTGCTATTTAACAGGGATTCTGATTGAAGGCCATTGATTTAACATGGGATGAATCCAGTCTAAGAGGTAATATGGGGCTGACACTGTCTGGGAAATACTGACACTCCCACCCTGCAGCTGTCAATCATTGATCTGAGTGGAATAACCCTGTCTGACCAATCTCTTCTCTCCTCTCTAGGGCAAAGGTCACCGATGAGCCTGGATCCAAAGACAGTAAACTGGAACTTGGTTCTGTCTGATGATCTGAGATCAGTAACATGGACTGAACAGGAACAGCCCTACCCACCTCACCCAGAGAGGTTTAAAGACCATCCCCAAGTCCTCTGCTCCCAGAGTTTCTCCTCAGGATCCCATTCCTGGGATGTGGAGACTTATGGAAATCGCTGAAGGATAGGGATTGTGTGTGGGAGTGCAGAGAGGGAGAGGAGAGGCTCTTTTCTTGGGAACAGCAGTAAATCCTGGTGTTTATATTTTCATTCTGGTTCTCTCACAGCCGGTCACAATTCCCAGTTCACTGCCCTCCCACTGACCCCATCTAACATCAGGATCCGAGTTCAGTTGGACTACGAGGCCGGGACTCTGTCATTTCACCGGGTCACTGACTCACAGAGACATTTACACACATTTCAAACCACATTCACTGAACCCGTGTTTCCAGCATTTTATTGTCGCAATAAATCCCTAAAACTGTGAAATTAATCCTCACAACTGAGACTCTGATGATGTCATTTCCAGATGTGACACTGTGTTGTGACAATTGATTGTTTTCTTCAGTTGTATAATTTTACTTTAGTTCCATAATTCCCTGGGATTAATCTCAGTAATGAATCGTAGTAACGGCAGGTGTGACTGTATTAATCTCAGTAATGAATCGTAGCAACGGCCGGTGTGACTGTATTAATCTCAGTAATGAATCGTAGCAACGGCAGGTGTGACTGTATTAATCTCAGTAGTGAATGATAGTAGTGACAGTTGTGACTGTATTAATCTCAGTCGTGAATGATAGTAGTGACAGGTGTGACTGTATTAATCTCAGTAGTGAATGATAGTAGTGACAGGTGTTACTGTATTAATCTCAGTCGTGAATGATAGTAGTGAGAGGTGTGACTGTATTATTCTCAGTAGTGAATGATAGCAGTGACAGGTGTGACTGTATTAACCTCAGTAGTGAATGATAGTAGTGACATGTGTGACTGTATTAACCTCAGTAGTGAATGATAGTTGTGACAGGTGTGACCATTATTCTCAGTAGTGAATGATAGTAGTGACAGGTGTGACTGTATTAATCTCAGTAGTGAATGATAGTAGTGACAGGTGTGACTGTATTATTCTCAGGAGTGAATGATAGTAGTGACAGGTGTGACTGTATTAA
The DNA here is from genome assembly GCF_035084215.1 of Heptranchias perlo. Classification (NCBI taxonomy): domain Eukaryota; kingdom Metazoa; phylum Chordata; class Chondrichthyes; order Hexanchiformes; family Hexanchidae; genus Heptranchias; species Heptranchias perlo. Next base: position 520,323 of record NW_027139187.1, read on the forward strand.
TCTCAGTAGTGAATGATAGTAGTGACAGGTGTGACTGTATTAATCTCAGTAGTGAATGATAGTAGTGACAGGTGTGACTGTATTATTCTCAGTAGTGAATGATAGTAGTGAGAGGTGTGACTGTATTAACCTCAGTCGTGAATGATAGTAGTGACAGGTGTGACTGTATTAACCTCACTAGTGAATGATAGTAGTGACAGGTGTGACTGTATTAATCTCAGTCGTGAATGATAGTAGTGACAGGTGTGACTGTATTAATCTCAGTCGTGAATGATAGTAGTGACAGGTCACGGTCCCTTTAAAGAGCTGCTCTGAAAATCTGAGGCTGGGGTTGAAATTCTTCTTTGGCCGTAGCTCAAAACAGCGATGGTGAATCGACAGCCCGAGTTACACTGACTTCAGTGGAAAGGAAAATCGTGCGGGGTGTAAAATGGGCTGTCCATTCACTATCGCCCGTGTTGCACTAACACCAGAGACTAATTCCACCCCCGGGCTCTCCTGGGCATCGCTGAGAGCTTCTGGGACTGCCCAGGGGGGTAACACATCTGTCCTAAACTAAGTCAATGTATTGATAGATTGGACCAGACTGGGAACTTTTAATCTATGGTTTATGGGGTAATGATTTTTCGTTTATTGGACAGTAAGGTTCCTCCAGGGCTCACGACCAACATGAAATGGTAATATTATGGGATGTTTAACTTCATTAGACACGAGGAAGTGACTGAGTGTGTGAGGTATAAACAGGAAAATTGCCCCACCAATTGGGGTCTACAATCAGTGTCCCAGGTGACCATGGGTGATAATGGGACATTTTGTGATGACCAAAACCAGCGGGTCGGGAAAAAGATGTGTGAGTGACCGGTGAGAAACAAAGATCACCTGGGAACAACCCCCAAAGGACATCAATCAGGGATCAATGCACAATCCAGTGAAAGTCAGGGAAGGGGAGTTAAGAATAGTTCATTGACAGCTTTCTCTTGGAGATGGTTGTGTCCTTGCTTATACTGAACAGTGAGAAGAATATTTTATAACCTGGCCACTACCCGAGACATCGGGACCGTGCAGGGGGAGAGAAGCAAAGACCTCCAGACACCCCCCGATCTGTTGATAAGACAGACTGAAAGTGCAGGAATGGTTTGTATTTGATGTCACGTTTGGGATGATTTTGGGAAACCGCTGTGTGTAAATGTGATATGTTGCGTGTGAGGCAACTCGTATGTGGAATGCATGATGAAGATGCACTGAAGAACGGGTCTCAGACACGCTCAGTCACGTTAACAACATCACTACATGAAATGGTTAATGTGCTCAGGAGAGTGAGGACATCTACTGGGTCACTACTGATCTGAACTTTTTTTAATCAAGGCACTGACACAAACTCCATAAACCGACCAGTTAATGAAACAATCAGGATCGAGTTAAACACACTGGTACCTGTCAGACGGATTGAAATTAAAGTAAAGAGGGACAGAGAATTTGGATTTCCAGAATTCAGGGTTGGGTTTCTTTGAGTTAACAATGAAATTGGGACAACTGAGGGCCGGGGAGAAATAATACTTAGCCTGAATTATCCACAAGATGGATAATGGGAAAAAGGGGAGCTGGAGGATCTTTGAAGTCCAAGATTTCTTGATAATATGGTAGTATTTGGGGGAGCCGAGTTTCTGTAGTTTTCTGTACAATGTATTATGATTTTCTTTGTCTCTATCATGATGTGTAATATTAACCAAATGAAACTTCGATTAGAAGAGCAAATGGCTGGAGATCGGTCTGTGATGCTAACAAGATGAGGACCTTGGATAAGGCCCCCAGGATCCCACAAAGGAGGGGGAGGGAGGGGCTGTTGAAGATTGAGACTGAGAAGTAAGAAGGAAAACCACTTTCTTAGATTACTTCTGTAGTTTAAAACCCCTAATATTGATAGACTGACAGTGCACATGAAACAACGTAATGCTGAGATTGAAAAGGGGACCTCTCCCCTTGGGAATCATGAATGGTGGGAGCTCGTCTATAATGTGGGACAGCACCCTTGGGTGAAAATCATGTCTATACTTTTTGTTATTATTCAGCTTGTTATGATTGGAACACTTTTCTTTCATTTGTTGTATTTGAATGAACTTTTGTGTCGATGTCACGGTGATTAAACTTCTTGTAACAACAATTCTTAACCTTATCTGTGGTGAGTGCAATTCAGATTCATTGAATGATTTAAAGTCAGTTGTTCGATCGCTCACATTGAGTTGAGGGGCGATTGAAGGATTTTGGACTTTTCAATCCCAGTTATTAATTCCCTGCTAAAGGAGCTGAGTTTGGTTCAAAGTATTAATTCAACAAAGGAACTGTTAAACTGACTGTTCAAGGCAGCATGCTGGGAAGGTTGGTCACATTGGAAAAGTCTTATTCAGCAGACTGTCTAGACGGTTCAAGATAAGACAGCGGTGAGGCCTTGAAAGTCTGTGAGAAGCTGTTGTAAACATCAGATGCTGTCGTATCAACTTGTTTTAAACCACGGGAAAGAGAGAGAGTGGGAAAAGGAACAACAGTGTGTTTTGAGCTGATGTACTGAATAAGCCTAATGCCCTCCATGCTGACCGTGTTCCACTGGGTCCTGGTGCTCTGCCTTGCTGATGGTTTCAGATACCAAGTGGGAGAGCATTAATCCAATGTCTTATCACCCTCTTAACCAGCTGGGTTTAGGTGAATGGAGAACATACGGTGAAGGGATGGTATCCCAAAATAAAAATGGCTTTTGTTCTGGTCGGATAATAATCTTGATCAAATGGGAAGTGGAAATTCCTACCTAAAACTTTCTTTAAAATCTTTGGAAAATGTGTACAAACTTTGACTCGAATGGTTCCAGGGATGAGGGACTTCAGTTCCGTGGATAGAATGGAGAAGCTGGGGTTGTTCTCCTTCGAGCAGAGAAGGTTAAGAGGAGATTTGATAGAAATGTTCAAAATCATGAAGGGTTTAAATAATGTAAATAAAGAGAAACTGTTTTTGTTGGTGGAAGGGTTGAGAATTGAAGGCACAGATTTAAGGTGATTGGCAAAAGAATCAAAGGCGACATGAGGATAAACTTTTTTACGCAGCGAGTGGTTATGATCTGGAATGCACTGCCTGAAAGGGTGGTGGGAGCAGATTCAATCATGGCTTTCAAAAAGGAATTGGATAAATGCTTGAAGGGAAAAGATTTGCAGGGTTGCAGGGAAAGAGCGGGGGAATGGGACGAACTGGATAGCTCTAACAAAGAGCTGGCACAGGCTCGATGGGCCGAATGGCCTCCTTCTGTGTTGTAAGATTCTTTGAATTTGCAGAACTGCATGTGTTTGGTCTCTCTTCAGAACTCCAACTGTACTGTTTGAGCAGTGTTCACCAAATTGTACCAGTGTGATAATGTCCGTTCTCCCACACCAGCTCGTTGAGGGCAGAGGTGCCCAGGCAGTTGATGCTTGATGTCTTTCACACCTGAGGATTAATGAATGATAGCTAACCACTGCAAATTTATCACGTGATCATCTACGGTGATTACATGAAAATAAGTCTGTGTGTGTTTTTAACATCACATCCTGGGACTGTGAAAACTGAGACTCGAACCATCTCATTGGTTTCAGAAGTGGTTTTCAAAACCCGAGATAAGACTCCCATCTTCAGGCAGCCTTGCTGACGTCCTTTGTTCTCCCTCTCCCGACCTCGCCCAGCTTTGTTACTCATAATCAGAGCCACTGCTTTGCTGTGACTCAAAGTCAGATTCTGTTGTTATTTTGAGGTTGTTGGGTTTTCACCTGGTGTTTTGGGGATGGCATTCAGCAGTTCTGTCTGTTTATAATTGGGGTCACTGGTTTACCTTGACTGGAAAAGTCAGTTCCCTGTTTATTCCAAGGGGACCTGATGATTTGGGGATTGCACGATTCCATCCACATTTCAATGAATCCCTCAAACTCTTGTCCTTGGTCACAGGAGAAATTGATTTTAAGGCCCCGTTTTTCCCAAAGGAAAAAATTAATGTTTGATTTCCCTGAACACATAAAAATGACAAATTCTTATCCAGTAAGTCCGTGTGCATTATTGTGACATTCAGGCTTTCAGTGTGCGGGAGTACAGCCAGTAGATATACCGAGATATCTTTATTCAAAGGAAAGTAATGAAATGAGTTTGGGAGTTTGCAGTGCAATTCCTGTTGGGTTCATTGCACAGAAGTCGACCGTTATTCAGCATCCAATTGGCAGCCTCACTGTGCACAAGTCCAGTTGGTGTGGGAAATGTAAACTGTCACACAGGGCAGGGGATGGGGGGAGATTTCAGGCCCATTGTTGAAGCAGTGTAGCAGGAGCATTAGAACAGATTGAACCTGAGCTGTAGCCCTCATAGTGCAGGGTGTGTAGAAAAGTGCTGCACATGTTAACTCGGACCTTCACTTAACAGAAGGAAAATCTTGGTGGCCAAACGATGTTTCACCCAGTCCCACCACCAACACAGATTAACTGGCCCTCCATCTCATTACTGTTTGTGGGATCTTGCTGTGTGTAAAATGCTTGCTAGTCATGTAAAATGGTCTTTTCTGGTCCTGTCCATTGCTGTGTTACTAAGGACATTAAAGAGGGTGGGTGAGGAGGGCAGGTTAAGTCCATGTAGTGATGGGTCATTGGTGACTCCAGTCTCCTGCAGCTTGTCTTGTGGAGCGGGGGAGACATTTCCCAGACTTTTTCCCCAAATTGGCTGCAGTTGGTTATTTTTCTAATCCTTTTATCCATGATGGGATACATAATTATTCAGACACAAACAATTCCAGCAAAGATCCTGATTTTTCATCACCAGTTTCCTGCCACAAATATTCTTATTTTTTAACCAAATTATTGTTTTGTAAAGTATTTTCCTTCCCTGTCTGTATGAACAGAGAGAGTGGGCACGGGACCACCTTACTGCCCATGGTCACTCTCCTGATCAGTTTACGACCCCCCCCCGACTTCTTCCAGATCAGAGTCTTGGAATAGAATTCCATCAACAGCAGTTAATGTGAACTCCTTTAAAAAGGACTGGACAAATATTTGGTTAAGAAGGTGACTAATATCCCCCCCAGTGGTCTTGTGGGTAAAGCCAGCACATAAGTATATCAGAACATAAGAAATAGGAGCAGGAGTAGGCCATACAGCCCCTCGAGCCTGCTCCGCCATTCAATAAGATCATGGCTGATCTTCAACCTCAACTCCTCTTTCCCACCCGATCCCCATATCCCTTGATCCCCAGAGTCCAAAAATCTAACGATCTCAGCCTTGAATATATTCAACGACTCAGCATCCACAGCCCTCTGGGGTAGAGAATCCCAAAGATTCATAACCCCTCTGAGTGAAGAAATTCCTCCTCATCTCAGTCCTAAATGGCTGACCTGTTATCCTGAGACTGTGCTCCCTCGTTCGAGACTCTCCAGCCAGGGGAAACAACCGCTCAGCATTTGCCCTGTCAAGTGCCCACAGAAACTTATGTTTCAATGAGATCATCTCTCATTTTTCTAATCTCCAGAGAGTCTAAGACTATTCCACTCAACCTCTCCTCATAGGACAACCCTCTCATCCCAGGAATTAATCGAGTGAACCTTTGTTGCACCGCCTCTAAGGCAAGTATATCCTTCCTTAGATAAGGAGACCAAAACTGTACACAGTACTCCAGGTGAGGTCTCACCAAAGCCCTGTACAATTGTAGTAAGGGTTCCTTACTCTTGTACTCCAACCCCCTTGCAATAAAGGCCAACATGCCATTTGCTTTCCTAATTGCCTGCTGTACCTGCATGTTAACTTTATGTGTTTCTTGTACCAGGAAACCCAAGTCTCTGAACACCAACAATTAATAGTTTCTCACCATTTAAAAAATATTCTGGTTTTCTATTCTTCCCACCCCAAAGTGAATAACCTCACATTTCCCCACATTATACTCTATCTGCCACCTTCTTGCCCACTCACTTACCCTGTCTATATCCCTTTGCAGACTCTTTGTGTTCTCCTCACAGCTTACTTTCCCAACCAGCTTTGTTTCATCAGCAAACTTGGATACATTACATTCGGTCCCTTCATTAAGTCATTAATATAGATTGTAAATAGCTGAGGCCCAAGCACTGATCCTTGCGGCACCCCACTAGTTACAACCTGCCAACCCGAAAATGACCCGTTTATCCCTACTCTCTGTTTTCTGTCCATTAACCAATCCTCTATCCACGTTAATATATTACCCCCAATCCCATGAGCCCTTATCTTGTGTAACAACCTTTACGTTGCACCTCATCGAATGCCTTTTGAAAATCTAAATACACCACATCCACTGGTTCCCCTTTATCTATCCTGCGAGTTGCATCCTCAAAAAACTCTAATAGATTTGTCAAACGCGGTTTCCCTCTCATTAAGCCATGTTGACTCTGCCTTATCACGTTATGATGTTCGAAGTGCCCTGTTACGACTTCCTTACCAATGGATTCCAGCATTTTCCTGACGACTGATGTCAGGCTAACTGGCCTGTAGTTCCCTGTTTTCTCTCCCCCTCCTTTCTTGAATAGTGGGGTCACATTTGCGACCTTCCAATCCGCTGGGACCGTTCGAGAATCTAGGGAATTTTGGAAGATCACAATCAATGCATCCACTATCTCTGCAGCCACCTCCATTAGTACCCTCGGAAGTCGGTCATCAGGTCCAGGGGATTTATCGGCTTTTAGTCCCATTAGTTTCTCAAGTACTTTTTCTCCACTGATAAAAATTACTTTAAGTTCCTCACTCTCATTAGCCCCTTTGCTGGTTTCTACAACTCTCCCAATCCTCAGGCTTACTACTCTTCTTGGCAACATTATAGGCCTCTCCTTTTAATCTAATTCTATCCTTAACTTCTTTAGTTAGCCACAGGTGTGTCACTTTTCCCATGGAGATTTTATTTCTTAATGGAATGTATATTTGTTGAGAAGATTGAAATATTTCTATAAATGTTTGCCATTGCTTTTCAACCGTCACACACTTTAAATTAATTTCCAAATCTACATTAGCCAACTCACCCCTCGTACCTATGTAATTGGCTTTGTTTAAGTTTAAGACTCTAGTTTCTAAGTACATCATTCCCAAACTCAATGTGAAATTCTATCATATTATGATCACTCTTCCCCAGAGGATCCTTTACAGTGAGATTGCTAATTAACCCTGTCTCATTACACAATACAAGATCTAAAATAGCCTGTTCCCTGGTTGGTTCCATGACGTATTGCTCTCGGAAACCATCTCGAGTGCATTCCATGAACTCATCCTCCAAACTACCTTTGCCAATTAGATTTGCCCAGTCGATATGAAGATTAAAGTCCCCCACGATTATCTTTGTTACAAGCACCTATTATTACATGGTTAATACTCTGTCCAACGGTATAGCTACTATGAGGGGGCCTATAAACTACTCCCACCAGTGTTTTCTGCCCCTTGTTATTTCTTATTTCCACCCACACTGATTCTACTTCCTGATCTGAGCTGAGATCCTTTCTCACCACTGTCCTTATGTCCTTTATTATTAGGGCTACACCCCCTCCTTTTCCATTCTGTCTGTCTTTTCTAAGAGTCTCGTACCCTCGAATATTTACTTCCCAACCGTGGTCACTTTGCAACCACATCTCTGTAATGGCTGTTAGACCAAACCCATCTATCTCTATTTGTGCAACTAATTCATCGATCTTGATCCGAATGCTCCATGTGTTCAGATAAAGAGTCTTTAATCTTGACTTTTTACCATTTTTTCCTGCTTTGACCTTACTTGTTGATGTTCTATTATTGGTAAACTCTCTGTCCCTTCCTGCCACACTCTGCTTATCTTTACCCAAATCACTGCACTGCTCTGTTCCCTTGACTTTTCTCATTAGATTTCTAAATTTCCCCTCCCCTGACCCCTCCGCCCCACTTTTAGTTTAAAGCCCTATCTACAGCCCGAGTTATTAAATTCACCAGGACGCTGGTCCCAGCCCGGTTTAAGTGGTAATGGTGGGACAATAAGCCATTTAGTCCAAGGAGGCCCTCGTTTGATCCGTGGGCCCGAGTTTCCCCATTCTCTGGTCACCAACCTGTGGTTTTCTGTCCATTAAAGTCAAGGGGCAGGAAGTCACACGCTGGCGACTGCTTATTTTAACCAGGTCAGAGGTGAGGATGCTGCAATTCACAGTAAAATCAGGCAGGGTCCCCACTTCTGATCACCATCCAGTGTCCCCTCCTGGAATGTGGGATGTGAAGAGAATCCCAGCTCGCCTCTGGTTCTCTTCACAATGGGACAGCCTGTCAGCCCACACTGCTGGAGCTCACACGTGAATGGTGGTGGGACACTCGCACCTGTTGAACTAACCCCAGCAAAGAGTCAGTGCCTTCAGAAGAAAAGAACAAAGCTCAGGGGGAAAGGATGGAAGGTTATAAGCAAGTTCAAACACAACCTGGGCCACTCTCCAGTCCACTGGAGTTTCTGTTTGGTTACTTCAGAGGTTGGAGAAATTTCACAGGGTTTCCTCTGGGGAATTTCCCTTGTGGCTGTTCAACCTCCCTCACAACAGTTTGGGAGATTCCACTGTAGTTCAAACAGCACATGGGTCTTTCAGAAGAAGCAGCTTTGATGGACCAAATGGTCTTTCCCTCCTGTACTCTGGAATCCAAATCTATTAGATTTGGCTCAGATAATGTTGTAACGTTAAAGTTGTTTTTAAAAGAATATTTGGGGATGAGGAGAAATCGAGATGATTGGACGCCATTTGTTTCGAGTTGTGGTTTCAAAGAGTAACTGAGTTCTTTGTTGCAGTTACTGTGCCCGTGCCAGGAACACCGTGTTCGTGTAATTATTGAGCTCGAAATTAGGAGTGCAATGCCTCCTCGCAATACCTCCTGTCTGTTCAGCCCCCCCATCTCACCCACCCTGTCCGTTACCTCACTCTCTCTACGGGTTTCTATTTTGATTGGAAATGGTCGTCAAAAAGTTTTGCAGAAACAAACCTTATCAACACAGTTTAGTTGCACGAAGTCTCACTGTTTCCCTGCCAGTCATTCCATAGATTTGTGTCAGTTCTCATCGTGAAGTTCAGACATTTTGTTGAGCAGCCAACTTGGCTTCAACTTTGAAATACAGTTTGAGGGAAAATTTTCTGGCAGCTTCCAAGCAAATCAATTCACTGCCAAACACAAAACGTGACGATGGATACGGGAATAGTAAACTTTCATTTCCATCACTTTGCATCATTGACGAGTTTCAGAGCAAAACAAAGGCAAATCCGTGTCTCAGGTAAACTGACTGATCCATGGTGGAACTGAGACTGGAGCACAAATCGACACTGACACTCAGTGCAGTGCTGAGGGAGTGCTGCACTGTCAGAGGGTCAGTACTGAGGGAGCGCTGCACTGTCAGAGGGTCAGTACTGAGGGAGCGCTGCACTGTCAGAGGGTCAGTACTGAGGGAGTGCTGCACTGTCAGAGGGTCAGTACTGAGGGAGCGCTGCACTGTCAGAGGGTCAGTACTGAGGGAGTGCTGCACTGTCAGAGGGTCAGTACTGAGGGAGCGCTGCACTGTCGGAGGGTCAGTACTGATGGAGTGCTGCACTGTCGGAGGGTCAGTACTGAGGGAGCGCTGCACTGTCAGAGGGTCAGTACTGAGGGAGTGCTGCACTGTCAGAGGGTCAGTACTGAGGGAGTGCTGCACTGTCAGAGGGTCAGTACTGAGGGAGCGCTGCACTGTTGGAGGGTCAGTACTGAGGGAGTGCTGCACTGTCGGAGGGTCAATACCGAGGGAGCGCTGCACTGTCGGAGGGTCAGTACCGAGGGAGTGCTGCACTGTCGGAGGGTCAATACCGAGGGAGCGCTGCACTGTCGGAGGGTCAATACTGAGGGAGCGCTGCACTGTCGGAGAGTCAGTACTGAGGGAGCGCTGCACTGTCGGAGGGTCAATACCGAGGGAGCGCCGCACTGTCGGAGGGTCAGTACCGAGGGAGCGCCGCACTGTCGGAGGGTCAGTACCGAGGGAGTGCTGCACTGTCGGAGGGTCAGTACCGAGGGAGCGCTGCACTGTCGGAGGGTCAATACCGAGGGAGCGCTGCACTGTCGGAGGGTCAGTACTGAGGGAGCGCTGCACTGTCGGAGGGTCAGTACTGAGGGAGTGCTGCACTGTCGGAGGGTCAATACCGAGGGAGCGCTGCACTGTCGGAGGGTCAGTACCGAGGGAGTGCTGCACTGTCGGAGGGTCAATACCGAGGGAGCGCTGCACTGTCGGAGGGTCAATACTGAGGGAGCGCTGCACTGTCGGAGGGTCAGTACTGAGGGAGCGCTGCACTGTCGGAGGGTCAATACCGAGGGAGCGCCGCACTGTCGGAGGGTCAGTACCGAGGGAGCGCCGCACTGTCGGAGGGTCAGTACCGAGGGAGTGCTGCACTGTCGGAGGGTCAGTACCGAGGGAGCGCTGCACTGTCGGAGGGTCAATACCGAGGGAGCGCTGCACTGTCGGAGGGTCAGTACTGAGGGAGCGCTGCACTGTCGGAGGGTCAGTACTGAGGGAGTGCTGCACTGTCGGAGGGTCAGTACTGAGGGAGCGCTGCACTGTCGGAGGTACCATCTTTTGGATCAGACAGTAAATCGAATCCTTGTCTGCCCTCTCAGCTCGATGTAAAAGATCCCATGCTGCTATTCGAAGAAGCAAAAGGGAGTTCTCCCCGGAGTCCTGGACAATATTTAGCCCTCCACCAACATCACTAAAACAGATGACCCGGTCATTTATCTCACTGCTGTTTGTGGGATCTTGCTGTGCATTATTTGGCTGCCGTGTTTCCTACATTACAACAGGGACTACATTTCAAAAGCGCTTTGGGACTTCCCGAGGATGTGAAAGGCGCTATAGAAATGCAAGTTCTTTCTTTCTTCCTTGCTGGTTGCAGATTCCAAACATGTGAGAGCACAAATAGTGGGAGTGTGTTTCCTGCCTCGGTTTCTCCCAATCCAGCATTTCGCAGCAACACACGTTTCTCTTAAGCCTGTTCGAAAGCCTTTACTGAATTGGCTTCACTCCTGGGACATGCCTGAGGGAGCCTGTGGATGACGTTCTCCCTCCCGGTACTCGGAGAACCACGGGAGAGGCTGAGGAGAAGATTTAAAGAGCGACAGCAGCACAACCGTCAGAATCGGCAGAGCGCGGAGAACCAGGGGAGAGAGCGGAGACCCACGGGAGAGAGGGGAGAACCACGGGAGAACGGGGAGAACCACGGGAGAACGGGGAGAACCACGGGAGAGGGCGGAGAACCACGGGAGAGAGGGGAGAACCACGGGAGAGAGGGGAGAACCACGGGAGAGGGGAGAACCACGGGAGAACGGGGAGAACCACGGGAGAGGGCGGAGAACCGCGGGAGAGGGCGGAGAACCACAGGAGAACGGGAGAACCACGGGAGAGGGGAGAACCACGGGAGAGGGCGGAGAACCGCGGGAGAGGGCGGAGAACCACAGGAGAACGGGAGAACCACGGGAGAGAGCGGAGACCCACGGGAGAGAGGGGAGAACCACGGGAGAGCGCGGAGACCCACAGGGGAGAACCACGGGAGAAGGCGGAGAACCGCGGGAGAGAGGGGAGAACCACGGGAGAGGGGAGAACCACGGGAGAGAGCGGAGAACCACGGGAGAGGGGAGAACCACGGGAGAGAGCGGAGAACCACGGGAGAGGGGAGAACCACGGGAGAGGGCGGAGACCCACGGGAGAGGGCGGAGAACCACAGGGGAGAGGGGAGAACCAAGGGAGAGAGCGGAGAACCACGGGAGAGAGGGGAGAACCACGGGAGAGAGCGGAGAACCACGGGAGAGAGGGGAGAACCACGGGAGAGAGGGGAGAACCACGGGAGAGAGCGGAGACCCACAGGGGAGAGGGGAGAACCACGGGAGAGGGTAGAACCACTGGAGAGAGCGGAGACCCACGGGAGAGAGGGGAGAACCACGGGAGAGCGCGGAGACCCACAGGGGAGAACCACGGGAGAGAGCGGAGACCCACGGGAGAGGGCGGAGACACACGGGAGAGAGGGGAGAACCGCGGGAGAACGGGGAGAACCACGGGAGAGGGGAGAACCACGGGAGAGAGCGGTAAACCACGGGAGAGGGGAGAACCACGGGAGAGGGCGGAGACCCACGGGAGAGGGGAGAACCACGGGAGAGAGCGGAGAACCACGGGAGAGGGCGGAGACCCATGGGAGAGAGGGGAGAACCACGGGAGAGAGGGGAGAACCACGGGAGAGAGGGGAGAACCACTGGAGAGAGCGGAGACCCACGGGAGAGAGGGGAGAACCACTGGAGAGAGCGGAGACCCACGGGAGAGAGGGGAGAACCACGGGAGAGAGCGGAGACCCACGGGAGAGGGCGGAGACACACGGGAGAGAGGGGAGAACCGCGGGAGAACGGGGAGAACCACGGGAGAGGGCGGAGAACCGCGGGAGAGAGGGGAGTACCACGGGAGAGGGGAGAACCACGGGAGAGAGCGGAGAACCACGGGAGAGGGGAGAACCACGGGAGAGAGCGGAGAACCACGGGAGAGGGGAGAACCACGGGAGAGGGCGGAGACCCACGGGAGAGAGGGGAGAACCACGGGAGAGGGGAGAACCACTGGAGAGAGCGGAGACCCACGGGAGAGGGCGGAGACCCACGGGAGAGGGGAGAACCACGGGAGAGAGGGGAGAACCACGGGAGAAGGCGGAGAACCACGGGAGAGGGGAGAACCACGGGAGAGGGCGGAGACCCACGGGAGAGGGGAGAACCACGGGAGAGAGCGGAGAACCACGGGAGAGGGCGGAGACCCATGGGAGAGAGGGGAGAACCACGGGAGAGAGGGGAGAAACACGGGAGAGAGCGGAGAACCACGGGAGAAGGGAGAACCACGGGAGAGGGCGGAGACCCACGGGAGAGCGGAGAACCACGGGAGAGGGGAGAACCACGGGAGAGAGCGGAGACCCACGGGAGAGAGGGGAGAACCACGGGAGAGAGCGGAGACCCACAGGAGAGAGGGGAGAACCACGGGAGAGAGCGGAGACCCACAGGAGAGGGCAGAGACACACGGGAGAGGGCGGAGACCCACGGGAGAGGGCAGAGACACACGGGAGAGAGGGGAGAACCGCGGGAGAGAGGGGAGAACCACGGGAGAGGGCGGAGACCCACCGGAGAGGGCGGAGACCCACGGGAGAGGGCGGAGAACCACGGGAGAGGGCGGAGACCCACGGGAGAGAGGGGAGAACCAGGGGAGAGAGCGGAGAACCACGGGAGAGGGGAGAACCACGGGAGAGAGGGGAGAACCACGAGAGAGAGGGGAGAACCGCGGGAGAGAGCGGAGAACCACGGGAGAGGGGAGAACCACGGGAGAGAGCGGAGAACCACGGGAGAGGGCGGAGAACCACGGGAGAGGGCGGAGAACCACGGGAGAGAGGGGAGAACCAGGGGAGAGAGCGGAGAACCACGGGAGAGGGGAGAACCACGGGAGAGAGGGGAGAACAACGGGAGAGGGGAGAACCACGAGAGAGAGGGGAGAACCAGGGGAGAGGGGAGAACCACGGGAGAGAGGGGAGAACCACGGGAGAGGGCGGAGACCCACGGGAGAGGGCAGAGACCCACAGGAGAGGGCGGAGAACCAGGGGAGAGGGCGGAGAACCACGGGAGAGGGCGGAGATCCACGGGAGAGGGCGGAGAACCACGGGAGAGAGGGGAGACCCACGGGAGAGGGCGGGGAACCAGGGGAGAGGGCGGAGAACCACGGGAGAGGGCAGAGAACCACGGGAGAGGGCGGAGAACCACGGGAGAGAGCGGAGAAACACGGGAGAGAGCGGAGACCCACGGGAGAGAGCGGAGAAACACGGGAGAGAGCGGAGACCCACGGGAGAGAGGGGAGACGCACGGGAGAGCGCGGAGAAACACGGGAGAGAGCGGAGACCCACGGGAGAGAGGGGAGACGCACGGGAGAGCGCGGAGAAACACGGGAGAGAGCGGTGACCCACGGGACAGAGGGGAGACCCACGGAGAGAGTGGACAAACACGGGAGAGAGCGGTGACCCACGGGATAGAGGGGAGAACCATGGGACAGGCTGAGGAGAAGATTTAAAGAGCAGCGGCAGCACAACCGTCAGAATTGGCAGAGCGCGGAGACCCACGGGAGAGAGCGGTGAAACACAGGAGAGAGGGGAGACCCACGGGAGAGGGTGGTGAAACACAGGAGAGAGGGGAGACCCACGGGAGAGGGTGGTGAACGACGAGAGAGAGGGCGGTGAACCACGGGATTATTCGGTGAACCACGAGATTATTCGGTGAACCACGGGATTATTCGGTGACCCGCGGGATTATTCATTGAGGAATAAAAGCCCCACAGGAAAAGTGATCCATCTGTGACTAACTGAAGAAGTTAAGGATTGTATTAGAATAAAAGAAGAGGCTTGCAATATTGCCAAGAAGAGTAGTAAGCCTGAGGATTGGGAGAGGTTAAAGAAACCAGCAAAGGATGACCAAAAAAATGATAAAGAGGGAGAAAGTAGAATATGAGAGTAAATTAACAAGAAATATGAAAGCAGATTGTAAGACAAGTATGTAAAAAGGAAGAGAGTACCAAAAGTAAATGTGGGTCCCTTAGAGGCTGAACTTAACTGGACCAGCCACATAAATACTGTGGCTACAAGAGCAGGTCAGAGGCTGGGTATTCTGCAGTGAGTGACTCACCTCCTGACTCCCCAAAGCCTTTCCATCATCGACAAGACACAAGTCAGGAGTGTGATGGAATACTCTCCACTTGCCTGGATCAGTGCAGCTCCAACAACACTCAAGAAGCTCGACACCATCCAGGACAAAGCAGCCCGCTTGATTGGCACCCCATCCACCACACTAAACATTCACTCCCTTCACCACCGGCGCACAGTGGCTGCAGTGTGTACCATCCATAGGATGCACTGCAGCAACTCGCCAAGGCTTCTTCGACAGCACCTCCCAAACCCGCGACCTCTACCACCTAGAAGGACAAGAGCAGCAGGCACATGGGAACAACACCACCTGCACGTTCCCCTCCAAGTCACACACCATCCCGATTTGGAAATATATTGCCGTTACTTCATCGTCGCTGGGTCAAAATCCTGGAACTCCCTACCTAACTGTTGGAGAACCTTCACCATAAGGACTGCAGCGGTTCAAGAAGACGGCTCACCACCACCTTCTTAAGGGCAATTAAGGATGGGCAATAAATGCTGGTCCACGTCCCATGAACGAAAAAAAAAGTCTGAGACAGGAGAAATGATAATGGGGAATAAGGAAATGGCAGAGACATTAAACAAGAATTTTGTATCTGTCTTCACAGTAGAAGACACAAAAAGCATCCCAGAAATATTGGGGAACCAAGGGTCCAATGAGAGTGAGGAACTTAAAGTAATTAGTACTGGTTAAAAAAAAGTACTGGAGAAATTAACGGGAGTAAAAACCAACAAATCCCCTGGACCTGCTGGCCAACATCCCAGGGATCTGAAAGAGGTGGCTGCAGAGATAGTGGGTGCATTGGTTGTGATCTTCCAAAATTCCACAGATTCTGGAATGGTCCCTGTGGATTGGAAGGTTGCAAATGTAACCCCGCTATTCAAGAAAGGAGGGAGAGAGAAGACTGGGAACTACAGGCCAGTTAGCCTGACATCAGTCGTTGGGAAAATGCTGGAATCTATTATTGAGGACGTGGTAATGGGGCACTTAGAAAATCATAATATGATTCGGCAGAGTCAACATGGTTTTACGAAAGGGAAATCGTGTTTGACAAATCTACTGGAGTTTTTTGAGGATCTAACTGGCAAGGTAGATAAAGGGGAACCAGTGGATGTAGTTTATTTGGATTTTCAAAAGGCATTCAATAAGGTGCCACATAAAAGGTTGTTACACAAGATAAGGGCTCATGGGGTTGGGGATAATATATTAGCATGGAGAGAGGATTGGTGAATGGACAGAAAACAGAGAGTAGGGATAAACGGGTCATTTTCAGGTTGGCAGGTTGTAACTCGTGGGGTGCCGCAAGGATCAGTGCTTGGGCCTCAGCTATTTACAATCTATATTAATGACTTAGAAGAAGGGACCGAGTGTAATGTACCCAAGTTTGCTGATGATACAAAGCTAGATGGGAAAGTGAGCTTTGAGGAGGACACAGAGAGTCTGCAAAGGGATATCAACAGGTTAAGTGAATGGGCAAGAAGGTGGCAGATGGAATATAATGTGGGGAAATGTGAGGTTATTCACTTTGGAAGGAAGGATAGAAAAAGGGAATATTTTTTAAATGATGAGAAACTATTAAATGTTGGTGTTCAGAGGGATTTGGGTGTCCTCGTCCACGAAACACAGAAAGTTAACCTGCAGGTACAGCAAGCAATTCAGAAGGCAAATGGTATGTTGGCTTTTATTGCAAGGGGGTTGGAGGACAATAGTAAGGAAGTCTTCCTTCAATTGTGCCAGGCTTTGGTGAGACCTCACCTGGAGTAATTTGTACAGTTTTAGTCTCCTTACCCTCTTTAGAGGCGGTGCAACAAAGGTTCACTAGATTGATTCCTGGGATGAGAGTGTTGTCCTATGAGGAGAGATTGAGTAGAATGGGCCTATACTCTCTGGAGTTTAGAAGAATGAGAGGTGATCTCATTGAAACACACAAGATTTTGAGGGGGCTTGACAGGGTGGATGCTGAGAGGCTGTTTCCCTGGCTGGAGAGTGTAGAACTAGGGAGCATCGTCTTAGGATAAGGGGTCGGCCATTTAGGACCGAGATGAGGAGGAATTTCTTCACTCAGAGGGTTGTGAATCTTTGGAATTCTCTGCCCCAGAGGGCTGTTGATGCTCAGTTGTTGAGTATATTCAAGGCTGAGATCGACAGATTTTTGGACTCTCGGGGAATCAAGGGATATGGGGATCGGGCAGGAAGGTGGAGTTGAGGTCGAAGATCAGCCTTGATCTGATTGAATGGCGGAGCAGGCTCGAGGGGCCATGTGGCCTACTCCTGCTCCTATTTCTTATGTTCTGATCTTCTTATGTTGTCACATTTTTTGCCTTTCTCCCCCTCTTTTCCCTTTGCACTGTTACTGTCCCAGTCTATATTGTGATAATTGAAAACCCCCATTTTCACGACTCTATAGTTTTTGCATCTTTCTGTAATTTGCCCGAAAATTTGCCCCTCCATCTCCTTCCCACTATTTGGTGCCCTATAGTGTACACCCATTGGTGTAATAGATCCTCTATTGTTCCTTAATTCGAAACAAATAGATTCTCTCTTTGACCCTCAGATACATCATCCATTTCCAGTGCTAGAACGGTTTCCTCGATCAATACTGCCATCACCCACCCGCCTCCCGCCAACTCCTTTCATTCCTTCCCTATCTTTCCTGAATACCTTGTAGCCAGGATATTAAGTCCCCAATCCTCCCCTTCTTTGAGCCTGGTCTCTGTTATTGCCACTGTATCATAGTCCCATGTGGTGACTCGAGCCTGCAGCTCACCAACCTTATTGATCACGATACCTGCATTTATTCACACGCACTCTAAACTCATCTTCGACTGTCTCACATTTACCCCCCTATCTGCTCCCTCCTATTTCTGAACTATTCTTCAGTCTCCCTCCCAGTCCTCTGTGCACCTTGTTTCTCCTCTCTAATGTTTCCTCCTGGTGCCCATCCCCCTGCCAAATTTGTTTAAACCCTCCCCCCACAGCAGTATTTAACCTGCCCGGGGGGACATTGGTCCCAGCTCTGTTGAGGTGCAACCCATCCATTTTGAACAGATCCCTCCTGCCCCAGAACTGGTCCCAATGCCCCAGGAATCTGACGCTCTGACTCCTGCACCATTTCTCCAGCAACGCATTAACCTGTCTTATCCGACTATTCCAATACTCACTCGTGCGTGGCACTGGGAGTAATCCAGAGATTACTATATTTGAGTTCCTGCTTTTTAACCAGATAGAGAGAAACTATTTCCTCTGGTGCGGTAATCCAGAAGAAGGGGCATAACCTTCAAATTAGTTAATTAGTCAAGGGACAGAACCTTAAAATTAGAGCTCGGTCATTCAGGGGTGATGTCAGGAAGCAGTTCGTCACACAATGGGGAGTGGAAATCTGGAACTCACTCCCCCAAAAAGCTGTTGAGGCTGGGGGTCAATTGAAAATTTCAAACCTGAAATTGGTAGAATTTGTTAGGCAAGGTTATTAAGGGTTACGGAACCAAGATGGGTAAATGAAGTTAAGATACAGATTAGCCACGACCAAATTTCATTGTGGAACAGTCTCGAGGGGCTGCGTAGGCTATTCCGTCCCTATGTTCCTGTGACCAGATCTGGACACAGTGGGTCTGACCAGAACTGGACACAGTACTCGAGGT
This sequence comes from Heptranchias perlo, assembly GCF_035084215.1. NCBI lineage: Eukaryota > Metazoa > Chordata > Chondrichthyes > Hexanchiformes > Hexanchidae > Heptranchias > Heptranchias perlo. The sequence goes on from NW_027139187.1 coordinate 538,687, forward strand.
GGGTCTGACCAGAACTGAACACAGTACTTGAGGTGGGTCTGACCAGAACTGGACACAGTACTCGAGGTGGGTCTGACCAGAACTGGACACAGTACTCGAGGTGGGTCTGACCAGAACTGGACACAGTACTCGAGGTGGGTCTGACCAGAACTGGACACAGTACTCGAGGTGAGTCTGACCAGAACTGGACACAGTACTCGAGGTGGGTCTGACCAGAACTGGACACAGTACTCGTGGTGGGTCTGACCAGAACTGGACACAGTACTCGAGGTGGGTCTGACCAGAACTGGACACAGTACTCGAGGTGAGTCTGACCAGAACTGGACACAGTACTCGAGGTGGGTCTGACCAGAACTGGACACAGTACTCGTGGTGGGTCTGACCAGAACTGGACACAGTACTCGAGGTGGGTCTGACCAGACCCTGTACAGTTTGATCGTGACTTCCTCTGACTGTATTCTCCTGTTTTGGATTTGTTCTCCAACATTATTTTATCTTTGTTGGTCACAGCTCTGTGTTCTTTGGATATGTTTCGTGTTGAGTTTACTGAGACTTGTTGCCTCTGCTGGTTTGCTTTGTTTGAACTCTCTTTGCCCCTCTGATGAACCTTTTAACTTTTTCTGTATATTTTTCTATTCCTCCCAGAGATCTCCTTCACCTTCCTCTCTGCAGGATTTGTAACGTTTATTTTTCCCTCTTTATATCAGTTTTAATTTGTTTCTTAAACCATTTTGGGTCTGGTCTGAGCTGATTAGTTTTCAGTTTGTGTTTACTGAGCCCAGTTTGCTGTATTCTGGCTCCAGATTGTAAAATTGTAATCTTGTGTTTCTGGTTTTGGTTCTGACCTGCAACTGCAAGCCTGAAAGGGTTAATCTTCAGACAGAGTGAATCATGAAAGTGAAACTAACATCGTCACTCCCTGCACCGGGTGTTTATAAGAATTTCACTTCCTGCTCTGGTTCCTCAGTCTCTCTTGTGCTGTGTGAAAGCTGCTTCAGGTGCTGGAGGGATGGAGCCCGGAGCTGATTCAGCCGATGTCGTGTGTGATTACTGTGTCGAGAATCCATCCCCAGCTGTGAAGACGTGTCTGAAATGTGAAACATCTTTTTGCTCCAGTCATTTAAAACCACATCTGCTGAACAAGTCCTTCAGTGGACACACCCTAATCGAACCTGTGGCTGATCTTACAGACAGGCAGTGTGTTGACCATAAGAAGATCCTTGAATACTACTGTAAAGATGATGCAGAGTATGTGTGTGTTTCCTGTACAATAATAGGGAAACATAAATCCCACACACTGCTGAGCCTGGATGAGGCACAAGCTGCAATTAAGGTGAGTGACACAATTCCTGATATTAAATACAGTGAGGGAGAGTTTTCCTGTAGAGCTCAGTAATTCACTGTGTGGGCACCAGTGAGAACTGGCACTCCATGGCATAGGGCTGGAGAGCAGAGCATGTTGTTGCCCTGTGTAACACTGGGGTATTCTGCCATCTGACCAGCAGGAAGAGGACCATCACCGGTGGGGGGAGTGAGGGACACCCACGGGGGGAGACTCAGGGGCTGGGGGGAGAAACTGTTTCTCACAAGAGGGAATTGGTGTTTGAGAAATGCTGGTGTGACTGAGTCTGTCTCCCTTTCCCCTCGGCTGATTCCTGGAAATGGAGGAGCTGAGTCCGTGTGAAAATGCAGCACACGGTGAGTCAGTGTGAAAAGAAGCCGGTGTGTGTGTGGTTCCTCAGTTTATACAGGGCAGGGAGCGCCTCTTTACTGAGAGTCACAGAAGGGAATATTTCTGCTCAGGGCCCAGACCCTGAGAATCCCCCAAACCACTTTCTATCCACACCCAGTGGGGTCACTCCTGGAACGGAATCATTTCCCTTTTACATTCCAGTTTCAATCCCTTTTAAACACTTTCCAATTGCCTTTACAGGAAGAATTGGAGAGAGAAATCGAGAGTCTTCAGGGAGTCCAGCAGAATTGTTCCAGCAAACAGCGAGACTTGGAGAGATCAGAAGCTGAAATAAAGGTGGGTAAAGTGGGACTGGATTTAGAAAGGGTTTCTCTCCCCGCTGAGTCAATGAGCACATCAGAAACAGGCCTTCCAAACCAGGCTGGTTGTGTTGGGGCCGAGTCACTGATTACACTGAGTTCCCCGTGTGTTTGATGTGAGGGGGAGCTGCTTAACTCTCCCTGCACCTCCCAGGGAATATTATTACATCACTTGGGCACTGGATTTCCTGAAACAGACACAGTCAGAGGCTGGGAGTTGGAGACTTGCCCTGAAGCCTGTATCAGATGAACATAGAAAGGAAGAGGAAGAAAAGACCATTAGCCCCAGCGAGCCTGCCCCATGCAGACAGGGTTCAATCACACACACCACTGATCCACCCCGAACCATGGACTCACCTGGGAAAGGCAAACAGAAGAGAGAAAAAACACCTGCAGACAATTCAGGACAAACTCTGGGAAATTCCTCCCCAGCTCCCTTTCAAAGGGTGGGAGTGACTCCATACCCCCCACGTGTTCAGGGAGTCTGTTCCAGAGATCGAGGACTCTGGGGTCTAACCTAACTCTGTGCCTATGGATTTTACACACAGGCCCTCTAGTCCTACCATCCTGATCCATCTCAAGTACCTCACCCAACGAGTGAGTCCAATAATCCCTCGATCATTTCAAAAACCTCAATCATGTCCCTCTCGGCCTGCCTTTCTCTAAATCACCCTCCCTCTTGGAGCCGATTCTGAGAACTAAAATCCATCAGACTACGTGTCATTCTGGCCACTGTCCTCTCCAGAGTCTCAATCTCCTTCACCAGGTGTGGGCACCAAAACTGGACCCATCACTCCAGGTGTGGATGGACCAGGTGGCAGTGCCATACACAGTCTAAATACAGTGCTCTTTCTATTAAACTCAAGGCTCAAGGCCACACTCGTTAAACTCTGTTTTCTCTCCCAGTAGACCCTCCCCCACTGCTTGTCCATCTTTAACGGGTAATCGAGTAGTGATCGAAACAAACTGTCCCGTCCCTGGAAAGTGCCGTGTGCTCAGGGTAAGAGCTGTGTGGAAGGGCCGTTTGTAATGAGAGTTGGTTTGGGTTTCAGACACGAATCAATGAGCTGAAAGGAAAGCTATCGAAGAGCTTCTCTGAATGGAGGAGACAGCTGGAAGAAGATGAAGAATACGCACTGAAACTGATCGATGAGGAGGGGCTCCGAGCTCTCTCACAGATTAGAAGCTGTTCTGAAGCATTAAACAAGAGGATGGAACAGATTACATTAATAGATGGAGAAACCCAGAGTCTGGGACAGAGGGACCATCTCTCCTTTATTCAGGTACATCTTCAATATAAACAGGGCCATGTCTGGGGAATGGGACGTTTCTGTGAGGCTGGTGAGAGGGCTGAATTGTTTGAAGATTGTTGGTTGGGCCCAGCATTGGTGCTGCCCCCTCAGCCCTGCCCTCGGAGTGTTGGCGCTGCCCCCTCAGCCCTGCCTTCGTAGTGTTGGCGCTGCCCCCTCGGCCCTGCCCTGGGAGTGTTGGCGCTGCCCCCTCAGCCCTGCCCTGGGAGTGTTGGCGCTGCCCCTCAGCCCTGCCCTGGGAGTGTTGGTGCTGCCCCCTCGGCCCTGCCCTGGGAGTGTTGGCGCTGCCCCCTCAGCCCTGCCCTGGGAGTGTTGGCGCTGCCCCCTCAGCCCTGCCCTCGGAGTGTTGGCGCTGCCCCCTCAGCCCTGCCCTCGGAGTGTTGGCGCTGCCCCCTCAGTCCTGCCCTCGGAGTGTTGGCGCTGCCCCCTCAGCCCTGCCCTCGGAGTGTTGGCGCTGCCCCCTCAGCCCTGCCCTCGGAGTGTTGGTGCTGCCCCCTCAGCCCTGCCCTCGGTGTGTTGGCGCTGCCCCCTCAGCCCTGCCCTCGGAGTGTTGGCGCTGCCCCCTCAGCCCTGCCCTCGGAGTGTTGCTGCTGCCCCCTCAGCCCTGCCCTCGGAGTGTTGGCGCTGCCCCCTCAGCCCTACCCTGGGAGTGTTGGCGCTGCCCCCTCAGCCCTGCCCTCGGAGTGTTGCTGCTGCCCCCTCAGCCCTGCCCTCGGAGTGTTGGCGCTGCCCCCTCAGCCCTGCCCTCGGAGTGTTGGCGCTGCCCCCTCAGCCCTGCCCTGGGAGTGTTGCTGCTGCCCCCTCAGCCCTGCCCTCGGAGTGTTGGCGCTGCCCCCTCATCCCTGCCCTGGGATTGTTGGCGCTGCCCCCTCAGCCCTGCCCTGGGAGTGTTGGCGCTGCCCCCTCAGCCCTGCCCTCGGAGTGTTGGCGCTGCCCCCTCAGCCCTGCCCTCGGAGTGTTGCTGCTGCCCCCTCAGCCCTGCCCTGGGAGTGTTGGCGCTGCCCCCTCAGCCCTGCCCTGGGAGTGTTGGCGCTGCCCCCTCAGCCCTGCCCTCGGAGTGTTGGCGCTGCCCCCTCAGCCCTGCCCTCGGAGTGTTGCTGCTGCCCCCTCAGCCCTGCCCTGGGAGTGTTGGCGCTGCCCCCTCAGCCCTGCCCTGGGAATGTTGGCGCTGCCCCCTCGGCCCTGCCCTGGGAGTGTTGGTGCTGCCCCAGGATTGAGTGCAGTGAAATGTGGGATTATTGCCCATTCCTGTGACTGGCCCCACCTACTGTTATACACTGAACTCTTTACTCTCAATCCCAAATTCACTCTTTGGTTCCATTGGGTGTTGATTTGTTCGTTGACTGATTTGATCTCCTCTCTTTATTCACAGAACTCGAAGCAGCTCCTTTCCAGGTAAGTTCCTCTCAGTCATACAGTACCTGCTGCTGATAGGGAACCTTCCCCTGTATCTGGGAGAAGAGTGAAAGTAGAATCACCGCTTGGAAACCTTCCCAGATAAGGTGCTTTCAAATGGTGGGAATATTGAGTGATGTTTAACTGTGGTTTGAGGGGTTATTGGCTCAGGCAGCCTGTGGGAAATGGGAGATTCCACATGTACACTGACGACCCCCAGCTCTACCTCACCACCACCTCTCTCGACCCCTCCACAGCATCTGATTTGTTACGCTGCTTGTCCAACATCCAGTATTGGATGAGCTGAAATTTCCTCCAATTAAATATTGGGAAGTTCGAAGCCATTGTCTTCGGTCCCCACCACAAACTCCGTTCCCTAGTCACCGACTCCATCCCCCTCCCTGGCCACTGTCTGAGTCTGAACCAGACTGTTCCCAACCTCGGCGTTCTATTTGACCCTGAGCTGAGCTTCCGACCCCATTTCCTCTCCATCACCAAGACCTCCTACTTCCACCCCATAATATCACCTGTCTCAGCATCTGCTGCTGAAACCCTCATCCGTGCTATTGTTACCTCTGGACTCGACTTTTCCAATTCTCTCCTGGCCGGTCTCCCATCTTCCACCCGCCATGACCTTCAGCTGATCCAAAACTCTGCTGCCCGTATCCTAACTCACACCAAGTCCCGTTCACCCATCACCCTCTGCTCACTGACCCACATTGACTCCCGGTCCAGCAACGCCTCGAGTTTAAAATTCTCATCCTTGTTTTAATTCCCTCCATGGCCTCGTTACTCCCTGTCTCTGTAACCTCCTCCAGCCCGACAACTCTCCGAGAACTCTGCGTTCCTCTAATTCTGGCCTTTTGTGGATCCCCGATTTGCTTCACCCCACCATCGGCAGTCGTGTTTTCAGCTTTCTCGGCCCTAAGCTCTGGAATTCTCCCCCTAAACATCTCCTTCTGTCTACCTCTACCTCTCCACCTCTCTATGTCTACCTCTCCACCTCTCTACCTCTACCTCTCCACCTCTCTATGTCTACCTCTCCACCTCTCTACCTCTACCTCTCCTCCTCTCTATGTCTACCTCTCCACCTCTCCATGTCTACCTCTCCACCTCTCTACCTCTACCTCTCCACCTCTCTATGTCTACCTCTCCACCTCTCCATGTCTACCTCTCCACCTCTCCATGTCTACCTCTCCACCTCTCTACCTCTACCTCTCCACCTCTCTATGTCTACCTCTCCACCTCTCTACGTCTACCTCTCCTCCTCTCCATGTCTACCTCTCCACCTCTCTACCTCTACCTCTCCACCTCTCTACCTCTACCTCTCCACCTCTCTATGTCTACCTCTCCACCTCTCCATGTCTACCTCTCCACCTCTCTACCTCTACCTCTCCACCTCTCTATGTCTACCTCTCCACCTCTCTACGTCTACCTCTCCTCCTCTCCATGTCTACCTCTCCACCTCTCTACGTCTACCTCTCCACCTCTCTACGTCTACCTCTCCTCCTCTCTATGTCTACCTCTCCACCTCTCTCCGTCTACCTCTCCTCCTCTCTATGTCTACCTCTCCTCCTCTCCATGTCTACCTCTCCACCTCTCTACGTCTACCTCTCCACCTCTCTACGTCTACCTCTCCTCCTCTCTACGTCTACCTCTACCTGGGAGGCTGTTCCTTCTCCTCTCCTCACTTCACATGATTGTAGAGAGTGTGATCCTGCAGAGAGGGGGGAGCACAGACTGGAAACCCTCGGGATAATAATAATTATTAATAATGGAATGATGAGGACTCCAGTACAGAGAAACTGGACTGAACACAGACGGCTTTGAAAATCACAAACTGAGCTGAAGTGGCAGCAAACCAGGATCCCACTGCACGTGTGGAGATCAGTGTGAATGCAGGGCGACTGCAAATCCCGGGATTCTGCCATTTTCAGGATGGGTTGCTGCGGGGTCTCAGTACGAGCATTAGAAGGGGTGCAGGTTGTTGCACTGATCACTCGTTCCCCTTTGGGTTTCTGATCTGAAATGTCCCCACTGATAAAAACATTCTCTCCTCTTTCATTCCAGAGTGACTGAGACTCGGAGAGTCACAGACCCAGATGTTCCAGCGCTCACCCTGAACCTGTCCAATATATCTCAACTTATCCAGAAGAGGCTGAATGGATCAGAAAAGTATCACTCAGACATATTGGGAATCATTGGTAAGAACGTGCAGCTTTTCTCCAATATAAGGGACTGAGAGCAGGTCGGGTGAGTTGTGTTCAGACAGCTGGGAATATCCAAAATAATTCAGGAACTTACAAAGACACAGACACACACGCCCTGTCACAGAGACTCACACAGACACACACGCCCTGTCACAGAGACTCACACAGACACACACGCCCTGTCACAGAGACTCACACAGACACACACGCCCTGTCACAGAGACTCACACAGACACACACGCCCTGTCACAGAGACTCACACAGACACACACGCCCTGTCACAGAGACTCACACAGACACACACGCCCTGTCACAGGGACTCACACAGACACACACGCCCTGTCACAGAGACTCACACAGACACACACGCCCTGTCACAGAGACTCACACAGACGCACACGCCCTGTCACAGAGACTCACACAGACACACACGCCCTGTCACACAGACACACAGACACACACGCCCCGTCACAGAGACTCACACAGACACACACGCCCTGTCACACAGACTCACACAGACACACACGCCCTGTCACAGAGACTCACACAGACACACACGCCCCGTCACAGAGACTCACACAGACACACACGCCCTGTCACAGAGACTCACACAGACACACACGCCCTGTCACAGAGACTCACACAGACACACACGCCCTGTCACAGAGACTCACACAGACTCACACGCCCTGTCACAGAGACTCACACAGACACACACGCCCTGTCACAGAGACTCACACAGACACACACGCCCTGTCACAGAGACACACACAGACACACACACCCTGTCACAGAGACTCACACAGACACACACGCCCTGTCACAGAGACTCACACAGACACACACGCCCTGTCACAGAGACTCACACAGACACACACGCCCGGTCACAGAGACTCACACAGACACACACGCCCTGTCACAGAGACTCACACAGACACACACGCCCCGTCACAGAGACTCACACAGACACACACGCCCTGTCACAGAGACTCACACAGACACACACACCCTGCCAAGAAACACACACAGACACACATGTCCTGTCACAGAGACACACATAGACTCGGATAGATATAGACACAATCAATAAATACACAAATATAAACAGATAGAGAGAGAGAGAGAGAGAGATTGAAATCAATGGAAGTCCTGATACTGACTGATTTAAGGAACATTGACTGTTCCCACAGTTGGCATCAAAAGGATTTATTTATTGAATTGTTCCCATCCCTGCCCTGTCTGTTTCACTCTCTGTATTACTGTGACTCTCTATTCCATTCCCTTTAATACCCGCCCTATCTGTTCCACTCTCTAATACTTGACTGATCTGTTTCACTCTGTAATTCCCACCCCGTTTTCCTGTCGGTTTCACCGACTGTAATACCTGCCCCGTCAGTTTCACTGTGTTCGGGTCTGTCACACCCGTGCTGTCTGGTTCACCACACAATACACAGTCGGTCTGTTTTGTTCTCTCTACGGGTGAAAAACAGTAATTAGTATTTATCATGAAGCAAAACTATACAGAAGCAAGAGCCAATCAGTGGATGAGTTCACAAAACAGGACTTAACTTGTTCCCACACATCGATTGGCTTCCTGGGTCCAACAGAACAAGTGTTTTTGAGTATTTGCTGCCCTTTTCTCCGAGTCTTTAGAACTCTGGTGCTCAGTCTCCACAGAGCTCAGTGCTGTAACGTGGGGTTAAACAGTACATAGGTGAATTAAAGCAAACAGCAGCAGCTGTCACACTTCCCCCCCAGCTGGGTCGTTACTAGAACTGTCAATCAGAATCAGCACAAACCACACAGTGGCAGCAACCATGTCAATCTGCAATGACACCCAGCACCTGGAATACCAGGAGATGATAATACTGACACATGGACACTGGTCACTCACACAGACTCACTGTCGTCTTATCTCATTAATTACAGTGAGGAGTGGGCCATTCAGCCCCTCGAGCCTGTTCCACCATTCAATGTGATCATGGCTGATCTGTATCCTATCTCCATCCACCCACATTGGCTCCTTATCCCTTAATACCCTTGGCGAGCAAAAATCTATCGATCTCAGATTTAAAATGATGAGTTGCTAACTTCTCTCCTGATTGGCCTGGCTCTGATTTTACGGTCATGTCCCCTTTTCCTAGACTCCCCCACCAGTGGAAAAAATTTCCCTCTAACGACCCGATCAATTCCTTTCAAAATCCTAAAATCCTCAATCAAATCACCCCTTAACCTCCAGGGAATACAAGCCTCGTTTATATAATCTCTCCTCATAATCTAACCCTTGGAGCCCTGGTAATATTCTGGTGAATCGACACTGCACTCCTTCCAAGGCCAATATATCCTTTCTCAGTGCGGTGCCCAGAACTGTACCCAGTACTCCAGATGTGCTCTAACCAGGGATTTGTCCAGCTGTAGGAAAACTCCCTCCCCTCTATATTCCAGTCCTCCACTTATAAAGGCTCACATTCCATTCGCCTTTTTGATTATGTTTTGGACCTGACGACTACATTTCAGTGATCTGTTTACACGGACCCCGTCATCTCTTTGGACCTCCACTGCTCCAGCTTTTCACCGTTTAAATATACTCACATCGATCCTGTTTTGGACCAAAATGGATGACCTTATACTCATGAGCATTGAAATCCATCTGCCACAGTTTTGCCCACTCACTTAATCTATCAATGTCTCTTTATAATTTTATGATCCTGTCTCCACTATTTAATATGCCTCCAATCTTTGTGTCATTGGAAAATTTGGATATAAGGCCCTTTATTGTGTTATCAAAGTCATTAATAAAAATAGGGAACATTTATTTTTTATTCGTTCATGGGATGTGGGCGTTGCTGGCGAGGCCGGCATTTATTGCCCATCCCTAATTTCCCTTGAGAAGGTGGTGGTGAGCCGCCTTCTTGAACCGCTGCAGTCCGTGTGGTGAAGGTTCTCACACAGTGCTGTTAGGGAGGGAGTGCCAGGATTTTGACCCAGCGACGATGAAGGAACGGCGATATATTTCCAAGTCGGGATGGTGTGTGACTTGGAGGGGAACGTGCAGGTGGTGTTGTTCCCATGCGCCTGCTGCTCTTGTCCTTCTAGGTGGTAGAGGTCGTGGGTTTGGGAGGTGCTGTCGAAGAAGCCTTGGCGAGTTGCTGCAGTGCATCCTGTGGATGGTACACACTGCAGCCACTGTGTGCCGGTGGTGAAGGGAGTGAATATTTAGGGTGGTGAAGACTGACACAAAGTAATTATTCAACAAGTCTGCCATTTCCTTATTTTCATTTGCAATATTACCTGCATCTATTTTTAAAGGGCCCACATTCCCCTTGTCTACCCATTCTCCAATATAATTGTAAAATCTTTTTGTGTTAATCTTGATATCCTTCGTATGTTTGTTTTCATTCTCTCTTTTTGCAGCTCTCACTATCTTTTTTGTCTTCCTTTGCTGTTCTTCAAATCTCTCCCAGTCCCCTGGATCTACACTTTACTCTTCCCTTTCGTTTTATCTTATCTCTCACCTCTTTTGTTGACCGTGACTGTTTTATTTGGTAAGTTGAGCTCTTGCTCCTTAGGGGTTTATACAGATCCTGTATTAAGCTCAAATCTTTTTCTGAACACCTCCCACTGATCATCTGTCGTTTTACCAGATAACAGTTTTGACCAGTGTGCTGTCGTCAGTCTCTCTCATCCCATTAAAGTCAGCCTGATCAAAATCTAGAATCTTAGTAACTGGGTTAAGTTTCTCCTTTTCAAACCTAACATTTATATTATGTAATGTCAACTATCATATTATGATCACTGTTTGATTAATGTTCCCTTACTGTTAGATCATAAACTAGGTCTGGCTCATTACTCATTACTGAATCTAGCATGGCCTGTCCTCTTGATGGTTCTAGAATATACTGTTCCAGAAAACTATCTTGAATGCACTCAAGAAATTCACCACCTTTCTGAGTTGAGCCACTCTGCTCTTCCCAAGCTGCATTTGAGCCTCTAATTCACTCAATTTAATTCTTGTACTCCGTGCATTAGTAAATAAAACCCTTACTTGGGCAAAAGACCCGAACCTGACCTTCTGCCCTGTTGCTGCCTTTCTCACTTTGTGTAATTTAACATGTTTCTTATTTCTCACTCCTGCTGTTACGACTTTAGTTATTTCAGTGTTCCCTTCACCTGGAGTGTCTCTATCACTATTTATAACCTGAACTCTGCTCTTATCCCTTTTATCAATCATTAACCTATCATTTTACTATTGTTTCTGACTGAGACCTCCCCCCAGTATATTAATTTAAAGCCCTTTTTAAATAAATAAAGGCAGCAGATGCTGTGGTTGAACATTACTTGGCTGTGGCAGGTTTAAGGTCAGCTCTCAAGTCTTCACAATCACTCTTCTTCCGGAGACCTGTAAAAATCATGTTTGTTCCTGGGATATATTTCTTCAGATTCTCCAGGTGCTCTCTGAGTATGTCCTCACCCCAGGTAATACCTTTGTTTTTATTTGCTTCTGTGTAAGAAAATCCTTCAGCCTGGCCAGTCTTGTGTCCAAATAAGTCCGACAGGATTGGCCCAGTCTTGTGTTTGCCTCCAGTTTCAACAGTGTGACATTGTGTACACTTCTGAACAAAGACATCTTCGCACCCTGTTTATCCTCTCCACGAGGAACTTGGTCCCAGCCCGGTTCAGGTGGAGTCCGTCCCAATGGTCCAGCTCCCTCCTGTCCCAGTGGTCCAGCTCCCTCCTGTCCCAGTGGTCCAGCTCCCTCCTGTCCCAGTGGTCCAGCTCCCTCCTGTCCCAATGGTACAGCTCCCTCCTGTCCCAGTGGTCCAGCTCCCTCCTGTCCCAGTGGTCCAGCTCCCTCCTGTCCCAGTGGTCCAGCTCCCTCCTGTCCCAGTAGTCCAGCTCCCTCCTGTCCCAGTGGTCCAGCTCCCTCCTGTCCCAGTACTGGTCCCAGTGTCCCATGAAATGGAACCCCTCCTTCCCACACCACTCCTTCAGCCACATGTTCACCTTCCTGATCCGTTTGTCCCGATGCCAATTAGCACGTGGCTCGGCTAATAATCCTGAGGTTACCATTCGAATTACATAGAATTACATAAAACTTACAAATACATAAAACTTACAGCACAGAAACAGGCCATTCGGCCCAACTAGTCTGTGCTGGTGTTTATGCTCCACACGAGCCTCCTCTCACCCTGCTTCGTCTCACCCTATCAGCATATCCTCTATTCCGTTCTCCCTCATGGACTTATTTAGCTTCCCTTTAAAGGCCTCTGTCCTTTTGACCTCAACTACTCCAAGTGGTAGCAAGTTCCACATTCTAATTTTAAGGTGATCGGCAAAAGAATCAAAGGCAACGTGAGGAAAAGCTTTTTTACGCAGCGAGTAGTTCTGATCTGGAATGTGCTGCCTGAAAGGGCGGTGGAAGCAGATTCAATAGTGACTTTCAAAAAGGAATTGGATCAATATTTGAAGGGAAAAAATTTGCAGAGCTACCAGGAAAGAGCGGGGGGATGGGACTAACTAGATTGCTCTTACAAAGAGCTGGCACAGGCTCGATGGGCTGAATGGCCTCTTTCTGTGCTGTAATGATTCTATGATTCTAATTACTCTCTGGGTAAAAACGTTTGTCCTGAATTCTGTGTTGGATTCATTAGTGACTATATTATATTTAGTGGCCCTCGTTTTGGACGACCCCACAAGTGGAAACATCTTCTCCACATCCACCCTATCAACTCACTTCATAATTTTAAAGACCTCAAAAAGGTCACCCTTCAGCCTTCTCTCTTCCAGAGAAAAGAGCCCCAGCCTGTTCAGCCTTTCCTGATAGTGAAAACATCTCGGTTCTGGTGTCATCCTGGTAAATCTTTGTTGCACCTTCTCCAGTGCCTCTCTATCCATTTTGTAATCTGGAGGCCCGAACTGTACTGAGTGGTCTAAGCAAGGTTCGATACAAGTTTAACATAACTTCCCTGCTTTTCAATTCTATTCCTCTAGAAATGAACCATGGTGCTTTGTTTGCGATTTTTATGGCCTTGTTAACTTGCATCGTCACTTTGAATGATTTGTGAATTTGTGCACCTGAGTCCCTCTGCTCCTCGACCCCATTCAGACTCTTATTTTCCAAGGAGAATGTGGCCTCCTCATTCCTCCCACCAAAACGCACCACCTCACACTTATCGATATTGAAATTCATTGGCCATTTACACACCCATTCTGCAAGTTTATTAACATCTTCCTGTCCTTAGTCGCAGTCCTCCTCAGTATTAACGATACTCCTGAATTTATTGTCATCCACAAGTTTAGAGATTGTATTTCCAATGAACATCAGTGGTCCCAGCACCGATCCCTGTGGAACACCACTGTCCACTTCCTCCACTCTGAGTAACTACCTTTATCACTGCTCTCTGTTTTCTGTTCTGTATCCAGCTTGCGATCCATTCTGCTGCTTGTCCCCAGACTCCACAAGCTCTGACCTTAATTACTGGCTCAAACAATCCAGTCTGCTTCGAACAGGCAGCAGGTGTCTAGAGAAACAACAGCTTCCAGTGTAACACCAGGCACTTCAGAAACCCACCCACCCATTCCAGAAATACCCAGATATGGGAATCAGTGGGTGGAGATCCCGGCCCTCCTGCTCCTGCTGGAGTTTGCGAGGTCAGCGAGGCTCCGAATTTACACGGGGCCAGTGGGTGCCCAGACCACTCCTGCCGTGCCCGCCCGCCCCTGGGCTGGGGTTGCTCAGGCCGTGGGCCTTTTCTTCAGGGGTACACGTTTGCCCCTCGGGAGACCGGTACACCTCGACTCACTCACTGAACCGGCCTCCGCTGATTGTCTGGGTCCTGGCAGGGCCAAACACAGTGGGATATCCTGGGGTACTGAGTCCCTGTCTCAGGCTCTGCACCCTCGCCATCAGTGGCCTTGTAAGGGGTGGGCAGAGGGAACCCCTGGAAATGGCAGTGACCCTGCGGAACCCCCGAGGAACTTTGACCCCGACGTATGAAAGGGTCAACGCCCAAAGCATGGACTTGTTTGTTCTCTCCACAGATGCTGCCTGGCCCGCTGAGTGTGAGCAATGCCACGGGGGATCTGCTAATATTTAATTACAGAGAAATGTAAAGACTATATAACCCCACCATCCAGTAATATGAAGGAGGCTGGACCTCGCTGGGTCACAATTCCCAATCACCGTGTGCTTTGTTTACAGTGCCAGCTTCCACCGAATACAGGGGCCCATCGAATGTAACTCCTCCCCCACACAGCTCCTCTGGGGCAGTCCCTGTCCCAGGGAATGTCCTCCAGCTGTCGACTGGGATCACGGGAAGAGCGGGAATATCCCAAGGTCTGTTTATAATCTAACCCAAGGATCACGGGGGCAGTGATTCATTTCTGTTTAACTCTTTGTTTTTCTCTGGTGTTTCTTCAGTCAGGGTTTAGCTCAGAGGATTCGAGGGTCGAGTTCCTGCACCTCTTTCCTCTCCACAACTCGGAATTGGTCCGAGTCTCAGACACAGGGCTGGAGGGGGGTCCTGGGGAACTCACAGTGAACAGGGACTAACGGAAGGGGCATAAGATTCATCCGAATTCTCAGGTGAATCCGCGGTACTGTTTGTAAACTGATGGAGGCTCTAATCAAGCTGTGGGCAGGATGGGACACTAACAGGAGGGAGAGAGCCCAGGGCACACTCCTGTATTCAGGATGGAACAGTAACAGGAGGGAGAGAGCCCAGGGCACACTCCTGTATTCAGGATGGGACAGTAACAGGAGGGAGAGAGCCCAGGGCACACTCTTGTATTCAGGATGGAACACTAACAGGAGGGAGAGAGCCCAGGGCACACTCCTGTATTCAGGATGGGACAGTAACAGGAGGGAGAGAGCCCAGGGCACACTCCTGTATTCAGGATGGAACAGTAACAGGAGGGAGAGAGCCCAGGGCACACTCCTGTGAGCTGTGTGTTCCCAGTACAGCCGGTGCTGAGATTGTGGGGCTGGAACTGTGAGTCTGTGGGATGTGTTGTGTACAGGTGAATCCCCTCCATTGTGTCTGGGAGAACGTGAGCACAGTGCCAGGGGCTTGTGTGATTAAACTGACTGCTACTGTGTGTCTCCACTGCAGTGTTTGCACTGAGTGTACAGCACTGGGACCCACACACTGCTATTTAACAGGGATTCTGATTGAAGGCCATTGATTTAACATGGGATGAATCCAGTCTAAGAGGTAATATGGGGCTGACACTGTCTGGGAAATACTGACACTCCCACCCTGCAGCTGTCAATCATTGATCTGAGTGGAATAACCCAGTCTGACCAATCTCTTGCGGTGGGGCAGGTTAGGACCCATGAAGGAGATCTTCTGATGGAGGCAGAGGGGATGGCCGAGGGACTCAATGAATACTTTGCATCAGTCTTTACCAAGCCAGAGTCTCAGTCAAGGAAGATATCGTTGAGATGGGCTAAAAATTGATAAGGAAGAGGTACTTGAAAGGCTGTCTGTGTTTAAAGTAGATACGTGACCCTGTCCGGATGGGATGCATCCTAGGTTGCTGAGGGAAGTAAGGGTGGAAATTGGGGAGGTACTGGCCCTAATCTTCCAAACATCCGTAGATACAGGGGTGGTGCCAGAGGTCTGGAGAATTGCAAATGTTACACCCTTGTTCAAAAAAGGGTGTAAGGATAAACCCAGCAACTACAGGCCAGTCAGTTTAACCTCAGCAGTGGGGAAACTTTTAGAAATGATAATCCGGGACAGAATTAACAGTCACTTGGACGAGGGTGGATTGATTAGGGAAAGCCAGCACGGATTTATTAAAGGCAAATCGTGTTTAATTAACCCGATGGAGTTTTTTGATGAGGTAACAGAGAGGGCAGATGAGGGCAATGCAGTTGATGTGGTTTATATGGACTTTCAAAAGGTGTTTGATAAAGTGCCGCACGGTCGGCTTATCATCAAGATTGCGGCCCGTGGAATAAAGGGGGCAGTAGCAACATGGATACAGAATTGGCTAAGTGACAGGAAACAGAGAGCAGTGGTGAACAGTTGTTTTTTGGACTGGAGGGAGGTGTACAGTGGTGTTCCCCAGGGGTTGGTGCTGGGACCACTGCTTTTCTTGATATATATTAATGGCTTGGACCTGGGAGTACAGGGCAAAATTACAAAAGTTTCAGATGACACAAAATTTGGAAGGGTAGTAAACAGTGAGGAGGATAGTGATAGACTTCAAGATGATATAGACAGGCTGGTGGCAAGGGCAGACACGTGGCAGATGAAAATTAACACAGAAAAATGTGAAGTGATACATTTTGTTAGGAAGAACGAGGAGAGGCAATATAATCTAGAGGACACAACTCTAAAAGGGGTACAGGAACAGAGAGATCTGGTGGTATGTGTGCACAAATCGTTGAAGGTGGCAGAGCAGGTTGAGAAAGCGGTTAAATAAGCATACGGGATCCTGGGCTTTATAAATAGAGGCATAGAGTACAAAAGTATGGAAGTCATGATGAACCTTTATAAAACACTGGTTCGTCCACAACTGGAGTATTGAGAGGGTGCAGAAGAGATTTGCTAGAATGATTCCAGGGATGAGGGACTTTAGTTACGTGGATAAACTGGAGAAGCTGGGCTTGTTCTCCTTGGAACAGAGATGGTTGCGAGGAGATTTGATAGAGGTATTCAAAATCATGAAGGGTCTAGACAGAGTGGATAGAGAGAAACTGTTCCCATTGGCAGATCGGTCAGGGACCAGAGGACCTAGATTTAAGGTGATTGGCAAAAGAACCAAAGGTGACATGAGGAAAACTTTTTTACACAGCGAGTGGTTAGGATCTGGAATGCACTGCCTGAGGGGGTGGTGGAGGCAGATTCAATCATGGCCTTCAAAAGGGAACTGGATAAGTACTTGAAAGGAAAAAATTTGCAGGGTGGGGGAGTGCGACGAGCTGGATTACCCTTGCATTGAGCCAGCTCGGACTCGATGGGCTGAATGGCCTCCTTTCATACTGTAACCTTTCTATGATTCATGATTCTTTGATTCTTCTCTCCTCTCTAGGGCAAAGGTCACCAATGAGCCTGGATCCAAAGACAGTAAACTGGAACTTGGTTCTGTCTGATGATCTGAGATCAGTAACATGGACTGAATGGGAACAGCCCTACCCACCTCACCCAGAGAGGTTTAAAGACTGGGCCCAAGTCCTCTGCTCCCAGAGTTTCTCCTCAGGATCCCATTCCTGGGATGTGGAGACTGATGGGCAAGGCTGGGAAATAGGGATTGTGTGTGGGAGTGTCGAGAGGGAGGGGGAAGACTCTGTTCTTGGATACAGCAGTAAATCCTGGTGTTTGGGCTTTTTTCTTGGTTCTCTCACAGCCTGGCAAAATAATCGTTTCACTGACCTCCCACCGATCCCGTCTAACATCAGGATCCGAGTTCAGTTAGACTACGAGGCCGGGACTCTGTCATTTCACCGGGTCACTGACTCACTGAGACATTTACACACATTTCAAACCACATTCACTGAACCCGTGCTTCCAGCATTTTATTGTGGGGACAAATCCCTAAAACTGTTAAATTAATCCTGATGTCTGAGACTCGGATGACGTTAATTCCAGTTTCTCAGCCCACTGTGGCTTCACTTACGGGTTGGCTGGATCTGATTGGATCACTCCCGGATCTCCCCCTCTGATGATGTCACTCCCGGATCTCCCCCTCTGATGATGTCACTCGCGGGTGTGCCCCTCTGATGATGTCACTCCCGGGTCTCCCCCTCTGATGATGTCACTCCTGGGTCTGCCCCTCTGATGATGTCACTCCCGGGTCTGACCCTCTGATGATGTCACTCCTGGGTCTGGCCCTCTGATGATGTCACTCGCGGGTCTGCCCCTCTGATGATGTCACTAGTGGGTCTGCCCCCTCTGATGATGTCACTCCCGGTTCTGCCCCCTCTGATGATGTCACTCCCGGGTCTGGCCCTCTGATGATGTCACTCCCGGGTCTGGCCCTCTGATGATGTCACTCCCGGATCTCCCCCTCTGATGATGTCACTCGCGGGTCTGCCCCTCTGATGATGTCACTAGCGGGTCTGCCCCCTCTGATGATGTCACTCCCGGTTCTGCCCCCTCTGATGATGTCACTCCCGGGTCAGCCCTCGGATGATGTCACTCCCGGGTCTGCCCCTCTGATGATGTCAGGAGCGCAGAGCTTTGCTGTTTTTAAGGATCCGTGGGGTCTTTGTGCTTTTCTTTGTCAGGGTCTGTCACTAACGCTAAAAATAGTAACTTTAGGTGAGTTTGCTTGTAATTCGTGGTGTTACAATTGATTGTCCACTTCAGTTGTAGAATTTTACGACTTCAGCTCCAAAACGGTCGTGGTATAAATCTCAGTAGTGAATGATAGTAGTGGCAGGTGTGACTGTATTAATCTCAGTGGTGAATGACAGTAGTGACAGGTGTGACTGAATTAATCTCAGCAGTGAATGATAGTAGTGACAGGTGTGACTGTACTAATCTCAGTAGTGAATGATCGTAGTGACAGGTGTGACTGTATTAATCTCAGTGGTGAATGATAGTAGTGACAGGTGTGACTGTATTAATCTCAGCAGTGAATGATAGTAGTGACAGGTGTGACTGTATTAATCTCAGCAGTGAATGATAGTAGTGACAGGTGTGACTGTATTAATCTCAGTCGTGAATGATAGCAGTGACAGGTCACGGTCCCTTTAAAGAGCTGCTCTGAAAATCTGAGGCTGGGGTTGAAATTGTTCTTTGGCCGTTGCTCAAAACAGCGATGGTGAATCGACAGCCCGAGATACACTGACTTCAGTGGAAAGGAAAATCGTGCGGGGTGTAAAATGGGCTGTCCATTCACTATCGCTCGTGTTGCACTAACACCAGAGACTAATTCCACCCCCGGGGTCTCCTGGGCATCGCTGAGAGCTTCTGGGACTGCCCAGGGGGGTAACACATCTGTCCTAAACTAAGTCAATGTATTGATAGATTGGACCAGACTGGGAACTTTTAATCTATGGTTTATGGGGTAATGATTTTTAGTTTATTGGACAGTAAGGTTCCTCCAGGGCTCACGACCAACATGAAATGGTAATATTATGGGATGTTTAACTTCATCAGACACGAGGGAGTGACTGAGTGTGTGAGGTATAAACAGGAAAATTGCCCCACCAATTGGGGTCTACAATCAGTGTCCCAGGTGACCATGGGTGATAATGGGACATTTTGTGATGACCAAAACCAGCGGGTCGGGAAAAAGATGTGTGAGTGACCGGTGAGAAACAAAGATCACCTGGGAACAACCCCCAAAGGACATCAATCAGGGATCAATGCACAATCCAGTGAAAGTCAGGGAAGGGCAGTTAAGAATAGTTCATTGACAGCTTTCTCTTGGAGATGGTTGTGTCCTTGCTTATACTGAACAGTGAGAGGAATATTTTATAACCTGGGACCGTGCAGGGGGAGAGAAGCAAAGACCTCCAGACACCCCCCGATCTGTTGATAAGACAGACTGAAAGTGCAGGAATGGTTTGTATTTGATGTCACGTTTGGGATGATTTTGGGAAACCGCTGTGTGTAAATGTGATATGTTGCGTGTGAGGCAACTCGTATGTGGAATGCATGATGAAGATGCACTGAAGAACGGGTCTCAGACACGCTCAGTCACGTTGACAACATCACTACATGAAATGGTTAATGTGCTCAGGAGAGTGAGGACATCTACTGGGTCACTACTGATCTGAACTTTTTTGAATCAAGGCACTGACACAAACTCCATAAACCGAGCAGTTAATGAAACAATCAGGATCGAGTTAAACACACTGGTACCTGTCAGAGGGATTGAAATTAAAGTAAAGAGGGACAGAGAATTTGGATTTCCAGAATTCAGGGTTGGGTTTCTTTGAGTTAACAATGAAATTGGGACAACTGAGGGCCGGGGAGAAATAATACTTAGCCTGAATTATCCACAAGATGGATAATGGGAAAAGGGGGAGCTGGAGGATCTTTGAAGTCCAAGATTTCTTGATAATATGGGAGTATTTGGGGGAGCCGAGTTTCTGTAGTTTTCTGTACAATGTATTATGATTTTCTTTGTCTCTATCATGATGTGTAATATTAACCAAATGAAACTTAGATTAGAAGAGCAAATGGCTGGAGATCGGTCTGTGATGCGAACAAGATGAGGACCTTGGATAAGGCCCCCAGGATCCCACAAAGGAGGGGGAGGGAGGGGCTGTTGAAGATTGAGACTGAGAAGTAAGAAGGGAAACCACTTTCTTAGATTACTTCTGTAGTTTAAAACCCCTAATATTGATAGACTGACAGTGCACATGAAACAACGTAATGCTGAGATTGAAAAGGGGACCTCTCCCCTTGGGAATCATGAATGGTGGGAGGTCGTCTATAATGTGGGACAGCATCCTTGGGTGAAAATCATGTCTATACTTTTTGTTATTATACAGCTTGTTATGATTGGAACACTTTTCTTTTATTTGTCGTATTTGAATGAACTTTTGTGTCGATGTCACGGTGATTAAACTTCTTGTAACAACAATTCTTAACCTTATCTGTGGTGAGTGCAATTCAGATTCATTGAATGATTTAAAGTCAGTTGTTCAATCGCTCACACTCAGTTGAGGGGAGACTGAAGGATTTTGGACTTTTCAATCCCAGTTATTAATTACCTGCTAAAGGAGCTGAGTTTGGTTAAAAGTATTAATTCAACAAAGGAACTGTTAAACTGACTGGTCAAGGCAGCATGCTGGGAAGGTTGGTCACATTGGAAAAGTCTTATTCAGCAGACTGTCTAGACGGTTAAAGATAAGACAGCGGTGAGGCCTTGAAAGTCTGTGAGAAGCTGTTGTAAACATCAGATGCTGTCGTATCAACTTGTTTTCAACCATGGGAAAGAGAGAGAGTGGGAAAAGGAACAACAGTGTGTTTTGAGCTGATGTACTGAATAAGCCTAATGCCCTCCATGCTGACCGTGTTACACTGGGTCCTGGTGCTCTGCCTTGCTGATGGTTTCAGATACCAAGTGGGAGGACATTAATCCAATGTCTTATCACCCTCTTAACCAGCTGGGTTTCGGTGAATGGAGAACATACGGTGAAGGGATTGTATCCCAAAATAAAAATGGCTTTTGTTCTGGTCGGATAATAATCTTGATCAAATGGGAAGTGGAAATTCCTACCCAAAACTTTCTTTAAAATCTTTGGAAAATGTGTACAAACTTTTACTGGAATGGTTCCAGGGATGAGGGACTTCAGTTCCGTGGATAGAATGGAGAAGCTGGGGTTGTTCTCCTTCGAGCAGAGAAGGTTAAGCGGAGATTTGATAGAAATGTTCAAAATCATGAAGGGTTTTAATAATGTAAATAAAGAGAAATTATTTTTGTTGGTGGAAGGGTTGAGAATTGAAGGCACAGATTTAAGGTGATTGGCAAAAGAATCAAAGGCGACGTGAGGATAAACTTTTTTACGCAGCGAGTGGTTATGATCTGGAATGCACTGCCTGAAAGGGCGGTGGGAGCAGATTCAATCATGGCTTTCAAAAAGGAATTGGATAAATGCTTGAAGGGAAAAGATTTGCAGGGTTACAGGGAAAGAGCGGGGGAATGGGACGAACTGGATAGTTCTAACAAAGAGCCGGCACAGGCTCGATAGGCCGAATGGCCTCCTTCTGTGTTGCAAGATTCTATGAATTTGCAGAACTGCATGTGTTTGGCCTCTCTTCAGAACTCCTACTGTACTGTTTGAGCAGTGTTCACCAAATTGTACCAGTTTGATAATGTCTGTTCTCCCACACCAGCTCGTTGAGGGCAGAGGTGCCCAGGCAGTTGATGCTTGATGTCTTTCACACTCGAGGATTAATGACTGTAATCTAACCACTGCAAATTTATCACGTGATCATCTACGGTGATTACATGAAAATAAGTCTGTGTGTGTTTTTAACATCACATCCTGGGACTGTGAAAACTGAGACTCGAACCATCTCATTGGTTTCAGAAGTGGTTTTCAAAACCCGAGATAAGCCTCCCATCTTCAGGCAGCCTTGCTGACGTCCTTTGTTCTCCCTCTCCCGACCTCGCCCAGCTTTGTTACTCATAATCAGAGCCACTGCTTTACTGTGACTCAAAGTCAGATTCTGTTGTTATTTTGAGATTGTTGGGTTTTCACCTGGTGTTTTGGGGATGGCATTCAGCAGTTCTGTCTGTTTATAATTGGGGTCACTGGTTTACCTTGACTGGAAAAGTCAGTTCCCTGTTTATTCCAAGGGGACCTGATGATTTGGGGATTGCACGATTCCATCCACATTTCAATGAATCCCTCAAACTCTTGCCCTTGGTCACAGGAGAAATTGATTTTAAGGCCCCGTTTTTCCAAAGGAAAAAATTAATGTTTGATTTCCCCGAACACATAAAAAAGACAAATTCTTGTCCAGTAAGTCCGTGTGAATTATTGTGACATTCAGGCTTTCAGTGTGCGGGAGTACAGCCAGTAGATATACCGAGATATCTTTATTCAAAGGAAAGTAATGAAATGAGTTTGGGAGTCTGCAGTGCAATTCCTGTTGGGTTCATTGCACAGAAGTCGACCGTTATTCAGCATCCAATTGGCAGCCTCACTGTGCACAAGTCCAGTTGGTGTGGGAAATGTAAACTGTCACACAGGGCAGGGGATGGGGGGAGATTTCAGGCCCATTGTTGAAGCAGTGTAGCAGGAGCATTAGAACAGATTGAACCTGAGCTGTAGCCCTCATAGTGCAGGGTGTGTAGAAAAGTGCTGCACATGTTAACTCGGACCTTCACTTAACAGAAGGAAAATCTTGGTGGCCAAACGATGTTTCACCCAGTCCCACAACCAACACAGATTAACTGGCCCTCCATCTCATTACTGTTTGTGGGATCTTGCTGTGTGTAAAATGCCTGCTCGTCATGTAAAATGGTCTTTTCTGGTCCTGTCCATTGCTGTGTTACTAAGGACATTAAAGAGGGTGGGTGAGGAGGGCAGGTTAAGTCCATGTAGTGATGGGTCATTGGTGACTCCAGTCTCCTGCAGCTTGTCTCGTGGAGCAGGGGAGACATTTCCCAGACTTTTTCCCCAAATTGGCCGCAGTTGGTTATTTTTCTAATCCTTTTATCCATGAATGGGATACATAATTATTCAGACACAAACAATTCCAGCAAAGATCCTCATTTTTCATCACCAGTTTCCTGCTCCAAATATTCTTATTTTTTAACCAAATTATTGTTTTTTAAAGTATTTTCCTTCCCTGTCTGTATGAACAGAGAGAGTGGGCACGGGACCACCTTACTGCCCATGGTCACTCTCCTGATCAGTTTACGACCCCCCCGACTTCTTCCAGATCAGTGTCGCGGAATAGAATTCCATCAACAGCAGTTAATGCGAACTCCTTTAAAAAGGACTGGACAAATATCTGGTTGAGAAGGTGACTAATATCTCCCCCAATGGTCTTGTGGGTAAAGCCAGCACATAAGGATATAAGAACATAAGAAATAGGAGCAGGAGTAGGCCATACAGCCCCTCGAGCCTGCTCCGCCATTCAATAAGATCATGGCTGATCTTCAACCTCAACTCCTCTTTCCCACCCGATCCCCATATCCCTTGATCCCCAGAGTCCAAAAATCTAACGATCTCAGCCTTGAATATATTCAACGACTCAGCATCCACAGCCCTCTGGGGTAGAGAATCCCAAAGATTCACAACCCTCTGAGTGAAGAAATTCCTCCTCATCTCAGTCCTAAATGTGATGTGGAGATGCCGGTGATGGACTGGGGTTAACAATTGTAAACAATTTTACAACACCAAGTTATAGTCCAACGATTTTATTTTTAATCCCACAAGCTTTCGGGGGCTTTCCCCTTCCTCAGGCAGTGTGGAAAAACAGTCCTAAATGGCTGACCCGTTATCCTGAGACTGTGCCCCTCGTTCTGGACTCTCCAGCCAGGGGAAATAACCTCTCAGCATTTACCCTGTCAAGTGCCCACAGAAACTTATATGTTTCAATGAGATCACCTCTCATTTTTCTAATCTCCAGAGAGTCTAAGACCATTCTACTCAACCTCTCCTCAAAGGACAACCCTCTCATCCCAGGAATTAATCTACTCCACCTTTGTTGCACTGCCTCTAAGGCAAGTATATCCTTCCTCAGACAAGGAGACCAAAACTGTACACAGTACTCCAGGTGAGGTCTCACTAAAGCCCTGTACAATTGTAGTAACACTTCCTTACTCTTGTACTCCAACCCCCTTGCAATAAAGGCCAACATGCCATTTGCTTTCCTAATTGCCTGCTGTACCTGCATGTTAACTTTTTGTGTTTCTTGTACCACGACACCCAAGTCTCTCTGAACACCAACATTAAATAGTTTCTCACCATTTAAAAAATATTCTGGTTTTCCATTCTTCCTACCTCAAAGTGAATAACCTCACATTTCCCCACATTACAATCCATCTGCCACCTTCTTGCCCACTCACTTAACCCATCTATATCCCTTTGCAGACTCTTTGTGTCCTCCTCACAGCTTACTTTCCCACCCAGCTTTGTTTCATCAGCAAACTTGGATACATTACATTCGGTCCCTTCGTAAATAGCTGAGGCCCAAGCACTGATCCTTGCAGCACCCCACTAGTTACAACCTGCCAACCCGAAAATGACCCGTTTATCCCTACTCTCTGTTTTCTGTCCATTAACCAATCCTCTATCCACGTTAATATATTACCCCCAATCCCATGAGCCCTTATCTTGTGTAACAACCTTTACGTTGCACCTCATCGAATGCCTTTTGAAAATCTAAATACACCACATCCACTGGTTCACCTTTATCTATCCTGCGAGTTGCATCCTCAAAAAACTCCAATAGATTTGTCAAACGCGGTTTCCCTCTCATTAAGCCATGTTGACTCTGCCTTATCACGTTATGATGTTCGAAGTGCCCTGTTACGACTTCCTTACGAATCGATTCCAGCATTTTCCTGACGACTGATGTCAGGCTAACTGGCCTGTAGTTCCCTGTTTTCTCTCACCCTCCTTTCTTGAATAGTGGGGTCACATTTGCGACCTTCCAATCCGCTGGGACTATTCTGGAATCTCGTGAATTTTGGAAGATCACAATCAATGCATCCACTATCTCTGCAGCCACCTCCATTAGTACCCTCGGAAGTCGGCCATCAGGTCCAGGGGATTTATCGGCTTTTAGTCCCATTAGTTTCTCAAGTACTTTTTCTCCACTGATAAAAATTACTTTAAGTTCCTCACTCTCATTAGCCCCTTCATTCCCCACTATTTCTGGTCTGCTTTTTATGTCTTCTACTGTGAAGACAGTTACAAAATATTTGTTTAACGCACCTGCCATTTCCTGATTCCCCATTATAATTTCTCCTGTCTCAGCCCCGAGGGGACCAATGTTTACTTTTGCTACTCTCTCCCTTTTTACATATTTGTAGAAGCTCTTACAATCCATTTTTATATTTCTTCCTAGTTTACTTCCATATTCTATTTTCTCCCTTTTTATCAATTTTTTGGTCGTCCTTTGCTGGTTTCTAAAACTCTCCCAATTCTCAGGCTTACTACTCTTCTTGGCAACATTATAGGCCTCTTCTTTTAATCCAATTCTATCCTTAACTTCTTTAGTTAGCCACAGGTGTGTCACTTTTCCCATGGAGATTTTATTTCTTAATGGAATGTATATTTGTTGAGAAGATTGAAACATTTCTATAAATGTTTGCCATTGCTTTTCAACCGTCACACACTTTAAATTAATTTCCAAATCTACATTAGCCAACTCACCCCTCATACCAATGTAATTGGCTTTGTTTAAGTTTAAGACTCTAGTTTCTAAGTGCATCATTCCCAAACTCAATGTGAAATTCTATCATATTATGATCACTCTTCCCCAGAGGATCCTTTACAGTGAGATTACTAATTAACCCTGTCTCATTACACAATACAAGATCTAAAATAGCCTGTTGCCTGGTTGGTTCCATGACGTATTGCTCTAGGAAACCATCTCGAGTGCATTCCATGAACTCATCCTCCAAACTACCTTTGCCAATTAGATTTGCCCAGTCTATATGAAGATTAAAGTCCCCCATGATTACCTTTGTTACAAGCACCTATTATTACATGGTTAATACTCTGTCTAACGGTATAGCTACTATCAGGGGGCCTATAAACTACTCCCACCAGTGTTTTCTGCCCCTTGTTATTTCTTATTTCCACCCACACTGATTCTACTTCCTGATCTGAGCTAAGATCCTTTCTCACCACTGTCCTTATGTCACACTTTATTATTAGGGCTACACCCCCTCCTTTTCCATTCTGTCTGTCTTTTCTAAGAGTCTTGTACCCTCGAATATTTACTTCCCAAACTTGGTCACTTTGCAACCACATCTCTGTAATGGCTGTTAGACCAAACCCGTCTATCTCTATTTGTGCAACTAATTCATCGATCTTGATCCGAATGCTCCATGTGTTCAGATAAAGAGTCTTTAATCTTGACTTTTTACCATTTTTTCCTGCTTTGACCTTACTTGTTGATGTTCTATTATTGGTAAACTCTCTGTCCCTTCCTGCCACACTCTGCTTATCTTTACCCAAATCACTACACTGCTCTGTTCCCTTGACTTTTCTCATTAGATTTCTAAATTTCCCCTCCCCTGACCCCTCCGCCCCACTTTTAGTTTAAAGCCCTATCTACAGCCCGAGTTATTAAATTCACCAGGACGCTGGTCCCAGCCCGGTTTAAGTGGTAATGGTGGGACAATAAGCCATTTAGTCCAAGGAGGCCCTCGTTTGATCCGTGGGCCCGAGTTTCCCCATTCTCTGGTCACCAACCTGTGGTTTTCTGTCCATTAAAGTCAAGGGGCAGGAAGTCACACGCTGGCGACTGCTTATTTTAACCAGGTCAGAGGTGAGGATGCTGCAATTCACAGTAAAATCAGGCAGGGTCCCCACTTCTGATCACCATCCAGTGTCCCCTCCTGGAATGTGGGATGTGAAGAGAATCCCAGCTCGCCTCTGGTTCTCTTCACAATGGGACAGCCTGTCAGCCCACACTGCTGGAGCTCACACGTGAATGGTGGTGGGACACTCGCACCTGTTGAACTAACCCCAGCAAAGAGTCAGTGCCTTTAGAAGAAAAGAACAAAGCTCAGGGGGAAAGGATGGAAGGTTATAAGCAAGTTCAAACACAACCTGGGCCACTCTCCAGTCCACTGGAGTTTCTGTTTGGTTACTTCAGAGGTTGGAGAAATTTCACAGGGTTTCCTCTGGGGAATTTCCCTTGTGGCTGTTCAACCTCCCTCACAACAGTTTGGGAGATTCCACTGTAGTTCAAACAGCACATGGGTCTTTCAGAAGAAGCAGCTTTGATGGACCAAATGGTCTTTCCCTCCTGTACTCTGGAATCCAAATCTATTAGATTTGGCTCAGATAATGTTGTAACGTTAAAGTTGTTTTTAAAAGAATATTTGGGGATGAGGAGAAATCGAGATGATTGGACGCCATTTGTTTCGAGTTGTGGTTTCAAAGAGTAACTGAGTTCTTTGTTGCAGTTACTGTGCCCGTGCCAGGAACACCGTGTTCGTGTAATTATTGAGCTCGAAATTAGGAGTGCAATGCCTCCTCGCAATACCTCCTGTCTGTTCAGCCCCCCCATCTCACCCACCCTGTCCGTTACCTCACTCTCTCTACGGGTTTCTACTTTGATTGGAAATGGTCGTCAAAAAGTTTTGCAGAAACAAACCTTATCAACACAGTTTAGTTGCACGAAGTCTCACTGTTTCCCTGCCAGTCATTCCATAGATTTGTGTCAGTTCTCATCGTGAAGTTCAGACATTTTGTTGAGCAGCCAACTTGGCTTCAACTTTGAAATACAGTTTGAGGGAAAATTTTCTGGCAGCTTCCAAGCAAATCAATTCACTGCCGAACACAAAAAGTGACGATGGATACGGGAATAGTAAACTTTCATTTCCATCACTTTGCATCATTGACGCGTTTCAGAGCAAAACAAAGGCAAATCCGTGTCTCAGGTAAACTGACTGATCCATGGTGGAACTGAGACTGGAGCACAAATCTACACTGACACTCAGTGCAGTGCTGAGGGAGTGCTGCACTGTCAGAGGGTCAGTACTGAGGGAGCGCTGCACTGTCGGAGGGTCAGTACTGAGGGAGCGCTGCACTGTCAGAGGGTCAGTACTGAGGGAGTGCTGCACTGTCGGAGGGTCAGTACTGAGGGAGTGCTGTACTGTCAGAGGGTCAGTACTGAGGGAGCGCTGCACTGTCAGAGGGTCAGTACTGAGGGAGTGCTGCACTGTCAGAGGGTCAGTACTGAGGGAGCGCTGCACTGTCGGAGGGTCAGTACTGAGGGAGTGCTGCACTGTCGGAGGGTCAATACCGAGGGAGCGCTGCACTGTCGGAGGGTCAGTACTGAGGGAGTGCTGCACTGTCGGAGGGTCAGTACTGAGGGAGCGCTGCACTGTCGGAGGTACCATCTTTTGGATCAGACAGTAAATCGAATCCTTGTCTGCCCTCTCAGCTCGATGTAAAAGATCCCATGCTACTATTCGAAGAAGCAAAAGGGAGTTCTCCCCGGAGTCCTGGACAATATTTAGCCCTCCACCAACATCACTAAAACAGATGACCCGGTCATTTATCTCACTGCTGTTTGTGGGATCTTGCTGTGCATTATTTGGCTGCCGTGTTTCCTACATTACAACAGGGACTACATTTCAAAAGTATTTCATCGACTGTAAAGCGCTTTGGGACGTCCCGAGGATGTGAAAGGCGCTATAGAAATGCAAGTTCTTTCTTTCTTCCTTGCTGGTTGCAGATTCCAAACATGTGAGAGCACAAATAGTGGGAGTGTGTTTCCTGCCTCGGTTTCTCCCAATCCAGCATTTCGCAGCAACACACGTTTCTCTTCAGCCTGTTCGAAAGCCTTCACTGAATTGGCTTGACTCCTGGGACATGCCTGACTGAGCCTGTGGATGACGTTCTCCCTCCCGGTACTCGGAGAACCACGGGAGAGGATGAGGAGAAGATTTAAAGAGCGGCAGCAGCACAACCGTCAGAATCGGCAGAGCGCGGAGAACCAGGGGAGAGAGCGGAGACCCACGGGAGAGAGGGGAGACCCACGGGAGAGAGGGGAGAACCACGGGAGAACGGGGAGAACCACGGGAGAGGGCGGAGAACCACGGGAGAACGGGGAGAACCACGGGAGAGGGCGGCGAACCACGGGAGAGGGGAGAACCACGGGAGAGAGCGGAGACCCACGGGAGAGGGCGGAGACCCACGGGAGAGGGCGGAGACCCACGGTAGAGGGGAGAACCACGGGAGAGGGCGGAGACCCACGGGAGAGAGGGGAGAAACACGGGAGAGAGCGGAGAACCACGGGAGAGGGGAGACCCACGGGAGAGAGGGGAGAAACACGGGAGAGGGCGGAGACCCACGGGAGAGCGGAGAACCACCGGAGAGGGCAGAGACCCACGGGAGAGAGGGGAGAACCACGGGAGAGAGGGGAGAACCACGGGAGAGAGGGGAGAACCACGGGAGAGGGAGGAGACCCACGGGAGAGGGGAGAACCACGGGAGAGAGGGGAGAACCACGGGAGAGAGGGGAGACCCACGGGAGAGAGCAGAGACACACGGGAGAGAGGGGAGAACCACGGGAGAGGGGAGAACCACGGGAGAGGGGAGAACCACTGGAGAGAGGGGAGAACCGCGGGAGAGAGCGGAGACCCACGGGAGAGAGGGGAGAACCACGGGAGAGAGGGGAGAACCACGGGAGAGGGGAGAACCACGGGAGAGAGGGGAGAACCGCGGGAGAGAGCGGAGAACCACGGGAGAGGGGAGAACCACGGGAGAGAGCAGAGAACCACGGGAGAGGGCGGAGACCCACCGGAGAGTGCGGAGAACCACGGGAGAGAGGGGAGAACCGCGGGAGAGAGCGGAGAACCACGGGAGAGGGGAGAACCACGGGAGAGAGCGGAGAACCACGGGAGAGAGGGGAGACGCACCGGAGAGGGCGGAGAACCACGGGAGAGAGGGGAGAACCGCGGGAGAGAGCGGAGAACCACGGGAGAGGGGAGAACCACGGGAGAGAGCGGAGAACCACGGGACAGGGCGGAGACCCACGGGAGAGGGCGGAGACCCACGGGAGAGAGGGGAGACCCACGGGAGAGGGCGGAGACCCACGGGAGAGAGGGGAGAACCAGGGGAGAGCGGAGAACCACGGGAGAGAGGGGAGAACCACGGGAGAGGGGGGAGACCCACGGGAGAGAGGGGAGAACCAGGGGAGAGAGCGGAGAACCACGGGAGAGGGCGGAGAACCACGGGAGAGAGGGGAGAACCACGGGAGAGAGGGGAGAACCACGGGAGAGAGGGGAGAACCACGGGAGAGAGGGGAGAACCACGGGAGAGAGGGGAGACCCACGGGAGAGAGGGGAGAACCACGGGAGAGAGCGGAGACCCACGGGAGAGAGGGGAGAACCACGGGAGAGAGGGGAGAACCACGGGAGAGGGCGGAGACCCACGGGAGAGAGGGGAGAACCACGGGAGAGGGCGGAGACCCACGGGAGAGGGCGGAGAACCAGGGGAGAGGGCGGAGAACCAGGGGAGAGGGCGGAGAACCACGGGAGAGGGCGGAGATCCACGGGAGAGGGCGGAGAACCACGGGAGAGAGGGGAGAACCACGGGAGAGGGGAGAACCACGGGAGAGAGCGGAGAACCACGGGAGAGGGCGGAGACCCACCGGAGAGGGCGGAGAACCACGGGAGAGAGGGGAGAACCGCGGGAGAGAGCGGAGAACCACGGGAGAGGGGAGAACCACGGGAGAGAGCGGAGAACCACGGGAGAGAGGGGAGACGCACCGGAGACGGCGGAGAACCACGGGAGAGAGGGGAGACCCACGGGAGAGGGCGGGGAACCACGGGAGAGGGCGGAGAACCAGGGGAGAGGGCGGAGAACCACGGGAGAGGGCGGAGAACCACGGGAGAGGGCGGAGAACCAGGGGAGAGGGCGGTGAACCACGGGAGAGGGCGGAGAACCACGGGAGAGGGCGGAGACCCACGGGAGAGGGCGGAGAAACACGGGAGAGCGCGGAGACCCACGGGAGAGAGGGGAGACGCACGGGAGAGCGCGGAGAAACACGGGAGAGAGCGGTGACCCACGGGAGAGAGGGGAGACCCACGGGAGAGAGCGGACAAACACGGGAGAGAGCGGTGACCCACAAGTGAGTGGGCAAGAAGGTGGCAGATGGAATATAATGTGGGGAAATGTGAGGTTATTCACTTTGGAAGGAAGGATAGAAAAAGGGAATATTTTTTAAATGATGAGAAACTATTAAATGTTGGTGTTCAGAGGGATTTGGGTGTCCTCGTCCACGAAACACAGAAAGTTAACCTGCAGGTACAGCAAGCAATTCAGAAGGCAAATGGTATGTTGGCTTTTATTGCAAGGGGGTTGGAGGACAATAGTAAGGAAGTCTTCCTTCAATTGTGCCGGGCTTTGGTGAGACCTCACCTGGAGTACTTTGTACAGTTTTAGTCTCCTTACCCTCCTTAGAGGCGGTGCAACAAAGGTTCACTCGATTGATTCCTGGGATGAGAGTGTTGTCCTATGAGGAGAGATTGAGTAGAATGGGCCTATACTCTCTGGAGTTTAGAAGAATGAGAGGTGATCTCATTGAAACACACAAGATTTTGAGGGGGCTTGACAGGGTGGATGCTGAGAGGCTGTTTCCCTGGCTGGAGAGTGTAGAACTAGGGAGCATAGTCTTAGGATAAGGGGTCGGCCATTTAGGACCGAGATGAGGAGGAATTTCTTCACTCAGAGGGTTGTGAATCTTTGGAATTCTCTGCCCCAGAGGGCTGTTGATGCTCAGTTGTTGAGTATATTCAAGGCTGAGATCGACAGATTTTTGGACTCTCGGGGAATCAAGGGATATGGGGATCGGGCAGGAAGGTGGAGTTGAGGTCGAAGATCAGCCTTGATCTGATTGAATGGCGGAGCAGGCTCGAGGGGCCATGTGGCCTACTCCTGCTCCTATTTCTTATGTTCTGATCTTCTTCTGTTGTCACATTTTTTGCCTTTCTCCCCCTCTTTGCCCTTTACACTGTTACTATCCCAGTCTATATTGTGATAATTGAAAACCCCCATTTTCACTACTCTATAGTTTTTGCATCTTTCTGTAATTTGCCCGAAAATTTGCCCCTCTATCTCCTTCCCACTATTTGGTGCCCTATAGTGTACACCCATTGGTGTAATAGATCCTCTATTGTTCCATAATTCGAACCAAATAGATTCTCTCTTTGACCCTCAGATACATCATCCATTTCCAGTGCTATAACGGTTTCCTCGATCAATACTGCCATCACCCACCCGCCTCCCGCCAACTCCTTTCATTCCTTCCCTATCTTTCCTGAATACCTTGTAGCCAGGATATTAAGCCCCCAATCCTCCCCTTCTTTGAGCCTGGTCTCTGTTATTGCCTCTATATCATAGCCCCATGTGGTGACTCGAGCCTGCAGCTCACCAACCTTATTGATCACGATACCTGCATTTACTCACACACACTCTAAACTCATCTTCGACTGCCTCGCATTTACCCCCCTATCTGCTCCCTCCTATTTCTGAACTATTCTTTAGTCTCCCTCCCAGTCCTCTGTGCACCTTGTTTCTCCTCTCTAATGTTTGCTCCTGGTGCCCATCCCCCTGCCAAATTTGTTTAAACCCTCCCCCCACAGCAGTATTTAACCTGCCCGGGGGGACATTGGTCCCAGCTCTGTTGAGGTGCAACCCGTCCATTTTGAACAGATCCCTCCTGCCACAGAACTGGTCCCAATGCCCCAGGAATCTGACGCTCTGACTCCTGCACCATTTCTCCAGCAACGCATTAACCTGTCTTATCCGACTATTCCAATACTCACTCGTGCGTGGCACTGGGAGTAATCCAGAGATTACTATATTTGAGTTCCTGCTTTTTAACCAGATAGAGA
Source organism: Heptranchias perlo (assembly GCF_035084215.1). NCBI lineage: Eukaryota > Metazoa > Chordata > Chondrichthyes > Hexanchiformes > Hexanchidae > Heptranchias > Heptranchias perlo. The sequence goes on from NW_027139187.1 coordinate 571,666, forward strand.
GAAACTATTTCCTCTGGTGCGGTAATCCAGAAGAAGGGGCATAACCTTCAAATTAGTTAATTAGTCAAGGGACAGAACCTTAAAATTAGAGCTCGGTCATTCAGGGGTGATGTCAGGAAGCAGTTCGTCACACAAAGGGGAGTGGAAATCTGGAACTCACTCCCCCAAAAAGCTGTTGAGGGTGGGGGTCAATTGAAAATTTCAAACCTGAAATTGGTAGAATTTGTTAGGCAAGGTTATTAAGGGTTACAGAACCAAGATGGGTAAATGGAGCTAAGATACTGATTAGCCAGGACCAAATTTCATTGTGGAACAATCTCGAGGGGCTGCGGAGGCTATTCCGTCCCTATGTTCCTGTGACCAGAACTGGACACAATGGTTCTGACCAGAATTGGACACAGGACTCGAAGTGGGTCTGACCAGAACTGAACACAGTACTTGAGGTGGGTCTGACCAGAACTGGACACAGTACTCGAGGTGGGTCTGACCAGAACTGGACACAGTACTCGAGGTAGGTCTGACCAGAACTGGACACAGGACTTGAGGTGGGTCTGACCAGAATTGGACACAGTACTCGAGGTGGGTCTGACCAGAACTGGACACAGTACTCGAGGTGGGTCTGACCAGAACTGGACACATTACTCGAGGTGGGTCTGACCAGAACTAGACACAGTACTCGAGGTGGGTCTGACCAGAACTGGACACAGTACTCGAGGTGGGTCTGACCAGAACTGGACACAGTACTCGAGGTGGGTCTGACCAGAACTGAACACAGTACTCGAGGTGCAGTCTGACCAGAACTGGACACAGCACTTGAGGTGGGTCTGACCAGAACTGGACACAGTCCTCGAGGTGCAGTCTGACCAGAACTGGACACAGTACTCGAGGTGGGTCTGACCAGAACTGGACACAGCACTTGAGGTGGGTCTGACCAGAACTGGACACAGTCCTCGAGGTGGGTCTGACCAGAACTGGACAAAGTACTCGAGGTGCAGTCTGACCAGAACATGACACAGTCCTCGAGGTGAGTCTGACCAGAACGGGACACAGTACTCGAGGTGGGTCTGACCAGAACTGGACACAGTACTCGAGGTGGGTCTGACCAGAACTGGACAAAGTACTCGAGGTGCAGTCTGACCAGAACATGACACAGTCCTCGAGGTGAGTCTGACCAGAACGGGACACAGTACTCGAGGTGGGTCTGACCAGAACTGGACACAGTACTCGAGGTGGGTCTGACCAGAACTGGACACAGTACTCGAGGTGGGTCTGACCAGAACTGGACACAGTACTCGAGGTGGGTCTGACCAGAACTGGACACAGTCCTCGAGGTGCAGTCTGACCACAACTGGACACAGTACTCGAGGTGGGTCTGACCAGAACTGGACACAGTACTCGAGGTGGGTCTGACCAGAACTGGACACAGTACTCGAGGTGGGTCTGACCAGAACTGGACACAGTACTCGAGGTGGGTCTGACCAGAACTGGACACAGTCCTCGAGGTGCAGTCTGACCAGAACTGGACACAGTACTCGAGGTGGGTCTGACCAGAACTGGACACAGCACTTGAGGTGGGTCTGACCAGAACTGGACACAGTACTCGAGGTGCAGTCTGACCAGAACATGACACAGTCCTCGAGGTGAGTCTGACCAGAATGGGACACAGCACTTGAGGTGGGTCTGACCAGAACTGGACACAGTCCTCGAGGTGGGTCTGACCAGAACTGGACACAGTACTCGAGGTGCAGTCTGACCAGAACTGGACACAGTACTCAAGGTGCAGTCTGACCAGAACTGGACACAGTACTCGAGGTGAGTCTGACCAGAATGGGACACAGCACTTGAGGTGGGTCTGACCAGAACTGGACACAGTACTCGAGGTGGGTCTGACCAGAACTGGACACAGTACTCGAGGTGCAGTCTGACCAGAACTGGACACAGTACTCAAGGTGCAGTCTGACCAGAACTGGACACAGTACTCGAGGTGGGTCTGACCAGACCATGTACAGTTTGATCATGACTTCCTCTGACTGTATTCTGCTGTTTTGGATTTATTGTCCAACATTATTTTATCTTTGTTGGTCACAGCTCTGTGTTGTTTGGCTATGTTTCATGTTGAGTTGACTGATACTTGTAGCCTCTGCTGGTTTGCTTTGTTTGATCTCTCTTTGCCCCTCTGATGAACCTTTCAACTTTTTCTGTATATTTTTCTATTCCTCCCAGAGATCTCCTTCACCTTCCTCTCTGCAGGATTTGTAAAGGTTTTTTGTTCCTCTTTATATCAGTTTTAATTTGTTTCTTAAACCATTTTGGGTCTGGTCTGAGCTGATTAGTTTTCGGTTTGTTTACTGAGCCCAGTTTGCTGTATTCTGACTCCAGATTGTAAAATTGTAATCATGTTTTACTGATTTTGGTTCTGACCTGCTACTGCAGGACTGAAAGGGTTAATCTTCAGACAGAGTGAATCATGAAAGTGAAACTAACATCGTCACTCCCTGCACCGAGTGTTTATAAGAATTTCACTTCCTGCTCTGGTTCCTCAGTCTCTCTTGTGCTGTGTGAAAGCTGCTTCAGGTGCTGCAGGAATGGAGCCCGGAGCTGATCCAGCCCATGTCGTGTGTGATTACTGTGTCGAGAATCCATCCCCAGCTGTGAAGACGTGTCTGAAATGTGAAACATCTTTTTGCTCCAGTCATTTAAAACCACATCTGCTGAACAAGGCCTTCAGTGGACACACCCTAATCGAACCTGAGGCGGATCTTACAGACAGGCAGTGCGTTCACCATAAGAAGATCCTTGAATACTACTGTGAAGATGATGCAGAGTGTGTGTGTGTTTCCTGTACAATAATAGGGAAACATAAATCCCACACACTGCTGAGCCTGGATCAGGCACAAGCTGCAATTAAGGTGAGTGATACAATTCCCGATATTAAATGCAGTGAGGGAGAATTTTCCTGTTAATGACCAACATTAATTAGAACTGATTGCAGACAGTGCTGATTCACTGGGTCTGGGTTTACGGCTGTTTGTTTTTCATCAGTCAGATTTTCTCCCTCCCCTTTCTCTTACAGTCTGTCTGAGAGAACAGGGTGGGCTCTGGGAGGGTGTGAGAGTGGCCCAGGGTGACTGCCCCTCACCCACACTCAGCCCCTCCTGGTGAGGGCACTGTAGAGCTCAGTAATTCACTGTGTGGGCACCTGTGAGAACTGGCACTCCATGGCACAGGGCTGTAGAGCAGAGCATGTTGTAGCCCTGTGTAATGCTGGGGTATTCTGCCATCTGACCAGCAGGGAGAGGACCATCACCGGTGGGGGGAGTGAGGGACACCCACGGGGGGAGACTCAGGGGCTGGGGGGAGAAACTGTTTCTCACAACAAGAGGGAATTGGTGTTTGAGAAATGCTGGTGTGACTGAGTCTGTCTCCCTTTCCCCTCGGCTGATTCCTGGAAATGGAGGAGCTGAGTCCGTGTGAAAATGCAGCACAGGGTGAGTCAGTGTGAAAAGAAGCCGGTGTGTGTGTGGTTCCTCAGTTTATACAGGGCAGGGAGCGCCTCTTTACTGAGAGTCACAGAAGGGAATATTTCTGCTCAGGGCCCAGACACTGAGAATCCCCCAAACCACTTTCTATCCACACCCAGTGGGGTCACTCCTGGAACGGAATCATTTCCCTTTTACATTCCAGTTTCAATCCCTTTTATTCCTCCTCTGTCAAAACTGCTCACTACTCCAGGATCATCCTGGAATGTAAGATAATTCCCAGCTTCTGTTCTCCACTATCAGCAAGACCCCTCTCTCCTGCCCCTCCACCCTCACCTCCAACAACAAGTGCAAAGAGCTCATGATCTTCTTTATCAGGTGGATTGAGACAATCCGTTCAGCTGCCTCTGCTGCTTCCCTCCCTTCCCATCGCCGACCAAACCAATCCTCCCCCAATTTTCCCCCCTGTCCTAGCCCTGAACTCACATCTCCATTTTCTCTCCTAACTCCCCTCCTGCAATCTCTGCGCTCATCTTGTCCATGAGACCCACTTTCTGCTCCCTCCACCCAATCCCACTATTCTGCCGACCACCCAACTTCCCTTCCTGGCCCCCATGGTCGCTGATATTACAAATAGTTCCCTCTCCTCTGGTACTGTCCAGCTCCCTTTCAGATCTCCCATCATCACCCCCTCCTCAACAAACATACCTTTGACCCCTCTGTCCTCGCAAACTATCGCTCCATCTCCAACCTCCTTTTGCCCTCCAAAGATTTTGAACGTGTTGTCGCCTCCAAAATATGAGCCCATCTTTCCCACAACTCCACGTTTGAACCCCTCCAATCAGATTTCGATCTGTGCCACGGCACTGAAACTGTCCTTATCAAAGTCACAAATGAGATCCTATGTGACTGTGGCCGTTGTGCACAATCCCTCCTCGTCCATCTCGATCTGTCTGCTGCCTTTGACATGGTTGACCAACCATCCTCCTTCAAAGCCTCTCCTCCGTTGTCCAGCTGAGTGGGACTGCCCTCGCCTGGTTCCACTCTCACCTCTCCAGTCGCAGACAGAGAATTTCCTGCAATGGCTTCTATTCCCACTCCCGCACTGTTACCTGTGGAGTCCCCCAAGGATCTATCCTTGGCCCCCTCCTATTTCTCACTTACATGCTGCCCCTTGGCGACATCATTTAGAAAACAGAATGTCAGGTACCTCATGTACGCTGACATCACCCAGCTCGACCTCACCACGACCTCTCTCGACCTCTCCACTGCCTTTGATTGGTCACGCTGCTTATCCAACATCCAGTCTTAGATGAGCAGAAATTTCATCCACTGAAACATGAGGAACATCGAAGACATTGTCTGAGACCCCCTCCGTCACAAACTCTGTTCCCTCGTTACTGATTCCATCCCCCTCCCCGGCCACTGTCTCAGGCTGAACCAGACTTACAGCAATCTCACCATCCTATTCGACCCGGAGCTGAGCTTCTGTCCCCATGTCCTCTCCATCACTAAGGCTGGCTACTTCCATCCCCGTAATATCACCCATCTCCGCCCCAGCCTCAGTCCATCTGCTGCTGAAACCCTCATCCATGTGTTACCTGGAGACTCGACTATTCCAATGCTCCCTGGTCGGCCTCCCATCCTCCACCCTCCGTAAACTTGAGCTCATCCAAAATCTCTCCGCCTCTCCATCTCCCTCTCTCCTCCATTAATTTCCTCCTTAAAATCAATCTCTTTTACCAATCATTTTGTCACCTGTCCGAATGTCCCCTTCTTTGGCTCGGTGTCAATTTTTGTCTGATTACCTTCCTGTGAAGGGCCTTGGGAGGTTTTACTGTGTTAAAAGCACAGTATAAATGCAGGCTGTTGTTATTGTTTTAAACACTTTCCAATCACCTTTACAGGAAGAATTGGAGAGAGAAATTGAGAGGCTTCGGGGAGTCCAGCAGAATTGTTCCAGCAAACAGCGAGACTTGGAGAGATCAGAAGCTGAAATAAAGGTGGGTAAAGTGGGACTGGATTTAGAAAGGGTTTCTCTCCCCGCTGAGTCAATGAGCACATCAGAAACAGGCCTTCCAAACCAGGCTGGTTGTGTTGGGGCCGAGTCACTGATTACACTGAGTTCCCCGTGTGTTTGATGTGAGGGGGAGCTGCTTAACTCTCCCTGCACCTCCCAGGGAATATTATTACATCACTTGGGCACTGGATTTCCTGAAACAGACACAGTCAGAGGCTGGGAGTTGGAGACTTGCCCTGAAGCCTGTGTCAGATGAACATAGAAAGGAAGAGGAAGAAAAGACCATTAGCCCCAGCGAGCCTGCCCCATGCAGACAGGGTTCAATCACACACACCACTGATCCACCCCGAACCATGTACTCACCTGGGAAAGGCAAACAGAAGAGAGAAAAAACACCTGCAGACAATTGAGGACAAACTCTGGGAAATTCCTCCCCAGCTCCCTTTTAAAGGGTGGGAGTGACTCCATACCCCCCACGTGTTCAGGGAGTCTGTTCCAGAGATCGAGGACTCTGGGGTCTAACCTAACTCTGTGCCTATGGATTTTATACACAGGCCCTCTAGTCCTACCATCCCGATCCATCTCAAGTACCTCACCCAACGAGTGAGTCCAATAATCCCTCGATCATTTTAAAAACCTCAATCATGTCCCTCTCGGACTGCCTTTCTCTAAATCGCCCTCCCTCTTGGAGCTGATCGTCAGAACTAAAATCCATCAGACTACGTGTCATTCTGGCCACCGTCCTCTCCAGAGTCTCAATCTCCTTCACCAGGTGTGGGCACCAAAACTGGACCCATCACTCCAGGTGTGGATGGACCAGGTGGCAGTGCCATACACAGTCTAAATACAGTGCTCTTTCTATTAAACTCAAGGCTCAAGGCAACACTTGTTAAACTCTGTTTTCTCTCCCAGTAGACCCTCCCCCACTGCTTGTCCATCTTTAACGGGTGATTGAGTAGTGATCGAAACAAACTGTCCCGTCCCTGGAAAGTGCCGTGTGCTCAGGGTAAGAGCTGTGCGGAAGGGCCGTTTGTAAGGAGAGTTGGTTTGGGTTTCAGACACGAATCAATGAGCTGAAAGGAAAGCTATCGAAGAGCTTCTCTGAATGGAGGAGACAGCTGGAAGAAGATGAAGAATACGCACTGAAACTGATCGATGAGGAGGGGCTCCGAGCTCTCTCACAGATAAGAAGCTGTTCTGAAGCATTAAACAAGAGGATGGAACAGATTACATTAATCGATGGAGAAACCCAGAGACTGGTACAGAGGGACCATCTCTCCTTTATTCAGGTACATCTTCAATATAAACTGGGCCATGTCTGGGGAATGGGGCGTTTCTGTGAGGCTGGTGAGAGGGCTGAATTGTTTGAAGATTGTTGGTGGATCCCAGCATTGGCGCTGCCCTCTCAGCCCTGCCCTCAGTGTGTTGGCGCTGCCCCCTCTGCCCTGCCCTCGGAGTGTTGGCACTGCCCCCTCAGCCCTGCCCTCCGAGTGTTGGCGCTGCCCCCCAGCCCTGCCCTCAAAGTGTTGGCGCTGCCCCCTCAGCCCTGCCCTCGGAGTGTTGGCGCTGCCCCCTCAGCCCTGCCCTGGGAGTGTTGGCGCTGCCCCATCAGCCCTGCCCTCGGAGTGTTGGCACTGCCCCCTCAGCCCTGCCCTCGGAGTGTTGGCGCTGCCCCCTCAGCCCTGCCCTGGGAGTGTTGGCACTGCCCCCTCAGCCCTGCCCTCGGAGTGTTGGTGCTGCCCCCTCAGACCTGCCCTCGGAGTGTTGGTGCTGCCCCCTCAGCCCTGCCCTCGGAGTGTTGGTGCTGCCCCCTCAGCCCTGCCCTCGGAGTGTTGGTGATGCCCCCTCAGCCCTGCCCTGGGAGTGTTGGCGCTGTTCCCTCAGCCCTGCCCTCGGAGTGTTGGTGCTGCCCCCCTCAGCCCTGCCCTCGGAGTGTTGGTGCTGCCCCCCTCAGCCCTGCCCTGGGAGTGTTGGTGTTGCCCCCTCAGCCCTGCCCAGGGAGTGTTGGCGTTGCCCCCTCAGCCCTGCCCAGGGAGTGTTGGCGCTGCCCCCTCAGCCCTTCCCTGGGAGTGTTGGCGCTGCCCCCTCAGCCCTGCCCTCAGAGTGTTGGCGCTGCCCCCTCAGCCCTGCCCTCGGAGTGTTGGTGCTGCCCTCCTCAGCCCTGCCCTCGGAGTGTTGGTGCTGCCCCCTCAGCCCTGCCCTGGGAGTGTTGGCGCTGCCCCCTCAGCCCTGCCCTCGGAGTGTTGGTGCTGCTCCCTCAGCCCTGCCCTGGGAGTGTTGGCGCTGCCCCCTCAGCCCTGCCCTCGGAGTGTTGGCGCTGCCCCAGGATGGAGTGCAGTGAAATGTGGGATTATTGCCCATTCCTGTGACTGGTCCCACCTACTGTTATACACTGAACTCTTTACTCTCAATCCCAAATTCACTCTTTGGTTCCATTGGGTGTTGATTTGTTCGTTGACTGATTTGATCTCCTCTCTTTATTCACAGATCTTGAAGCAGCTCCTTTCCAGGTAAGTTCCTCTCAGTCATACAGTACCTGCTGCTGATAGGGAACCTTCCCCTGTATCTGGGAGAGGAGTGAAAGTAGAATCACCGCTTGGAAACCTTCCCAGATAAGGTGCTTTCAAACGGTGGGAATATTGAGTGATGTTTAACTGTGGTTTGAGGGGTTATTGGCTCAGGCAGCCTGTGGGAAATGGGAGATTCCACATGTACACTGACGACCCCCAGCTCTACCTCACCACCACCTCTTTCGACCCCTCCACAGCATCTGATTTGTTACGCTGCTTGTCCGACATCCAGTATTGGATGAGGTGAAATTTCCTCCAATTAAATATTGGGAAGTTCGAAGCCATTGTCTTCGGTCCCCACCACAAACTCCGTTCCCTCGTCACCGACTCCATCCCCCTCCCTGGCCACTGTCTGAGTCTGAACCAGACTGTTCCCAACCTCGACGTTCTATTTGACCCTGAGCTGAGCCTCCGACCCCATTTCCTCTCCATCACCAAGACCTCCTACTTCCACCCCATAATATCACCTGTCTCAGCATCTGCTGCTGAAACCCTCATCCATGCTATTGTTACCTCTGGACTCGACTTTTCCAATTCTCTCCTGTCCGGCCTCCCATCTTCCACCCGCCATGACCTTCAGCTGATCCAAAACTCTGCTGCCCGTATCCTAACTCGCACCATGTCCCCTTCACCCATCACCCTCTGCTCACTGACCGACATTGACTCCCGGTCCAGCAACGCCTCGAGTTTAAAATTCTTATCCTTGTTTTAATTCCCTCCATGGCCTCGTCACTCCCTATCTCTGTAACCTCCTCCAGCCCTACAACTCTCCGAGAACTCTGCGTTCCTCTAATTCTGGCCTTTTGTGGATCCCCGATATGCTTCACCCCACCATCGGCAGTCGTGTTTTCAGCTTTCTCGGCCCTAAGCTCTGGAATTCTCCCCCTAAACATCTCCTTCTCTCTACCTCTACCTCTCCACCTCTCTATGTCTACCTCTCCTTCTCTCTACCTCTCCCTCTCCACCTCTCTCCGTCTACCTCTCCACCTCTCTACCTCTACCTCTCCACCTCTCTACCTCTACCTCTCCACCTCTCTACTTCTACCTCTCCACCTCTCTACCTCTACCTCTCCACCTCTCTACTTCTACCTCTCCACCTCTCTACCTCTACCTCTCCTCCTCTCTACCTCTACCTCTCCACCTCTCTGCGTCTACCTCTCCTCCTCTCCATGTCTACCTCTCCACCTCTCTACGTCTACCTCTCCACCTCTCTACGTCTACCTCTCCACCTCTCTACGTCTACCTCTCCTCCTCTCTACCTCTACCTCTCCACCTCTCTACGTCTACCTCTCCTCCTCTCTATGTCTACCTCTCCTCCTCTCTACCTCTACCTCTCCACCTCTCTACCTCTACCTCTCCTCCTCTCTACCTCTACCTCTCCACCTCTCTACGTCTACCTCTCCTCCTCTCTATGTCTACCTCTCCTCCTCTCTACGTCTACCTCTCCTCCTCTCGACGTCTACCTCTCCACCTCTCTACCTCTACCTCTCCACCTCTCTACGTCTACCTCTCCACCTCTCTATGTCTACCTCTCCTCCTCTCTACGTCTACATCTCCACTTCTCTACGTCTACCTCTCCTCCTCTCTACGTCTACCTCTCCTCCTCTCTACCTCGACCTCTCCACCTCTCTACGTCTACCTCTCCACCTCTCTACATCTACCTCTCCACCTCTCTACGTCTACCTCTCCACCTCTCCACGTCTACCTCTCCACCTCTCTACCTCTACCTCTCCACCTCTCTACGTCTACCTCTCCACCTCTCTACGTCTACCTCTCCACCTCTCTACATCTACCTCTCCACCTCTCTACGTCTACCTCTCCACCTCTCCACGTCTACCTCTCCACCTCTCTACCTCTACCTCTCCACCTCTCTACGTCTACCTCTCCACCTCTCTACGTCTACCTCTCCACCTCTCTACATCTACCTCTCCACCTCTCTATGTCTACCTCTCCACCTCTCCACGTCTACCTCTCCACCTCTCTACCTCTACCTCTACCTGGGAGGCTGTTCCTTCTCCTCTCCTCACTTCACATGATTGGAGAGAGTGTGATCCTGCAGAGAGTGGGGAGCACAGACTGGAGACGCTCGGGATAATAATAATTATTAATAATGGAAAGATGAGGGCTCCAGTGCAGAGAAACTGGACTGAACTCAGTCGGCTTTGAAAATCACAAACTGAGCTGAAGTGGCAGCAAACCAGGATCCCACTGCACGTGTGGAGATCAGTGTGAATGCAGGGAGACTGCAAATCCCGGGATTCTGCCATTTTTAGGATGGGTTGCTGCGGGGTCTCAGTACGAGCATTAGACGGGGTGCAGGTTGTTGCACTGATCACTCGTTCCCCTTTGGGTTTCTGATCTAAAATGTCCCCACTGATAAAAACATTCTCTCCTCTTTCATTCCAGAGTGACTGAGACTCGGAGAGTCACAGACCCAGATGTTCCAGCGCTCACCCTGAACCTGTCCAATATATCTCAACTTATCCAGAAGAGGCTGAATGGATCGGAAAAGTATCACTCAGACATATTGGGAATCATTGGTGAGAACGTGCAGCTTTTCTCCAATATAAGGGACTGAGAGCAGGTCGGGTTAGTTGTGTTCAGACAGCTGGGAATATCCAAAATAATTCAGGAACTTACAAAGACACAGACACACACGCCCTGTCACAGAGACTCACACAGACACACACGCCCTGTCACAGAGACTCACACAGACACACACGCCCTGTCACAGAGACTCACACAGACACACACGCCCTGTCACAGAGACTCACACAGACACACACGTCCTGTCACAGAGACTCACACAGACACACACGCCCCATCACAGAGACTCACACAGACACACACGCCCCGTCACAGAGACTCACACAGACACACACGCCCTGTCACAGAGACTCACACAGACACACACGCCCTGTCACAGAGACTCACACAGATACACACGCCCTGTCACAGAGACTCACACAGACACACACGCCCCGTCACAGAGACTCACACAGACACACACGCCCTGTCACAGAGACTCACACAGACACACACGCCCCGTCACAGAGACTCACACAGACACACACGCCCAGTCACAGAGACTCACACAGACACACACGCCCTGTCACAGAGACTCACACAGACACACACGCCCTGTCACAGAGACTCACACAGACACACACGCCCTGTCACAGAGACTCACACAGACACACATGCCCTGTCACATAGACTCACACAGACACACACACCCTGTCACAGAGACTCACACAGACACACACGCCCTGTCACAGAGACTCACACAGACACACACGCCCTGTCACAGAGACTCACACAGACACACACGCCCTGTCACAGAGACTCACACAGACACACACGCCCTGTCACAGAGACTCACACAGACACACACGCCCTGTCACAGAGACTCACACAGACACACACGCCCTGTCACAGAGACTCTCACAGACACACACGCCCTGTCACAGAGACTCACACAGACACACACGCCCTGTCACAGAGACTCACACAGACACACACGCCCTGTCACAGAGACTCACACAGACACACACGCCCTGTCACAGAGACTCACACAGACACACACGCCCTGTCACAGAGACTCACACAGACACACACGCCCTGTCACAGAGACTCACACAGACACACACGCCCAGTCACAGAGACTCACACAGACACACACGCCCTGTCACAGAGACTCACACAGACACACACGCCCTGTCACAGAGCCTCACAGACACACACGCCCTGTCACAGAGACTCACACAGACACATACGCCCCGTCACAGAGACTCATACAGACACACATAAGAACATAAGAACATAAGAAATTGGAGCAGGAGGAGGCCAATCGGCCCCTCGAGCCTGCTCCGCCATTCAATAAGATCATGGCTGATCTGATCCCAACCACAAATCTAAAGAACACAAGAAGTCGGAGCAGGACCCGGCCACATAGCCCCTGGGCCCTCTCCGCCACCCACAGGGCATTGACCGATCCGAACTCAGCTTCATGTCCAATTTCCTGCCCGCTCCCCATAACCCCTAATTCCCTTTACTTCTGGGAAACTGTCTATTTCTGTTTTAAATTTATCTAATGATGTAGCTTCCACAGCTTCCTGGGGCAGCAAATTCCACAGACCTACCACCCTCTGAGTGAAGAAGTTTCTCCTCATCTCAGTTTTGAAAGAGCAGCCCCTTATTCTAAGATTATGCCCCCTAGTTCTAGTTTCACCCATCTTTGGGAACATCCTTACTGCATCCACCCGATCAAGACCCTTCACAATCTTATATGTTTCAATAAGATCGCCTCTCATTCTTCTGAACTCCAATGAGTAGAGTCCCAATCTACTCAACCTCTCCTCATATGTCCGCCCCCTCATCCCCGGGATTAACCGAGTGAACCTTCTTTGTACTGCCTCGAGAGCAAGTATGTCTTTTCTTAAGTATGGAGACCAAAACTGTATGCAGTATTCCAGGTGCGGTCTCACCAATACCTTATATAACTGCAGCAATACCTCCTTGTTTTTATATTCTATCCCCCGAGCAATAAAAGCCAACATTCCGTTGGCCTTCTTGATCACCTGCTGCACCTGCATACCAACTTTTTGATTTTCTTGCACTAGGACCCCCAGATCCCTTTGTACTGCAGTACTTTCCAGTCTCTCGCCATTAAGAAAATAACTTGCTCTCTGATTTTTCCTGCCAAAGTGCATAACCTCACATTTTCCAATATTATATTGCATCTGCCAAATCTCCGCCCACTCACCCAGCCTGTCTATATCCCCTTGCAGGTTTTTTATGTCCTCCTCACTCTCTACTTTCCCTCCCATCTTTGTATCATCTGCAAATTTTGATATGTTGCACTCGGTCCCCTCCTCCAAATCGTTAATATAGATTGTAAAGAGTTGGGGACCCAGCACCGACCCCTGTGGAACACCACTGGTTACTGGTTGCCAGTCCGAAAATGAACCATTTATCCCAACTCTCTGCTTCCTGTTTGATAACCAATCCTCCACCCATGCCAGAATATTACCCCCAATCCCGTGATTTTTTATCTTAAGTAATAATCTTTTATGTGGCACCTTGTCGAATGCCTTCTGGAAGTCTAAATACACTACGTCCACTGGTTCCCCTTTATCCACCCTATACGTTATATCCTCGAAGAACTCAAGCAAATTTGTCAGACATGACTTCCCCTTCATAAAGCCATGCTGACTTTGTCCTATTAAATTATGCTTATCTAAATGTTCCGTTACTGTCTCCTTAATAATAGACTCCAAAATTTTACCCACCACAGATGTTAAGCTAACTGGCCTATAATTTCCAGCCTTCTGCCTACTACCCTTTTTAAATAACGGTGTTACATTAGCAGTTTTCCAATCTGCCGGGACCTCTCCTGAGTCCAGGGAATTTTGGAAAACTATCACCAAAGCATCCACAATCCCTACTGCCACTTCCCTCAAGACCCTAGGATGGAAGCCATCAGGTCCAGGGGATTTATCCGCCTTGAGTCCCATTATTTTACTGAGTACCATCTCCTGAGTGATTTTAATCGTATTTAGCTCCTCCCCCCCGAGAGCCCCCTGTTTGTCCAGTGTTGGGATATTCTTAGTGTCCTCTACTGTAAAGACTGAAACAAAATATTTGTTCAGCATTTTTGCCATCTCCATGTTTCCCACCATTAATTTCCCGGTCTCATCCTCTAAGGGACCTATGTTTGCCTTAGCCACCCTTTTTCTTTTTATATAACTATAGAAACTCTTGCTATCTGTTTTTATATTTTTTGCTAATTTCTTTTCATAATCTAACTTCCCTTTCTTAATCAATCCTTTAGTTACTTTTTGCTGTCTTTTGAAGAATTCCCAATCTTCTATCCTCCCACTAAGTTTGGCTACCTTATATGTCCTTGTTTTTAGTCGGATACTGTCCTTGATTTCTTTACTTAGCCACGGGTGGCTGTCATTTCTTTTACACCCTTTTTTCCTCAGTGGAATATATTTATTTTGAAAGTTGTAAAATAACTCCCTAAATGAACACCACTGCTCATGTACCGTCTTACCCTTTAATCTATTTTCCCAGTCCACTTTAATCAATTCCGCTCTCATACCATCATAGTCTCCTTTATTCAAGCTCAGTACGCTTGTTTGAGAATCAACCTTCTCACCCTCTAATTGGATATGGAATTCAACCATGTTGTGGTCGCTCGTTCCAAGGGGATCCTTAACTAGGACATTATTAATTAATCCTGACTCATTACACAGGACCAGGTCCAAGGTTGCCTGCCCCCTTGTAGGATCAGTTACATACTGCTCAAGAAATCCATCCCTGATGCACTCAATGAACTCGTCCTCAAGGCTGCTCTGCCCAATTTGATTTGTCCAGTTAATATGATAATTAAAATCCCCCATAATTATGGCTGTTCCCTTATTACATGCCCCGACTATCTCCTGATTAATACTTCTTCCAGCAGAGTTGCAACTATTAGGAGGCCTATATACTACGCCCACTAATGTTTTTTTTCCATTATTATTCCTTATCTCCACCCAAACTGTTTCATTATCTTGATGCTTTGTCCCAATATCATTTCTCTGTATTACAGTGATTCCTTCCTTTATTAACATAGCCACCCCACCTCCCCTTCCTTCCTGCCTGTCCTTCCTGATTGTTAAATACCCTGGCATATTTAATTCCCAGTCGTTGTCACCCTGCAGCCATGTTTCTGTAATGGCCACAAGATCATACCCATACGTAGTTATTTGTGCCGTTAACTCGTCCATTTTATTACGAATGCTACGTGCATTCAGATAAAGAACTTTCAAATCTGTTTTGTGACGCTTAGTTCCTGCTTTTTCCTTTTTTAACACTTTACCTATTACTCCATACCTTCTGTCCCTTCCTGTTACGCTTTCCTCTCTCTCCCTGCTCAGGTTCCCAACCCCCTGCCACATGCCCTGTCACAGAGACTCACACAGACACACACGCCCCATCACAGAGACTCACACAGACACACACGCCCTGTCACAGAGACTCACACAGACACACACGCCCTGTCACAGAGACTCATACAGACACACACGCCATGTCAGAGTCTCACACAGACACACACGCCCTGTCACAGAGACTCACAGAGACACATACGCCCTGTCACAGAGACTCACACAGACACACTCGCCCCGTCACAGAGACTCACACAGACACACACGCCCTGTCAGAGTCTCACACAGACACACACGCCCTGTCACAGAGACTCACACAGACACACACGCCCTGTCACAGAGACTCACACAGACACACACGCCCCGTCACAGAGACTCACACAGACACACACGCCCTGTCACAGAGACTCACACAGACACACACGCCCTGTCACAGAGACTCACACAGACACACACGCCCCATCACAGAGACTCACACAGACACACACGCCCTGTCACAGAGACTCACACAGACACACACGCCCTGTCACAGAGACTCATACAGACACACACGCCATGTCAGAGTCTCACACAGACACACACGCCCTGTCACAGAGACTCACAGAGACACATACGCCCTGTCACAGAGACTCACACAGACACACTCGCCCCGTCACAGAGACTCACACAGACACACACGCCCTGTCAGAGTCTCACACAGACACACACGCCCTGTCACAGAGACTCACACAGACACACACGCCCTGTCACAGAGACTCACACAGACACACACGCCCTGTCACAGAGTCTCACACAGACACACACGCCCTGTCACAGAGACTCACACAGACACACACGCCCCGTCACAGAGACTCACACAGACACACACGCCCTGTCACAGAGACTCACACAGACACACACGCCCCGTCACAGAGACTCACACAGACACACACGCCCCGTCACAGAGACTCACACAGACACACACGCCCTGTCACAGAGACTCACACAGACACACACGCCCCGTCACAGAGACTCACACAGACACACACGCCCCGTCACAGAGACTCACACAGACACACACGCCCTGTCACAGAGACTCATACAGACACACACGCCATGTCAGAGTCTCACACAGACACACACGCCCTGTCACAGAGACTCACAGAGACACATACGCCCTGTCACAGAGACTCACACAGACACACTCGCCCCGTCACAGAGACTCACACAGACACACACGCCCTGTCAGAGTCTCACACAGACACACACGCCCTGTCACAGAGACTCACACAGACACACACGCCCTGTCACAGAGACTCACACAGACACACACGCCCTGTCACAGAGTCTCACACAGACACACACGCCCTGTCACAGAGACTCACACAGACACACACGCCCCGTCACAGAGACTCACACAGACACACACGCCCTGTCACAGAGACTCACACAGACACACACGCCCCATCACAGAGACTCACACAGACACACACGCCCCGTCACAGAGACTCACACAGACACACACGCCCTGTCACAGAGACTCACACAGACACACACGCCCCGTCACAGAGACTCACACAGACACACACGCCCCGTCACAGAGACTCACACAGACACACACGCCCTGTCACAGAGACACACACAGACACGCATGCCCCGTCACAGAGACTCACACAGACAAACACGCCCTGTCACAGAGACTCACACAGACACACACGCCCTGTCACAGAGACTCACACAGACACACACGCCCCGTCACAGAGACTCACACAGACACACACGCCCTGTCACAGAGACTCACACAGATACACACGCCCTGTCACAGAGACTCACACAGACACACACGCCCTGTCACAGAGACTCACACAGACACACACGCCCTGTCACAGAGACTCACACAGACACACACGCCCTGTCACAGAGACTCACACAGACACACACGCCCTGTCACAGAGACTCACACAGACACACACGCCCTGTCACAGAGACTCACACAGACACACATGCCCAGTCACAGAGACTCACACAGACACACACGCCCTGTCACAGAGACTCACACAGACACACACGCCCCGTCACAGAGACTCACACAGACACGCACGCCCAGTCACAGAGACTCACACAGACACGCACGCCCTGTCACAGAGACTCACACAGACACACACGCCCCGTCACAGAGACTCACACAGACACACACGCCCTGTCACAGAGACTCACACAGACACACACGCCCAGTCACAGAGACGCACACAGACACACACGCCCTGTCACAGAGACTCACACAGACACACACGCCCCGTCACAGAGACTCACACAGACACACACGCCCTGTCACAGAGACTCACACAGACACACACGCCCCGTCACAGAGACTCACACAGACACACACGCCCTGTCACAGAGACTCACACAGACACACACGCCCAGTCACAGAGACGCACACAGACACACACGCCCTGTCACAGTGACTCACACAGACACACACGCCCCGTCACAGAGACACACACAGACACACACGCCCTCTCACAGAGACTCACACAGACACACACGCCCTGTCACAGAGACTCACACAGACACACACGCCCTGTCACAGAGACTCACACAGACACACACGCCCTGTCACAGAGACTCACACAGACACACACGCCCTGTCACAGAGCCTCACAGACACACACGCCCCGTCACAGAGACTCACACAGACACACACGCCCCGTCACAGAGACTCTCACAGATACACTCGCCCTGTCACAGAGACTCACACAGACACACACGCCCTGTTACAGAGCCTCACAGACACACACGCCCCGTCACAGAGACTCACACAGACACACACGCCCTGTCACAGAGACTCACACAGACACACACGCCCTGTCACAGAGACTCACACAGGCACACACGCCCCGTCTCAGGGACTCACACAGACACACACGCCCCGTCACAGAGACTCACACAGACACACACGCCCCGTCACAGAGACTCACACAGACGCACACGCCCTGTCACAGAGACTCACACAGACACACACGCCCTGTCACAGAGACTCACACAGACACACACGCCCCGTCACAGAGACTCACACAGACGCACACGCCCTGTCACAGAGACTCACACAGACACACACGCCCTGTCACAGAGACTCACACAGACACACACGCCGTGTCACAGAGACTCACACAGACACACACGCCATGTCACAGAGACTCACACAGTCACACACGCCCTGTCACAGAGACACACACAGACACACACGCCCTGTCACAGAGACTCACACAGACACACACGTCCTGTCACAGAGACTCACACAGACACACACGCCCTGTCACAGAGACGCACACAGACACACACGCCCTGTCACAGAGACTCACACAGACACACACGCCCTGTCACAGAGACTCACACAGACACACACGCCCTGTCAGAGTCTCACACAGACACACACGCCCTGTCACAGAGACTCACAGAGACACATACGCCCTGTCACAGAGACTCACACAGACACACACGCCCTGTCACAGAGACTCACACAGACACACACGCCCTGTCAGAGTCTCACACAGACACACACGCCCTGTCACAGAGACTCACAGAGACACATACGCCCTGTCACAGAGACTCACACAGACACACACGCCCCATCACAGAGACTCACACAGACACACACGCCCTGTCACAGAGAATCACACAGACACACACGCCCTGTCACAGAGACTCACACAGACACACACGCCCTGTCACAGAGTCTCACACAGACACACACGCCCTGTCACAGAGACTCACACAGACACACACGCCCCGTCACAGAGACTCACACAGACACACACGCCCTGTCACAGAGACTCACACAGACACACACGCCCCATCACAGAGACTCACACAGACACACACGCCCCGTCACAGAGACTCACACAGACACACACGCCCTGTCACAGAGACTCACACAGACACACACGCCCCGTCACAGAGACTCACACAGACACACACGCCCCGTCACAGAGACTCACACAGACAGACACGCCCTGTCACAGAGACTCACACAGATACACACGCCCTGTCACAGAGACTCACACAGACACACACGCCCTGTCACAGAGACTCACACAGACACACACGCCCTGTCACAGAGACTCACACAGACACACACGCCCTGTCACAGAGACTCACACAGACACACACGCCCTGTCACAGAGACTCACACAGACACACACGCCCTGTCACAGAGACTCACACAGACACACATGCCCAGTCACAGAGACTCACACAGACACACACGCCCTGTCACAGAGACTCACACAGACACACACGCCCCGTCACAGAGACTCACACAGACACGCACGCCCAGTCACAGAGACTCACACAGACACGCACGCCCTGTCACAGAGACTCACACTGACACACACGCCCTGTCACAGGGACTCACACAGACACACACGCCCTGTCACAGAGACTCACACAGACACACACGCCCTGTCACAGAGACTCACACAGACACACACGCCCCGTCACAGAGACTCACACAGACACACACGCCCCGTCACAGAGACTCACACAGACACACACGCCCTGTCACAGAGACTCACACAGACACACACGCCCAGTCACAGAGACGCACACAGACACACACGCCCTGTCACAGAGACTCACACAGACACACACGCCCCGTCACAGAGACTCACACAGACACACACGCCCTGTCACAGAGACTCACACAGACACACACGCCCCGTCACAGAGACTCACACAGACACACACGCCCTGTCACAGAGACTCACACAGACACACACGCCCAGTCACAGAGACGCACACAGACACACACGCCCTGTCACAGTGACTCACACAGACACACACGCCCCGTCACAGAGACACACACAGACACACACGCCCTCTCACAGAGACTCACACAGACACACACGCCCTGTCACAGAGACTCACACAGACACACACGCCCTGTCACAGAGACTCACACAGACACACACGCCCTGTCATAGAGACTCACACAGACACACACGCCCTGTCACAGAGCCTCACAGACACACACGCCCCGTCACAGAGACTCACACAGACACACACGCCCCGTCACAGAGACTCTCACAGATACACTCGCCCTGTCACAGAGACTCACACAGACACACACGCCCTGTTACAGAGCCTCACAGACACACACGCCCCGTCACAGAGACTCACACAGACACACACGCCCTGTCACAGAGACTCACACAGACACACACGCCCTGTCACAGAGACTCACACAGGCACACACGCCCCGTCTCAGGGACTCACACAGACACACACGCCCCGTCACAGAGACTCACACAGACACACACGCCCTGTCACAGAGACTCACACAGACACACACGCCCTGTCACAGAGACTCACACAGACACACACGCCCTGTCACAGAGACTCACACAGACACACACGCCCTGTCACAGAGACTCACACAGACACACACGCCCCGTCACAGAGACTCACACAGACGCACACGCCCTGTCACAGAGACTCACACAGACACACACGCCCTGTCACAGAGACTCACACAGACACACACGCCGTGTCACAGAGACTCACACAGACACACACGCCATGTCACAGAGACTCACACAGTCACACACGCCCTGTCACAGAGACACACACAGACACACACGCCCTGTCACAGAGACTCACACAGACACACACGTCCTGTCACAGAGACTCACACAGACACACACGCCCTGTCACAGAGACGCACACAGACACACACGCCCTGTCACAGAGACTCACACAGACACACACGCCCTGTCACAGAGACTCACACAGACACACACGCCCTGTCAGAGTCTCACACAGACACACACGCCCTGTCACAGAGACTCACAGAGACACATACGCCCTGTCACAGAGACTCACACAGACACACACGCCCTGTCACAGAGACTCACACAGACACACACGCCCTGTCAGAGTCTCACACAGACACACACGCCCTGTCACAGAGACTCACAGAGACACATACGCCCTGTCACAGAGACTCACACAGACACACACGCCCCATCACAGAGACTCACACAGACACACACGCCCTGTCACAGAGAATCACACAGACACACACGCCCTGTCAGAGTCTCACACAGACACACACGCCCTGTCACAGAGACTCACACAGACACACACGACCCGTCACAGAGACTCACACAGACACACACGCCCTGTCACAGAGACTCATACAGACACACACGCCCCGTCACAGAGACTCTCACAGATACACTCGCCCTGTCACAGAGACTCACACAGACACACACGCCCTGTCACAGAGACTCACACAGACACACACGCCCTGTCACAGAGACTCACACAGACACACACGCCCTGTCACAGAGACTCACACAGACACACACGCCCTGTCACAGAGACTCACACAGACACACACGCCCCGTCACAGAGACTCATACAGACACACACGCCCTGTCACAGAGACTCACACAGACACACACGCCCCGTCACAGAGACTCATACAGACACACACGCCCCGTCACAGGGACTCACACAGACACACACGCCCCGTCACAGAGACTCACACCGACACACACGCCCCTCACAGAGACTCACACAGACGCACACGCCCTGTCACAGAGACTCACACAGACACACACGCCTTGTCACAGAGAGTCACACAGACACACACGCCCTGTCACAGAGACTCACACAGACACACACGCCCAGTCACAGAGACTCACACAGACACACACGCCCTGTCACAGAGACTCACACAGACACACACGCCCTGTCACAGAGACTCACACAGACACACATGCCCAGTCACAGAGACTCACACAGACACACACGCCCTGTCACAGAGACTCACACAGACACACACGCCCCGTCACAGAGACTCACACAGACACGCACGCCCAGTCACAGAGACTCACACAGACACACACGCCCCGTCACAGAGACTCACACAGACACGCACGCCCAGTCACAGAGACTCACACAGACACGCACGCCCTGTCACAGAGACTCACACAGACACGCACGCCCTGTCACAGAGACTCACACAGACACACACGCCATGTCAGAGTCTCACACAGACACACACGCCCTGTCACAGAGACTCACAGAGACACATACGCCCTGTCACAGAGACTCACACAGACACACTCGCCCCGTCACAGAGACTCACACAGACACACACGCCCTGTCAGAGTCTCACACAGACACACACGCCCTGTCACAGAGACTCACACAGACACACACGCCCTGTCACAGAGACTCACACAGACACACACGCCCTGTCACAGAGTCTCACACAGACACACACGCCCTGTCACAGAGACTCACACAGACACACACGCCCCGTCACAGAGACTCACACAGACACACACGCCCTGTCACAGA
Organism: Heptranchias perlo; assembly: GCF_035084215.1. Taxonomy (NCBI): domain Eukaryota; kingdom Metazoa; phylum Chordata; class Chondrichthyes; order Hexanchiformes; family Hexanchidae; genus Heptranchias; species Heptranchias perlo. Next base: position 594,020 of record NW_027139187.1, read on the forward strand.
GACTCACACAGACACACACGCCCCGTCACAGAGACTCACACAGACACACACGCCCCGTCACAGAGACTCACACAGACACACACGCCCTGTCACAGAGACTCATACAGACACACACGCCCCGTCACAGGGACTCACACAGACACACACGCCCCGTCACAGAGACTCACACAGACACACACGCCCCTCACAGAGACTCACACAGACGCACACGCCCTGTCACAGAGACTCACACAGACACACACGCCCTGTCACAGAGAGTCACACAGACACACACGCCCTGTCACAGAGACTCACACAGACACACACGCCCTGTCACAGAGACTCACACAGACACACACGCCCAGTCACAGAGACTCACACAGACACACACGCCCTGTCACAGAGACTCACACAGACACACACGCCCTGTCACAGAGACTCACACAGACACACATGCCCAGTCACAGAGACTCACACAGACACACACGCCCCGTCACAGAGACTCACACAGACACGCACGCCCAGTCACAGAGACTCACACAGACACGCACGCCCTGTCACAGAGACTCACACAGACACGCACGCCCTGTCACAGAGACTCACACAGACACACACGCCATGTCAGAGTCTCACACAGACACACACGCCCTGTCACAGAGACTCACAGAGACACATACGCCCTGTCACAGAGACTCACACAGACACACTCGCCCCGTCACAGAGACTCACACAGACACACACGCCCTGTCAGAGTCTCACACAGACACACACGCCCTGTCACAGAGACTCACACAGACACACACGCCCTGTCACAGAGACTCACACAGACACACACGCTCTGTCACAGAGTCTCACACAGACACACACGCCCTGTCACAGAGACTCACACAGACACACACGCCCCGTCACAGAGACTCACACAGACACACACGCCCTGTCACAGAGACTCACACAGACACACACGCCCCGTCACAGAGACTCACACAGACACACGCGCCGTGTCACAGAGACTCACACAGATACACACGCCCTGTCACAGAGACTCACACAGACACACACGCCCCGTCACAGAGACTCACACAGACACACACGCCCTGTCACAGAGACTCACACAGACACACACGCCCCGTCACAGAGACTCACACAGACACACACGCCCTGTCACAGAGACTCACACAGATACACTCGCCCTGTCACAGAGACTCACACAGACACACACGCCCCGTCAGAGACTCACACAGACACACACGCCCCGTCACAGAGACTCACACAGACACACACGCCCTGTCACAGAGACTCACACAGACACACACGCCCCGTCACAGAGACTCACACAGACACACACGCCCCGTCACAGAGACTCACACAGACACACACGCCCTGTCACAGAGACACACACAGACACACATGCCCCGTCACAGAGACTCACACAGACACACACGCCCTGTCACAGAGACTCACACAGACACACACGCCCTGTCACAGAGACTCACACAGACACACACGCCCCGTCACAGAGACTCACACAGACAGACACGCCCTGTCACAGAGACTCACACAGATACACACGCCCTGTCACAGAGACTCACACAGACACACACGCCCTGTCACATAGACTCACACAGACACACACGCCCTGTCACAGAGACTCACACAGACACACACGCCCTGTCACAGAGACTCACACAGACACACACGCCCCGTCACAGAGACTCACACAGACACACACGCCCTGTCACAGAGACTCACACAGACACACACGCCCTGTCACAGAGACTCACACAGACACACACGGCCAGTCACAGAGACTCACACAGACACACACGCCCTGTCACAGAGACTCACACAGACACACACGCCCTGTCACAGAGACTCACACAGACACACATGCCCAGTCACAGAGACTCACACAGACACACACGCCCTGTCACAGAGACTCACACAGACACACACGCCCCGTCACAGAGACTCACACAGACACGCACGCCCAGTCACAGAGACTCACACAGACACGCACGCCCTGTCACAGAGACTCACACAGACACGCACGCCCTGTCACAGTGACTCACACAGACACGCACGCCCTGTCACAGAGACTCACACAGACACACACGCCCTGTCACAGAGACTCACACAGACACACACGCCCCGTCACAGAGACTCACACAGACACACACGCCCTGTCACAGAGACTCACACAGACACACACGCCCAGTCACAGAGACGCACACAGACACACACGCCCTGTCACAGAGACTCACACAGACACACACGCCCCGTCACAGAGACTCACACAGACACACACGCCCTGTCACAGAGACTCACACAGACACACACGCCCCGTCACAGAGACTCACACAGACACACACGCCCTGTCACAGAGACTCACACAGACACACACGCCCAGTCACAGAGACGCACACAGACACACACGCCCTGTCACAGAGACTCACACAGACACACACGCCCCGTCACAGAGACTCACACAGACACACACGCCCTGTCACAGAGACTCACACAGACACACACGCCCCGTCACAGAGACTCACACAGACACACACGCCCTGTCACAGAGACTCACACAGACACACACGCCCTGTCACAGAGACTCACACAGACACACACGCCCTGTCACAGAGACTCACACAGACACACACGCCCTGTCACAGAGACTCACACAGACACACACGCCCTGTCACAGAGCCTCACAGACACACACGCCCCGTCACAGAGACTCACACAGACACACATGCCCCGTCACTGAGACTCTCACAGATACACTCGCCCTGTCACAGAGACTCACACAGACACACACGCCCTGTTACAGAGCCTCACAGACACACACGCCCCGTCACAGAGACTCACACAGACACACACGCCCTGTCACAGAGACTCACACAGACACACACGCCCTGTCACAGAGACTCACACAGACACACACTCCCCGTCACAGGGACTCACACAGACACACACGCCCCGTCACAGTGACTCACACAGACACACACGCCCCGTCACAGAGACTCACACAGACGCACACGCCATGTCACAGAGACTCACACAGACACACACGCCCTGTCACAGAGACTCACAAAGACACACACGCCGTGTCACAGAGACTCACACAGACACACACGCCATGTCACAGAGACTCACACAGACACACACGCCCTGTCACAGAGACACACACAGACACACGCGCCCTGTCACAGAGACTCACACAGACACACACGCCCTGTCACAGAGACTCACACAGACACACACGCCCTGTCACAGAGACGCACACAGACACACACGCCCTGTCACAGAGACTCACACAGACACACACGCCCTGTCACAGAGACTCACACAGACACACACGCCCTGTCACAGGGAATCACACAGACACACACGCCCTGTCAGAGTCTCACACAGACACACACGCCCTGTCACAGAGACTCACACAGACACACACGCCCTGTCACAGAGACTCACACAGACACACACGCCCCGTCACAGAGACTCACACAGACACACACGCCCTGTCACAGAGACTCATACAGACACACACGCCCCGTCACAGAGACTCTCACAGATACACTCGCCCTGTCACAGAGACTCACACAGACACACACGCCCTGTCACAGAGACTCACACAGACACACACGACCCGTCACAGAGACTCACACAGACACACACGCCCTGTCACAGAGACTCATACAGACACACACGCCCCGTCACAGAGACTCTCACAGATACACTCGCCCTGTCACAGAGACTCAAACAGACACACACGCCCTGTCACAGAGACTCACACAGACACACACGCCCTGTCACAGAGACTCACACAGACACACACGCCCCGTCACAGAGACTCACACAGACACACACGCCCTGTCACAGAGACTCACACAGACACACACGCCCCGTCACAGAGACTCATACAGACACACACGCCCTGTCACAGAGACTCACACAGACACACACGCCCTGTCACAGAGACTCACACAGACACACACGCCCAGTCACAGAGACTCACACAGACACACACGCCCAGTCACAGAGACGCACACAGACACACACGCCCTGTCACAGAGACTCACACAGACACACACGCCCCGTCACAGAGACTCACACAGACACACACGCCCTGTCACAGAGACTCACACAGACACACACGCCCCGTCACAGAGACTCACACAGACACACACGCCCCGTCACAGAGACTCACACAGACACACACGCCCTGTCACAGAGACACACACAGACACACATGCCCCGTCACAGAGACTCACACAGACACACACGCCCTGTCACAGAGACTCACACAGACACACACGCCCTGTCACAGAGACTCACACAGACACACACGCCCCGTCACAGAGACTCACACAGACAGACACGCCCTGTCACAGAGACTCACACAGATACACACGCCCTGTCACAGAGACTCACACAGACACACACGCCCTGTCACATAGACTCACACAGACACACACGCCCTGTCACAGAGACTCACACAGACACACACGCCCTGTCACAGAGACTCACACAGACACACATGCCCAGTCACAGAGACTCACACAGACACACACGCCCTGTCACAGAGACTCACACAGACACACACGCCCCGTCACAGAGACTCACACAGACACGCACGCCCAGTCACAGAGACTCACAGAGACACGCACGCCCTGTCACAGAGACTCACACAGACACGCACGCCCTGTCACAGTGACTCACACAGACACGCACGCCCTGTCACAGAGACTCACACAGACACACACGCCCTGTCACAGAGACTCACACAGACACACACGCCCCGTCACAGAGACTCACACAGACACACACGCCCTGTCACAGAGACTCCCACAGACACACACGCCCAGTCACAGAGACGCACACAGACACACACGCCCTGTCACAGAGACTCACACAGACACACACGCCCCGTCACAGAGACTCACACAGACACACACGCCCTGTCACAGAGACTCACACAGACACACACGCCCCGTCACAGAGACTCACACAGACACACACGCCCTGTCACAGAGACTCACACAGACACACACGCCCAGTCACAGAGACGCACACAGACACACACGCCCTGTCACAGAGACTCACACAGACACACACGCCCCGTCACAGAGACTCACACAGACACACACGCCCAGTCACAGAGACGCACACAGACACACACGCCCTGTCACAGAGACTCACACAGACACACACGCCCCGTCACAGAGACTCACACAGACACACACGCCCTGTCAGAGTCTCACACAGACACACACGCCCTGTCACAGTGACTCACACAGACACACACGCCCCGTCACAGAGACTCACACAGACACACACGCCCTGTCACAGAGACTCACACAGACACACACGCCCTGTCACAGAGACTCACACAGACACACACGCCCTGTCACAGAGACTCACACAGACACACACGCCCTGTCACAGAGACTCACACAGACACACACGCCCTGTCACAGAGCCTCACAGACACACACGCCCCGTCACAGAGACTCACACAGACACACACGCCCCGTCACTGAGACTCTCACAGATACACTCGCCCTGTCACAGAGACTCACACAGACACACACGCCCTGTTACAGAGCCTCACAGACACACACGCCCCGTCACAGAGACTCACACAGACACACACGCCCTGTCACAGAGACTCACACAGACACACACGCCCTGTCACAGAGACTCACACAGACACACACGCGCCGTCACAGGGACTCACACAGACACACACGCCCCGTCACAGTGACTCACACAGACACACACGCCCCGTCACAGAGACTCACACAGACGCACACGCCATGTCACAGAGACTCACACAGACACACACGCCCTGTCACAGAGACTCACAAAGACACACACGCCGTGTCACAGAGACTCACACAGACACACACGCCATGTCACAGAGACTCACACAGACACACACGCCCTGTCACAGAGACACACACAGACACACGCGCCCTGTCACAGAGACTCACACAGACACACACGCCCTGTCACAGAGACTCACACAGACACACACGCCCTGTCACAGAGACGCACACAGACACACACGCCCTGTCACAGAGACTCACACAGACACACACGCCCTGTCACAGAGACTCACACAGACACACACGCCCTGTCACAGGGAATCACACAGACACACACGCCCTGTCAGAGTCTCACACAGACACACACGCCCTGTCACAGAGACTCACACAGACACACACGCCCTGTCACAGAGACTCACACAGACACACACGCCCCGTCACAGAGACTCACACAGACACACACGCCCTGTCACAGAGACTCATACAGACACACACGCCCCGTCACAGAGACTCTCACAGATACACTCGCCCTGTCACAGAGACTCACACAGACACACACGCCCTGTCACAGAGACTCACACAGACACACACGCCCTGTCACAGAGACTCACACAGACACACACGCCCCGTCACAGAGACTCACACAGACACACACGACCCGTCACAGAGACTCACACAGACACACACGCCCTGTCACAGAGACTCATACAGACACACACGCCCCGTCACAGAGACTCTCACAGATACACTCGCCCTGTCACAGAGACTCAAGCAGACACACACGCCCCTTCACAGAGACTCACACAGACACACACGCCCAGTCACAGAGACCCTCACAGACGCACACGCCCCGTCACAGAGCCTCACAGACACACACGCCCTGTCACAGAGACTCACACAGACACACACGCCCTGTCACAGAGACCCTCACAGACGCACACGCCCCGTCACAGAGCCTCACAGACACACACGCCCTGTCACAGAGACTCACACAGACACACACGCCCTGTCACAGAGACCCTCACAGACGCACACGCCCCGTCACAGAGCCTCACAGACACACACGCCCTGTCACAGAGACTCACACAGACACACACGCCCTGTCACAGAGACTCACACAGACACACACGCCCTGTCACAGAGACTCACACAGACACACACGCCCCGTCACAGAGACTCACACAGACACACACGCCCTGTCACAGAGACTCACACAGACACACACGCCCCGTCACAGAGACTCATACAGACACACACGCCCTGTCACAGAGACTCACACAGACACACACGCCCCGTCACAGAGACTCATACAGACACACACGCCCCGTCACAGGGACTCACACAGACACACACGCCCCGTCACAGAGACTCACACAGACACACACGCCCCTCACAGAGACTCACACAGACACACACGCCCCGTCACAGAGACTCACACAGACACGCACGCCCAGTCACAGAGACTCACACAGACACGCACGCCCTGTCACAGAGACTCACACAGACACGCACGCCCAGTCACAGAGACTCACACAGACACGCACGCCCTGTCACAGAGACTCACACAGACACGCACGCCCTGTCACAGAGACTCACACAGACACACACGCCATGTCAGAGTCTCACACAGACACACACGCCCTGTCACAGAGACTCACAGAGACACATACGCCCTGTCACAGAGACTCACACAGACACACTCGCCCCGTCACAGAGACTCACACAGACACACACGCCCTGTCAGAGTCTCACACAGACACACACGCCCTGTCACAGAGACTCACACAGACACACACGCCCTGTCACAGAGTCTCACACAGACACACACGCCCTGTCACAGAGACTCACACAGACACACACGCCCCGTCACAGAGACTCACACAGACACACACGCCCTGTCACAGAGACTCACACAGACACACACGCCCCGTCACAGAGACTCACACAGACACACACGCCCCGTCACAGAGTCTCACACAGACACACACGCCCTGTCACAGAGACTCATACAGACACACACGCCCCGTCACAGGGACTCACACAGACACACACGCCCCGTCACAGAGACTCACACAGACACACACGCCCCTCACAGAGACTCACACAGACGCACACGCCCTGTCACAGAGACTCACACAGACACACACGCCCTGTCACAGAGAGTCACACAGACACACACGCCCTGTCACAGAGACTCACACAGACACACACGCCCAGTCACAGAGACTCACACAGACACACACGCCCTGTCACAGAGACTCACACAGACACACACGCCCTGTCACAGAGACTCACACAGACACACATGCCCAGTCACAGAGAATCACACAGACACACACGCCCTGTCACAGAGACTCACACAGACACACACGCCCCGTCACAGAGACTCACACAGACACGCACGCCCAGTCACAGAGACTCACACAGACACGCACGCCCTGTCACAGAGACTCACACAGACACGCACGCCCTGTCACAGAGACTCACACAGACACACACGCCATGTCAGAGTCTCACACAGACACACACGCCCTGTCACAGAGACTCACAGAGACACATACGCCCTGTCACAGAGACTCACACAGACACACTCGCCCCGTCACAGAGACTCACACAGACACACACGCCCTGTCAGAGTCTCACACAGACACACACGCCCTGTCACAGAGACTCACACAGACACACACGCCCTGTCACAGAGACTCACACAGACACACACGCCCTGTCACAGAGTCTCACACAGACACACACGCCCTGTCACAGAGACTCACACAGACACACACGCCCCGTCACAGAGACTCACACAGACACACACGCCCTGTCACAGAGACTCACACAGACACACACGCCCCGTCACAGAGACTCACACAGACACACACGCCCCGTCACAGAGACTCACACAGACACACACGCCCTGTCACAGAGACTCACACAGACACACACGCCCTGTCACAGAGACTCACACAGACACACACGCCCCGTCACAGAGACTCACACAGACACACACGCCCCGTCACAGAGACTCACACAGACACACACGCCCTGTCACAGAGACACACACAGACACACATGCCCCGTCACAGAGACTCACACAGACACACACGCCCTGTCACAGAGACTCACACAGACACACACGCCCTGTCACAGAGACTCACACAGACACACACGCCCCGTCACAGAGACTCACACGGACAGACACGCCCTGTCACAGAGACTCACACAGATACACACGCCCTGTCACAGAGACTCACACAGACACACACGCCCTGTCACAGAGACTCACACAGACACACACGCCCTGTCACAGAGACTCACACAGACACACACGCCCTGTCACAGAGACTCACACAGACACACACGCCCTGTCACAGAGACTCACACAGACACACACGCCCAGTCACAGAGACTCACACAGACACACACGCCCTGTCACAGAGACTCACACAGACACACATGCCCAGTCACAGAGACTCACACAGACACACACGCCCTGTCACAGAGACTCACACAGACACACACGCCCCGTCACAGAGACTCACACAGACACGCACGCCCAGTCACAGAGACTCACAGAGACACGCACGCCCTGTCACAGAGACTCACACAGACACGCACGCCCTGTCACAGTGACTCACACAGACACGCACGCCCTGTCACAGAGACTCACACAGACACACACGCCCTGTCACAGAGACTCACACAGACACACACGCCCCGTCACAGAGACTCACACAGACACACACGCCCTGTCACAGAGACTCCCACAGACACACACGCCCAGTCACAGAGACGCACACAGACACACACGCCCTGTCACAGAGACTCACACAGACACACACGCCCCGTCACAGAGACTCACACAGACACACACGCCCTGTCACAGAGACTCACACAGACACACACGCCCCGTCACAGAGACTCACACAGACACACACGCCCTGTCACAGAGACTCACACAGACACACACGCCCAGTCACAGAGACGCACACAGACACACACGCCCTGTCACAGAGACTCACACAGACACACACGCCCCGTCACAGAGACTCACACAGACACACACGCCCAGTCACAGAGACGCACACAGACACACACGCCCTGTCACAGAGACTCACACAGACACACACGCCCCGTCACAGAGACTCACACAGACACACACGCCCTGTCAGAGTCTCACACAGACACACACGCCCTGTCACAGAGACTCACACAGACACACACGCCCCGTCACAGAGACTCACACAGACACACACGCCCTGTCACAGAGACTCACACAGACACACACGCCCTGTCACAGAGACTCACACAGACACACACGCCCTGTCACAGAGACTCACACAGACACACACGCCCTGTCACAGAGACTCACACAGACACACACGCCCTGTCACAGAGCCTCACAGACACACACGCCCCGTCACAGAGACTCACACAGACACACACGCCCCGTCACTGAGACTCTCACAGATACACTCGCCCTGTCACAGAGACTCACACAGACACACACGCCCTGTTACAGAGCCTCACAGACACACACGCCCCGTCACAGAGACTCACACAGACACACACGCCCTGTCACAGAGACTCACACAGACACACACGCCCTGTCACAGAGACTCACACAGACACACACGCGCCGTCACAGGGACTCACACAGACACACACGCCCCGTCACAGTGACTCACACAGACACACACGCCCCGTCACAGAGACTCACACAGACGCACACGCCATGTCACAGAGACTCACACAGACACACACGCCCTGTCACAGAGACTCACAAAGACACACACGCCGTGTCACAGAGACTCACACAGACACACACGCCATGTCACAGAGACTCACACAGACACACACGCCCTGTCACAGAGACACACACAGACACACGCGCCCTGTCACAGAGACTCACACAGACACACACGCCCTGTCACAGAGACTCACACAGACACACACGCCCTGTCACAGAGACGCACACAGACACACACGCCCTGTCACAGAGACTCACACAGACACACACGCCCTGTCACAGAGACTCACACAGACACACACGCCCTGTCACAGGGAATCACACAGACACACACGCCCTGTCAGAGTCTCACACAGACACACACGCCCTGTCACAGAGACTCACACAGACACACACGCCCTGTCACAGAGACTCACACAGACACACACGCCCCGTCACAGAGACTCACACAGACACACACGCCCTGTCACAGAGACTCATACAGACACACACGCCCCGTCACAGAGACTCTCACAGATACACTCGCCCTGTCACAGAGACTCACACAGACACACACGCCCTGTCACAGAGACTCACACAGACACACACGCCCTGTCACAGAGACTCACACAGACACACACGCCCCGTCACAGAGACTCACACAGACACACACGACCCGTCACAGAGACTCACACAGACACACACGCCCTGTCACAGAGACTCATACAGACACACACGCCCCGTCACAGAGACTCTCACAGATACACTCGCCCTGTCACAGAGACTCAAGCAGACACACACGCCCTGTCACAGAGACTCACACAGACACACACGCCCTGTCACAGAGACTCACACAGACACACACGCCCCGTCACAGAGACTCACACAGACACACACGCCCTGTCACAGAGACTCACACAGACACACACGCCCCGTCACAGAGACTCATACAGACACACACGCCCTGTCACAGAGACTCACACAGACACACACGCCCCGTCACAGAGACTCATACAGACACACACGCCCCGTCACAGGGACTCACACAGACACACACGCCCCGTCACAGAGACTCACACAGACACACACGCCCCTCACAGAGACTCACACAGACACACACGCCCCGTCACAGAGACTCACACAGACACGCACGCCCAGTCACAGAGACTCACACAGACACGCACGCCCTGTCACAGAGACTCACACAGACACGCACGCCCAGTCACAGAGACTCACACAGACACGCACGCCCTGTCACAGAGACTCACACAGACACGCACGCCCTGTCACAGAGACTCACACAGACACACACGCCATGTCAGAGTCTCACACAGACACACACGCCCTGTCACAGAGACTCACAGAGACACATACGCCCTGTCACAGAGACTCACACAGACACACTCGCCCCGTCACAGAGACTCACACAGACACACACGCCCTGTCAGAGTCTCACACAGACACACACGCCCTGTCACAGAGACTCACACAGACACACACGCCCTGTCACAGAGTCTCACACAGACACACACGCCCTGTCACAGAGACTCACACAGACACACACGCCCCGTCACAGAGACTCACACAGACACACACGCCCTGTCACAGAGACTCACACAGACACACACGCCCCGTCACAGAGACTCACACAGACACACACGCCCCGTCACAGAGTCTCACACAGACACACACGCCCTGTCACAGAGACTCATACAGACACACACGCCCCGTCACAGGGACTCACACAGACACACACGCCCCGTCACAGAGACTCACACAGACACACACGCCCCTCACAGAGACTCACACAGACGCACACGCCCTGTCACAGAGACTCACACAGACACACACGCCCTGTCACAGAGAGTCACACAGACACACACGCCCTGTCACAGAGACTCACACAGACACACACGCCCAGTCACAGAGACTCACACAGACACACACGCCCTGTCACAGAGACTCACACAGACACACACGCCCTGTCACAGAGACTCACACAGACACACATGCCCAGTCACAGAGAATCACACAGACACACACGCCCTGTCACAGAGACTCACACAGACACACACGCCCCGTCACAGAGACTCACACAGACACGCACGCCCAGTCACAGAGACTCACACAGACACGCACGCCCTGTCACAGAGACTCACACAGACACGCACGCCCTGTCACAGAGACTCACACAGACACACACGCCATGTCAGAGTCTCACACAGACACACACGCCCTGTCACAGAGACTCACAGAGACACATACGCCCTGTCACAGAGACTCACACAGACACACTCGCCCCGTCACAGAGACTCACACAGACACACACGCCCTGTCAGAGTCTCACACAGACACACACGCCCTGTCACAGAGACTCACACAGACACACACGCCCTGTCACAGAGACTCACACAGACACACACGCCCTGTCACAGAGTCTCACACAGACACACACGCCCTGTCACAGAGACTCACACAGACACACACGCCCCGTCACAGAGACTCACACAGACACACACGCCCTGTCACAGAGACTCACACAGACACACACGCCCCGTCACAGAGACTCACACAGACACACACGCCCCGTCACAGAGACTCACACAGACACACACGCCCTGTCACAGAGACTCACACAGACACACACGCCCTGTCACAGAGACTCACACAGACACACACGCCCCGTCACAGAGACTCACACAGACACACACGCCCCGTCACAGAGACTCACACAGACACACACGCCCTGTCACAGAGACACACACAGACACACATGCCCCGTCACAGAGACTCACACAGACACACACGCCCTGTCACAGAGACTCACACAGACACACACGCCCTGTCACAGAGACTCACACAGACACACACGCCCCGTCACAGAGACTCACACGGACAGACACGCCCTGTCACAGAGACTCACACAGATACACACGCCCTGTCACAGAGACTCACACAGACACACACGCCCTGTCACAGAGACTCACACAGACACACACGCCCTGTCACAGAGACTCACACAGACACACACGCCCTGTCACAGAGACTCACACAGACACACACGCCCTGTCACAGAGACTCACACAGACACACACGCCCAGTCACAGAGACTCACACAGACACACACGCCCTGTCACAGAGACTCACACAGACACACACGCCCTGTCACAGAGACTCACACAGACACACACGCCCTGTCACAGAGACACACACAGACACACACGCCCTGTCACAGAGACTCACACAGACACACACGCCCTGTCACAGAGACTCACACAGACACACACGCCCTGTCACAGAGACTCACACAGACACACACGCCCAGTCACAGAGACTCACACAGACACACACGCCCTGTCACAGAGACTCACACAGACACACACGCCCCGTCACAGAGACTCACACAGACACGCACGCCCAGTCACAGAGACTCACACAGACACGCACGCCCTGTCACAGAGACTCACACAGACACGCACGCCCTGTCACAGTGACTCACACAGACACACACGCCCTGTCACAGAGACTCACACAGACACACACGCCCTGTCACAGAGACTCACACAGACACACACGCCCCGTCACAGAGACTCACACAGACACACACGCCCTGTCACAGAGACTCACACAGACACACACGCCCAGTCACAGAGACGCACACAGACACACACGCCCTGTCACAGAGACTCACACAGACACACACGCCCCGTCACAGAGACTCACACAGACACACACGCCCTGTCACAGAGACTCACACAGACACACACGCCCCGTCACAGAGACTCACACAGACACACACGCCCTGTCACAGAGACTCACACAGACACACACGCCCAGTCACAGAGACGCACACAGACACACACGCCCCGTCACAGAGACTCACACAGACACACACGCCCCGTCACAGAGACTCACACAGACACACACGCCCTGTCACAGAGACTCACACAGACACACACGCCCTGTCACAGAGACTCACACAGACACACACGCCCTGTCACAGAGACTCACACAGACACACACGCCCTGTCACAGAGACTCACACAGACACACACGCCCTGTCACAGAGACTCACACAGACACACACACCCTGTCACAGAGACTCACACAGACACACACGCCCTGTCACAGAGACTCATACAGACACACACGCCCTGTCACAGAGACTCACAGACACACACGCCCCGCACAGAGACTCACACAGACACACACGCCCCGTCACAGAGACTCTCACAGATACACTCGCCCTGTCACAGAGACTCACACAGACACACACGCCCTGTTACAGAGCCTCACAGACACACACGCCCCGTCACAGAGACTCACACAGACACACACGCCCTGTCACAGAGACTCACACAGACACACACGCCCTGTCACAGAGACTCACACAGACACACACGCCCCGTCACAGGGACTCACACAGACACACACGCCCCGTCACAGTGACTCACACAGACACACACGCCCCGTCACAGAGACTCACACAGACGCACACGCCCTGTCACAGAGACTCACACAGACACACACGCCCTGTCACAGAGACTCACAAAGACACACACGCCGTGTCACAGAGACTCACACAGACACACACGCCATGTCACAGAGACTCACACAGACACACACGCCCTGTCACAGAGACACACACAGACACACACGCCCTGTCACAGAGACTCACACAGACACACACGCCCTGTCACAGAGACTCACACAGACACACACGCCCCGTCACAGAGACTCACACAGACACACACGCCCTGTCACAGAGACTCATACAGACACACACGCCCCGTCACAGAGACTCTCACAGATACACTCGCCCTGTCACAGAGACTCACACAGACACACACGCCCTGTCACAGAGACTCACACAGACACACACGCCCTGTCACAGAGACTCACACAGACACACACGCCCCGTCACAGAGACTCACACAGACACACACGCCCTGTCACAGAGACTCACACAGACACACACGCCCCGTCACAGAGACTCATACAGACACACACGCCCTGTCACAGAGACTCACACAGACACACACGCCCCGTCACAGAGACTCATACAGACACACACGCCCCGTCACAGGGACTCACACAGACACACACGCCCCGTCACAGAGACTCACACAGACATACACGCCCCTCACAGAGACTCACACAGACGCACACGCCCTGTCACAGAGACTCACACAGACACACACGCCCTGTCACAGAGAGTCACACAGACACACACGCCCTGTCACAGAGACTCACACAGACACACACGCCCCGTCACAGAGACTCACACAGACACACACGCCCAGTCACAGAGACTCACACAGACACACACGCCCTGTCACAGAGACTCACACAGACACACACGCCCTGTCACAGAGACTCACACAGACACACATGCCCAGTCACAGAGACTCATACAGACACACACGCCCTGTCACAGAGACTCACACAGACACACACGCCCCGTCACAGAGACTCACACAGACACACACGCCCTGTCACAGAGACTCACACAGACACACACGCCCAGTCACAGAGACTCACACAGACACACATGCCCAGTCACAGAGACTCACACAGACACACACGCCCTGTCACAGAGACTCACACAGACACACACGCCCAGTCACAGAGACTCACACAGACACACACGCCCTGTCACAGAGACTCACACAGACACACACGCCCTGTCACAGAGACTCACACAGACACACATGCCCAGTCACAGAGACTCACACAGACACACACGCCCTGTCACAGAGACTCACACAGACACACACGCCCCGTCACAGAGACTCACACAGACACGCACGCCCTGTCACAGAGACTCACACAGACACGCACGCCCTGTCACAGAGTCTCACACAGACACACACGCCCTGTCACAGAGACTCACACAGACACACACGCCCCGTCACAGAGACTCACACAGACACACACGCCCCGTCACAGAGACTCACACAGACACACACGCCCTGTCACAGAGACTCACACAGACACACACGCCCAGTCACAGAGACTCACACAGACACACACGCCCTGTCACAGAGACTCACACAGACACACACGCCCTGTCACAGAGACTCACACAGACACAAATGCCCAGTCACAGAGACTCACACAGACACACACGCCCTGTCACAGAGACTCACACAGACACGCACGCCCCGTCACCGAGACTCACACAGACACGCACGCCCAGTCACAGAGACTCACACAGACACGCACGCCCTGTCACAGAGACTCACACAGACACACACGCCCTGTCACAGAGACTCACACAGACACACACGCCCTGTCACAGAGACTCACACAGACAAACACGCCCTGTCACAGAGACTCACACAGACACACACGCTCTGTCACAGAGACTCACACAGACACACACGCCCTGTCACAGAGACTCACACAGACACACACGCCCAGTCACAGAGACTCACACAGACACACACGTCCTGTCACAGAGACTCACACAGACACACACGCCCCGTCACAGAGACTCACACAGACACGCACGCCCAGTCACAGTGACTCACACGGACACTCACGCCCCGTCACAGAGACTCACACGGACACACACGCCCCGTCACAGAGACTCACACAGACACGCACGCCCCGTCACAGAGTCTCACAGAGACACACACGCCCTGTCACAGAGACTCACACAGACACACACGCCCTGTCACATAGACTCTCACAGACACACACGCCCTGTCACAGAGACTCACACAGACACACACGCCCTGTCACAGAGACTCACACAGACACACACGCCCTGTCACAGAGACTCACACAGACACACACGCCCTGTCACAGAGACTCACACAGACACACAAGCCCTGTCACAGAGACTCACACAGACACACACGCCCTTTCACAGAGACTCACACAGACAAACACGCCCTGTCACAGAGACTCACACAGACACACACGCCCAGTCACAGAGACTCACACAGACACACACGACCCGTCACAGAGACTCACACAGACACACACGCCCTGTCACAGAGACTCACACAGACACACACGCCCTGTCACAGAGACTCACACAGACGCACACGCCCTGTCACAGAGACTCACACAGACACACACGCCCTGTCACAGAGACTCATACAGACACACACGCCCTGTCACAGAGACTCATACAGACACACACGCCCTGTCACAGAGACTCACACAGACACACACGACCTGTCACAGAGACTCACACAGACACACACGCCCTGTCACAGAGACTCACACAGACGCACACGCCCTGTCACAGAGACTCACACAGACACACACGCCCTGCCACAGAGACTCTCACAGACACACACGCCCTGTCACAGAGACTCACACAGACACACACGCCCTGTCACAGAGACTCACACAGACACACACGCCCTGTCACAGAGACTCACACAGACTCACACGCCCTGTCACAGAGACTCACACAGACACACACGCCCTGTCACAGAGACTCACACAGACTCACACGCCCTGTCACAGAGACTCACACAGACTCACACGCCCTGTCACAGAGACTCACACAGACACACACGCCCTGTCACAGAGACTCACACAGACACACACGCCCTGTCACAGAGACTCACACAGACACACACGCCCAGTCACAGAGACTCTCACAGACGCACACGCCCCGTCACAGAGACTCACACAGACGCACACGCCCTGTCACAGAGACACACACAGACACACACGCCCTGTCACAGGGACTCACACAGACACACACGCCCTGTCACAGAGACTCACACAGACACACACGCCCTGTCACAGAGACTCACACAGACACACACGCCCTGTCACAGAGACTCACACAGACACACGCGCCCTGTCACAGAGACTCACACAGACACAAACGCCCTGCCACAGAGACTCTCACAGACACACACGCCCTGTCACAGAGACTCACACAGACACACTCGCCCCGTCACAGAGACTCACACAGACACACACGCCCGGTCACAGAGACTCACACAGACACACACGCCCCGTCACCGAGACTCACACAGACACACACGCCCCGTCACAGAGACTCACACAGACACACACGCCCTGTCACAGAGACTCACACAGACACACACGCCCGGTCACAGAGACTCACACAGACACACACGCCCCGTCACCGAGACTCACACAGACACACACTCCCCGTCACAGAGACTCACACAGACACACACGCCCTGTCACAGAGACTCACACAGACACTCACGCCCCATCACAGAGACTCACACAGACACACACGCCCTGTCACAGAGACTCACACAGACACACGCGCCCCGTCACAGAGACTCACATAGACACACGCGCCCTGTCACAGAGACTCACACAGACACACACGCCCTGTCACAGAGACTCACACAGACACACACGCCCTGTCCCAGAGACTCACAGACACACACGCCCTGTCACAGAGACTCACACAGACACACACGCCCTGTCACAGAGACTCACACAGACACACACGCCCTGTCACAGAGACTCACACAGACACACACGCCCTGTCACAGTGACTCACACAGACACACACGCCCCGTCACAGACACTCACACAGACACACACGCCCCGTCACAGAGACTCACACAGACGCACACGCCCCGTCACAGAGACTCACACAGACACACACGCCCTGTCACAGAGACTCACACAGACACACGCGCCCTGTCACAGAGACTCACACAGACACACACGCTCTGTCACAGAGACTCACACAGACACACACGCCCTGTCACAGCGACTCACAGACACACACGCCCTGTCACAGAGACTCACACAGACACACACGCCCCGTCACAGAGACTCACACAGACACACACGCCCTGTCACAGAGACTCACACAGACACACACGCCCCGTCACAGAGACTCACACAGACACACACGCCCCGTCACAGAGACTCACACAGACACACACGCCCGGTCACAGAGACTCACAGAGACACACACGCCCCGTCACCGAGACTCACACAGACACACACGCCCCGTCACAGAGACTCACACAGACACACACGCCCCGTCACAGAGACTCACACAGACACACACGCCCCGTCACAGAGACTCACACAGACACACGCGCCCTGTCACAGAGACTCACACAGACACACACGCCCCGTCACAGAGAATCACACAGACACACGCGCCCTGTCACAGAGACTCACATAGACACACACGCCCTGTCACAGAGACTCACACAGACACACGCGCCGTGTCACAGAGACTCACACAGACACAGACGCCCTGTCACAGAGACTCACACAGACACACGCGCCCTGTCACAGAGACTCACACAGACACACACGCCCAGTCACAGAGACTCACACAGACGCACACGCCCTGTCACAGAGACTCTCACAGACGCACACGCCCCGTCACAGAGACTCACAGAGACACACACGCCCCGTCACAGAGACTCTCACAGACACACACGCCCTGTCACAGAGACTCACAGAGACGCACACGCCCTGTCACAGAGACTCACACAGACACACGCGCCCTGTCACAGAGACTCACACAGACACACACGCCCTGTCACAGAGACTCACACAGACACACACGCCCTGTCACAGAGACTCACACAGACACACGCGCCCTGTCACAGAGACTCACACAGACACACGCGCCCTGTCACAGAGACTCACACAGACACACACGCCCTGTCACAGAGACTCACACGGACACACACGCCCTGTCACAGAGACTCACACAGACACACACGCCCAGTCACAGAGACTCACACAGACACACACGGCCAGTCACAGAGACTCACACAGACGCACACGCCCTGACACAGAGACTCTCACAGACGCACACGCCCCGTCACAGAGACTCACAGAATCACACACGCCCTGTCACAGAGACTCACACAGACACACACGCCCTGTCACAGAGACTCACACAGACACACACGCCCTGTCACAGAGACTCACACAGACACACACACCCAGTCACAGAGACTCACACAGACACACACGCCCTGTCACAGAGACTCACACAGACACGCACGCCCCGTTACAGAGACTCACACAGACACACACGCCCCGTCACAGAGACTCACACAGACACACACGCCCCGTCACAGAGACTCACACAGACACACACGCCCCGTCACAGAGACTCACACAGACACACACGCCCCGTCACAGAGACTCACACAGACACACACGCCCAGTCACAGAGACTCACACAGACACACACGCCCCGTCACAGAGACTCACACAGACACACACGCCCCGTCACAGAGACTCACACAGACGCACACGCCCTGTCACAGCGACTCACACAGACGCACACGCCCAGTCACAGAGACTCACACAGACACACACGCCCCGTCACAGAGACTCACACAGACACACACGCCCCGTCACAGAGACTCACACAGACACACACGCCCCGTCACAGAGACTCACACAGACACACACGCCCTGTCACAGAGACTTACACAGACACACACGCCCTGTCACAGAGACTTACACAGACACACACGCCCTGTCACAGAGACTCACACAGACACACACGCCCCGTCACAGAGACTCACACAGACACACACGCCCTGTCACAGAGACTCACACAGACACACACGCCCTGTCACAGAGACTCACACAGACACACACACCCTGTCACAGAGACTCACACAGACACACACGCCCCGTCACAGAGACTCACACAGACACACACGCCCCGTCACAGAGACTCACACAGACACACACGCCCTGTCACAGAGACTCACACAGACACACGCGCCCCGTCACAGAGACTCACAGAGACACACGCGCCCTGTCACAGAGACTCACACAGACACACACGCCCTGTCACAGAGACTCACACAGACACACACGCCCTGTCACAGAGACTCACACAGACACACACGCCCCGTCACAGAGACTCACACAGACACACACGCCCCGTCACAGAGACTCACACAGACACACACGCACCGTCACAGAGACTCACACAGATACACACGCCCCGTCACAGAGACTCACACAGATACACACGCCCTGTCACAGATACTCACAGAGACACACACGCCCTGTCACAGAGACTCACACAGACACACACGCCCTGTCACAGAGACTCACACAGACACACACGCCCAGTCACAGAGACTCACACAGACGCACACGCCCTGTCACAGAGACTCTCACAGACGCACACGCCCCGTCACAGAGACTCACAGAGACACACACGCCCTGTCACAGAGACTCACACAGACACACACGCCCTGTCACAGAGACTCACACAGACACACACGCCCTGTCACAGAGACTCACACAGACACACACGCCCTGTCACAGAGACTCACACAGACACACACGCCCTGCCACAGAGAAACTCACAGACACACACGCCCTGTCACAGAGACTCACACAGACACACACGCCCTGTCACAGAGACTCACACAGACACACACGCCCTGTCACAGAGTCTCACACAGACACACACGCCCTGTCACAGAGACTCACACAGACACACACGCCCTGTCACAGAGTCTCACACAGACACACACGCCCTGTCACCGTGACTCACACAGACACACACGCCCTGTCACAGAGACTCACACAGACACACACGCCCTGTCACAGAGACTCACACAGACGCACAGGCCATGTCACAGAGACTCACACAGACACACACGCCCGGTCACAGAGCCTCACACAGACACACACGCCCCGTCACAGAGACTCACACAGACACACACGCCCTGTCTCAGAGACTCACACAGACACACACGCCCCGTCACAGAGTCTCACACAGACACACGCGCCCTGTCACAGAGACTCACACAGACACACGCGCCCTGTCACAGAGACTCACACAGACAAACACGCCCTGTCACAGAGACTCACACAGACACACGCGCCCTGTCACAGAGACTCACACAGACACATGCGCCCTGTCACAGAGACTCACACAGACGCACACGCCCTGTCACAGAGACACACACAGACACACACGCCCTGTCACAGAGACTCACACAGACACACACGCCCTGTCACAGAGACTCACACAGACACACACACCCTGTCACAGAGACTCACACAGACACACTCGCCCCGTCACAGAGACTCACACAGACACACACGCCCGGTCACAGAGACTCACACAGACACACACGCCCCGTCACCGAGACTCACACAGACACACACGCCCCGTCACAGAGACTCACACAGACACACACGCCCGGTCACAGAGACTCACACAGACACACACGCCCCGTCACCGAGACTCACACAGACACACACGATCCGTCACAGAGACTCACACAGACACACACGACCTGTCACAGAGACTCACACAGACACACACGCCCCGTCACAGAGACTCACACAGACACACACGCCCTGTCACAGAGACTCACACAGACACACGCGCCCCGTCACAGAGACTCACATAGACACACGCGCCCTGTCACAGAGACTCACACAGACACACACGCCCTGTCACAGAGTCTCACACAGACACACACGCCCTGTCACCGTGACTCACACAGACACACACGCCCTGTCACAGAGACTCACACAGACACACACGCCCTGTCACAGAGACTCACACAGACGCACAGGCCCTGTCACAGAGACTCACACAGACACACGCGCCCTGTCACAGAGACTCACACAGACACACACGCCCTGTCACAGAGACTCACACAGACACACACGCCCCGTCACAGAGACTCACACAGACACACACGCCCTGTCACAGAGACTCACACAGACACACGCGCCCCGTCACAGAGACTCACATAGACACACGCGCCCTGTCACAGAGACTCACACAGACACACACGCCCTGTCACAGAGACTCACACAGACACACGCGCCCTGTCACAGAGACTCACACAGACACACGCGCCCTGTCACAGAGACTCACACAGACACACGCGCCCTGTCACAGAGACTCACACAGACACACGCGCCCTGTCACAGAGACTCACACAGACACACAAGCCCTGTCCCAGAGACTCACAGACACACACGCCCTGTCACAGAGACTCACACAGACACACACGCCCTGTCACAGAGACTCACACAGACACACACGCCCTGTCACAGAGACTCACACAGACACACACGCCCTGTCACAGTGACTCACACAGACACACACGCCCTGTCACAGAGACTCACACAGACACACACGCCCTGTCACAGAGACTCACACAGACACACGCGCCCTGTCACAGAGACTCACACAGACACACGCGCCCTGTCACAGAGACTCACACAGACACACGCGCCCTGTCACAGAGACTCACACAGACACACACGCCCTGTCACAGAGACTCACACAGACACACACGCCCTGTCACAGCGACTCACAGACACACACGCCCTGTCACAGAGACTCACACAGACACACTCACCCCGTCACAGAGACTCACACAGACACACACGCCCCGTCACAGAGACTCACACAGACACACACGCCCTGTCACAGAGACTCACACAGACACACACACCCCGTCACAGAGACACACAGACACACACGCCCGGTCACAGAGACTCACACAGACACACACGCCCCGTCACCGAGACTCACACAGACACACACGCCCCGTCACAGAGACTCACACAGACACACACGCCCCGTCACAGAGACTCACACAGACACACACGCCCGGTCACACAGACTCACACAGACACACACGCCCTGTCACAGAGACTCACACAGACACACGCGCCGTGTCACAGAGACTCACACAGACACAGACGCCCTGTCACAGAGACTCACACAGACACACGCGCCCTGTCACAGAGACTCACACAGACACACACGCCCAGTCACAGAGACTCACACAGACGCACACGCCCTGTCACAGAGACTCTCACAGACGCACACGCCCCGTCACAGAGACCCACAGAGACACACACGCCCTGTCACAGAGACTCACACAGACACACACGCCCTGTCACAGAGACTCACACAGACACACGCGCCCTGTCACAGAGACTCACACAGACACACGCGCCCTGTCACAGAGACTCACACAGACACACACGCCCTGTCACAGAGACTCACACGGACACACACGCCCAGTCACAGAGACTCACACAGACACACACGGCCAGTCACAGAGACTCACACAGACGCACACGCCCTGTCACAGAGACTCTCACAGACGCACACGCCCCGTCACAGAGACTCACAGAATCACACACGCCCTGTCACAGAGACTCACACAGACACACACGCCCTGTCACAGAGACTCACACAGACACACACGCCCTGTCACAGAGACTCACACAGACACACACGCCCAGTCACAGAGACTCACACAGACACACACGCCCTGTCACAGAGACTCACACAGACACGCACGCCCCGTCACAGACACTCACACAGACACACACGCCCCGTCACAGAGACTCACACAGACGCACACGCCCCGTCACAGAGACTCACACAGACACACACGCCCTGTCACAGTGACTCACACAGACACACGCGCCCTGTCACAGAGACTCACACAGACACACACGCTCTGTCACAGAGACTCACACAGACACACACGCCCCGTCACCGAGACTCACACAGACACACACGCCCCGTCACAGAGACTCACACAGACACACACGCCCCGTCACAGAGACTCACACAGACACACACGCCCCGTCACAGAGACTCACACAGACACACGCGCCCTGTCACAGAGACTCACACAGACACACACGCCCCGTCACAGAGACTCACACAGACACACACGCCCTGTCACAGAGACTCACACAGACACACACGCCCTGTCACAGAGACTCACACAGACACACACGCCCTGTCACAGAGACTCACACAGACACACGCGCCGTGTCACAGAGACTCACACAGACACACACGCCCTGTCACAGAGACTCACACAGACACACACGCCCTGTCACAGAGACTCACACAGACACACACGCCCTGTCACAGAGACTCACACAGACACACGCGCCCTTTCACAGAGACTCACACAGACACAAATGCCCTGCCACAGAGACTCTCACAGACACACACGCCCTGTCACAGAGACTCACACAGACACACTCGCCCCGTCACAGAGACTCACACAGACACACACGCCCGGTCACAGAGACTCACACAGACACACACGACCCGTCACCGAGACTCACACAGACACACACGCCCCGTCACAGAGACTCACACAGACACACACGCCCGGTCACAGAGACTCACACAGACACACACGCCCCGTCACCGAGACTCACACAGACACACACGATCCGTCACAGAGACTCACACAGACACACACGACCTGTCACAGAGACTCACACAGACACACACGCCCCGTCACAGAGACTCACACAGACACACACGCCCTGTCACAGAGACTCACACAGACACACGCGCCCCGTCACAGAGACTCACATAGACACACGCGCCCTGTCACAGAGACTCACACAGACACACACGCCCTGTCACAGAGTCTCACACAGACACACACGCCCTGTCACCGTGACTCACACAGACACACACGCCCTGTCACAGAGACTCACACAGACACACACGCCCTGTCACAGAGACTCACACAGACGCACAGGCCCTGTCACAGAGACTCACACAGACACACACGCCCCGTCACAGAGACTCACACAGACACACACGCCCTGTCACAGAGACTCACACAGACACACGCGCCCCGTCACAGAGACTCACATAGACACACGCGCCCTGTCACAGAGACTCACACAGACACATACGCCCTGTCACAGAGACTCACACAGACACACGCGCCCTGTCACAGAGACTCACACAGACACACGCGCCCTGTCACAGAGACTCACACAGACACACGCGCCCTGTCACAGAGACTCACACAGACACACGCGCCCTGTCACAGAGACTCACACAGACACACAAGCCCTGTCCCAGAGACTCACAGACACACACGCCCTGTCACAGAGACTCACACAGACACACACGCCCTGTCACAGAGACTCACACAGACACACACGCCCTGTCACAGAGACTCACACAGACACACACGCCCTGTCACAGTGACTCACACAGACACACACGCCCTGTCACAGAGACTCACACAGACACACACGCCCTGTCACAGAGACTCACACAGACACACGCGCCCTGTCACAGAGACTCACACAGACACACGCGCCCTGTCACAGAGACTCACACAGACACACGCGCCCTGTCACAGAGACTCACACAGACACACACGCCCTGTCACAGAGACTCACACAGACACACACGCCCTGTCACAGCGACTCACAGACACACACGCCCTGTCACAGAGACTCACACAGACACACTCACCCCGTCACAGAGACTCACACAGACACACACGCCCCGTCACAGAGACTCACACAGACACACACGCCCTGTCACAGAGACTCACACAGACACACACGCCCCGTCACAGAGACACACAGACACACACGCCCGGTCACAGAGACTCACACAGACACACACGCCCCGTCACCGAGACTCACACAGACACACACGCCCCGTCACAGAGACTCACACAGACACACACGCCTCGTCACAGAGACTCACACAGACACACACGCCCGGTCACACAGACTCACACAGACACACACGCCCTGTCACAGAGACTCACACAGACACACGCGCCGTGTCACAGAGACTCACACAGACACAGACGCCCTGTCACAGAGACTCACACAGACACACGCGCCCTGTCACAGAGACTCACACAGACACACACGCCCAGTCACAGAGACTCACACAGACGCACACGCCCTGTCACAGAGACTCTCACAGACGCACACGCCCCGTCACAGAGACCCACAGAGACACACACGCCCTGTCACAGAGACTCACACAGACACACACGCCCTGTCACAGAGACTCACACAGACACACGCGCCCTGTCACAGAGACTCACACAGACACACGCGCCCTGTCACAGAGACTCACACAGACACACACGCCCTGTCACAGAGACTCACACGGACACACACGCCCAGTCACAGAGACTCACACAGACACACACGGCCAGTCACAGAGACTCACACAGACGCACACGCCCTGTCACAGAGACTCTCACAGACGCACACGCCCCGTCACAGAGACTCACAGAATTACACACGCCCTGTCACAGAGACTCACACAGACACACACGCCCTGTCACAGAGACTCACACAGACACACACGCCCTGTCACAGAGACTCACACAGACACACACGCCCAGTCACAGAGACTCACACAGACACACACGCCCTGTCACAGAGACTCACACAGACACGCACGCCCCGTCACAGACACTCACACAGACACACACGCCCCGTCACAGAGACTCACACAGACGCACACGCCCCGTCACAGAGACTCACACAGACACACACGCCCTGTCACAGTGACTCACACAGACACACGCGCCCTGTCACAGAGACTCACACAGACACACACGCTCTGTCACAGAGACTCACACAGACACACACGCCCCGTCACCGAGACTCACACAGACACACACGCCCCGTCACAGAGACTCACACAGACACACACGCCCTGTCACAGAGACTCACACAGACACACACGCCCCGTCACAGAGACTCACACAGACACACACGCCCCGTCACAGAGACTCACACAGACACACACGCCCCGTCACAGAGACTCACACAGACACACGCGCCCTGTCACAGAGACTCACACAGACACACACGCCCTGTCACAGAGACTCACACAGACACACGCGCCGTGTCACAGAGACTCACACAGACACACACGCCCTGTCACAGAGACTCACACAGACACACGCGCCCTGTCACAGAGACTCACACAGACACACGCGCCCTGTCACAGAGACTCACACAGACACACACGCCCTGTCACAGAGACTCACACGGACACACACGCCCTGTCACAGAGACTCACACAGACACACACGCCCAGTCACAGAGACTCACACAGACACACACGGCCAGTCACAGAGACTCACACAGACGCACACGCCCTGTCACAGAGACTCTCACAGACGCACAAGCCCCGTCACAGAGACTCACAGAATCACACACGCCCTGTCACAGAGACTCACACAGACACACACGCCCTGTCACAGAGACTCACACAGACACACACGCCCTGTCACAGAGACTCACACAGACACACACACCCAGTCACAGAGACTCACACAGACACACACGCCCTGTCACAGAGACTCACACAGACACGCACGCCCCGTTACAGAGACTCACACAGACACACACGCCCCGTCACAGAGACTCACACAGACACACACGCCCCGTCACAGAGACTCACACAGACACACACGCCCCGTCACAGAGACTCACACAGACACACACGCCCAGTCACCGAGACTCACACAGACACACACGCCCCGTCACAGAGAC
This sequence comes from Heptranchias perlo, assembly GCF_035084215.1. NCBI lineage: Eukaryota > Metazoa > Chordata > Chondrichthyes > Hexanchiformes > Hexanchidae > Heptranchias > Heptranchias perlo. The sequence goes on from NW_027139187.1 coordinate 622,874, forward strand.
TCACACAGACACACACGCCCCGTCATAGAGACTCACACAGACACACACGCCCTGTCACAGAGACTCACACAGACACACACGCCCCGTCACAGAGACTCACACAGACACACACGCCCTGTCACAGAGACTTACACAGACACACACGCCCCGTCACAGAGACTCACACAGACACACACGCCCTGTCACAGAGACTTACACAGACACACACGCCCTGTCACAGAGACTTAGACAGACACACACGCCCGGTCACAGAGACTCACACAGACACACACGCCCCGTCACAGAGACTCACACAGACACACACGCCCCGTCACAGAGACTCACACAGACACACACGCCCTGTCACAGAGACTTACACAGACACACACGCCCTGTCACAGAGACTTAGACAGACACACACGCCCGGTCACAGAGACTCACACAGACACACACGCCCCGTCACAGAGACTCACACAGACACACACGCCCTGTCACAGAGACTCACACAGACACACACGCCCTGTCACAGAGACTCACACAGACACACACGCCCCGTCACAGAGACTCACACAGACACACACGCCCCGTCACAGAGACTCACACAGATACACACGCCCCATCACAGAGACTCACACAGATACACACGCCCTGTCACAGATACTCACAGAGACACACACGCCCTGTCACAGAGACTCACACAGACACACACGCCCCGTCACAGAGACTCACACAGACACACACGCCCCGTCACAGAGACTCACACAGACACACACGCCCCGTCACAGAGACTCACACAGATACACACGCCCCGTCACAGAGACTCACACAGATACACACGCCCTGTCACAGATACTCACAGAGACACACACGCCCTGTCACAGAGACTCACACAGACACACACGCCCTGTCACAGAGACTCACACAGACACACACGCCCAGTCACAGAGACTCACACAGACGCACACGCCCTGTCACAGAGACTCTCACAGACGCACACGCCCCGTCACAGAGACTCACAGAGACACACACGCCCTGTCACAGAGACTCACACAGACACACACGCCCTGTCACAGAGACTCACACAGACACACACGCCCTGTCACAGAGACTCACACAGACACACACGCCCTGTCACAGAGACTCACACAGACACACACGCCCTGTCACAGAGACTCACACAGACACACACGCCCTGCCACAGAGAAACTCACAGACACACACGCCCTGTCACAGAGACTCACACAGACACACACGCCCTGTCACAGAGTCTCACAAAGACACACACGCCCCGTCACAGAGACTCACACAGACACACACGCCCCGTCACAGAGACTCACACAGACACACACGCCCCGTCACAGAGACTCTCACAGACACACACGCCCTGTCACAGAGACTCACACAGACACACACGCCCCGTCACAGAGACTCACACAGACACACAGGCCCTGTCACAGAGACTCACACAGACACACACGCCCTATCACAGAGCCTCACACAGACACACACGCCCTATCACAGAGCCTCACACAGACACACACGCCCCGTCACAGAGACTCACACAGACACACACGCCCTGTCTCAGAGACTCACACAGACACACACGCCCCGTCACAGAGACTCACACAGACACACACGCCCTGTCACAGAGACTCACACAGACACACGCGCCCTGTCACAGAGACTCACACAGACAAACACGCCCTGTCACAGAGACTCACACAGACACACGCGCCCTGTCACAGAGACTCACACAGACACATGCGCCCTGTCACAGACACTCACACAGACGCACACGCCCTGTCACAGAGACACACACAGACACACACGCCCTGTCACAGAGACTCACACAGACACACACGCCCTGTCACAGAGACTCACACAGACACACACGCCCTGTCACAGAGACTCATACAGACACACACGCCCTGTCACAGAGACTCACACAGACACACACGCCCTGTCACAGAGACTCACACAGACACACGCGCCCTGTCACAGAGACTCACACAGACACACGCGCCCTGTCACAGAGACTCACACAGACACACGCGCCCTGTCACAGAGACTCACACAGACACACGCGCCCTGTCACAGAGACTCACACAGACACACACGCCCTGTCACAGAGACTCACACAGACACACACGCCCTGTCACAGAGACTCACACAGACACACACGCCCTGTCACAGAGACTCACACAGACACACACGCCCTGTCACAGCGACTCACAGACACACACGCCCTGTCACAGAGACTCACACAGACACACACGCCCTGTCACAGAGACTCACACAGACACACGCGCCCTGTCACAGAGACTCACACAGACACACGCGCCCTGTCACAGAGACTCACACAGACACACACGCCCTGTCACAGAGACTCACACGGACACACACGCCCAGTCACAGAGACTCACACAGACACACACGGCCAGTCACAGAGACTCACACAGACGCACACGCCCTGTCACAGAGACTCTCACAGACGCACACGCCCCGTCACAGAGACTCACAGAATCACACACGCCCTGTCACAGAGACTCACACAGACACACACGCCCTGTCACAGAGACTCACACAGACACACACGCCCTGTCACAGAGACTCACACAGACACACACGCCCTGTCAGAGTCTCACACAGACACACACGCCCTGTCACAGAGACTCACACAGACACACACGCCCTGTCACAGAGACCCACACAGACGCACACGCCCTGTCACAGAGACTCACACAGACACACACGCCCAGTCACAGAGACTCACACAGACACACACGCCCTGTCACAGAGACTCACACAGACACGCACGCCCCTTTACAGAGACTCACACAGACACGCCCTGTCACAGAGACTCACACAGACACACACGCCCTGTCATAGAGACTCACACAGACACACACGCCCAGTCACAGAGACTCACACAGACACACACGCCCTGTCACAGAGACTCACACAGACACACACGCCCCGTCACAGATACTCACACAGACACACACACCCCGTCACAGAGACTCACACAGACACACACGCCCCGTCACAGAGACTCACGCAGACACACACGCCCCGTCACAGAGACTCACACAGACACACACGCCCCGCCACAGAGACTCACACAGACACACACGCCCCGTCACAGAGACTCACACAGACACACACGCCCTGTCACAGAGACTCACACAGACACACACGCCCTGTCACAGAGACTCACACAGACACACACGCCCCGTCACAGAGACTCACACAGACACACACGCCCTGTCACAGAGACTCACACAGACGCACACGCCCAGTCACAGAGACTCACACAGACACACACGCCCCGTCACAGAGACTCACACAGACACACACGCCCCGTCACAGAGACTCACACAGACACACACGCCCCGTCACAGAGACTCACACAGACACACACGCCCTGTCACAGAGACTTACACAGACACACACGCCCTGTCACAGAGACTCACACAGAGACACGCGCCCCGTCACAGAGACTCACACAGACACACACGCCCTGTCACAGAGACTCACACAGACACACACGCCCTGTCACAGAGACTCACACAGACACACAGGCCCTGTCACAGAGACTCACACAGACACACACGCCCTGTCACAGAGACTCACACAGACACACACGCCCCGTCACAGAGACTCACACAGACACACACGCCCTGTCACAGAGACTCACACAGACACACACGCCCCGTCACAGAGACTCACACAGACACACACGCCCGGTCACAGAGACTCACACAGACACACACGCCCCGTCACCGAGACTCACACAGACACACACGCCCCGTCACAGAGACTCACACAGACACACACGCCCCGTCACAGAGACTCACACAGACACACACGCCCTGTCACAGAGACTCACACAGACACACGCGCCCCGTCACAGAGACTCACACAGACACACGCGCCGTGTCACAGAGACTCACACAGACACAGACGCCCTGTCACAGAGACTCACACAGACACACGCGCCCTGTCACAGAGACTCACACAGACACACACGCCCAGTCACAGAGACTCACACAGACGCACACGCCCTGTCACAGAGACTCTCACAGACGCACACGCCCCGTCACAGAGACTCACAGAGACACACACGCCCTGTCACAGAGACTCACACAGACACACACGCCCCGTCACAGAGACTCACACAGACACACACGCCCTGTCACAGATACTCACACAGACACACACGCCCTGTCACAGAGACTCACACGGACACACACGCCCAGTCACAGAGACTCACACAGACACACACGCCCAGTCACAGAGACTCACACAGACGCACACGCCCTGTCACAGAGACTCTCACAGACGCACACGCCCCGTCACAGAGACTCACAGAATCACACACGCCCTGTCACAGAGACTCACACAGACACACACGCCCTGTCACAGAGACTCACACAGACACACACGCCCTGTCACAGAGACTCACACAGACACACACGCCCTGTCAGAGTCTCACACAGACACACACGCCCTGTCACAGAGACTCACACAGACACACACGCCCAGTCACAGAGACTCACACAGACACACACGCCCTGTCACAGAGACTCACACAGACACACACGCCCAGTCACAGAGACTCACACAGACACACACGCCCTGTCACAGAGACTCACACAGACACGCACGCCCCGTTACAGAGACTCACACAGACACGCACGCCCAGTCATAGAGACTCACACAGACACACACGCCCAGTCACAGAGACTCACACAGACACACACGCCCTGTCACAGAGACTCACACAGACACACACGCCCTGTCACAGAGACTCACACAGACACACACGCCCCGTCACAGAGACTCACACAGACACACACGCCCTGTCACAGAGACTCACACAGACGCACACGCCCAGTCACAGAGACTCACACAGACACACACGCCCCGTCACAGAGTCTCACACAGACGCACACGCCCCGTCACAGAGACTCACACAGACACACACGCCCTGTCACAGAGACTCACACAGACACACACGCCCTGTCACAGAGACTCACACAGACACACACGCCCTGTCACAGAGACTCACACAGACACACACGCCCTATCACAGAGCCTCACACAGACACACACGCCCCGTCACAGAGACTCACACAGACACACACGCCCTGTCTCAGAGACTCACACAGACACACACGCCCCGTCACAGAGACTCACACAGACACACGCGCCCTGTCACAGAGACTCACACAGACACACGCGCCCTGTCACAGAGACTCACACAGACAAACACGCCCTGTCACAGAGACTCACACAGACACACGCGCCCTGTCACAGAGACTCACACAGACACACACGCCCAGTCACAGAGACTCACACAGACACACACGCCCAGTCACAGAGACTCACACAGACGCACACGCCCTGTCACAGAGACTCTCACAGACGCACACGCCCCGTCACAGAGACTCACAGAATCACACACGCCCTGTCACAGAGACTCACACAGACACACACGCCCTGTCACAGAGACTCACACAGACACACACGCCCTGTCACAGAGACTCACACAGACACACACGCCCTGTCACAGAGACTCACACAGACACACACGCCCTGTCAGAGTCTCACACAGACACACACGCCCTGTCACAGAGACTCACACAGACACACACGCCCAGTCACAGAGACTCACACAGACACACACGCCCTGTCACAGAGACTCACACAGACACACACGCCCAGTCACAGAGACTCACACAGACACACACGCCCTGTCACAGAGACTCACACAGACACGCACGCCCCGTTACAGAGACTCACACAGACACGCACGCCCAGTCATAGAGACTCACACAGACACACACGCCCAGTCACAGAGACTCACACAGACACACACGCCCTGTCACAGAGACTCACACAGACACACACGCCCTGTCACAGAGACTCACACAGACACACACGCCCCGTCACAGAGACTCACACAGACACACACGCCCTGTCACAGAGACTCACACAGACGCACACGCCCAGTCACAGAGACTCACACAGACACACACGCCCCGTCACAGAGTCTCACACAGACGCACACGCCCCGTCACAGAGACTCACACAGACACACACGCCCTGTCACAGAGACTCACACAGACACACACGCCCTGTCACAGAGACTCACACAGACACACACGCCCTGTCACAGAGACTCACACAGACACACACGCCCTATCACAGAGCCTCACACAGACACACACGCCCCGTCACAGAGACTCACACAGACACACACGCCCTGTCTCAGAGACTCACACAGACACACACGCCCCGTCACAGAGACTCACACAGACACACGCGCCCTGTCACAGAGACTCACACAGACACACGCGCCCTGTCACAGAGACTCACACAGACAAACACGCCCTGTCACAGAGACTCACACAGACACACGCGCCCTGTCACAGAGACTCACACAGACACATGCGCCCTGTCACAGAGACTCACACAGACAAACACGCCCTGTCACAGAGACTCACACAGACACACACGACCTGTCACAGAGCCTCACAGACACACACGCCCTGTCACAGAGACTCACACAGACACACACGCCCTGTCACAGAGACTCACACAGACACACACGCCCTGTCACAGAGACTCACACAGACACACACGCCCTGTCACAGAGACTCACACAGACACACACGCCCTGTCACAGAGACTCACACAGACACACACGCCCTGTCACAGAGACTTACACAGACACACACGCCCCGTCACAGAGACTCACACAGACACACGCGCCCTGTCACAGAGACTCACACAGACACACGCGCCCTGTCACAGAGACTCACACAGACAAACACGCCCTGTCACAGAGACTCACACAGACACACGCGCCCTGTCACAGAGACTCACACAGACAAACACGCCCTGTCACAGAGACTCACACAGACACACACGACCTGTCACAGAGACTCACACAGACAAACACGCCCTGTCACAGAGACTCACACAGACACACACGACCTGTCACAGAGCCTCACAGACACACACGCCCTGTCACAGAGACTCACACAGACACACACGCCCTGTCACAGAGACTCACACAGACACACACGCCCTGTCACAGAGACTCACACAGACACACACGCCCTGTCACAGAGACTCACACAGACACACACGCCCTGTCACAGAGACTTACACAGACACACACGCCCTGTCACAGAGACTCACACAGACACACACGCCCTGTCACGGAGACTCACACAGACACACACGCCCCGTCACAGAGACTCACACAGACACGCATGCCCAGTCACAGAGACTCACACAGATACACACGCCCTGTCACAGAGACTCACACAGACACACACGCCCTGTCGCAGAGACTCACACAGACACACACGCCCTGTCACAGAGACTCACACAGATACACACGCCCTGTCACAGAGACTCACACAGACACACACGCCCTGTCACAGAGACTCACACAGACACACACGCCCTGTCACTGAGACTCACACACACACACACGCCCCGTCACAGAGACTCACACAGACAGACACGCCCCGTCACAGAGACTCACACAGACACACACGCCCTGTCACAGAGACTCACACAGACACACACGCCCTGTCACACAGACACACAGACACACACGCCCCGTCACAGAGACTCACACAGACACACACGCCCCGTCACAGAGACTCACACAGACACACACGCCCCGTCACAGAGACTCACACAGACACACACGCCCTGTCACAGAGACTCACACAGACACACACGCCCCGTCACAGAGACTCACACAGACACACACGCCCTGTCACAGAGACTCACACAGACACAAACGCCCTGTCACAGAGACTCACACAGACACACACGCCCTGTCACAGAGACTCACACAGACACACACGCCCCGTCACAGAGACTCACACAGACACACACGCCCGGTCACAGAGACAAAGATAGACAGAGACACAGTAAGTGATCAACACAATCAATCAATGCACAAACATGAACAGATACTGGGATCACGGGAAGAGCAGGAATATCCCAAGGTCTGTTGATAATCTTACACAAGGATCACGGGGGCAGTGATTCATTTCTGTTTAACTCTTTGTTTTTCTCTGGTGTTTCTTCAGTCAGGGTTTAGCTCAGAGGATTCGAGGGTCGAGTTCCTGCACCTCTTTCCTCTCCACAACTCGGAATTGGTCCGAGTCTCAGACTCAGGGCTGGAGGGGGGTCCTGGGGAACTCACAGTGAACATTAACCGAAGGGACATAAGATTCATCCGAATTCTCAGGTCAATCCGCGGTACTGTTTGTAAACTGATGGAGGCTTTAATCAAGCTGTGGGCAGGATGGAACAGTAACAGGAGGGAGAGAGCCCAGGGCACACTCCTGTATTCAGGATGGAACAGTAACAGGAGGGAGAGAGCCCAGGGCACACTCCTGTATTCAGGATGGAACAGTAACAGGAGGGAGAGAGCTCAGGGCACACTCCTGTATTCAGGATGAGACAGTAACAGGAGGGAGAGAGCTCAGGGCACACTCCTGTATTCAGGATGGGACAGTAACAGGAGGGAGAGAGCCCAGGGCACACTCCTGTATTCAGGATGGAACAGTAACAGGAGGGAGAGAGCCCAGGGCACACTTCTGTATTCAGGATGGGACAGTAACAGGAGGGAGAGAGCCCAGGGCACACTCCTGTGAGCTGTGTGTTCCCAGTACAGCCGGTGCTGAGATTGTGGGGCTGGAACTGTGAGTCTGTGGGATGTGTTGTGTGCCGGTGAATCCCCTCCATTGTGTCTGGGAGAACGTGTGCACAGTGCCAGGGGCTTGTGTGATTAAACTGACTGCTACTGTGTGTCTCCACTGCAGTGTTTGCACTGAGTGTACAGCACTGGGACCCACACACTGCTATTTAACAGGGATTCTGATTGAAGGCCATTGATTTAACATGGGATGAATCCAGTCTAAGAGGTAATATGGGGCTGACACTGTCTGGGAAATACTGACACTCCCACCCTGCAGCTGTCAATCATTGATCTGAGTGGAATAACCCTGTCTGACCAATCTCTTCTCTCCTCTCCAGGGCAAAGGTCACCGATGAGCCTGGATCCAAAGACAGTAAACTGGAACTTGGTTCTGTCTGATGATCTGAGATCAGTAACATGGACTGAACAGGAACAGCCCTACCCACCTCACCCAGAGAGGTTTAAAGACCATCCCCAAGTCCTCTGCTCCCAGAGTTTCTCCTCAGGATCCCATTCCTGGGATGTGGAGACTTATGGAAATCGCTGGAGGATAGGGATTGTGTGTGGGAGTGCAGAGAGGGAGAGGAGAGGCTCTTTTCTTGGGAACAGCAGTAAATCCTGGTGTTTATATTTTCATTCTGGTTCTCTCACAGCCGGTCACAATTCCCAGTTCACTGCCCTCCCACTGACCCCATCTAACATCAGGATCCGAGTTCAGTTGGACTACGAGGCCGGGACTCTGTCATTTCACCGGGTCACTGACTCACAGAGACATTTACACACATTTCAAACCACATTCACTGAACCCGTGTTTCCAGCATTTTATTGTCGCAATAAATCCCTAAAACTGTGAAATTAATCCTCACAACTGAGACTCTGATGATGTCATTTCCAGATGTGACACTGTGTTGTGACAATTGATTGTTTTCTTCAGTTGTATAATTTTACTTTAGTTCCATAATTCCCTGGGATTAATCTCAGTAATGAATCGTAGTAACGGCAGGTGTGACTGTATTAATCTCAGTAATGAATCGTAGCAACGGCCGGTGTGACTGTATTAATCTCAGTAATGAATCGTAGCAACGGCAGGTGTGACTGTATTAATCTCAGTAGTGAATGATAGTAGTGACAGTTGTGACTGTATTAATCTCAGTCGTGAATGATAGTAGTGACAGGTGTGACTGTATTAATCTCAGTAGTGAATGATAGTAGTGACAGGTGTTACTGTATTAATCTCAGTCGTGAATGATAGTAGTGACAGGTGTGACTGTATTATTCTCAGTAGTGAATGATAGCAGTGACAGGTGTGACTGTATTAACCTCAGTAGTGAATGATAGTAGTGACATGTGTGACTGTATTAACCTCAGTAGTGAATGATAGTTGTGACAGGTGTGACCATTATTCTCAGTAGTGAATGATAGTAGTGACAGGTGTGACTGTATTATTCCCAGGAGTGAATGATAGTAGTGACAGGTGTGACTGTATTAATCTCAGTAGTGAATGATAGGAGTGACAGGTGTGACTGTATTCATCTCAGTAGTGAATGATAGTAGTGACAGGTGTGACTGTATTATTCTCAGTAGTGAATGATAGTAGTGAGAGGTGTGACTGTATTAACCTCAGTCGTGAATGATAGTAGTGACAGGTGTGACTGTATTAACCTCACTAGTGAATGATAGTAGTGACAGGTGTGACTGTATTAATCTCAGTCGTGAATGATAGTAGTGACAGGTGTGACTGTATTAATCTCAGTCGTGAATGATAGTAGTGACAGGTCACGGTCCCTTTAAAGAGCTGCTCTGAAAATCTGAGGCTGGGGTTGAAATTCTTCTTTGGCCGTAGCTCAAAACAGCGATGGTGAATCGACAGCCCGAGTTACACTGACTTCAGTGGAAAGGAAAATCGTGCGGGGTGTAAAATGGGCTGTCCATTCACTATCGCCCGTGTTGCACTAACACCAGAGACTAATTCCACCCCCGGGCTCTCCTGGGCATCGCTGAGAGCTTCTGGGACTGCCCAGGGGGGTAACACATCTGTCCTAAACTAAGTCAATGTATTGATAGATTGGACCAGACTGGGAACTTTTAATCTATGGTTTATGGGGTAATGATTTTTCGTTTATTGGACAGTAAGGTTCCTCCAGGGCTCACGACCAACATGAAATGGTAATATTATGGGATGTTTAACTTCATTAGACACGAGGAAGTGACTGAGTGTGTGAGGTATAAACAGGAAAATTGCCCCACCAATTGGGGTCTACAATCAGTGTCCCAGGTGACCATGGGTGATAATGGGACATTTTGTGATGACCAAAACCAGCGGGTCGGGAAAAAGATGTGTGAGTGACCGGTGAGAAACAAAGATCACCTGGGAACAACCCCCAAAGGACATCAATCAGGGATCAATGCACAATCCAGTGAAAGTCAGGGAAGGGGAGTTAAGAATAGTTCATTGACAGCTTTCTCTTGGAGATGGTTGTGTCCTTGCTTATACTGAACAGTGAGAAGAATATTTTATAACCTGGCCACTACCCGAGACATCGGGACCGTGCAGGGGGAGAGAAGCAAAGACCTCCAGACACCCCCCGATCTGTTGATAAGACAGACTGAAAGTGCAGGAATGGTTTGTATTTGATGTCACGTTTGGGATGATTTTGGGAAACCGCTGTGTGTAAATGTGATATGTTGCGTGTGAGGCAACTCGTATGTGGAATGCATGATGAAGATGCACTGAAGAACGGGTCTCAGACACGCTCAGTCACGTTGACAACATCACTACATGAAATGGTTAATGTGCTCAGGAGAGTGAGGACATCTACTGGGTCACTACTGATCTGAACTTTTTTTAATCAAGGCACTGACACAAACTCCATAAACCGACCAGTTAATGAAACAATCAGGATCGAGTTAAACACACTGGTACCTGTCAGACGGATTGAAATTAAAGTAAAGAGGGACAGAGAATTTGGATTTCCAGAATTCAGGGTTGGGTTTCTTTGAGTTAACAATGAAATTGGGACAACTGAGGGCCGGGGAGAAATAATACTTTGCCTGAATTATCCACAAGATGGATAATGGGAAAAAGGGGAGCTGGAGGATCTTTGAAGTCCAAGATTTCTTCATAATATGGTAGTATTTGGGGGAGCCGAGTTTCTGTAGTTTTCTGTACAATGTATTATGATTTTCTTTGTCTCTATCATGATGTGTAATATTAACCAAATGAAACTTCGATTAGAAGAGCAAATGGCTGGAGATCGGTCTGTGATGCTAACAAGATGAGGACCTTGGATAAGGCCCCCAGGATCCCACAAAGGAGGGGGAGGGAGGGGCTGTTGAAGATTGAGACTGAGAAGTAAGAAGGAAAACCACTTTCTTAGATTACTTCTGTAGTTTAAAACCCCTAATATTGATAGACTGACAGTGCACATGAAACAACGTAATGCTGAGATTGAAAAGGGGACCTCTCCCCTTGGGAATCATGAATGGTGGGAGGTCGTCTATAATGTGGGACAGCACCCTTGGGTGAAAATCATGTCTATACTTTTTGTTATTATTCAGCTTGTTATGATTGGAACACTTTTCTTTCATTTGTTGTATTTGAATGAACTTTTGTGTCGATGTCACGGTGATTAAACTTCTTGTAACAACAATTCTTAACCTTATCTGTGGTGAGTGCAATTCAGATTCATTGAATGATTTAAAGTCAGTTGTTCGATCGCTCACATTGAGTTGAGGGGCGATTGAAGGATTTTGGACTTTTCAATCCCAGTTATTAATTCCCTGCTAAAGGAGCTGAGTTTGGTTCAAAGTATTAATTCAACAAAGGAACTGTTAAACTGACTGTTCAAGGCAGCATGCTGGGAAGGTTGGTCACATTGGAAAAGTCTTATTCAGCAGACTGTCTAGACGGTTCAAGATAAGACAGCGGTGAGGCCTTGAAAGTCTGTGAGAAGCTGTTGTAAACATCAGATGCTGTCGTATCAACTTGTTTTAAACCACGGGAAAGAGAGAGAGTGGGAAAAGGAACAACAGTGTGTTTTGAGCTGATGTACTGAATAAGCCTAATGCCCTCCATGCTGACCGTGTTCCACTGGGTCCTGGTGCTCTGCCTTGCTGATGGTTTCAGATACCAAGTGGGAGAGCATTAATCCAATGTCTTATCACCCTCTTAACCAGCTGGGTTTAGGTGAATGGAGAACATACGGTGAAGGGATGGTATCCCAAAATAAAAATGGCTTTTGTTCTGGTCGGATAATAATCTTGATCAAATGGGAAGTGGAAATTCCTACCTAAAACTTTCTTTAAAATCTTTGGAAAATGTGTACAAACTTTGACTCGAATGGTTCCAGGGATGAGGGACTTCAGTTCCGTGGATAGAATGGAGAAGCTGGGGTTGTTCTCCTTCGAGCAGAGAAGGTTAAGAGGAGATTTGATAGAAATGTTCAAAATCATGAAGGGTTTAAATAATGTAAATAAAGAGAAACTGTTTTTGTTGGTGGAAGGGTTGAGAATTGAAGGCACAGATTTAAGGTGATTGGCAAAAGAATCAAAGGCGACATGAGGATAAACTTTTTTACGCAGCGAGTGGTTATGATCTGGAATGCACTGCCTGAAAGGGTGGTGGGAGCAGATTCAATCATGGCTTTCAAAAAGGAATTGGATAAATGCTTGAAGGGAAAAGATTTGCAGGGTTGCAGGGAAAGAGCGGGGGAATGGGACGAACTGGATAGCTCTAACAAAGAGCTGGCACAGGCTCGATGGGCCGAATGGCCTCCTTCTGTGTTGTAAGATTCTTTGAATTTGCAGAACTGCATGTGTTTGGTCTCTCTTCAGAACTCCAACTGTACTGTTTGAGCAGTGTTCACCAAATTGTACCAGTGTGATAATGTCCGTTCTCCCACACCAGCTCGTTGAGGGCAGAGGTGCCCAGGCAGTTGATGCTTGATGTCTTTCACACCTGAGGATTAATGAATGATAGCTAACCACTGCAAATTTATCACGTGATCATCTACGGTGATTACATGAAAATAAGTCTGTGTGTGTTTTTAACATCACATCCTGGGACTGTGAAAACTGAGACTCGAACCATCTCATTGGTTTCAGAAGTGGTTTTCAAAACCCGAGATAAGACTCCCATCTTCAGGCAGCCTTGCTGACGTCCTTTGTTCTCCCTCTCCCGACCTCGCCCAGCTTTGTTACTCATAATCAGAGCCACTGCTTTGCTGTGACTCAAAGTCAGATTCTGTTGTTATTTTGAGGTTGTTGGGTTTTCACCTGGTGTTTTGGGGATGGCATTCAGCAGTTCTGTCTGTTTATAATTGGGGTCACTGGTTTACCTTGACTGGAAAAGTCAGTTCCCTGTTTATTCCAAGGGGACCTGATGATTTGGGGATTGCACGATTCCATCCACATTTCAATGAATCCCTCAAACTCTTGTCCTTGGTCACAGGAGAAATTGATTTTAAGGCCCCGTTTTTCCCAAAGGAAAAAATTAATGTTTGATTTCCCTGAACACATAAAAATGACAAATTCTTATCCAGTAAGTCCGTGTGCATTATTGTGACATTCAGGCTTTCAGTGTGCGGGAGTACAGCCAGTAGATATACCGAGATATCTTTATTCAAAGGAAAGTAATGAAATGAGTTTGGGAGTTTGCAGTGCAATTCCTGTTGGGTTCATTGCACAGAAGTCGACCGTTATTCAGCATCCAATTGGCAGCCTCACTGTGCACAAGTCCAGTTGGTGTGGGAAATGTAAACTGTCACACAGGGCAGGGGATGGGGGGAGATTTCAGGCCCATTGTTGAAGCAGTGTAGCAGGAGCATTAGAACAGATTGAACCTGAGCTGTAGCCCTCATAGTGCAGGGTGTGTAGAAAAGTGCTGCACATGTTAACTCGGACCTTCACTTAACAGAAGGAAAATCTTGGTGGCCAAACGATGTTTCACCCAGTCCCACCACCAACACAGATTAACTGGCCCTCCATCTCATTACTGTTTGTGGGATCTTGCTGTGTGTAAAATGCTTGCTAGTCATGTAAAATGGTCTTTTCTGGTCCTGTCCATTGCTGTGTTACTAAGGACATTAAAGAGGGTGGGTGAGGAGGGCAGGTTAAGTCCATGTAGTGATGGGTCATTGGTGACTCCAGTCTCCTGCAGCTTGTCTTGTGGAGCGGGGGAGACATTTCCCAGACTTTTTCCCCAAATTGGCTGCAGTTGGTTATTTTTCTAATCCTTTTATCCATGATGGGATACATAATTATTCAGACACAAACAATTCCAGCAAAGATCCTGATTTTTCATCACCAGTTTCCTGCCACAAATATTCTTATTTTTTAACCAAATTATTGTTTTGTAAAGTATTTTTATTCCCTGTCTGTATGAACAGAGAGAGTGGGCACGGGACCACCTTACTGCCCATGGTCACTCTCCTGATCAGTTTACGACCCCCCCCGACTTCTTCCAGATCAGAGTCTTGGAATAGAATTCCATCAACAGCAGTTAATGTGAACTCCTTTAAAAAGGACTGGACAAATATTTGGTTAAGAAGGTGACTAATATCCCCCCCAGTGGTCTTGTGGGTAAAGCCAGCACATAAGTATATCAGAACATAAGAAATAGGAGCAGGAGTAGGCCATACAGCCCCTCGAGCCTGCTCCGCCATTCAATAAGATCATGGCTGATCTTCAACCTCAACTCCTCTTTCCCACCCGATCCCCATATCCCTTGATCCCCAGAGTCCAAAAATCTAACGATCTCAGCCTTGAATATATTCAACGACTCAGCATCCACAGCCCTCTGGGGTAGAGAATCCCAAAGATTCATAACCCCTCTGAGTGAAGAAATTCCTCCTCATCTCAGTCCTAAATGGCTGACCTGTTATCCTGAGACTGTGCTCCCTCGTTCGAGACTCTCCAGCCAGGGGAAACAACCGCTCAGCATTTGCCCTGTCAAGTGCCCACAGAAACTTATGTTTCAATGAGATCATCTCTCATTTTTCTAATCTCCAGAGAGTCTAAGACTATTCCACTCAACCTCTCCTCATAGGACAACCCTCTCATCCCAGGAATTAATCGAGTGAACCTTTGTTGCACCGCCTCTAAGGCAAGTATATCCTTCCTTAGATAAGGAGACCAAAACTGTACACAGTACTCCAGGTGAGGTCTCACCAAAGCCCTGTACAATTGTAGTAAGGGTTCCTTACTCTTGTACTCCAACCCCCTTGCAATAAAGGCCAACATGCCATTTGCTTTCCTAATTGCCTGCTGTACCTGCATGTTAACTTTATGTGTTTCTTGTACCAGGAAACCCAAGTCTCTGAACACCAACAATTAATAGTTTCTCACCATTTAAAAAATATTCTGGTTTTCTATTCTTCCCACCCCAAAGTGAATAACCTCACATTTCCCCACATTATACTCTATCTGCCACCTTCTTGCCCACTCACTTACCCTGTCTATATCCCTTTGCAGACTCTTTGTGTTCTCCTCACAGCTTACTTTCCCAACCAGCTTTGTTTCATCAGCAAACTTGGATACATTACATTCGGTCCCTTCATTAAGTCATTAATATAGATTGTAAATAGCTGAGGCCCAAGCACTGATCCTTGCGGCACCCCACTAGTTACAACCTGCCAACCCGAAAATGACCCGTTTATCCCTACTCTCTGTTTTCTGTCCATTAACCAATCCTCTATCCACGTTAATATATTACCCCCAATCCCATGAGCCCTTATCTTGTGTAACAACCTTTACGTTGCACCTCATCGAATGCCTTTTGAAAATCTAAATACACCACATCCACTGGTTCCCCTTTATCTATCCTGCGAGTTGCATCCTCAAAAAACTCTAATAGATTTGTCAAACGCGGTTTCCCTCTCATTAAGCCATGTTGACTCTGCCTTATCACGTTATGATGTTCGAAGTGCCCTGTTACGACTTCCTTACCAATGGATTCCAGCATTTTCCTGACGACTGATGTCAGGCTAACTGGCCTGTAGTTCCCTGTTTTCTCTCCCCCTCCTTTCTTGAATAGTGGGGTCACATTTGCGACCTTCCAATCCGCTGGGACCGTTCGAGAATCTAGGGAATTTTGGAAGATCACAATCAATGCATCCACTATCTCTGCAGCCACCTCCATTAGTACCCTCGGAAGTCGGTCATCAGGTCCAGGGGATTTATCGGCTTTTAGTCCCATTAGTTTCTCAAGTACTTTTTCTCTACTGATAAAAATTACTTTAAGTTCCTCACTCTCATTAGCCCCTTTGCTGGTTTCTACAACTCTCCCAATCCTCAGGCTTACTACTCTTCTTGGCAACATTATAGGCCTCTCCTTTTAATCTAATTCTATCCTTAACTTCTTTAGTTAGCCACAGGTGTGTCACTTTTCCCATGGAGATTTTATTTCTTAATGGAATGTATATTTGTTGAGAAGATTGAAATATTTCTATAAATGTTTGCCATTGCTTTTCAACCGTCACACACTTTAAATTAATTTCCAAATCTACATTAGCCAACTCACCCCTCGTACCTATGTAATTGGCTTTGTTTAAGTTTAAGACTCTAGTTTCTAAGTACATCATTCCCAAACTCAATGTGAAATTCTATCATATTATGATCACTCTTCCCCAGAGGATCCTTTACAGTGAGATTGCTAATTAACCCTGTCTCATTACACAATACAAGATCTAAAATAGCCTGTTCCCTGGTTGGTTCCATGACGTATTGCTCTCGGAAACCATCTCGAGTGCATTCCATGAACTCATCCTCCAAACTACCTTTGCCAATTAGATTTGCCCAGTCGATATGAAGATTAAAGTCCCCCACGATTATCTTTGTTACAAGCACCTATTATTACATGGTTAATACTCTGTCCAACGGTATAGCTACTATGAGGGGGCCTATAAACTACTCCCACCAGTGTTTTCTGCCCCTTGTTATTTCTTATTTCCACCCACACTGATTCTACTTCCTGATCTGAGCTGAGATCCTTTCTCACCACTGTCCTTATGTCCTTTATTATTAGGGCTACACCCCCTCCTTTTCCATTCTGTCTGTCTTTTCTAAGAGTCTCGTACCCTCGAATATTTACTTCCCAACCGTGGTCACTTTGCAACCACATCTCTGTAATGGCTGTTAGACCAAACCCATCTATCTCTATTTGTGCAACTAATTCATCGATCTTGATCCGAATGCTCCATGTGTTCAGATAAAGAGTCTTTAATCTTGACTTTTTACCATTATTTCCTGCTTTGACCTTACTTGTTGATGTTCTATTATTGGTAAACTCTCTGTCCCTTCCTGCCACACTCTGCTTATCTTTACCCAAATCACTGCACTGCTCTGTTCCCTTGACTTTTCTCATTAGATTTCTAAATTTCCCCTCCCCTGACCCCTCCGCCCCACTTTTAGTTTAAAGCCCTATCTACAGCCCGAGTTATTAAATTCACCAGGACGCTGGTCCCAGCCCGGTTTAAGTGGTAATGGTGGGACAATAAGCCATTTAGTCCAAGGAGGCCCTCGTTTGATCCGTGGGCCCGAGTTTCCCCATTCTCTGGTCACCAACCTGTGGTTTTCTGTCCATTAAAGCCAAGGGGCAGGAAGTCACACGCTGGCGACTGCTTATTTTAACCAGGTCAGAGGTCAGGATGCTGCAATTCACAGTAAAATCAGGCAGGGTCCCCACTTCTGATCACCATCCAGTGTCCCCTCCTGGAATGTGGGATGTGAAGAGAATCCCAGCTCGCCTCTGGTTCTCTTCACAATGGGACAGCCTGTCAGCCCACACTGCTGGAGCTCACACGTGAATGGTGGTGGGACACTCGCACCTGTTGAACTAACCCCAGCAAAGAGTCAGTGCCTTCAGAAGAAAAGAACAAAGCTCAGGGGGAAAGGATGGAAGGTTATAAGCAAGGTCAAACACAACCTGGGCCACTCTCCAGTCCACTGGAGTTTCTGTTTGGTTACTTCAGAGGTTGGAGAAATTTCACAGGGTTTCCTCTGGGGAATTTCCCTTGTGGCTGTTCAACCTCCCTCACAACAGTTTGGGAGATTCCACTGTAGTTCAAACAGCACATGGGTCTTTCAGAAGAAGCAGCTTTGATGGACCAAATGGTCTTTCCCTCCTGTACTCTGGAATCCAAATCTATTAGATTTGGCTCAGATAATGTTGTAACGTTAAAGTTGTTTTTAAAAGAATATTTGGGGATGAGGAGAAATCGAGATGATCGGACGCCATTTGTTTCGAGTTGTGGTTTCAAAGAGTAACTGAGTTCTTTGTTGCAGTTACTGTGCCCGTGCCAGGAACACCGTGTTCGTGTAATTATTGAGCTCGAAATTAGGAGTGCAATGCCTCCTCGCAATACCTCCTGTCTGTTCAGCCCCCCCATCTCACCCACCCTGTCCGTTACCTCACTCTCTCTACGGGTTTCTATTTTGATTGGAAATGGTCGTCAAAAAGTTTTGCAGAAACAAACCTTATCAACACAGTTTAGTTGCACGAAGTCTCACTGTTTCCCTGCCAGTCATTCCATAGATTTGTGTCAGTTCTCATCGTGAAGTTCAGACATTTTGTTGAGCAGCCAACTTGGCTTCAACTTTGAAATACAGTTTGAGGGAAAATTTTCTGGCAGCTTCCAAGCAAATCAATTCACTGCCAAACACAAAACGTGACGATGGATACGGGAATAGTAAACTTTCATTTCCATCACTTTGCATCATTGACGAGTTTCAGAGCAAAACAAAGGCAAATCCGTGTCTCAGGTAAACTGACTGATCCATGGTGGAACTGAGACTGGAGCACAAATCTACACTGACACTCAGTGCAGTGCTGAGGGAGTGCTGCACTGTCAGAGGGTCAGTACTGAGGGAGCGCTGCACTGTCAGAGGGTCAGTACTGAGGGAGCGCTGCACTGTCAGAGGGTCAGTACTGAGGGAGTGCTGCACTGTCAGAGGGTCAGTACTGAGGGAGCGCTGCACTGTCAGAGGGTCAGTACTGAGGGAGTGCTGCACTGTCAGAGGGTCAGTACTGAGGGAGCGCTGCACTGTCGGAGGGTCAGTACTGATGGAGTGCTGCACTGTCGGAGGGTCAGTACTGAGGGAGCGCTGCACTGTCAGAGGGTCAGTACTGAGGGAGTGCTGCACTGTCAGAGGGTCAGTACTGAGGGAGTGCTGCACTGTCAGAGGGTCAGTACTGAGGGAGCGCTGCACTGTTGGAGGGTCAGTACTGAGGGAGTGCTGCACTGTCGGAGGGTCAATACCGAGGGAGCGCTGCACTGTCGGAGGGTCAGTACCGAGGGAGTGCTGCACTGTCGGAGGGTCAATACCGAGGGAGCGCTGCACTGTCGGAGGGTCAATACTGAGGGAGCGCTGCACTGTCGGAGAGTCAGTACTGAGGGAGCGCTGCAC
Source organism: Heptranchias perlo (assembly GCF_035084215.1). Taxonomy (NCBI): domain Eukaryota; kingdom Metazoa; phylum Chordata; class Chondrichthyes; order Hexanchiformes; family Hexanchidae; genus Heptranchias; species Heptranchias perlo. The sequence continues at coordinate 642,990 of NW_027139187.1, forward strand.
TGTCGGAGGGTCAATACCGAGGGAGCGCCGCACTGTCGGAGGGTCAGTACCGAGGGAGCGCCGCACTGTCGGAGGGTCAGTACCGAGGGAGTGCTGCACTGTCGGAGGGTCAGTACCGAGGGAGCGCTGCACTGTCGGAGGGTCAATACCGAGGGAGCGCTGCACTGTCGGAGGGTCAGTACTGAGGGAGCGCTGCACTGTCGGAGGGTCAGTACTGAGGGAGTGCTGCACTGTCGGAGGGTCAATACCGAGGGAGCGCTGCACTGTCGGAGGGTCAGTACCGAGGGAGTGCTGCACTGTCGGAGGGTCAATACCGAGGGAGCGCTGCACTGTCGGAGGGTCAATACTGAGGGAGCGCTGCACTGTCGGAGGGTCAGTACTGAGGGAGCGCTGCACTGTCGGAGGGTCAATACCGAGGGAGCGCCGCACTGTCGGAGGGTCAGTACCGAGGGAGCGCCGCACTGTCGGAGGGTCAGTACCGAGGGAGTGCTGCACTGTCGGAGGGTCAGTACCGAGGGAGCGCTGCACTGTCGGAGGGTCAATACCGAGGGAGCGCTGCACTGTCGGAGGGTCAGTACTGAGGGAGCGCTGCACTGTCGGAGGGTCAGTACTGAGGGAGTGCTGCACTGTCGGAGGGTCAGTACTGAGGGAGCGCTGCACTGTCGGAGGTACCATCTTTTGGATCAGACAGTAAATCGCATCCTTGTCTGCCCTCTCAGCTCGATGTAAAAGATCCCATGCTGCTATTCGAAGAAGCAAAAGGGAGTTCTCCCCGGAGTCCTGGACAATATTTAGCCCTCCACCAACATCACTAAAACAGATGACCCGGTCATTTATCTCACTGCTGTTTGTGGGATCTTGCTGTGCATTATTTGGCTGCCGTGTTTCCTACATTACAACAGGGACTACATTTCAAAAGCGCTTTGGGACTTCCCGAGGATGTGAAAGGCGCTATAGAAATGCAAGTTCTTTCTTTCTTCCTTGCTGGTTGCAGATTCCAAACATGTGAGAGCACAAATAGTGGGAGTGTGTTTCCTGCCTCGGTTTCTCCCAATCCAGCATTTCGCAGCAACACACGTTTCTCTTAAGCCTGTTCGAAAGCCTTTACTGAATTGGCTTCACTCCTGGGACATGCCTGAGGGAGCCTGTGGATAACGTTCTCCCTCCCGGTACTCGGAGAACCACGGGAGAGGCTGAGGAGAAGATTTAAAGAGCGACAGCAGCACAACCGTCAGAATCGGCAGAGCGCGGAGAACCAGGGGAGAGAGCGGAGACCCACGGGAGAGAGGGGAGAACCACGGGAGAACGGGGAGAACCACGGGAGAACGGGGAGAACCACGGGAGAGGGCGGAGAACCACGGGAGAGAGGGGAGAACCACGGGAGAGAGGGGAGAACCACGGGAGAGGGGAGAACCACGGGAGAACGGGGAGAACCACGGGAGAGGGCGGAGAACCGCGGGAGAGGGCGGAGAACCACAGGAGAACGGGAGAACCACGGGAGAGGGGAGAACCACGGGAGAGGGCGGAGAACCGCGGGAGAGGGCGGAGAACCACAGGAGAACGGGAGAACCACGGGAGAGAGCGGAGACCCACGGGAGAGAGGGGAGAACCACGGGAGAGCGCGGAGACCCACAGGGGAGAACCACGGGAGAGGGCGGAGAACCGCGGGAGAGAGGGGAGAACCACGGGAGAGGGGAGAACCACGGGAGAGAGCGGAGAACCACGGGAGAGGGGAGAACCACGGGAGAGAGCGGAGAACCACGGGAGAGGGGAGAACCACGGGAGAGGGCGGAGACCCACGGGAGAGGGCGGAGAACCACAGGGGAGAGGGGAGAACCAAGGGAGAGAGCGGAGAACCACGGGAGAGAGGGGAGAACCACGGGAGAGAGCGGAGAACCACGGGAGAGAGGGGAGAACCACGGGAGAGAGGGGAGAACCACGGGAGAGAGCGGAGACCCACAGGGGAGAGGGGAGAACCACGGGAGAGGGTAGAACCACTGGAGAGAGCGGAGACCCACGGGAGAGAGGGGAGAACCACGGGAGAGCGCGGAGACCCACAGGGGAGAACCACGGGAGAGAGCGGAGACCCACGGGAGAGGGCGGAGACACACGGGAGAGAGGGGAGAACCGCGGGAGAACGGGGAGAACCACGGGAGAGGGGAGAACCACGGGAGAGAGCGGTAAACCACGGGAGAGGGGAGAACCACGGGAGAGGGCGGAGACCCACGGGAGAGGGGAGAACCACGGGAGAGAGCGGAGAACCACGGGAGAGGGCGGAGACCCATGGGAGAGAGGGGAGAACCACGGGAGAGAGGGGAGAACCACGGGAGAGAGGGGAGAACCACTGGAGAGAGCGGAGACCCACGGGAGAGAGGGGAGAACCACTGGAGAGAGCGGAGACCCACGGGAGAGAGGGGAGAACCACGGGAGAGAGCGGAGACCCACGGGAGAGGGCGGAGACACACGGGAGAGAGGGGAGAACCGCGGGAGAACGGGGAGAACCACGGGAGAGGGCGGAGAACCGCGGGAGAGAGGGGAGTACCACGGGAGAGGGGAGAACCACGGGAGAGAGCGGAGAACCACGGGAGAGGGGAGAACCACGGGAGAGAGCGGAGAACCACGGGAGAGGGGAGAACCACGGGAGACGGCGGAGACCCACGGGAGAGAGGGGAGAACCACGGGAGAGGGGAGAACCACTGGAGAGAGCGGAGACCCACGGGAGAGGGCGGAGACCCACGGGAGAGGGGAGAACCACGGGAGAGAGGGGAGAACCACGGGAGAAGGCGGAGAACCACGGGAGAGGGGAGAACCACGGGAGAGGGCGGAGACCCACGGGAGAGGGGAGAACCACGGGAGAGAGCGGAGAACCACGGGAGAGGGCGGAGACCCATGGGAGAGAGGGGAGAACCACGGGAGAGAGGGGAGAAACACGGGAGAGAGCGGAGAACCACGGGAGAAGGGAGAACCACGGGAGAGGGCGGAGACCCACGGGAGAGCGGAGAACCACGGGAGAGGGGAGAACCACGGGAGAGAGCGGAGACCCACGGGAGAGAGGGGAGAACCACGGGAGAGAGCGGAGACCCACAGGAGAGAGGGGAGAACCACGGGAGAGAGCGGAGACCCACAGGAGAGGGCAGAGACACACGGGAGAGGGCGGAGACCCACGGGAGAGGGCAGAGACACACGGGAGAGAGGGGAGAACCGCGGGAGAGAGGGGAGAACCACGGGAGAGGGCGGAGACCCACCGGAGAGGGCGGAGACCCACGGGAGAGGGCGGAGAACCACGGGAGAGGGCGGAGACCCACGGGAGAGAGGGGAGAACCAGGGGAGAGAGCGGAGAACCACGGGAGAGGGGAGAACCACGGGAGAGAGGGGAGAACCACGAGAGAGAGGGGAGAACCGCGGGAGAGAGCGGAGAACCACGGGAGAGGGGAGAACCACGGGAGAGAGCGGAGAACCACGGGAGAGGGCGGAGAACCACGGGAGAGGGCGGAGAACCACGGGAGAGAGGGGAGAACCAGGGGAGAGAGCGGAGAACCACGGGAGAGGGGAGAACCACGGGAGAGAGGGGAGAACAACGGGAGAGGGGAGAACCACGAGAGAGAGGGGAGAACCAGGGGAGAGGGGAGAACCACGGGAGAGAGGGGAGAACCACGGGAGAGGGCGGAGACCCACGGGAGAGGGCAGAGACCCACAGGAGAGGGCGGAGAACCAGGGGAGAGGGCGGAGAACCACGGGAGAGGGCGGAGATCCACGGGAGAGGGCGGAGAACCACGGGAGAGAGGGGAGACCCACGGGAGAGGGCGGGGAACCAGGGGAGAGGGCGGAGAACCACGGGAGAGGGCAGAGAACCACGGGAGAGGGCGGAGAACCACGGGAGAGAGCGGAGAAACACGGGAGAGAGCGGAGACCCACGGGAGAGAGCGGAGAAACACGGGAGAGAGCGGAGACCCACGGGAGAGAGGGGAGACGCACGGGAGAGCGCGGAGAAACACGGGAGAGAGCGGAGACCCACGGGAGAGAGGGGAGACGCACGGGAGAGCGCGGAGAAACACGGGAGAGAGCGGTGACCCACGGGACAGAGGGGAGACCCACGGAGAGAGTGGACAAACACGGGAGAGAGCGGTGACCCACGGGATAGAGGGGAGAACCATGGGACAGGCTGAGGAGAAGATTTAAAGAGCAGCGGCAGCACAACCGTCAGAATTGGCAGAGCGCGGAGACCCACGGGAGAGAGCGGTGAAACACAGGAGAGAGGGGAGACCCACGGGAGAGGGTGGTGAAACACAGGAGAGAGGGGAGACCCACGGGAGAGGGTGGTGAACGACGAGAGAGAGGGCGGTGAACCACGGGATTATTCGGTGAACCACGAGATTATTCGGTGAACCACGGGATTATTCGGTGACCCGCGGGATTATTCATTGAGGAATAAAAGCCCCACAGGAAAAGTGATCCATCTGTGACTAACTGAAGAAGTTAAGGATTGTATTAGAATAAAAGAAGAGGCTTGCAATATTGCCAAGAAGAGTAGTAAGCCTGAGGATTGGGAGAGGTTAAAGAAACCAGCAAAGGATGACCAAAAAAATGATAAAGAGGGAGAAAGTAGAATATGAGAGTAAATTAACAAGAAATATGAAAGCAGATTGTAAGACAAGTATGTAAAAAGGAAGAGAGTACCAAAAGTAAATGTGGGTCCCTTAGAGGCTGAACTTAACTGGACCAGCCACATAAATACTGTGGCTACAAGAGCAGGTCAGAGGCTGGGTATTCTGCGGTGAGTGACTCACCTCCTGACTCCCCAAAGCCTTTCCATCATCGACAAGACACAAGTCAGGAGTGTGATGGAATACTCTCCACTTGCCTGGATCAGTGCAGCTCCAACAACACTCAAGAAGCTCGACACCATCCAGGACAAAGCAGCCCGCTTGATTGGCACCCCATCCACCACACTAAACATTCACTCCCTTCACCACCGGCGCACAGTGGCTGCAGTGTGTACCATCCATAGGATGCACTGCAGCAACTCGCCAAGGCTTCTTCGACAGCACCTCCCAAACCCGCGACCTCTACCACCTAGAAGGACAAGAGCAGCAGGCACATGGGAACAACACCACCTGCACGTTCCCCTCCAAGTCACACACCATCCCGATTTGGAAATATATTGCCGTTCCTTCATCGTCGCTGGGTCAAAATCCTGGAACTCCCTACCTAACTGTTGGAGAACCTTCACCATAAGGACTGCAGCGGTTCAAGAAGACGGCTCACCACCACCTTCTTAAGGGCAATTAAGGATGGGCAATAAATGCTGGTCCACGTCCCATGAACGAAAAAAAAAGTCTGAGACAGGAGAAATGATAATGGGGAATAAGGAAATGGCAGAGACATTAAACAAGAATTTTGTATCTGTCTTCACAGTAGAAGACACAAAAAGCATCCCAGAAATAGTGGGGAACCAAGGGTCCAATGAGAGTGAGGAACTTAAAGTAATTAGTACTGGTTAAAAAAAAGTACTGGAGAAATTAACGGGAGTAAAAACCAACAAATCCCCTGGACCTGCTGGCCAACATCCCAGGGATCTGAAAGAGGTGGCTGCAGAGATAGTGGGTGCATTGGTTGTGATCTTCCAAAATTCCACAGATTCTGGAATGGTCCCTGTGGATTGGAAGGTTGCAAATGTAACCCCGCTATTCAAGAAAGGAGGGAGAGAGAAGACTGGGAACTACAGGCCAGTTAGCCTGACATCAGTCGTTGGGAAAATGCTGGAATCTATTATTGAGGACGTGGTAATGGGGCACTTAGAAAATCATAATATGATTCGGCAGAGTCAACATGGTTTTACGAAAGGGAAATCGTGTTTGACAAATCTACTGGAGTTTTTTGAGGATCTAACTGGCAAGGTAGATAAAGGGGAACCAGTGGATGTAGTTTATTTGGATTTTCAAAAGGCATTCAATAAGGTGCCACATAAAAGGTTGTTACACAAGATAAGGGCTCATGGGGTTGGGGATAATATATTAGCATGGAGAGAGGATTGGTGAATGGACAGAAAACAGAGAGTAGGGATAAACGGGTCATTTTCAGGTTGGCAGGTTGTAACTCGTGGGGTGCCGCAAGGATCAGTGCTTGGGCCTCAGCTATTTACAATCTATATTAATGACTTAGAAGAAGGGACCGAGTGTAATGTACCCAAGTTTGCTGATGATACAAAGCTAGATGGGAAAGTGAGCTTTGAGGAGGACACAGAGAGTCTGCAAAGGGATATCAACAGGTTAAGTGAATGGGCAAGAAGGTGGCAGATGGAATATAATGTGGGGAAATGTGAGGTTATTCACTTTGGAAGGAAGGATAGAAAAAGGGAATATTTTTTAAATGATGAGAAACTATTAAATGTTGGTGTTCAGAGGGATTTGGGTGTCCTCGTCCACGAAACACAGAAAGTTAACCTGCAGGTACAGCAAGCAATTCAGAAGGCAAATGGTATGTTGGCTTTTATTGCAAGGGGGTTGGAGGACAATAGTAAGGAAGTCTTCCTTCAATTGTGCCAGGCTTTGGTGAGACCTCACCTGGAGTAATTTGTACAGTTTTAGTCTCCTTACCCTCTTTAGAGGCGGTGCAACAAAGGTTCACTAGATTGATTCCTGGGATGAGAGTGTTGTCCTATGAGGAGAGATTGAGTAGAATGGGCCTATACTCTCTGGAGTTTAGAAGAATGAGAGGTGATCTCATTGAAACACACAAGATTTTGAGGGGGCTTGACAGGGTGGATGCTGAGAGGCTGTTTCCCTGGCTGGAGAGTGTAGAACTAGGGAGCATCGTCTTAGGATAAGGGGTCGGCCATTTAGGACCGAGATGAGGAGGAATTTCTTCACTCAGAGGGTTGTGAATCTTTGGAATTCTCTGCCCCAGAGGGCTGTTGATGCTCAGTTGTTGAGTATATTCAAGGCTGAGATCGACAGATTTTTGGACTCTCGGGGAATCAAGGGATATGGGGATCGGGCAGGAAGGTGGAGTTGAGGTCGAAGATCAGCCTTGATCTGATTGAATGGCGGAGCAGGCTCGAGGGGCCATGTGGCCTACTCCTGCTCCTATTTCTTATGTTCTGATCTTCTTATGTTGTCACATTTTTTGCCTTTCTCCCCCTCTTTTCCCTTTGCACTGTTACTGTCCCAGTCTATATTGTGATAATTGAAAACCCCCATTTTCACGACTCTATAGTTTTTGCATCTTTCTGTAATTTGCCCGAAAATTTGCCCCTCCATCTCCTTCCCACTATTTGGTGCCCTATAGTGTACACCCATTGGTGTAATAGATCCTCTATTGTTCCATAATTCGAAACAAATAGATTCTCTCTTTGACCCTCAGATACATCATCCATTTCCAGTGCTATAACGGTTTCCTCGATCAATACTGCCATCACCCACCCGCCTCCCGCCAACTCCTTTCATTCCTTCCCTATCTTTCCTGAATACCTTGTAGCCAGGATATTAAGTCCCCAATCCTCCCCTTCTTTGAGCCTGGTCTCTGTTATTGCCACTGTATCATAGTCCCATGTGGTGACTCGAGCCTGCAGCTCACCAACCTTATTGATCACGATACCTGCATTTATTCACACGCACTCTAAACTCATCTTCGACTGCCTCGCATTTACCCCCCTATCTGCTCCCTCCTATTTCTGAACTATTCTTTAGTCTCCCTCCCAGTCCTCTGTGCACCTTGTTTCTCCTCTCTAATGTTTCCTCCTGGTGCCCATCCCCCTGCCAAATTTGTTTAAACCCTCCCCCCACAGCAGTATTTAACCTGCCCGGGGGGACATTGGTCCCAGCTCTGTTGAGGTGCAACCCATCCATTTTGAACAGATCCCTCCTGCCCCAGAACTGGTCCCAATGCCCCAGGAATCTGACGCTCTGACTCCTGCACCATTTCTCCAGCAACGCATTAACCTGTCTTATCCGACTATTCCAATACTCACTCGTGCGTGGCACTGGGAGTAATCCAGAGATTACTATATTTGAGTTCCTGCTTTTTAACCAGATAGAGAGAAACTATTTCCTCTGGTGCGGTAATCCAGAAGAAGGGGCATAACCTTCAAATTAGTTAATTAGTCAAGGGACAGAACCTTAAAATTAGAGCTCGGTCATTCAGGGGTGATGTCAGGAAGCAGTTCGTCACACAATGGGGAGTGGAAATCTGGAACTCACTCCCCCAAAAAGCTGTTGAGGCTGGGGGTCAATTGAAAATTTCAAACCTGAAATTGGTAGAATTTGTTAGGCAAGGTTATTAAGGGTTACGGAACCAAGATGGGTAAATGAAGTTAAGATACAGATTAGCCACGACCAAATTTCATTGTGGAACAGTCTCGAGGGGCTGCGTAGGCTATTCCGTCCCTATGTTCCTGTGACCAGATCTGGACACAGTGGGTCTGACCAGAACTGGACACAGTACTCGAGGTGGGTCTGACCAGAACTGAACACAGTACTTGAGGTGGGTCTGACCAGAAATGGACACAGTACTCGAGGTGGGTCTGACCAGAACTGGACACAGTACTCGAGGTGGGTCTGACCAGAACTGGACACAGTACTCGAGGTGGGTCTGACCAGAACTGGACACAGTACTCGAGGTGAGTCTGACCAGAACTGGACACAGTACTCGAGGTGGGTCTGACCAGAACTGGACACAGTACTCGTGGTGGGTCTGACCAGAACTGGACACAGTACTCGAGGTGGGTCTGACCAGAACTGGACACAGTACTCGAGGTGAGTCTGACCAGAACTGGACACAGTACTCGAGGTGGGTCTGACCAGAACTGGACACAGTACTCGTGGTGGGTCTGACCAGAACTGGACACAGTACTCGAGGTGGGTCTGACCAGACCCTGTACAGTTTGATCGTGACTTCCTCTGACTGTATTCTCCTGTTTTGGATTTGTTCTCCAACATTATTTTATCTTTGTTGGTCACAGCTCTGTGTTCTTTGGATATGTTTCGTGTTGAGTTTACTGAGACTTGTTGCCTCTGCTGGTTTGCTTTGTTTGAACTCTCTTTGCCCCTCTGATGAACCTTTTAACTTTTTCTGTATATTTTTCTATTCCTCCCAGAGATCTCCTTCACCTTCCTCTCTGCAGGATTTGTAACGTTTATTTTTCCCTCTTTATATCAGTTTTAATTTGTTTCTTAAACCATTTTGGGTCTGGTCTGAGCTGATTAGTTTTCAGTTTGTGTTTACTGAGCCCAGTTTGCTGTATTCTGGCTCCAGATTGTAAAATTGTAATCTTGTGTTTCTGGTTTTGGTTCTGACCTGCAACTGCAAGCCTGAAAGGGTTAATCTTCAGACAGAGTGAATCATGAAAGTGAAACTAACATCGTCACTCCCTGCACCGGGTGTTTATAAGAATTTCACTTCCTGCTCTGGTTCCTCAGTCTCTCTTGTGCTGTGTGAAAGCTGCTTCAGGTGCTGGAGGGATGGAGCCCGGAGCTGATTCAGCCGATGTCGTGTGTGATTACTGTGTCGAGAATCCATCCCCAGCTGTGAAGACATGTCTGAAATGTGAAACATCTTTTTGCTCCAGTCATTTAAAACCACATCTGCTGAACAAGTCCTTCAGTGGACACACCCTCATCGAACCTGTGGCTGATCTTACAGACAGGCAGTGCGTTGACCATAAGAAGATCCTTGAATTCTACTGTGAAGATGATGCAGAGTGTGTGTGTGTTTCTTGTGCAATAATAGGGAAACATAAATCCCACACACTGCTGAGCCTGGATGAGGCACAAGCTGCAATTAAGGTGAGTGACACAATTCCTGATATTAAATACAGTGAGGGAGAGTTTTCCTGTAGAGCTCAGTAATTCACTGTGTGGGCACCAGTGAGAACTGGCACTCCATGGCATAGGGCTGGAGAGCAGAGCATGTTGTTGCCCTGTGTAACACTGGGGTATTCTGCCATCTGACCAGCAGGAAGAGGACCATCACCGGTGGGGGGAGTGAGGGACACCCACGGGGGGAGACTCAGGGGCTGGGGGGAGAAACTGTTTCTCACAAGAGGGAATTGGTGTTTGAGAAATGCTGGTGTGACTGAGTCTGTCTCCCTTTCCCCTCGGCTGATTCCTGGAAATGGAGGAGCTGAGTCCGTGTGAAAATGCAGCACACGGTGAGTCAGTGTGAAAAGAAGCCGGTGTGTGTGTGGTTCCTCAGTTTATACAGGGCAGGGAGCGCCTCTTTACTGAGAGTCACAGAAGGGAATATTTCTGCTCAGGGCCCAGACCCTGAGAATCCCCCAAACCACTTTCTATCCACACCCAGTGGGGTCACTCCTGGAACGGAATCATTTCCCTTTTACATTCCAGTTTCAATCCCTTTTAAACACTTTCCAATTGCCTTTACAGGAAGAATTGGAGAGAGAAATCGAGAGTCTTCAGGGAGTCCAGCAGAATTGTTCCAGCAAACAGCGAGACTTGGAGAGATCAGAAGCTGAAATAAAGGTGGGTAAAGTGGGACTGGATTTAGAAAGGGTTTCTCTCCCCGCTGAGTCAATGAGCACATCAGAAACAGGCCTTCCAAACCAGGCTGGTTGTGTTGGGGCCGAGTCACTGATCACACTGAGTTCCCCGTGTGTTTGATGTGAGGGGGAGCTGCTTAACTCTCCCTGCACCTCCCAGGGAATATTATTACATCACTTGGGCACTGGATTTCCTGAAACAGACACAGTCAGAGGCTGGGAGTTGGAGACTTGCCCTGAAGCCTGTATCAGATGAACATAGAAAGGAAGAGGAAGAAAAGACCATTAGCCCCAGCGAGCCTGCCCCATGCAGACAGGGTTCAATCACACACACCACTGATCCACCCCGAACCATGTACTCACCTGGGAAAGGCAAACAGAAGAGAGAAAAAACACCTGCAGACAATTCAGGACAAACTCTGGGAAATTCCTCCCCAGCTCCCTTTCAAAGGGTGGGAGTGACTCCATACCCCCCACGTGTTCAGGGAGTCTGTTCCAGAGATCGAGGACTCTGGGGTCTAACCTAACTCTGTGCCTATGGATTTTACACACAGGCCCTCTAGTCCTACCATCCTGATCCATCTCAAGTACCTCACCCAACGAGTGAGTCCAATAATCCCTCGATCATTTTCAAAACCTCAATCATGTCCCTCTCGGCCTGCCTTTCTCTAAATCACCCTCCCTCTTGGAGCCGATTCTGAGAACTAAAATCCATCAGACTACGTGTCATTCTGGCCACTGTCCTCTCCAGAGTCTCAATCTCCTTCACCAGGTGTGGGCACCAAAACTGGACCCATCACTCCAGGTGTGGATGGACCAGGTGGCAGTGCCATACACAGTCTAAATACAGTGCTCTTTCTATTAAACTCAAGGCTCAAGGCCACACTCGTTAAACTCTGTTTTCTCTCCCAGTAGACCCTCCCCCACTGCTTGTCCATCTTTAACGGGTAATCGAGTAGTGATCGAAACAAACTGTCCCGTCCCTGGAAAGTGCCGTGTGCTCAGGGTAAGAGCTGTGTGGAAGGGCCGTTTGTAATGAGAGTTGGTTTGGGTTTCAGACACGAATCAATGAGCTGAAAGGAAAGCTATCGAAGAGCTTCTCTGAATGGAGGAGACAGCTGGAAGAAGATGAAGAATACGCACTGAAACTGATCGATGAGGAGGGGCTCCGAGCTCTCTCACAGATTAGAAGCTGTTCTGAAGCATTAAACAAGAGGATGGAACAGATTACATTAATAGATGGAGAAACCCAGAGTCTGGGACAGAGGGACCATCTCTCCTTTATTCAGGTACATCTTCAATATAAACAGGGCCATGTCTGGGGAATGGGACGTTTCTGTGAGGCTGGTGAGAGGGCTGAATTGTTTGAAGATTGTTGGTTGGGCCCAGCATTGGTGCTGCCCCCTCAGCCCTGCCCTCGGAGTGTTGGCGCTGCCCCCTCAGCCCTGCCCTCAGAGTGTTGGCGCTGCCCCCTCAGCCCTGCCTTCGTAGTGTTGGCGCTGCCCCCTCGGCCCTGCCCTGGGAGTGTTGGCGCTGCCCCCTCAGCCCTGCCCTGGGAGTGTTGGCGCTGCCCCTCAGCCCTGCCCTGGGAGTGTTGGTGCTGCCCCCTCGGCCCTGCCCTGGGAGTGTTGGCGCTGCCCCCTCAGCCCTGCCCTGGGAGTGTTGGCGCTGCCCCCTCAGCCCTGCCCTCGGAGTGTTGGCGCTGCCCCCTCAGCCCTGCCCTCGGAGTGTTGGCGCTGCCCCCTCAGTCCTGCCCTCGGAGTGTTGGCGCTGCCCCCTCAGCCCTGCCCTCGGAGTGTTGGCGCTGCCCCCTCAGCCCTGCCCTCGGAGTGTTGGTGCTGCCCCCTCAGCCCTGCCCTCGGTGTGTTGGCGCTGCCCCCTCAGCCCTGCCCTCGGAGTGTTGGCGCTGCCCCCTCAGCCCTGCCCTCGGAGTGTTGCTGCTGCCCCCTCAGCCCTGCCCTCGGAGTGTTGGCGCTGCCCCCTCAGCCCTACCCTGGGAGTGTTGGCGCTGCCCCCTCAGCCCTGCCCTCGGAGTGTTGCTGCTGCCCCCTCAGCCCTGCCCTCGGAGTGTTGGCGCTGCCCCCTCAGCCCTGCCCTCGGAGTGTTGGCGCTGCCCCCTCAGCCCTGCCCTGGGAGTGTTGCTGCTGCCCCCTCAGCCCTGCCCTCGGAGTGTTGGCGCTGCCCCCTCATCCCTGCCCTGGGAGTGTTGGCGCTGCCCCCTCAGCCCTGCCCTGGGAGTGTTGGCGCTGCCCCCTCAGCCCTGCCCTCGGAGTGTTGGCGCTGCCCCCTCAGCCCTGCCCTCGGAGTGTTGCTGCTGCCCCCTCAGCCCTGCCCTGGGAGTGTTGGCGCTGCCCCCTCAGCCCTGCCCTGGGAGTGTTGGCGCTGCCCCCTCAGCCCTGCCCTCGGAGTGTTGGCGCTGCCCCCTCAGCCCTGCCCTCGGAGTGTTGCTGCTGCCCCCTCAGCCCTGCCCTGGGAGTGTTGGCGCTGCCCCCTCAGCCCTGCCCTGGGAATGTTGGCGCTGCCCCCTCGGCCCTGCCCTGGGAGTGTTGGTGCTGCCCCAGGATTGAGTGCAGTGAAATGTGGGATTATTGCCCATTCCTGTGACTGGCCCCACCTACTGTTATACACTGAACTCTTTACTCTCAATCCCAAATTCACTCTTTGGTTCCATTGGGTGTTGATTTGTTCGTTGACTGATTTGATCTCCTCTCTTTATTCACAGAACTCGAAGCAGCTCCTTTCCAGGTAAGTTCCTCTCAGTCATACAGTACCTGCTGCTGATAGGGAACCTTCCCCTGTATCTGGGAGAAGAGTGAAAGTAGAATCACCGCTTGGAAACCTTCCCAGATAAGGTGCTTTCAAACAGTGGGAATATTGAGTGATGTTTAACTGTGGTTTGAGGGTTATTGGCTCAGGCAGCCTGTGGGAAATGGGAGATTCCACATGTACACTGACGACCCCCAGCTCTACCTCACCACCACCTCTCTCGACCCCTCCACAGCATCTGATTTGTTACGCTGCTTGTCCGACATCCAGTATTGGATGAGCTGAAATTTCCTCCAATTAAATATTGGGAAGTTCGAAGCCATTGTCTTCGGTCCCCACCACAAACTCCGTTCCCTAGTCACCGACTCCATCCCCCTCCCTGGCCACTGTCTGAGTCTGAACCAGACTGTTCCCAACCTCGGCGTTCTATTTGACCCTGAGCTGAGCCTCCGACCCCATTTCCTCTCCATCACCAAGACCTCCTACTTCCACCCCATAATATCACCTGTCTCAGTATCTGCTGCTGAAACCCTCATCCGTGCTATTGTTACCTCTGGACTCGACTTTTCCAATTCTCTCCTGTCCGGCCTCCCATCTTCCACCCGCCATGACCTTCAGCTGATCCAAAACTCTGCTGCCCGTATCCTAACTCGCACCAAGTCCCGTTCACCCATCACCCTCTGCTCACTGACCCACATTGACTCCCGGTCCAGCAACGCCTCGAATTTAAAATTCTCATCCTTGTTTTAAATCCCTCCATGGCCTTGTCACTCCCTGTCTCTGTAACCTCCTCCAGCCCGACAACTCTCCGAGAACTCTGCGTTCCTCTAATTCTGGCCTTTTGTGGATCCCCGATTTGCTTCACCCCACCATCGGCAGTCGTGTTTTCAGCTTTCTCGGCCCTAAGCTCTGGAATTCTCCCCCTAAACATTTCCTTCTCTCTACCTCTACCTCTCCACCTCTCTACTTCTACCTCTCCACCTCTCTACCTCTACCTCTCCACCTCTCTACCTCTACCTCTCCACCTCTCTATGTCTACCTCTCCACCTCTCTACGTCTACCTCTCCACCTCTCTACCTCTACCTCTCCTCCTCTCTATGTCTACCTCTCCACCTCTCCATGTCTACCTCTCCACCTCTCTACCTCTACCTCTCCACCTCTCCATGTCTACCTCTCCACCTCTCTACCTCTACCTCTCCACCTCTCTATGTCTACCTCTCCACCTCTCTACGTCTACCTCTCCTCCTCTCCATGTCTACCTCTCCACCTCTCTACCTCTACCTCTCCACCTCTCTACGTCTACCTCTCCTCCTCTCTATGTCTACCTCTCCACCTCTCTCCGTCTACCTCTCCTCCTCTCCATGTCTACCTCTCCACCTCTCTACCTCTACCTCTCCACCTCTCTATGTCTACCTCTCCACCTCTCTACGTCTACCTCTCCTCCTCTCCATGTCTACCTCTCCACCTCTCTACCTCTACCTCTCCACCTCTCTACGTCTACCTCTCCTCCTCTCTATGTCTACCTCTCCACCTCTCTCCGTCTACCTCTCCACCTCTCCATGTCTACCTCTCCACCTCTCCATGTCTACCTCTCCACCTCTCTACCTCTACCTCTCCACCTCTCTATGTCTACCTCTCCACCTCTCCATGTCTACCTCTCCACCTCTCTACCTCTACCTCTCCACCTCTCTATGTCTACCTCTCCACCTCTCTACGTCTACCTCTCCTCCTCTCCATGTCTACCTCTCCACCTCTCTACGTCTACCTCTCCACCTCTCTACGTCTACCTCTCCTCCTCTCTATGTCTACCTCTCCACCTCTCTCCGTCTACCTCTCCTCCTCTCTATGTCTACCTCTCCTCCTCTCCATGTCTACCTCTCCACCTCTCTACGTCTACCTCTCCACCTCTCTACGTCTACCTCTCCTCCTCTCTACGTCTACCTCTACCTGGGAGGCTGTTCCTTCTCCTCTCCTCACTTCACATGATTGTAGAGAGTGTGATCCTGCAGAGAGGGGGGAGCACAGACTGGAAACCCTCGGGATAATAATAATTATTAATAATGGAATGATGAGGACTCCAGTACAGAGAAACTGGACTGAACACAGACGGCTTTGAAAATCACAAACTGAGCTGAAGTGGCAGCAAACCAGGATCCCACTGCACGTGTGGAGATCAGTGTGAATGCAGGGCGACTGCAAATCCCGGGATTCTGCCATTTTCAGGATGGGTTGCTGCGGGGTCTCAGTACGAGCATTAGAAGGGGTGCAGGTTGTTGCACTGATCACTCGTTCCCCTTTGGGTTTCTGATCTGAAATGTCCCCACTGATAAAAACATTCTCTCCTCTTTCATTCCAGAGTGACTGAGACTCGGAGAGTCACAGACCCAGATGTTCCAGCGCTCACCCTGAACCTGTCCAATATATCTCAACTTATCCAGAAGAGGCTGAATGGATCAGAAAAGTATCACTCAGACATATTGGGAATCATTGGTAAGAACGTGCAGCTTTTCTCCAATATAAGGGACTGAGAGCAGGTCGGGTGAGTTGTGTTCAGACAGCTGGGAATATCCAAAATAATTCAGGAACTTACAAAGACACAGACACACACGCCCTGTCACAGAGACTCACACAGACACACACGCCCTGTCACAGAGACTCACACAGACACACACGCCCTGTCACAGAGACTCACACAGACACACACGCCCTGTCACAGAGACTCACACAGACACACACGCCCTGTCACAGAGACTCACACAGACACACACGCCCTGTCACAGAGACTCACACAGACACACACGCCCTGTCACAGGGACTCACACAGACACACACGCCCTGTCACAGAGACTCACACAGACACACACGCCCTGTCACAGAGACTCACACAGACGCACACGCCCTGTCACAGAGACTCACACAGACACACACGCCCTGTCACACAGACACACAGACACACACGCCCCGTCACAGAGACTCACACAGACACACACGCCCTGTCACACAGACTCACACAGACACACACGCCCTGTCACAGAGACTCACACAGACACACACGCCCCGTCACAGAGACTCACACAGACACACACGCCCTGTCACAGAGACTCACACAGACACACACGCCCTGTCACAGAGACTCACACAGACACACACGCCCTGTCACAGAGACTCACACAGACTCACACGCCCTGTCACAGAGACTCACACAGACACACACGCCCTGTCACAGAGACTCACACAGACACACACGCCCTGTCACAGAGACACACACAGACACACACACCCTGTCACAGAGACTCACACAGACACACACGCCCTGTCACAGAGACTCACACAGACACACACGCCCTGTCACAGAGACTCACACAGACACACACGCCCGGTCACAGAGACTCACACAGACACACACGCCCTGTCACAGAGACTCACACAGACACACACGCCCCGTCACAGAGACTCACACAGACACACACGCCCTGTCACAGAGACTCACACAGACACACACACCCTGCCAAGAAACACACACAGACACACATGTCCTGTCACAGAGACACACATAGACTCGGATAGATATAGACACAATCAATAAATACACAAATATAAACAGATAGAGAGAGAGAGAGAGAGAGATTGAAATCAATGGAAGTCCTGATACTGACTGATTTAAGGAACATTGACTGTTCCCACAGTTGGCATCAAAAGGATTTATTTATTGAATTGTTCCCATCCCTGCCCTGTCTGTTTCACTCTCTGTATTACTGTGACTCTCTATTCCATTCCCTTTAATACCCGCCCTATCTGTTCCACTCTCTAATACTTGACTGATCTGTTTCACTCTGTAATTCCCACCCCGTTTTCCTGTCGGTTTCACCGACTGTAATACCTGCCCCGTCAGTTTCACTGTGTTCGGGTCTGTCACACCCGTGCTGTCTGGTTCACTCTACACAATACACAGTCGGTCTGTTTTGTTCTCTCTACGGGTGAAAAACAGTAATTAGTATTTATCATGAAGCAAAACTATACAGAAGCAAGAGCCAATCAGTGGATGAGTTCACAAAACAGGACTTAACTTGTTCCCACACATCGATTGGCTTCCTGGGTCCAACAGAACAAGTGTTTTTGAGTATTTGCTGCCCTTTTCTCCGAGTCTTTAGAACTCTGGTGCTCAGTCTCCACAGAGCTCAGTGCTGTAACGTGGGGTTAAACAGTACACAGGTGAATTAAAGCAAACAGCAGCAGCTGTCACACTTCCCCCCCAGCTGGGTCGTTACTAGAACTGTCAATCAGAATCAGCACAAACCACACAGTGGCAGCAACCATGTCAATCTGCAATGACACCCAGCACCTGCAATACCAGGAGATGATAATACTGACACATGGACACTGGTCACTCACACAGACTCACTGTCGTCTTATCTCATTAATTACAGTGAGGAGTGGGCCATTCAGCCCCTCGAGCCTGTTCCACCATTCAATGTGATCATGGCTGATCTGTATCCTATCTCCATCCACCCACATTGGCTCCTTATCCCTTAATACCCTTGGCGAGCAAAAATCTATCGATCTCAGATTTAAAATGATGAGTTGCTAACTTCTCTCCTGATTGGCCTGGCTCTGATTTTACGGTCATGTCCCCTTTTCCTAGACTCCCCCACCAGTGGAAAAAATTTCCCTCTAACGACCCGATCAATTCCTTTCAAAATCCTAAAATCCTCAATCAAATCACCCCTTAACCTCCAGGGAATACAAGCCTCGTTTATATAATCTCTCCTCATAATCTAACCCTTGGAGCCCTGGTAATATTCTGGTGAATCGACACTGCACTCCTTCCAAGGCCAATATATCCTTTCTCAGTGCGGTGCCCAGAACTGTACCCAGTACTCCAGATGTGCTCTAACCAGGGATTTGTCCAGCTGGAGGAAAACTCCCTCCCCTCTATATTCCAGTCCTCCACTTATAAAGGCTCACATTCCATTCACCTTTTTGATTATGTTTTGGACCTGACGACTACATTTCAGTGATCTGTTTACACGGACCCCGTCATCTCTTTGGACCTCCACTGCTCCAGCTTTTCACCGTTTAAATATACTCACATCGATCCTGTTTTGGACCAAAATGGATGACCTTATACTCATGAGCATTGAAATCCATCTGCCACAGTTTTGCCCATTCACTTAATCTATCAATGTCTCTTTATAATTTTATGATCCTGTCTCCACTATTTAATATGCCTCCAATCTTTGTGTCATTGGAAAATTTGGATATAAGGCCCTTTATTGTGTTATCAAAGTCATTAATAAAAATAGGGAACATTTATTTTTTATTCGTTCATGGGATGTGGGCGTTGCTGGCGAGGCCGGCATTTATTGCCCATCCCTAATTTCCCTTGAGAAGGTGGTGGTGAGCCGCCTTCTTGAACCGCTGCAGTCCGTGTGGTGAAGGTTCTCACACAGTGCTGTTAGGGAGGGAGTGCCAGGATTTTGACCCAGCGACGATGAAGGAACGGCGATATATTTCCAAGTCGGGATGGTGTGTGACTTGGAGGGGAACGTGCAGGTGGTGTTGTTCCCATGCGCCTGCTGCTCTTGTCCTTCTAGGTGGTAGAGGTCGTGGGTTTGGGAGGTGCTGTCGAAGAAGCCTTGGCGAGTTGCTGCAGTGCATCCTGTGGATGGTACACACTGCAGCCACAGTGTGCCGGTGGTGAAGGGAGTGAATGTTTAGGGTGGTGAAGACTGACACAAAGTAATTATTCAACAAGTCTGCCATTTCCTTATTTTCATTTGCAATATTACCTGCATCTATTTTTAAAGGGCCCACATTCCCCTTGTCTACCCATTCTCCAATATAATTGTAAAATCTTTTTGTGTTAATCTTGATATCCTTCGTATGTTTGTTTTCATTCTCTCTTTTTGCAGCTCTCACTATCTTTTTTGTCTTCCTTTGCTGTTCTTCAAATCTCTCCCAGTCCCCTGGATCTACACTTTACTCTTCCCTTTCGTTTTATCTTATCTCTCACCTCTTTTGTTGACCGTGACTGTTTTATTTGGTAAGTTGAGCTCTTGCTCCTTAGGGGTTTATACAGATCCTGTATTAAGCTCAAATCTTTTTCTGAACACCTCCCACTGATCATCTGTCGTTTTACCAGATAACAGTTTTGACCAGTGTGCTGTCGTCAGTCTCTCTCATCCCATTAAAGTCAGCCTGATCAAAATCTAGAATCTTAGTAACTGGGTTAAGTTTCTCCTTTTCAAACCTAACATTTATATTATGTAATGTCAACTATCATATTATGATCACTGTTTGATTAATGTTCCCTTACTGTTAGATCATAAACTAGGTCTGGCTCATTACTCATTACTGAATCTAGCATGGCCTGTCCTCTTGATGGTTCTAGAATATACTGTTCCAGAAAACTATCTTGAATGCACTCAAGAAATTCACCACCTTTCTGAGTTGAGCCACTCTGCTCTTCCCAAGCTGCATTTGAGCCTCTAATTCACTCAATTTAATTCTTGTACTCCGTGCATTAGTAAATAAAACCCTTACTTGGGCAAAAGACCCGAACCTGACCTTCTGCCCTGTTGCTGCCTTTCTCACTTTGTGTAATTTAACATGTTTCTTATTTCTCACTCCTGCTGTTACGACTTTAGTTATTTCAGTGTTCCCTTCACCTGGAGTGTCTCTATCACTATTTATAACCTGAACTCTGCTCTTATCCCTTTTATCAATCATTAACCTATCATTTTACTATTGTTTCTGACTGAGACCTCCCCCCAGTATATTAATTTAAAGCCCTTTTTAAATAAATAAAGGCAGCAGATGCTGTGGTTGAACATTACTTGGCTGTGGCAGGTTTAAGGTCAGCTCTCAAGTCTTCACAATCACTCTTCTTCCGGAGACCTGTAAAAATCATGTTTGTTCCTGGGATATATTTCTTCAGATTCTCCAGGTGCTCTCTGAGTATGTCCTCACCCCAGGTAATACCTTTGTTTTTATTTGCTTCTGTGTAAGAAAATCCTTCAGCCTGGCCAGTCTTGTGTCCAAATAAGTCCGACAGGATTGGCCCAGTCTTGTGTTTGCCTCCAGTTTCAACAGTGTGACATTGTGTACACTTCTGAACAAAGACATCTTCGCACCCTGTTTATCCTCTCCACGAGGAACTTGGTCCCAGCCCGGTTCAGGTGGAGTCCGTCCCAATGGTCCAGCTCCCTCCTGTCCCAGTGGTCCAGCTCCCTCCTGTCCCAGTGGTCCAGCTCCCTCCTGTCCCAGTGGTCCAGCTCCCTCCTGTCCCAATGGTACAGCTCCCTCCTGTCCCAGTGGTCCAGCTCCCTCCTGTCCCAGTGGTCCAGCTCCCTCCTGTCCCAGTGGTCCAGCTCCCTCCTGTCCCAGTAGTCCAGCTCCCTCCTGTCCCAGTGGTCCAGCTCCCTCCTGTCCCAGTACTGGTCCCAGTGTCCCATGAAATGGAACCCCTCCTTCCCACACCACTCCTTCAGCCACATGTTCACCTTCCTGATCCGTTTGTCCCGATGCCAATTAGCACGTGGCTCGGCTAATAATCCTGAGGTTACCATTCGAATTACATAGAATTACATAAAACTTACAAATACATAAAACTTACAGCACAGAAACAGGCCATTCGGCCCAACTAGTCTGTGCTGGTGTTTATGCTCCACACGAGCCTCCTCTCACCCTGCTTCGTCTCACCCTATCAGCATATCCTCTATTCCGTTCTCCCTCATGGACTTATTTAGCTTCCCTTTAAAGGCCTCTGTCCTTTTGACCTCAACTACTCCAAGTGGTAGCAAGTTCCACATTCTAATTTTAAGGTGATCGGCAAAAGAATCAAAGGCAACGTGAGGAAAAGCTTTTTTACGCAGCGAGTAGTTCTGATCTGGAATGTGCTGCCTGAAAGGGCGGTGGAAGCAGATTCAATAGTGACTTTCAAAAAGGAATTGGATCAATATTTGAAGGGAAAAAATTTGCAGAGCTACCAGGAAAGAGCGGGGGGATGGGACTAACTAGATTGCTCTTACAAAGAGCTGGCACAGGCTCGATGGGCTGAATGGCCTCTTTCTGTGCTGTCATGATTCTATGATTCTAATTACTCTCTGGGTAAAAACGTTTGTCCTGAATTCTGTGTTGGATTCATTAGTGACTATATTATATTTAGTGGCCCTCGTTTTGGACGACCCCACAAGTGGAAACATCTTCTCCACATCCACCCTATCAACTCACTTCATAATTTTAAAGACCTCAAAAAGGTCACCCTTCAGCCTTCTCTCTTCCAGAGAAAAGAGCCCCAGCCTGTTCAGCCTTTCCTGATAGTGAAAACATCTCGGTTCTGGTGTCATCCTGGTAAATCTTTTTTGCACCTTCTCCAGTGCCTCTCTATCCATTTTGTAATCTGGAGGCCCTAACTGCACTGAGTGGTCTAAGCAAGGTTCGATACAAGTTTAACATAACTTCCCTGCTTTTCAATTCTATTCCTCTAGAAATGAACCATGGTGCTTTGTTTGCGATTTTTATGGCCTTGTTAACTTGCATCGTCACTTTGAATGATTTGTGAATTTGTGCACCTGAGTCCCTCTGCTCCTCGACCCCATTCAGACTCTTATTTTCCAAGGAGAATGTGGCCTCCTCATTCCTCCCACCAAAACGCACCACCTCACACTTATCGATATTGAAATTCATTGGCCATTTACACACCCATTCTGCAAGTTTATTAACATCTTCCTGTCCTTGGTCGCAGTCCTCCTCAGTATTAACGATACTCCTGAATTTATTGTCATCCACAAGTTTAGAGATTGTATTTCCAATGAACATCAGTGGTCCCAGCACCGATCCCTGTGGAACACCACTGTCCACTTCCTCCACTCTGAGTAACTACCTTTATCACTGCTCTCTGTTTTCTGTTCTGTATCCAGCTTGCGATCCATTCTGCTGCTTGTCCCCAGACTCCACAAGCTCTGACCTTAATTACTGGCTCAAACAATCCGGTCTGCTTCGAACAGGCAGCAGGTGTCTAGAGAAACAACAGCTTCCAGTGTAACACCAGGCACTTCAGAAACCCACCCACCCATTCCAGAAATACCCAGATATGGGAATCAGTGGGTGGAGATCCCGGCCCTCCTGCTCCTGCTGGAGTTTGCGAGGTCAGCGAGGCTCCGAATTTACACGGGGCCAGTGGGTGCCCAGACCACTCCTGCCGTGCCCGCCCGCCCCTGGGCTGGGGTTGCTCAGGCCGTGGGCCTTTTCTTCAGGGGTACACGTTTGCCCCTCGGGAGACCGGTACACCTCGACTCACTCACTGAACCGGCCTCCGCTGATTGTCTGGGTCCTGGCAGGGCCAAACACAGTGGGATATCCTGGGGTACTGAGTCCCTGTCTCAGGCTCTGCACCCTCGCCATCAGTGGCCTTGTAAGGGGTGGGCAGAGGGAACCCCTGGAAATGGCAGTGACCCTGCGGAACCCCCGAGGAACTTTGACCCCGACGTATGAAAGGGTCAACGCCCGAAGCATGGACTTGTTTGTTCTCTCCACAGATGCTGCCTGGCCCGCTGAGTGTGAGCAATGCCACGGGGGATCTGCTAATATTTAATTACAGAGAAATGTACAGACTATATAACCCCACCATCCAGTAATATGAAGGAGGCTGGACCTCGCTGGGTCACAATTCCCAATCACCGTGTGCTTTGTTTACAGTGCCAGCTTCCACCGAATACAGTGGCCCATCGAATGTAACTCCTCCCCCACACAGCACCTCTGGGGCAGCTCCTGTCCCAGGGAATGTCCTCCAGCTGTCGACTGGGATCACGGGAAGAGCGGGAATATCCCAAGGTCTGTTTATAATCTTACACAAGGATCACGGGGGCAGTGATTCATTTCTGTTCAACTCTTTGTTTTTCTCTGGTGTTTCTTCAGTCAGGGTTTAGCTCAGAGGATTCGAGGGTCGAGTTCCTGCACCTCTGTCCTCTCCTCAACTCGGAATTGGTCCGAGTCTCAGACTGAGGGCTGGAGGGGGGTCCTGGGGAACTCACAGTGAACAGGGACTAACCGAAGGGGCATAAGATTCATCCGAATTCTCAGGTGAATCCGCGGTACTGTTTGTAAACTGATGGAGGCTTTAATCAAGCTGTGGGCAGGATGGGACAGTAACAGGAGGGAGAGAGCCCAGGGCACACTCCTGTATTCAGGATGGGACAGTAACAGGAGGGAGAGAGCCCAGGGCACACTCCTGTATTCAGGATGGAACAGTAACAGGAGGGAGAGAGCCCAGGGCACACTCCTGTATTCAGGATGGAACAGTAACAGGAGGGAGAGAGCCCAGGGCACACTCCTGTATTCAGGATGGGACAGTAACAGGAGGGAGAGAGCCCAGGGCACACTCCTGTATTCAGGATGGGACAGTGACAGGAGGGAGAGAGCCCAGGGCACACTCCTGTATTCAGGATGGGACAGTGACAGGAGGGAGAGAGCCCAGGGCACACTCCTGTATTCAGGATGGGACAGTAACAGGAGGGAGAGAGCCCAGGGCACACTCCTGTATTCAGGATGGGACAGTAACAGGAGGGAGAGAGCCCAGGGCACACTCCTGTATTCAGGATGGAACAGTAACAGGAGGGAGAGAGCCCAGGGCACACTCCTGTATTCAGGATGGAACAGTAACAGGAGGGAGAGAGCCCAGGGCACACTCCTGTATTCAGGATGGAACAGTAACAGGAGGGAGAGAGCCCAGGGCACACTCCTGTATTCAGGATGGAACAGTATCAGGAGGGAGAGAGCCCAGGGCACACTCCTGTATTCAGGATGGAACGGTAACAGGAGGGAGAGAGCCCAGGGCACACTGCTGTATTCAGGATGGGACAGTAACAGGAGGGAGAGAGCCCAGGGCACACTCCTGTATTCAGGATGGAACAGTATCAGGAGGGAGAGAGCCCAGGGCACACTGCTGTATTCAGGATGGGACAGTAACAGGAGGGAGAGAGCCCAGGGCACACTCCTGTATTCAGGATAGGACAGTAACAGGAGGGAGAGAGCCCAGGGCACACTCTTGTGAGCTGTGTGTTCCCAGTACAGCCGGTGCTGAGATTGTGGGGCTGGAACTGTGAGTCTGTGGGATGTGTTGTGTGCCGGTGAATCCCCTCCATTGTGTCTGGGAGAACGTGAGCACAGTGCCAGGGGCTTGTGTGATTAAACTGACTGCTACTGTGTGTCTCCACTGCAGTGTTTGCACTGAGTGTCCAGCACTGGGACCCACACACTGCTATTTAACAGGGATTCTGATTGAAGGCCATTGATTTAACATGGGATGAATCCAGTCTAAGAGGTAATATGGGGCTGACACTGTCTGGGAAATACTGACACTCCCACCCTGCAGCTGTCAATCATTGATCTGAGTGGAATAACCCTGTCTGACCAATCTCTTGCGGTGGGGCAGGTTAGGACCCATGAAGGAGATCTTCTGATGGAGGCAGAGGGGATGGCCGAGGGACTAAATGAATACTTTGCATCGGTCTTTACCAAGCAAGAAGATGTTGCCAGAGTCTCAGTCAAGGAAGATATCGTTGAGATGGGCTAAAAATTGATAAGGAAGAGGTACTTGAAAGGCTGTATGTGTTTAAAGTATATACGTGACCCTGTCCGGATGGGATGCATCCTAGGTTGCTGAGGGAAGTTAGGGTGGAAATTGTGGAGGTACTGGCCCTAATCTTCCAAACATCCGTAGATACAGGGGTGGTGCCAGAGGGCTGGAGAATTGCAAATGTTACACCCTTGTTCAAAAAAGGGTGTAAGGATAAACCCAGCAACTATAGGCCAGTCAGTTTAACCTCAGCAGTGGGGAAACTTTTAGAAATGATAATCCGGGACAGAATTAACAGTCACTTGGACGAGGGTGGATTGATTCGGGAAAGCCAGCACGGATTTATTAAAGGCAAATCGTGTTTCATTAACCCGATGGAGTTTTTTGATGAGGTAACAGAGAGGGCAGATGAGGGCAATGCAGTTGATGTGGTTTATATGGACTTTCAAAAGGTGTTTGATAAAGTGCCACATGGTAGGCTTATCATCAAGATTGCGGCCCGTGGAATAAAGGGGGCAGTAGCAACATGGATACAGAATTGGCTAAGTGACAGGAAACAGAGAGCAGTGGTGAACAGTTGTTTTTTGGACTGGAGGGAGGTGTACAGTGGTGTTCCCCAGGGGTTGGTGCTGGGACCACTGCTTTTCTTGATATATATTAATGGCTTGGACCTGGGAGTACAGGGCAAAATTACAAAAGTTTCAGATGACACAAAATTTGGAAGGGTAGTAAACAGTGAGGAGGATAGTGATAGACTTCAAGATGATATAGACAGGCTGGTGGCAAGGGCAGACACGTGGCAGATGAAAATTAACACAGAAAAATGTGAAGTGATACATTTTGTTAGGAAGAACGAGGAGAGGCAATATAATCTAGAGGACACAACTCTAAAAGGGGTACAGGAACAGAGAGATCTGGTGGTATGTGTGCACAAATCGTTGAAGGTGGCAGAGCAGGTTGAGAAAGCGGTTAAATAAGCATACGGGATCCTGGGCTTTATAAATAGAGGCATAGAGTACAAAAGTATGGAAGTCATGATGAACCTTTATAAAACACTGGTTCGTCCACAACTGGAGTATTGAGTCCAGTTCTGGGCACTGCACTTCAGGGAAGACGTGAAGGCCTTTGAGAGGGTGCAGAAGAGATTTACTAGAATGATTCCAGGGATGAGGGACTTTCGTTATGTGGATAGACTGGAGAAGCTGGGCTTGTTCTCCTTGGAACAGAGATGGTTGCGAGGAGATTTGATGGAGGTATTCAAAATCATGAAGGGTCTGGACAGAGTGGATAGAGAGAAACTGTTCCCATTGGCAGATCGGTCAAGGACCAGAGGACCTAGATTTAAGGTGATTGGCAAAAGAACCAAAGGTAACATGAGGAAAACTTTTTTACACAGCGAGTGGTTAGGATCTGGAATGCACTGACTGAGGGGGTGGTGGAGGCAGATTCAATCATGGCCTTCAAAAGGGAACTGGATAAGTACTTGAAAGGAAAAAATTTGCAGGGTGGGGGAGTGGGACTCGCTGGATTACCCTTGCATTGAGCCAGCTCGGACTCGATGGGCTGAATGGCCTCCTTTCATACTGTAACCTTTCTATGATTCATGATTCTTTGATTCTTCTCTCCTCTCTAGGGCAAAGGTCACCAATGAGCCTGGATCCAAAGACAGTAAACTGGAACTTGGTTCTGTCTGATGATCTGAGATCAGTAACATGGACTGAATGGGAACAGCCCTACCCACCTCACCCAGAGAGGTTTAAAGACTGGGCCCAAGTCCTCTGCTCCCAGAGTTTCTCCTCAGGATCCCATTCCTGGGATGTGGAGACTGATGGGCAAGGCTGGGAAATAGGGATTGTGTGTGGGAGTGTAGAGAGGGAGGGGAAAGACTCTGTTCTTGGGAACAGCAGTAAATCCTGGTGTTTGGGCTTTTTTCTTGGTTCTCTCACAGCCTGGCAAAATAATCGTTTCACTGACCTCCCACCGATCCCGTCTAACATCAGGATCCGAGTTCAGTTGGACTACGAGGCCGGGACTCTGTCATTTCACCAGGTCACTGACTCACTGAGACATTTACACACATTTCAAACCACATTCACTGAACCCGTGCTTCCAGCATTTTATTGTGGGGACAAATCCCTAAAACTGTTAAATTAATCCTGATGTCTGAGACTCGGATGACGTTAATTCCAGTTTCTCAGCCCACTGTGGCTTCACTTACGGGTTGGCTGGATCTGATTGGATCACTCCCGGATCTCCCCCTCTGATGATGTCACTCCCGGATCTCCCCCTCTGATGATGTCACTCGCGGGTGTGCCCCTCTGATGATGTCACTCCCGGGTCTGACCCTCTGATGATGTCACTCCTGGGTCTGGCCCTCTGATGATGTCACTAGTGGTTCTGCCCCCTCTGATGATGTCACTCCCGGTTCTGCCCCCTCTGATGATGTCACTCCCGGGTCTGGCCCTCTGATGATGTCACTCCTGGGTCTGGCCCTCTGATGATGTCACTCCCGGATCTCCCCCTCTGATGATGTCACTCGCGGGTCTGCCCCTCTGATGATGTCACTAGCGGGTCTGCCCCCTCTGATGATGTCACTCCCGGTTCTGCCCCCTCTGATGATGTCACTCCCGGGTCAGCCCTCGGATGATGTCACTCCCGGGTCTGCCCCTCTGATGATGTCAGGAGCGCAGAGCTTTGCTGTTTTTAAGGATCCGTGGGGTCTTTGTGCTTTTCTTTGTGCGGGTCTGTCACTAACGCTAAAAATAGTAACTTTAGGTGAGTTTGCTTGTAATTCGTGGTGTTACAATTGATTGTCCACTTCAGTTGTAGAATTTTACGACTTCAGCTCCAAAACGGTCGTGGTATAAATCTCAGTAGTGAATGATAGTAGTGGCAGGTGTGACTGTATTAATCTCAGTGGTGAATGACAGTAGTGACAGGTGTGACTGAATTAATCTCAGCAGTGAATGATAGTAGTGACAGGTGTGACTGTATTAATCTCAGTAGTGAATGATAGTAGTGACAGGTGTGACTGTATTAATCTCAGTAGTGAATGATAGTAGTGACAGGTGTGACTGTATTAATCTCAGGAGTGAATGATAGTAGTGGCAGGTGTGACTGTATTAATCTCAGTAGTGAATGATAGTAGTGACAGGTGTGACTGTATTAATCTCAGTAGTGAATGATAGTAGTGACAGGTGTGACTGTATTAATCTCAGGAGTGAATGATAGTAGTGACAGGTGTGACTGTATTAATCTCAGTAGTGAATGATAGTAGTGACAGGTGTGACTGTATTAATCTCAGTAGTGAATGATAGTAGTGACAGGTGTGACTGTATTAATCTCAGCAGTGAATGATAGTAGTGACAGGTGTGACTGTATTAATCTCAGTAGTGAATGATAGTAGTGACAGGTGTGACTGTATTAATCTCAGTAGTGAATGATAGTAGTGACAGGTGTGACTGTATTAATCTCAGTCGTGAATGATAGTCGTGACAGGTCACGGTCCCTTTAAAGAGCTGCTCTGAAAATCTGAGGCTGGGGTTGAAATTGTTCTTTGGCCGTTGCTCAAAACAGCGATGGTGAATCGACAGCCCGAGTTACACTGACTTCAGTGGAAAGGGAAATCGTGCGGGGTGTAAAATGGGCTGTCCATTCACTATCGCCCGTGTTGCAC
This sequence comes from Heptranchias perlo, assembly GCF_035084215.1. Taxonomy (NCBI): domain Eukaryota; kingdom Metazoa; phylum Chordata; class Chondrichthyes; order Hexanchiformes; family Hexanchidae; genus Heptranchias; species Heptranchias perlo. The sequence goes on from NW_027139187.1 coordinate 671,505, forward strand.
TAACACCAGAGACTAATTCCACCCCCGGGGTCTCCTGGGCATCGCTGAGAGCTTCTGGGACTGCCCAGGGGGGTAACACATCTGTCCTAAACTAAGTCAATGTCTTGATAGATTGGACCAGACTGGGAACTTTTAATCTATGGTTTATGGGGTAATGATTTTTAGTTTATTGGAGAGTTAGGTTCCTCCAGGGCTCACGACCAACATGAAATGGTAATATTATGGGATGTTTAACTTCATTAGACACGAGGAAGTGACTGAGTGTGTGAGGTATAAACAGGAAAATTGCCCCACCAATTGGGGTCTACAATCAGTGTCCCAGGTGACCATGGGTGATAATGGGACATTTTGTGATGACCAAAACCAGCGGGTCGGGAAAAAGATGTGTGAGTGACCGGTGAGAAACAAAGATCACCTGGGAACAACCCCCAAAGGACATCAATCAGGGATCAATGCACAATCCAGTGAAAGTCAGGGAAGGGCAGTTAAGAATAGTTCATTGACAGCTTTCTCTTGGAGATGGTTGTGTCCTTGCTTATACTGAACAGTGAGAAGAATATTTTATAACCTGGCCACTACCCGAGACATCGGGACCGTGCAGGGGGAGATAAGCAAAGACCTCCAGACACCCCCCGATCTGTTGATAAGACAGACTGAAAGTGCAGGAATGGTTTGTATTTGATGTCACGTTTGGGATGATTTTGGGAAACCGCTGTGTGTAAATGTGATATGTTGCGTGTGAGGCAACTCGTATGTGGAATGCATGATGAAGATGCCCTGAAGAACGGGTCTCAGACACGCTCAGTCACGTTGACAACATCACTACATGAAATGGTTAATGTGCTCAGGAGAGTGAGGACATCTACTGGGTCACTACTGATCTGAACTTTTTTTAATCAAAGCACTGACACAAACTTCATAAACCGACCAGTTAATGAAACAATCAGGATCGAGTTAAACACACTGGGACCTGTCAGAGGGATTGAAATTAAAGTAAAGAGGGACAGAGAATTTGGATTTCCAGAATTCAGGGTTGGGTTTCTTTGAGTTAACAATGAAATTGGGACAACTGAGGGCCGGGGAGAAATAATACTTAGCCTGAATTATCCACAAGATGGATAATGGGAAAAGGGGGAGCTGGAGGATCTTTGAAGTCCAAGATTTCTTCATAATATGGTAGTATTTGGGGGAGCCGAGTTTCTGTAGTTTTCTGTACAATGTATTATGATTTTCTTTGTCTCTATCATGATGTGTAATATTAACCAAATGAAACTTAGATTAGAAGAGCAAATGGCTGGAGATCGGTCTGTGATGCTGACAAGATGAGGACCTTGGATAAGGCCCCCAGGATCCCACAAAGGAGGGGGAGGGAGGGGCTGTTGAAGATTGAGACTGAGAAGTAAGAAGGGAAACCACTTTCTCAGATTACTTCTGTAGTTTAAAACCCCTAATATTGATAGACTGACAGTGCACATGAAACAACGTAATGCTGAGATTGAAAAGGGGACCTCTCCCCTTGGGAATCATGAATGGTGGGAGCTCGTCTATAATGTGGGACAGCATCCTTGGGTGAAAATCATGTCTATACTTTTTGTTATTATACAGCTTGTTATGATTGGAACACTTTTCTTTTATTTGTCGTATTTGAATGAACTTTTGTGTCGATGTCACGGTGATTAAACTTCTTGTAACAACAATTCTTAACCTTATCTGTGGTGAGTGCAATTCAGATTCACTGAATGATTTAAAGTCAGTTGTTCAATCGCTCACACTCAGTTGAGGGGAGACTGAAGGATTTTGGGCTTTTCAATCCCTGTTATTAATTACCTGCTGAAGGAGCTGAGTTTGGTTAAAAGTATTAATTCAACAAAGGAACTGTTAAACTGACTGTTCAAGGCAGCATGCTGGGAAGGTTGGTCACATTGGAAAAGTCTTATTCAGCAGACTGTCTAGACGGTTAAAGATAAGACAGCGGTGAGGCCTTGAAAGTCTGTGAGAAGCTGTTGTGAACATCAGATGCTGTCGTATCAACTTGTTTTAAACCACGGGAAAGAGAGAGAGTGGGAAAAGGAACAACAGTGTGTTTTGAGCTGATGTACTGAATAAGCCTAATGCCCTCCATGCTGACCGTGTTCCACTGGGTCCTGGTGCTCTGCCTTGCTGATGGTTTCAGATACCAAGTGGGAGGACATTAATCCAATGTCTTATCACCCTCTTAACCAGCTGGGTTTCGGTGAATGGAGAACATACGGTGAAGGGATTGTATCCCAAAATAAAAATGACTTTTGTTATGGTCGGATAATATTCTTGATCAAATGGGAAGTGGAAATTCCTCCCTAAAACTTTCTTTAAAATCTTTGGAAAATGTGTACAAACTTTTACTGGAATGGTTCCAGGGATGAGGGACTTCAGTTCCGTGGATAGAATGGAGAAGCTGGGGTTGTTCTCCTTCGAGCAGAGAAGGTTAAGCGGAGATTTGATAGAAATGTTCAAAATCATGAAGGGTTTAAATAATGTAAATAAAGAGAAATTATTTTTGTTGGTGGAATGGTTGAGAATTGAAGGCACAGATTTAAGGTGATTGGCAAAAGAATCAAAGGCGACGTGAGGATAAACATTTTTACGCAGCGAGTGGTTATGATCTGGAATGCACTGCCTGAAAGGGCGGTGGGAGCAGATTCAATCATGGCTTTCAAAAAGAAATTGGATAAATGCTTGAAGGAAAAGATTTGCAGGGTTACAGGGAAAGAGCGGGGGAATGGGACGAACTGGATAGCTCTAACAAAGAGCCGGCACAGGCTCGATGGGCCGAATGGCCTCCTTCTGTGTTGCAAGATTCTATGAATTTGCAGAACTGCATGTGTTTGGCCTCTCTTCAGAACTCCTACTGTACTGTTTGAGCAGTGTTCACCAAATTGTACCAGTGTGACAATGTCCGTTCTCCCACACCAGCTCGTTGAGGGCAGAGGTGCCCAGGCAGTTGATGCTTGATGTCTTTCACACTCGAGGATTAATGACTGTAATCTAACCACTGCAAATTTATCACGTGATCATCTACGGTGATTACATGAAAATAAGTCTGTGTGTGTTTTTAACATCACATCCTGGGACTGTGAAAACTGAGACTCGAACCATCTCATTGGTTTCAGAAGTGGTTTTCAAAACCCGAGATAAGACTCCCATCTTCAGGCAGCCTTGCTGACGTCCTTTGTTCTCCCTCTCCCGACCTCGCCCAGCTTTGTTACTCATAATCAGAGCCACTGCTTTACTGTGACTCAAAGTCAGATTCTGTTGTTATTTTGAGATTGTTGGGTTTTCACCTGGTGTTTTGGGGATGGCATTCAGCAGTTCTGTCTGTTTATAATTGGGGTCACTGGTTTACCTTGACTGGAAAAGTCAGTTCCCTGATTATTCCAAGGGGACCTGATGATTTGGGGATTGCACGATTCCATCCACATTTCAATGAATCCCTCAAACTCTTGCCCTTGGTCACAGGAGAAATTGATTTTAAGGCCCCGTTTTTCCAAAGGAAAAAATTAATGTTTGATTTCCCCGAACACATAAAAAAGACAAATTCTTGTCCAGTAAGTACGTGTGAATTATTGTGACATTCAGGCTTTCAGTGTGCGGGAGTACAGCCAGTAGATATACCGAGATATCTTTATTCAAAGGAAAGTAATGAAATGAGTTTGGGAGTTTGCAGTGCAATTCCTGTTGGGTTAATTGCACAGAAGCCGACCGTTATTCAGCATCCAATTGGCAGCCTCACTGTGCACAAGTCCAGTTGGTGTGGGAAATGTAAACTGTCACACAGGGCAGGGGATAGGGGGAGATTTCAGGCCCATTGTTGAAGCAGTGATGGGTCATTGGTGACTCCAGTCTCCTGCAGCTTGTCTTGTGGAGCGGGGGAGACATTTCTCAGACTTTTTCCCCAAATTGGCCGCAGTTGGTTATTTTTCTAATCCTTTTATCCATGAATGGGATACATAATTATTCAGACACAAACAATTCCAGCAAAGATCCTCATTTTTCATCACCAGTTTCCTGCTCCAAATATTCTTATTTTTTAACCAAATTATTGTTTTGTAAAGTATTTTCCTTCCCTGTCTGTATGAACAGAGAGAGTGGGCACGGGACCACCTTCCTGCCCATGGTCACTCTCCTGATCAGTTTATGACCCCCCCACTTCTTCCAGATCAGTGTCGCGGAATAGAATTCCATCAACAGCAGTTAATGTGAACTCCTTTAAAAAGGACTGGACAAATATCTGGTTGAGAAGGTGACTAATATCTCCCCCAATGGTCTTGTGGGTTAAGCCAGCACATCAGTATATAAGAACATAAGAAATAGGAGCAGGAGTAGGCCATACAGCCCCTCGAGCCTGCTCCGCCATTCAATAAGATCATGGCTGATCTTCAACCTCAACTCCACTTTCCCACCCGATCCCCATATCCCTTGATCCCCAGAGTCCAAAAATCTAACGATCTCAGCCTTGAATATATTCAACGACTCAGCATCCACAGCCCTCTGGGGTAGAGAATCCCAAAGATTCACAACCCTCTGAGTGAAGAAATTCCTCCTCATCTCAGTCCTAAATGTGATGTGGAGATGCCGGTGATGGACTGGGGTTAACAATTGTAAACAATTTTACAACACCAAGTTTTTGTCCAACGATTTTATTTTTAATCCCACAAGCTTTCGGGGGCTTTCCCCTTCCTCAGGCAGTGTGGAAAAACAGTCCTAATTGGCTGACCCGTTATCCTGAGACTGTGCCCCTCGTTCTAGACTCTCCAGCCAGGGGAAATAACCTCTCAGCATTTACCCTGTCAAGTGCCCACAGAAACTTATATGTTTCAATGAGATCACCTCTCATTTTTCTAATCTCCAGAGAGTCTAAGACCATTCTACTCAACCTCTCCTCAAAGGACAACCCTCTCATCCCAGGAATTAATCTACTCCACCTTTGTTGCACTGCCTCTAAGGCAAGTATATCCTTCCTCAGACAAGGAGACCAAAACTGTACACAGTACTCCAGGTGAGGTCTCACTAAAGCCCTGTACAATTGTAGTAACACTTCCTTACTCTTGTACTCCAACCCCCTTGCAATAAAGGCCAACATGCCATTTGCTTTCCTAATTGCCTGCTGTACCTGCATGTTAATTTTTTGTGTTTCTTGTACCACGACACCCAAGTCTCTCTGAACACCAACATTTAATAGTTTCTCACCATTTAAAAAATATTCTGGTTTTCCATTCTTCCTACCTCAAAGTGAATAACCTCACATTTCCCCACATTACAATCCATCTGCCACCTTCTTGCCCACTCACTTAACCCATCTATATCCCTTTGCAGACTCTTTGTGTCCTCCTCACAGCTTACTTTCCCACCCAGCTTTGTTTCATCAGCAAACTTGGATACATTACATTCGGTCCCTTCGTAAATAGCTGAGGCCCAAGCATTGATCCTTGCAGCACCCCACTAGTTACAACCTGCCAACCCGAAAATGACCCGTTTATCCCTACTCTCTGTTTTCTGTCCATTAACCAATCCTCTATCCACGTTAATATATTACCCCCAATCCCATGAGCCCTTATCTTGTGTAACAACCTTTACGTTGCACCTCATCGAATGCCTTTTGAAAATCTAAATACACCACATCCACTGGTTCCCCTTTATCTATCCTGCGAGTTGCATCCTCAAAAAACTCCAATAGATTTGTCAAACGCGGTTTCCCTCTCATTAAGACATGTTGACTCTGCCTTATCACGTTATGATGTTCGAAGTGCCCTGTTACGACTTCCTTACGAATCGATTCCAGCATTTTCCTGACGACTGATGTCAGGCTAACTGGCCTGTAGTTCCCTGTTTTCTCTCCCCCTCCTTTCTTGAATAGTGGGGTCACATTTGCGACCTTCCAATCCGCTGGGACTATTCTGGAATCTCGGGAATTTTGGAAGATCACAATCAGTGCATCCACTATCTCTGCAGCCACCTCCATTAGTACCCTCGGAAGTTGGCCATCAGGTCCAGGGGATTTATTGGCTTTTAGTCCCATTAGTTTCTGAAGTACTTTTTCTCGACTGATAAAAATTACTTTAAGTTCCTCACTCTCATTAGCCCCTTCATTTCCCACTATTTCTGGTCTGCTTTTTATGTCTTCTACTGTGAAGACAGTTACAAAATATTTGTTTAACGCACCTGCCATTTCCTGATTCCCCATTATAATTTCTCCTGTCTCAGCCCCGAGGGGACCAATGTTTACTTTTGCTACTCTCTCCCTTTTTACATATTTGTAGAAGCTCTTACAATCCATTTTTATATTTCTTCCTAGTTTACTTCCATATTCTATTTTCTCCCTTTTTATCAATTTTTTGGTCGTCCTTTGCTGGTTTCTAAAACTCTCCCAATTCTCAGGCTTACTACTCTTCTTGGCAACATTATAGGCCTCTTCTTTTAATCTAATTCTATCCTTAACTTCTTTAGTTAGCCACAGGTGTGTCACTTTTCCCATGGAGATTTTATTTCTGAATGGAATGTATATTTGTTGAGAAGATTGAAACATTTCTATAAATGTTTGCCATTGCTTTTCAACCGTCACACACTTTAAATTAATTTCCAAATCTACATTAGCCAACTCACCCCTCATACCAATGTAATTGGCTTTGTTTAAGTTTAAGACTCTAGTTTCTAAGTGCATCATTCCCAAACTCAATGTGAAATTCTATCATATTATGATCACTCTTCCCCAGAGGATCCTTTACAGTGAGATTACTAATTAACCCTGTCTCATTACACAATACAAGATCTAAAATAGCCTGTTGCCTGGTTGGTTCCATGACTTATTGCTCTAGGAAACCATCTCGAGTGCATTCCATGAACTCATCCTCCAAACTACCTTTGCCAATTAGATTTGCCCAGTCTATATGAAGATTAAAGTCCCCGACGATTACCTTTGTTACAAGCACCTATTATTACATGGTTAATACTCTGTCTAATGGTATAGCTACTATCAGGGGGCCAATAAACTACTCCCACCAGTGTTTTCTGCCCCTTGTTATTTCTTATTTCCACCCACACTGATTCTACTTCCTGATCTGAGCTAAGATCCTTTCTCACCACTGTCCTTATGTCCTTTATTATTAGGGCTACACCCCCTCCTTTTCCATTCTGTCTGTCTTTTCTAAGAGTCTCGTACCCTCGAATATTTACTTCCCAACCGTGGTCACTTTGCAACCACATCTCTGTAATGGCTGTTAGACCAAACCCACCTATCTCTATTTGTGCAACTAATTCATCGATCTTGATCCGAATGCTCCATGTGTTCAGATAAAGAGTCTTTAATCTTGACTTTTTACCATTTTTTCCTGCTTTGACCTTACTTGTTGATGTTCTATTATTGGTAAACTCTCTGTCCCTTCCTGCCACACTCTGCTTATCTTTACCCAAATCACTACACTGCTCTGTTCCCTTGACTTTTCTCATTAGATTTCTAAATTTCCCCTCCCCTGACCCCTCCGCCCCACTTTTAGTTTAAAGTCCTATCTACAGCCCGAGTTATTAAATTCACCAGGACGCTGGTCCCAGCCCGGTTTAAGTGGTAATGGTGGGACAATAAGCCATTTAGTCCAAGGAGGCCCTCGTTTGATCCGTGGGCCCGAGTTTCCCCATTCTCTGGTCACCAACCTGTGGTTTTCTGTCCATTAAAGCCAAGGGGCAGGAAGTCACACGCTGGCGACTGCTTATTTTAACCAGGTCAGAGGTCAGGATGCTGCAATTCACAGTAAAATCAGGCAAGGTCCCCACTTCTGATCACCATCCAGTGTCCCCTCCTGGAATGTGGGATGTGAAGAGAATCCCAGCTCGCCTCTGGTTCTCTTCACAATGGGACAGCCTGTCAGCCCACACTGCTGGAGCTCACACGTGAATGGTGGTGGGACACTCGCACCTGTTGAACTAACCCCAGCAAAGAGTCAGTGCCTTCAGAAGAAAAGAACAAAGCTCAGGGGGAAAGGATGGAAGGTTATAAGCAAGGTCAAACACAACCTGGGCCACTCTCCAGTCCACTGGAGTTTCTGTTTGGTTACTTCAGAGGTTGGAGAAATTTCACAGGGTTTCCTCTGGGGAATTTCCCTTGTGGCTGCTCAACCTCCCTCACAACAGTTTGGGAGATTCCACTGTAGTTCAAACAGCACATGGGTCTTTCAGAAGAAGCAGCTTTGATGGACCAAATGGTCTTTCCCTCCTGTACTCTGGAATCCAAATCTATTAGATTTGGCTCAGATAATGTTGTAACGTTAAAGTTGTTTTTAAAAGAATATTTGGGGATGAGGAGAAATCGAGATGATTGGACGCCATTTGTTTCGAGTTGTGGTTTCAAAGAGTAACTGAGTTCTTTGTTGCAGTTACTGTGCCCGTGCCAGGAACACCGTGTTCGTGTAATTATTGAGCTCGAAATTAGGAGTGCAATGCCTCCTCGCAATACCTCCTGTCTGTTCAGCCCCCCCATCTCACCCACCCTGTCTGTTACCTCACTCTCTCTACGGGTTTCTACTTTGATTGGAAATGGTCGTCAAAAAGTTTTGCAGAAACAAACCTTATCAACACAGTTTAGTTGCACTAAGTCTCACTGTTTCCCTGCCAGTCATTCCATAGATTTGTGTCAGTTCTCATCGTGAAGTTCAGACATTTTGTTGAGCAGCCAACTTGGCTTCAACTTTGAAATACAGTTTGAGGGAAAATTTTCTGGCAGCTTCCAAGCAAATCAATTCACTGCCCAACACAAAAAGTGACGATGGATACGGGAATAGTAAACTTTCATTTCCATCACTTTGCATCATTGACGCGTTTCAGAGCAAAACAAAGGCAAATCCGTGTCTCAGGTAAACTGACTGATCCATGGTGGAACTGAGACTGGAGCACAAATCTACACTGACACTCAGTGCAGTGCTGAGGGAGCGCTGCACTGTCGGAGGGTCAGTACTGAGGGAGCGCTGCACTGTCGGAGGGTCAGTACTGAGGGAGCGCTGCACTGTCGGAGGTACCATCTTTTGGATCAGACAGTAAATCGAATCCTTGTCTGCCCTCTCAGCTCGATGTAAAAGATCCCATGCTGCTATTCGAAGAAGCAAAAGGGAGTTCTCCCCGGAGTCCTGGACAATATTTAGCCTTCCACCAACATCACTAAAACAGATGACCCGGTCATTTATCTCACTGCTGTTTGTGGGATCTTGCTGTGCATTATTTGGCTGCCGTGTTTCCTACATTACAACAGGGACGACATTTCAAAAGTTTTTCATCGACTGTAAAGCGCTTTGGGACGTCCCGAGGATGTGAAAGGCGCTATAGAAATGCAAGTTCTTTCTTTCTTCCTTGCTGGTTGCAGATTCCAAACATGTGAGAGCACAAATAGTGGGAGTGTGTTTCCTGCCTCGGTTTCTCCCAATCCAGCATTTCGCAGCAACACACGTTTCTCTTAAGCCTGTTCGAAAGCCTTTACTGAATTGGCTTGACTCCTGGGACATGCCTGACTGAGCCTGTGGATGACGTTCTCCCTCCCGGTACTCGGAGAACCACGGGAGAGGCTGAGGAGAAGATTTAAAGAGCGGCAGCAGCACAACCGTCAGAATCGGCAGAGCGCGGAGAACCAGGGGAGAGAGCGGAGACCCACGGGAGAGAGGGGAGAACCACGGGAGAACGGGGAGAACCACGGGAGAACGGGGAGAACCACGGGAGAGAGGGGAGAACGGGGAGAACCACGGGAGAACGGGGAGAACCACGGGAGAGGGGAGAACCACGGGAGAGAGCGGAGAACCACGGGAGAGGGCGGAGACCCACGGGAGAGGGCGGAGACCCACGGGAGAGGGGAGAACCACGGGAGAGAGCGGAGAACCACGGGAGAGGGGAGAACCACGGGAGAGGGTGGAGACCCACGGGAGAGGGCGGAGACCCACGGGAGAGAGGGGAGAAACACGGGAGAGAGCGGAGAACCACGGGAGAGGGGAGACCCACGGGAGAGAGGGGAGAACCACGGGAGAGGGCGGAGACCCACGGGAGAGCGGAGAACCACGGGAGAGGGGAGAACCACCGGAGAGGGCGGAGACCCACGGGAGAGAGGGGAGAACCACGGGAGAGGGGAGAACCACGGGAGAGAGGGGAGAACCACGGGAGAGAGGGGAGAACCACGGGAGAGAGGGGAGACCCACGGGAGAGAGCGGAGACCCACGGGAGAGGGCGGAGACCCACGGGAGAGGGCGGAGACCCACGGGAGAGGGCGGAGACCCACGGGAGAGAGGGGAGAACCAGGGGAGAGCGGAGAACCACGGGAGAGAGGGGAGAACCACGGGAGAGAGGGGAGACCCACGGGAGAGGGGGGAGACCCACGGGAGAGAGGGGAGAACCAGGGGAGAGAGCGGAGAACCACGGGAGAGGGGAGAACCACGGGAGAGGGCGGAGACCCACGGGAGAGGGCGGAGAACCAGGGGAGAGGGCGGAGAACCACGGGAGAGGGCGGAGATCCACGGGAGAGGGCGGAGAACCACCGGAGAGAGGGGAGACCCACGGGAGAGGGCGGGGAACCACGGGAGAGGGCGGAGAACCAGGCGAGAGGGCGGAGAACCAGGGGAGAGGGCGGAGAACCAGGGGAGAGGGCGGTGAACCACGGGAGAGGGCGGTGAACCACGGGAGAGGGCGGAGAACCACGGGAGAGGACGGAGACCCACGGGAGAGGGCGGAGAAACACGGGAGAGAGCGGAGACCCACGGGAGAGAGGGGAGACGCACGGGAGAGCGCGGAGAAACACGGGAGAGAGGGGAGACCCACGGGAGAGGGCGGTGAAACACAGGAGAGAGGGGAGACCCACGGGAGAGGGCGGTGAAACACAGGAGAGAGGGGAGACCCACGGGAGAGGGTGGTGAAACACAGGAGAGAGGGGAGACCCACGGGAGAGGGTGGTGAACGACGAGAGAGAGGGCGGTGAACCACGAGATTATTCGGTGAACCACGGGATTATTCGGTGAACCACGGGATTATTCGGTGAACCGCGGGATTATTCGGTGAACCGCGGGATTATTCGGTGACCCGCGGGATTATTCGGTGACCCGCGGGATTATTCATTGAGGAATAAAAGCCCCACAGGAAAAGTGATCCATCTGTGACTAACTAAAGAAGTTAAGGATTGTATTAGAATAAAAGAAGAGGCTTGCAATATTGCCAAGAAGAGTAGTAAGCCTGAGGATTGGGAGAGGTTAAAGAAACCAGCAAAGGATGACCAAAAAAATGATAAAGAGGGAGAAAGTAGAATATGAGAGTAAATTAACAAGAAATATGAAAGCAGATTGTAAGACAAGTATGTAAAAAGGAAGAGAGTACCAAAAGTAAATGTGGGTCCCTTCGAGGCTGAACTTAACTGGACCAGCCACATAAATACTGTGGCTACAAGAGCAGGTCAGAGGCTGGGTATTCTGCGGTGAGTGACTCACCTCCTGACTCCCCAAAGCCTTTCCACCATCTACAAGGCACAAGTCAGGAGTGTGATGGAATACTCTCCACTTGCCTGGATGAGTGCAGCTCCAACAACACTCAAGAAGCTCGACACCATCCAGGACAAAGCAGCCCGCTTGATTGGCACCCCATCCACCACACTCAACATTCACTCCCTTCACCCCCGGCGCACAGTGGCTGCAGTGTGTACCATCCATAGGATGCACTGCAGCAACTCGCCAAGGCTTCTTCGACAGCACCTCCCAAACCCACGACCTCTACCACCGAGAAGGACAAGAGCAGCAGGCACATGGGAACAACACCACCTGCACGTTCCCCTCCAAGTCACACACCATCCCGATTTGGAAATATATCGCCGTTCCTTCATCGTCGCTGGGTCAAAATCCTGGAACTCCCTACCTAACTGTTGGAGAACCTTCACCATAAGGACTGCAGCGGTTCAAGAAGACGGCTCACTACCACCTTCTTAAGGGCAATTAAGGATGGGCAATAAATGCTGGTCCACGTCCCATGAACGACAAAAAAAGTCTGAGACAGGAGAAATGATAATGGGGAATAAGGAAATGGCAGAGACATTAAACAAGAATTTTGTATCTGTCTTCACAGTAGAAGACACAAAAAGCATAGCAGAAATAGTGGGGAACCAAGGGTCCAATGAGAGTGAGGAACTTAAAGTAATTAGTACTGGTTAAAATAAAGTACTGGAGAAATTAATGGGAGTAAAAACCAACAAATCCCCTGGACCTGCTGGCCAACATCCCATGGATCTGAAAGAGGTGGCTGCAGAGATAGTGGGTGCATTGGTTGTGATCTTCCAAAATTCCACAGATTCTGGAATGGTCCCTGTGGATTGGAAGGTTGCAAATGTAACCCCGCTATTCAAGAAAGGAGGGAGAGAGAAGACAGGGAACGACAGGCCAGTTAGCCTGACATCAGTCGTTGGGAAAATGCTGGAATCTATTACTAAGGACGTGGTAATGGGGCACTTAGAAAATCATAATATGATTCGGCAGAGTCAACATGGTTTTACGAAAGGGAAATCGTGTTTGACAAATCTACTGGAGTTTTTTGAGGATCTAACTGGCAAGGTAGATAAAGGGGAACCAGTGGATGTAGTTTATTTGGATTTTCAAAAGGCATTCGATAAGGTGCCACATAAAAGGTTGTTACACAAGATAAGGGCTCATGGGGTTGGGGATAATATATTAGCATGGAGAGAGGATTGGTGAATGGACAGAAAACAGAGAGTAGGGATAAACGGGTCATTTTCAGGTTGGCAGGTTGTAACTCGTGGGGTGCCGCAAGGATCAGTGCTTGGGCCTCAGCTATTTACAATCTATATTAATGACTGAGAAGAAGGGACCGAGTGTAATGTACCCAAGTTTGCTGACGATACAAAGCTAGATGGGAAAGTGAGCTTTGAGGAGGACACAGAGAGTCTGCAAAGGGATATCAACAGGTTAAGTGAATGGGCAAGAAGGTGGCAGATGGAATATAATGTGGGGAAATGTGAGGTTATTCACTTTGGAAGGAAGGATAGAAAAAGGGAATATTTTTTAAATGATGAGAAACTATTAAATGTTGGTGTTCAGAGGGATTTGGGTGTCCTCGTCCACGAAACACAGAAAGTTAACCTGCAGGTACAGCAAGCAATTCGGAAGGCAAATGGTATGTTGGCTTTTATTGCAAGGGGGTTGGAGGACAATAGTAAGGAAGTCTTCCTTCAATTGTGCCGGGCTTTGGTGAGACCTCACCTGGAGTACTTTGTACAGTTTTAGTCTCCTTACCCTCTTTAGAGGCGGTGCAACAAAGGTTCACTCGATTGATTCCTGGGATGAGAGTGTTGTCCTATGAGGAGAGATTGAGTAGAATGGGCCTATACTCTCTGGAGTTTAGAAGAATGAGAGGTGATCTCATTGAAACACACAAGATTTTGAGGGGGCTTGACAGGGTGGATGCTGAGAGGCTGTTTCCCTGGCTGGAGAGTGTAGAACTAGGGAGCATCGTCTTAGGATAAGGGGTCGGCCATTTAGGACCGAGATGAGGAGGAATTTCTTCACTCAGAGGGTTGTGAATCTTTGGAATTCTCTGCCCCAGAGGGCTGTTGATGCTCAGTCGTTGAGTATATTCAAGGCTGAGATCGACAGATTTTTGGACTCTCGGGGAATCAAGGGATATGGGGATCGGGCAGGAAGGTGGAGTTGAGGTCGAAGATCAGCCTTGATCTGATTGAATGGCGGAGCAGGCTCGAGGGGCCATGTGGCCTACTCCTGCTCCTATTTCTTATGTTCTTATATTCTTATGTTGTCACATTTCTTGCCTTTCTCCCCCTCTTTGCCCTTTACACTGTTACTGTCCCAGTCTATATTGTGATAATTGAAAACCCCCATTTTCACTACTCTATAGTTTTTGCATCTTTCTGTAATTTGCCAGAAAATTTGCCCCTCTATCTCCTTCCCACTATTTGGTGCCCTATAGTGTACACCCATTGGTGTAATAGATCCTCTATTGTTCCTTACTTCGAACCAAATAGATTCTCTCTTTGACCCTCAGATACATCATCCATTTCCAGTGCTATAACGGTTTCCTCGATCAATACTGCCATCACCCACCCGCCTCCCGCCAACTCCTTTCATTCCTTCCCTATCTTTCCTGAATACCTTGTAGCCAGGATATTAAGCCCCCAATCCTCCCCTTCTTTGAGCCTGGTCTCTGTTATTGCCACTGTCTCATAGTCCCATGTGGTGACTCGAGCCTGCAGCTCACCAACCTTATTGATCACGATACCTGCATTTATTCACACGCACTCTAAACTCATCTTCGACTGCCTCGCATTTACCCCCCTATCTGCTCCCTCCTATTTCTGAACTATTCTTTAGTCTCCCTCCCAGTCCTCTGTGCACCTTGTTTCTCCTCTCGAATGTTTCCTCCTGGTGCCCATCCCCCTGCCAAATTTGTTTAAACCCTCCCCCCACAGCACTATTTAACCTCCCCGGGGGGACATTGGTCCCAGCTCTGTTGAGGTGCAACCCGTCCATTTTGAACAGATCCCTCCTGCCACAGAACTGGTCCCAATGCCCCAGGAATCTGACGCTCTGACTCCTGCACCATTTCTCCAGCAACGCATTAACCTGTCTTATCCGACTATTCCAATACTCACTCGTGCGTGGCACTGGGAGTAATCCAGAGATTACTATATTTGAGTTCCTGCTTTTTAACCAGATAGAGAGAAACTATTTCCTCTGGTGCGGTAATCCAGAAGAAGGGGCATAACCTTCAAATTAGTTAATTAGTCAAGGGACAGAACCTTAAAATTAGAGCTCGGTCATTCAGGGGTGATGTCAGGAAGCAGTTCGTCACACAAAGGGGAGTGGAAATCTGGAACTCACTCCCCCAAAAAGCTGTTGAGGGTGGGGGTCAATTGAAAATTTCAAACCTGAAATTGGTAGAATTTGTTAGGCAAGGTTATTAAGGGTTACAGAACCAAGATGGGTAAATGGAGCTAAGATACAGATTAGCCAGGACCAAATTTCATTGTGGAACAATCTCGAGGGGCTGCGGAGGCTATTCCGTCCCTATGTTCCTGTGACCAGAACTGGACACAATGGTTCTGACCAGAATTGGACACAGTACTCGAAGTGGGTCTGACCAGAACTGAACACAGTACTTGAGGTGGGTCTGACCAGAACTGGACACAGTACTCGAGGTGGGTCTGACCAGAACTGGACACAGTACTCGAGGTAGGTCTGACCAGAACTGGACACAGGACTTGAGGTGGGTCTGACCAGAATTGGACACAGTACTCGAGGTGGGTCTGACCAGAACTGGACACAGTACTCGAGGTGGGTCTGACCAGAACTGGACACATTACTCGAGGTGGGTCTGACCAGAACTAGACACAGTACTCGAAGTGGGTCTGACCAGAACTGGACACAGTACTCGAGGTGGGTCTGACCAGAACTGGACACAGTACTCGAGGTGGGTCTGACCAGAACTGAACACAGTACTCGAGGTGCAGTCTGACCAGAACAGGACACAGCACTTGAGGTGGGTCTGACCAGAACTGGACACAGTCCTCGAGGTGCAGTCTGACCAGAACTGGACACAGTACTCGAGGTGGGTCTGACCAGAACTGGACACAGCACTCTAGGTGCAGTCTGACCAGAACATGACACAGTCCTCGAGGTGAGTCTGACCAGAACGGGACACAGTACTCGAGGTGGGTCTGACCAGAACTGGACACAGTACTCGAGGTGGGTCTGACCAGAACTGGACACAGTACTCGATGTGGGTCTGACCAGAACTGGACACAGTACTCGAGGTGGGTCTGATCAGAACGGGACACAGTACTCGAGGTGGGTCTGACCAGAACGGGACGCAGTACTCGAGGTGGGTCTGACCAGAACTGGACACAGTACTCGAGGTGGGTCTGACCAGAACTGGACACAGTACTCGAGGTGGGTCTGACCAGAACTGGACACAGTACTCGAGGTGGGTCTGACCAGAACTGGACACAGTACTCGAGGTGGGTCTGACCAGAACTGGACACAGTCCTCGAGGTGCAATCTGACCAGAACTGGACACAGTACTCGAGGTGGGTCTGACCAGAACTGGACACAGTACTCGAGGTGGGTCTGACCAGAACTGGACACAGTACTCGAGGTGGGTCTGACCAGAACTGGACACAGTACTCGAGGTGCAGTCTGACCAGAACTGGACACAGTACTCGAGGTGGGTCTGACCAGACCCTGTACAGTTTGATCATGACTTCCTCTGACTGTATTCTGCTGTTTTGGATTTGTTGTCCAACATTATTTTACCTTTGTTGGTCACAGCTCTGTGTTGTTTGGACATGTTTCGTGTTGAGTTTACTGAGACTTGCAGCCTCTGCTGGTTTGCTTTGTTTGATCTCTCTTTGCCCCTCTGATGAACCTTTCAACTTTTTCTGTATATTTTTCTATTCCTCCCAGAGATCTCCTTCACCTTCCTCTCTGCAGGATTTGTAAAGGTTTTTTGTTCCTCTTTATATCAGTTTTAATTTGTTTCTTAAACCATTTTGCGTCTGGTCTGAGCTGATTAGTTTTCGGTTTGTTTACTGAGCCCAGTTTGCTGTATTCTGGCTCCAGATTGTAAAATTGTAATCATGTTTTACTGATTTTGGTTCTGACCTGCTACTGCAGGACTGAAAGGGTTAATCTTCAGACAGAGTGAATCATGAAAGTGAAACTAACATCGTCACTCCCTGCACCGAGTGTTGATAAGAATTTCACTTCCTGCTCTGGTTCCTCAGTCTCTCTTGTGCTGTGTGAAAGCTGCTTCAGGTGCTGCAGGGATGGAGCCTGGAGCTGATTCAGCCCATGTCGTGTGTGATTACTGTGTCGAGAATCCATCCCCAGCTGTGAAGACGTGTCTGAAATGTGAAACATCTTTTTGCTCCAGTCATTTAAAACCACATCTGCTGAACAAGGCCTTCAGTGGACACACCCTAATCGAACCTGAGGCGGATCTTACAGACAGGCAGTGCGTTCACCATAAGAAGATCCTTGAATACTACTGTGAAGATGATGCAGAGTGTGTGTGTGTTTCCTGTACAATAATAGGGAAACATAAATCCCACACACTGCTGAGCCTGGATCAGGCACAAGCTGCAATTAAGGTGAGTGACACAATTCCTGATATTAAATACAGTGAGGGAGAATTTTCCTGTTAATGACCAACATTAATTCGAACTGATTGCAGACAGTGCTGATTCACTGGGTCTGGGTTTACGGCTGTTTGTTTTTCATCAGTCAGATTTTCTCCCTCCCCTTTCTCTTACAGTCTGTCTGAGAGAACAGGGTGGGCTCTGGGAGGGTGTTAGAGTGGCCCAGGGTGACTGCCCCTCACCCACACTCAGCCCCTCCTGGTGAGGGCACTGTAGAGCTCAGTAATTCACTGTGTGGGCACCTGTGAGAACTGGCACTCCATGGCATAGGGCTGTAGAGCAGAGCATGTTGTTGCCCTGTGTAACGCTGGGGTATTCTGCCATCTGACCAGCAGGGAGAGGACCATCACCAGTGGGGGGAGTGAGGGACACCCACGGGGGGAGACTCAGGGGCTGGGGGGAGAAACTGTTTCTCACAACAAGAGGGAATTGGTGTTTGAGAAATGCTGGTGTGACTGAGTCTGTCTCCCTTTCCCCTCGGCTGATTCCTGGAAATGGAGGAGCTGAGTCCGTGTGAAAATGCAGCACACGGTGAGTCAGTGTGAAAAGAAGCCGGTGTGTGTGTGGTTCCTCAGTTTATACAGGGCAGGGAGCGCCTCTTTACTGAGAGTCACAGAAGGGAATATTTCTGCTCAGGGCCCAGACACTGAGAATCCCCAAACCACTTTCTATCCACACCCAGTGGGGTCACTCCTGGAACGGAATCATTTCCCTTTTACATTCCAGTTTCAATCCCTTTTATTCCTCCTCTGTCAAAACTGCTCACTACTCCAGGATCATCCTGGAATGTAAGATAATTCCCGGCTTCTATTCTCCACTATCAGCAAGACCCCTCTCTCCTGCCCCTCCACCCTCACCTCCAACAACAAGTGCAAAGAGCTCATGATCTTCTTTATCAGGTGGATTGAGACAATCCGTTCAGCTGCCTCTGCTGCTTCCCTCCCTTCCCATAGCTGACCAAACCAATCTTCTCCCAAGTTTCCCCCCTGTCCTAGCCCTGAACTCACATCTCCATTTTCTCTCCTAACTCCCCTCCTGCAATCTCCGTGCTCATCTTGTCCATGAGACCCACTTTCTGCTCCCTCCACCCAATCCCACTATTCTGCCGACCACCCAACTTCCCTTCCTGGCCCCCATGGTCGCTGATATTATAAATAGTTCCCTCTCCTCTGGTACTGTCCAGCTCCCTTTCAGATCTCCCATCATCACCCCCTCCTCAACAAACATACCTTTGACCCTCTGTCCTCGCAAACTATCGCTCCATCTCCAACCTCCTTTTGCTCTCCAAAGATTTTGAACGTGTTGTCGCCTCCAAAATATGAGCCCATCTTTCCCACAACTCCACGTTTGAACCCCTCCAATCAGATTTCGATCTGTGCCACGGCACTGAAACGGTCCTTATCAAAGTCACAAATGAGATCCGATGTGACTGTGGCCGTTGTGCACAATCCCTCCTCGTCCATCTCGATCTGTCTGCTGCCTTTGACATGGTTGACCAACCATCCTCCTTCAAAGTCTCTCCTCCGTTGTCCAGCTGAGTGGGACTGCCCTCGCCTGGTTCCACTCTCATCTCTCCAGTCATAGACAGAGAATTTCCTGCAATGGCTTCTATTCCCACTCCCGCACTGTTACCTGTGGAGTCCCCCAAGGATCTATCCTTGGCCCCCTCCTATTTCTCACTTACATGCTGCCCCTTGGCGACATCATTTAGAAAACAGAATGTCAGGTACCTCATGTACGCTGACATCACCCAGCTCGACCTCACCACGACCTCTCTCGACCTCTCCACTGCCTTTGATTGGTCACGCTGCTTATCCAACATCCAGTCTGAGATGAGCAGAAATTTCATCCACTGAAACATGAGGAACACCGAAGACATTGTCTGAGACCCCCTCCGTCACAAACTCTGTTCCCTCGTTACTGATTCCATCCCCCTCCCCGGCCACTGTCTCAGGCTGAACCAGACTTACAGCAATCTCACCATCCTATTCGACCCGGAGCTGAGCTTCGGTCCCCATGTCCTCTCCATCACTAAGGCCGCCTACTTCCATCCCCGTAATATCACCCATCTCCGCCCCAGCCTCAGTCCATCTGCTGCTGAAACCCTCATCCATGTGTTACCCGGAGACTCGACTATTCCAATGCTCCCTGGTCGGCCTCCCATCCTCCACCCTCCGTAAACTTGAGCTCATCCAAAATCTCTCCGCCTCTCCATCTCTCTCTCTCCTCCATTAATTCCCTCCTTAAAACCAATCTCTTTTACCAATCATTTTGTCACCTGTCCCAATGTCCCCTTCTTTGGCTCGGTGTCAATTTTTGTCTGGTTACCTTCCTGTGAAGGGCCTTGGGAGGTTTTACTGTGTTAAAAGCACAATATAAATGCAGGCTGTTGTTATTGTTTTAAACACATTCCAATCACCTTTACAGGAAGAATTGGAGAGAGAAATCGAGAGGCTTCGGGGAGTCCAGCAGAATTGTTCCAGCAAACAGCGAGACTTGGAGAGATCAGAAGCTGAAATAAAGGTGGGTAAAGTGGGACTGGATTTAGAAAGGGTTTCTCTCCCCGCTGAGTCAATGAGCACATCAGAAACAGGCCTTCCAAACCAGGCTGGTTGTGTTGGGGCCGAGTCACTGATTACACTGAGTTCCCCGTGTGTTTGATGTGAGGGGGAGCTGCTTAACTCTCCCTGCACCTCCCAGGGAATATTATTACATCACTTGGGCACTGGATTTCCTGAAACAGACACAGTCAGAGGCTGGGAGTTGGAGACTTGCCCTGAAGCCTGTGTCAGATGAACATAGAAAGGAAGAGGAAGAAAAGACCATTAGCCCCAGCGAGCCTGCCCCATGCAGACAGGGTTCAATCACACACACCACTGATCCACCCCGAACCATGGACTCACCTGGGAAAGGCAAACAGAAGAGAGAAAAAACACCTGCAGACAATTCGGACAAACTCTGGGAAATTCCTCCCCAGCTCCCTTTTAAAGGGTGGGAGTGACTCCATACCCCCCACATGTTCAGGGGGTCTGTTCCAGAGATCGAGGACTCTGGGGTCTAACCTAACTCTGTGCCTATGGATTTTATACACAGGCCCTCTAGTCCCACCATCCCGATCCATCTCAAGTACCTCACCCAACGAGTGAGTCCAATAATACCTCGATCATTTTAAAAACCTCAATCATGTCCCTCTCGGCCTGCCTTTCTCGAAATCGCCCTCCCTCTTGGAGCCGATCCTCAGAACTAAAATCCATCAGACTACGTGTCGTTCTGGCCACCGTCCTCTCCAGAGTCTCAATCTCCTTCACCAGGTGTGGGCACCAAAACTGGACCCATCACTCCAGGTGTGGATGGACCAGGTGGCAGTGCCATACACAGTCTAAATACAGTGCTCTTTCTATTAAACTCAAGGCTCAAGGCAACACTTGTTAAACTCTGTTTTCTCTCCCAGTAGACCCTCCCCCACTGCTTGTCCATCTTTAACGGTGATCGAGTAGTGATCGAAACAAACTGTCCCGTCCCTGGAAAGTGCCGTGTGCTCAGGGTAAGAGCTGTGTGGAAGGGCCGTTTGTAAGGAGAGTTGGTTTGGGTTTCAGACACGAATCAATGAGCTGAAAGGAAAGCTATCGAAGAGCTTCTCTGAATGGAGGAGACAGCTGGAAGAAGATGAAGAATACGCACTGAAACTGATCGATGAGGAGGGTCTCCGAGCTCTCTCTCAGATTAGAAGCTGTTCTGAAGCATTAAACAAGAGGATGGAACAGATTACATTAATCGATGGAGAAACCCAGAGTCTGGTACAGAGGGACCATCTCTCCTTTATTCAGGTACATCTTCAATATAAACAGGGCCATGTCTGGGGAATGGGGCGTTTCTGTGAGGCTGGTGAGAGGGCTGAATTGTTTGAAGATTGTTGGTGGGGCCCAGCATTGGCGCTGCCCCCTCAGCCCTGCCGTCGGAGTGTTGGCGCTGCCCCCTCAGCCCTGCCCTCGGAGTGTTGGCGCTGCCCCCTCAGCCCTGCCCTCGGAGTGTTGGCGCTGCCCCCTGAGCCCTGCCCTCGGAGTGTTGGTGCTGCCCCCTCAGCCCTGCCCTCGGAGTGTTGGCGCTGCCCCCTGAGCCCTGCCCTCGGAGTGTTGGTGCTGCCCCCTCAGCCCTGCCCTCGGAGTGTTGGCGCTGCCCCCTCAGCCCTGCCCTGGGAGTGTTGGTGCTGCCCCTTCGGCCCTGCCCTCGGAGTGTTGGCTCTGCCCCCTCGGCCCTGCCCTCGGAGTGTTGGCGCTGCCCCCTCAGCCCTGCCCTCGGAGTGTTGGCTCTGCCCCCTCGGCCCTGCCCTCGGAGTGTTGGTGCTGCCCCCTCAGCCCTGCCCTGGGAGTGTTGGTGCTGCCCCCTCAGCCCTGCCCTGGGAGTGTTGGCGCTGCCCCCTCGGCCCTGCCCTGGGAGTGTTGGTGCTGCCCCCTCGGCCCTGCCCTCGGAGTGTTGGTGCTGCCCCCTAGGCCCTGCCCTCGGAGTGTTGGCGCTGCCCCAGGATGGAGTGCAGTGAAATGTGGGATTATTGCCCATTCCTGTGACTGGCCCCACCTACTGTTATACACTGAACTCTTTACTCTCAATCCCAAATTCACTCTTTGGTTCCATTGGGTGTTGATTTGTTCGTTGACTGATTTGATCTCCTCTCTTTATTCACAGAACTCGAAGCAGCTCCTTTCCAGGTAAGTTCCTCTCAGTCATACAGTACCTGCTGCTGATAGGGAACCTTCCCCTGTATCTGGGAGAAGAGTGAAAGTAGAATCACCGCTTGGAAACCTTCCCAGATAAGGTGCTTTCAAATGGTGGGAATATTGAGTGATGTTTAACTGTGGTTTGAGGGGTTATTGGCTCAGGCAGCCTGTGGGAAATGGGAGATTCCACATGTACACTGACGACCCCCAGCTCTACCTCACCACCACCTCTCTCGACCCCTCCACAGCATCTGATTTGTTACGCTGCTTGTCCGACATCCAGTATTGGATGAGGTGAAATTTCCTCCAATTAAATATTGGGAAGTTCGAAGCCATTGTCTTCGGTCCCCACCACAAACTCCGTTCCCTAGTCACCGACTCCATCCCCCTCCCTGGCCACTGTCTGAGTCTGAACCAGACTGTTCCCAACCTCGGCGTTCTATTTGACCCTGAGCTGAGCCTCCGACCCCATTTCCTCTCCATCACCAAGACCTCCTACTTCCACCCCATAATATCACCTGTCTCAGCATCTGCTGCTGAAACCCTCATCCATGCTATTGTTACCTCCAGACTCGACTTTTCCAATTCTCTCCTGTCCGGCCTCCCATCTTCCACCCGCCATGACCTTCAGCTGATCCAAAACTCTGCTGCCCGTATCCTAACTCGCACCAAGTCCCGTTCACCCATCACCCTCTGCTCACTGACCGACATTGACTCCCGGTCCAGCAACACCTGGAATTTAAAATTCTCATCCTTGTTTTAAATCCCTCCATGGCCTCGCCCCTCCCTGTCTCTGTAACCTCCTCCAGCCCTGCAACTCTCCGAGAACTCTGCGTTCCTCTAATTCTGGCCTCCTGTGCATCCCCGATTTTCTTCACCCCACCATCGGCAGCCATGTTTTCAGTTGTCTCGGCCCGAAGCTCTGGAATTCTCCCCCTAAACATCTCCTCTCTACGTCTACCTCTCCTCCTCTCTACGACTACCTCTCCTCCTCTCTACGTCTACCTCTCCTCCTCTCTCCGTCTACCTCTCCTCCTCTCTACGTCTACCTCTCCTCCTCTCTCCGTCTACCTCTCCTCCTCTCTACCTCTACCTCTACCTGGAAGCAGTTCTTTCTCTCCTCACTTCACATGATTGTAGAGAGTGTGATCCTGCAGAGAGGGGGGAGCACAGACTGGAGACCCTCTGGATAATAATAATTATTAATAATGGAAAGATGAGGGCTCCAGTACAGAGAAACTGGACTGAACACAGACGGCTTTGAAAATCACAAACTGAGCTGAAGTGGCAGCAGACCAGGATCCCACTGCACGTGTGGAGATCAGTGTGAATGCAGGGAGACTGCAAATCCCGGGATTCTGCCATTTTCAGGATGGGTTGCTGCGGGGTCTCAGTACGAGCATTAGAAGGGGTGCAGGTTGTTGCACTGATCACTCGTTCCCCTTTGGGTTTCTCATCTGAAATGTCCCCACTGATAAAAACATTCTCTCCTCTTTCATTCCAGAGTGACTGAGACTCAGAGAGTCACAGACCCAGATGTACCAGCGCTCACCCTGAACCTGTCCAATATATCTCAACTTATCCAGAAGAGGCTGAATGGATCGGAAAAGTATCACTCAGACATATTGGGAAACATTGGTGAGAACGTGCAGCTTTTCTCCAATATGAGGGACTGAGAGCAGGTCGGGTTAGTTGTGTTCAGACAGCTGGGAATATCCAAAATAATTCAGCAAATTACAAAGACACAGACACACACGCCCTGTCACAGAGACTCACACAGACACACACGCCCTGTCACAGAGACTCACACAGACACACTCGCCCTGTCACAGAGACTCACACAGACACACACGCCCTGTCACAGAGACTCACACAGACACACACGCCCTGTCACAGAGACTCACACATTCACACACGCCCTGTCACAGAGACTCACACAGACACACTCGCCCTGTCACAGAGACTCACACAGACACACACGCCCTGTCACAGAGACTCACACAGACACACACGCCCTGTCACAGAGAGTCACACAGACACACACGCCCTGTCACAGAGACTCACACAGACACACACGCCCTGTCACAGAGACTCACACAGACACACATGCCCTGTCACAGAGACTCACACAGACACACACGCCCTGTCACAGAGACTCACACAGACACACTCGCCCTGTCACAGAGACTCACACAGACACACACGCCCTGTCACAGAGACTCACACAGACACACACGCCCTGTCACAGAGACTCACACAGACACACACGCCCTGTCATAATCAAGCTGTGGGCAGGATGGGACAGTAACAGGAGGGAGAGAGCCCAGGGCACACTCCTGTATTCAGGATGGGACAGTAACAGGAGGGAGAGAGCCCAGGGCACACTCCTGTATTCAGGATGGGACAGTAACAGGAGGGAGAGAGCCCAGGGCACACTCCTGTGAGCTGTGTGTTCCCAGTACAGCCGGTGCTGAGATTGTGGGGCTGGAACTGTGAGTCTGTGGGATGTGTTGTGTGCCGGTTAATCCCCTCCATTGTTTCTGGGAGAGCTTGAGCACAGTGCCAGGGGCTTGTGTGATTAAACTGACTGCTACTGTGTGTCTCCACTGCAGTGTTTGCACTGAGTGTCCAGCACTGGGACCCACACACTGCTATTTAACAGGGATTCTGATTGAAGGCCATTGATTTAACATGGGATGAATCCAGTCTAAGAGGTAATATGGGGCTGACACTGTCTGGGAAATACTGACTCTCCCACCCTGCAGCTGTCAATCATTGATCTGAGTGGAATAACCCTGTCTGACCAATCTCTTCTCTCCTCTCCAGGGCAAAGGTCACCGATGAGCCTGGATCCAAAGACAGTAAACTGGAACTTGGTTCTGTCTGATGATCTGAGATCAGTAACATGGACTGAATGGGAACAGCCCTACCCACCTCACCCAGAGAGGTTTAAAGACTGTCCCCAAGTCCTCTGCTCCCAGAGTTTCTCCTCAGGATCCCATTCCTGGGATGTGGAGACTGATGGGGATTGCTGGGGAATAGGGATTGTGTGTGGGAGTGCAGAGAGAGAGGGAGGAATCTCATATCTTGGGAACAGCCGTAAATCGTGGTGTTTGGGATTTTCTGCTGATTTTCTCAGAGTTTGGCACAATTCCGAGTTCACTCACCTCCCACCGATCCCGTCTAACATCAGGATCCGAGTTCAGTTGGACTACGAGGCCGGGACTCTGTCATTTCACCGGGTCACTGACTCACTGAGACATTTACACACATTTCAAACCACATTCACTGAACCCGTGTTTCCAGCATTTTATTGTCTGAATAAATCCCTAAAACTGTTAAATTAATCCTCACAGCTGAGACTCTGATGATGTCACTTCCAGGTGTGACACTGTAGTGTTACAATTGATTGTTTTCTTCACTTGTATAATTTTACTTTAGATCCATAATTGTTGTGGGATTAATCTCAGCAATGAATCGTAGTAACGGCAGGTGTGACTGTATTAATCTCAGTAGTGAATGATAGTAGTGACAGGTGTGACTGTATTAATCTCAGTAGTGAATGATAGTAGTGACGGGTGTGACTGTATTAATCTCAGCAGTGAATGATAGCAGTGGCATGTGTGACTGTATTACTCTCAGTCGTGAATGATAGTAGTGACAGGTGTGACTGTATTAATCTCAGTAGTGAATGATAGTGGTGGCAGATGTGACTGTATTAATCTCAGTGGTGAATGATATTAGTGGCAGGTGTGACTGCATTAATCTCAGTAGTGAATGATAGTAGTGACAGGTGTGACTATTAATCTCAGTAGTGAATGATAGTAGTGGCAGATGTGACTGTATTATCTCAGATGTGAATGATAGTAGTGACAGGTGTGACTGTATTAATCTCAGTAGTGAATGATAGTGGTGGCAGATGTGACTGTATTAATCTCAGTGGTGAATGATATTAGTGGCAGGTGTGACTGCATTAATCTCAGTAGTGAATGACAGTAGTGACAGGTGTGACTGTATTAATCTCAGTCGTGAATGATAGTAGTGACAGGTCACGGTCTCTTTAAAGAGCTGCTCTGAAAAGCTGAGGCTGGGGTTGAAATTGTTCTTTGGCCGTAGCTCAAAACAGCGATGGTGAATCGACAGCCCGAGTTACACTGACTTCAGTGGAAAGGAAAATCGTGCGGGGTGTAAAATGGGCTGTCCATTCACTATCGCCCGTGTTGCACTAACACCAGAGACTAATTCCACCCCCGGGGTCTCCTGGGCATCGCTGAGAGCTTCTGGGACTGCCCAGGGGGGTAACACATCTGTCCTAAACTAAGTCAATGTATTGATAGATTGGACCAGACTGGGAACTTTTAATCTATGGTTTATGGGGTAATGATTTTTAGTTTATTGGACAGTAAGGTTCCTCCAGGCTCACGACCAACATGAAATGGTAATATTATGGGATGTTTAACTTCATTAGACACGAGGAAGTGACTGAGTGTGTGAGGTATAAACAGGAAAATTGCCCCACCAATTGGGGTCTACAATCAGTGTCCCAGGTGACCATGGGTGATAATGGGACATTTTGTGATGACCAAAACCAGCGGGTCGGGAAAAAGATGTGTGAGTGACCGGTGAGAAACAAAGATCACCTGGGAACAACCCCCAAAGGACATCAATCAGGGATCAGTGCACAATCCAGTGAAAGTCAGGGAAGGGCAGTTAAGAATAGTTCATTGACAGCTTTCTCTTGGAGATGGTTGTGTCCTTGCTTATACTGAACAGTGAGAAGAATATTTTATAACCTGGCCACTACCCGAGACATCGGGACCGTGCAGGGGGAGATAAGCAAAGACCTCCAGACACCCCCCGATCTGTTGATAAGACAGACTGAAAGTGCAGGAATGGTTTGTATTTGATGTCACGTTTGGGATGATTTTGGGAAACCGCTGTGTGTAAATGTGATATGTTGCGTGTGAGGCAACTTGTATGTGGAATGCATGATGAAGATGCACTGAAGAACGGGTCTCAGACACGCTCAGTCACGTTGACAACATCACTACATGAAATGGTTAATGTGCTCAGGAGAGTGAGGACATCTCCTGGGTCACTACTGATCTGAACTTTTTTTAATCAAAGCACTGACACAAACTCCATAAACCGACCAGTTAATGAAACAATCAGGATCGAGTTAAACACACTGGGACCTGTCAGAGGGATTGAAATTAAAGTAAAGAGGGACAGAGAATTTGGATTTCCAGAATTCAGGG
This sequence comes from Heptranchias perlo, assembly GCF_035084215.1. Lineage (NCBI taxonomy): Eukaryota > Metazoa > Chordata > Chondrichthyes > Hexanchiformes > Hexanchidae > Heptranchias > Heptranchias perlo. The sequence continues at coordinate 698,681 of NW_027139187.1, forward strand.
TTGGGTTTCTTTGAGTTAACAATGAAATTGGGACAACTGAGGGCCGGGGAGAAATAATACTTAGCCTGAATTATCCACAATGTATTATGATTTTCTTTGTCTCTATCATGATGTGTAATATTAACCAAATGAAACTTAGATTAGAAGAGCAAATGGCTGGAGATCGGTCTGTGATGCTAACAAGATGAGGACCTTGGATAAGGCCCCCAGGATCCCACAAAGGAGGGGGAGGGAGGGGCTGTTGAAGATTGAGACTGAGAAGTAAGAAGGGAAAGCACTTTCTTCGATTACTTCTGTAGTTTAAAACCCCTAATATTGATAGACTGACAGTGCACATGAAACAACATAATGCTGAGATTGAAAAGGGGACCTCTCCCCTTGGGAATCATGAATGGTGGGAGGTCGTCTATAATGTGGGACAGCATCCTTGGGTGAAAATCATGTCTATACTTTTTGTTATTGTTCAGCTTGTTATGATTGGAACACTTTTCTTTCATTTGTCATATTTGAAAGAACTTTTGTGTCGATGTCACGGTGATTAAACTTCTTGAAACAACAATTCTTAACCTTATCTGTGGTGAGTGCAATTCAGATTCATTGAATGATTTAAAGTCAGTTGTTCGATCGCTCACATTCACTTGAGGGGAGACTGAAGGATTTTGGACTTTTCAATCCCAGTTATGAATTACCTGCTAAAGGAGCTGAGTTTGGTTAAAAGTATTAATTCAACAAAGGAACTGTTAAACTGACTGTTCAAGGCAGCATGCTGGGAAGGTTGGTCACATTGGAAAAGTCTTATTCAGCAGACTGTCTCGACGGTTAAAGATAAGACAGCGGTGAGGCCTTGAAAGTCTGTGAGAAGCTGTTGTAAACATCAGATGATGTCGTATCAACTTGTTTAAACCATGGGAAAGAGAGAGAGTGGGAAAAGGAACAACGGTGTGTTTTGAGCAGCAAGAAGGGTCTAAAACCAGCCATTTTCGTGAGATCGAAGGAGACAGTCCACGAGAGAGACCAGAGACAGACCAGAAGATCACAGCACAGGATGGTGATGGAGAATTAACCTCTCAGTCTCCCAAAGCAGAAGAATTGGCCATTCTGAGTTTCGAGTTGTGCTTCTAATTAAGCTTGTATCAATCTCTATCTGTAAAACTGGTATTTTAATATTAATAAAACCAATTGGTTAGAAAAGTTTAAAGCCTTGTTTGATCTTGCCTCTGATTACCCTAAAGAGTAAATTAAAAACCCTCCAGTCACTCTGTCCCTAATAACAGATGTTGATGCTCAGTCGTTGAGTGTATTCAAGACTGGGATCGACAGATTTTTGGATGCTGAGGGAATCAAAGGATATGGGGAAAGGTGAGAAAGTGGAGTTGAGTTAGACGATCAGCCATGATCTTATTGAATGGCGGAGCAGGCTCGAGGGGCCGTGTGGCCCACTCCTGCTCCTGTTTCTAATGTTCTTATTCGAGAAACTTCCCCACAGCAGGTGTTGCACTAATTGGCCTAATTGTCCTGCAAGAAAGGGAAGTGTGTCAGTGAGAGTCAAAAGGAAAGAAAGATTTGCATTTATATAGCGCCTTCCACTACCTCGGGACGTCCCAAAGTACTTTACAGACAATGAAGTGTTTTTGAAGTGTGGTCACTGTTGTAATGTCGAAAAAGCAGCAGCCAATTTGTACACAGCAAGATCCCATAAACAGCAATGTGATAATGACCAGATAATCTGCTTTAGTGATGTTGGTTGAGGGATAAACATTGACCAGGAGACTGCTCTTCTTTGAAATGGTGCTGTAGGATCTTTTACATCCACCTGAGAGGGCAGATAGGGCCTTGGTTTAACATCAGATCCGAAAGACGGCACCTCCAACAGTGTAGCACTCCCTCAGTACTGTACTGGAGAGTAAGTCTCGGCTCAAGTTGCTGGAGTGGGGCTTGAACCCACAACCTTCTGACTCAGAGGTGAGAGTGCGATCACTGAGCCATGTGAAACAGTCTTGTGAGGTGTTTGGAGAATGTGGCTGTCATGGTGGAATAGCTGAGTGTGTGTGAGATGTGAGTTGTGGGTGAGTGAAGTTTGTGACAGTGCTGAGTGTGTGAGGATGGGGAGAAGGATGTTTCGTGAAGTGTGGTGCAGTGATTATACAGAATTACACAGAGTCTCCAGCACAGGAACAGGCCATTCGGCCCAACTGGTCTATGCCTGTGTTTATGCTCCACACGAGCCTCCTCCCACTCCTCTTCATCTCACCCTATCAGCATTTCCTTCTATTCCTTTCTCCCTCGTGTTTATTTAGTTTCCCTTTAAATGTATCCGTGCTATTCACCTCAACCACTCCTTGTGGTCGCACGTTCCACATTCTAACCACTCTCTGGGTGAAGAAGTTTCTCCTGAATTCCCTATTGGATGGATTAGTGATGATCTTATATTGATGACCCCGAGTTTTAGACTCCCCCACAAGTGGGAACATTTTCTCTCCGTCTCCCCTATGAAACCCGTTCATAATCTTAAAATCCTCCATCAGCCGACAAACTGAGGAGGAGGAGGAGGAGGAGAGGCAGCGATCTCCACAGCCCCTTTCTGCCAGGGCTCCAAGAGATCAGCTCATTGAGGAGCGATTCCACGAACCTCAACTCCACCTCCCCATTCACCAGCAGTCCCACAATCCTTCCCTTTCCTCTGTCAATCACCATCACATCCTCCTCCTTCTCCCAACACTTATTGTTCCCGCCCTCACTTGACCACAGACAGAAAAACCAACACCAAATGTAAATTCAAACCTCAATTTATCAAACTAATCATTGCATTCTGCAAACAAAATGAAACAAATGACCTTGTGCATTCCCTTAGCGCCTGTCTTTCGTGTACCTTTCCCTATCCTGGTGCTCCTACGAGGAGCTGCCCCAGTGGCTGGAGCTTGGGAGGTGGAAGGCTGCTGAGCTTCCATTGGGGAGACTGCAGATGACCTTGGAGGACGACCTCGAGCAGCTCTGGGCCTATAGGGCCCGGCTGCAGACTGCACCATCTCGGCCTGGGCTGCAGCAGTCTGGGCCGGCTGGCTGAGTGGCACCAGTAAGGGCACTGGCGGAGTGTCTGGCGGGGCAGCAGGCATGCTGTCATCCTGAGAGAGGACAGCAAGTGCCTCTCCCATGGAGCCAAGGCCGCTCTCCTGGGACGGAGCCTCAGCAATCCGAGGGCTCTGTTGGAGAATAGATTGCTGGACTGATGTGACGCCCTGGAAGCCCCTTTCAACAGTGGTTCCCAGAGCCAAGATGGCATCTGTCTGAGCTTCCATGGCAGCAGTTTGAGTTGTGATGGAAGCTCTCAGATTGGTCATCAGACGCTGCATCATGGTGAGTTCCACAGCTGTGCTGATGGAGATGACTACCCATCCCACGTTGGAAAGGATGGGCTCCAAGCTCTGCTCAAAGCCCTGAGCTAAGTTGGAGCTGGACCCCTCCATACTCCGTGACATTGTGTGCAAGTTCACCGGCAGGTGTCCCAGTGCACCAGGCATTTCTTGCTGTAAGCCCATGAGCCGCCTTCTGTAGCCTGGCCCATCGACGTCATCATCTGAGTCCCCTGCAGCACAACGAGTGTGTGACCTCATGAACTTGTGAACTAGTGTGTGACCTCATGAACTTGTGAACCAGTGTGTGACCTCATGAACTTGTGAACCAGTGTGTGACCTCATGAACTTGTGAACTAGTGTGTGACCTCATGAACTTGTGAACTAGTGTGTGACCTCATGAACTTGTGAACCAGTGTGTGACCTCATGAACTTGTGAACTAGTGTGTGACCTCATGAACTTGTGAACTAGTGTGTGACCTCATGAACTAGTGAACTAGTGTGTGACCTCATGAACTAGTGCACTAGTGTGTGACCTCATGAACTTGTGAACTAGTGTGTGACCTCATGAACTTGTGAACTAGTGTGTGACCTCATGAACTAGTGTGTGACCTCATGAACTTGTGAAGTAGTGTGTGACCTCATGAACTTGTGAACTAGTGTGTGACCTCATGAACGAGTGTGTGACCTCATGGACTTGTGAACTAGTGTGTGACCTCATGAACTTGTGAACTAATGTGTGACCTCCTGAACTAGTGTGTGACCTCATGAACTTGTGAACTAGTGTGTGACCTCATGAACTTGTGAACTAGTGTGTGACCTCATGAACTTGTGAACTAGTGTGTGACCTCATGAACTTGTGAACTGGTGTGTTAGTGAGCATCCTGCGATATGTCTGGGTGATGAGTCTGTCATAGTATCACAGTACCATAGTATGATACAGCACAGAAAGTGGCATTCGGCCCATCGTGCCTGTGCTGTCTCTTTGAAAGAACTATCCAATTAGTCCCACTCCCCTGCTCTTTCCCATAGCCTTGTAAAATTTTTCCTTCAAAAATGTATCCAATTCCCTTTTGAACGTTATTATTGAATCTGCTTCCACCGCCCTTTCAGGCAGTGCATTCCAGATCAGAACAAATCGCTGTATAAAAAAATGCTTCCTAATGTCGCCTCTGGTTCTTTTGCCGATCACCTTCAATCTGTATCCTCTGGTCACCAACCCTCCTGCCACTGGAAACAGTTTCTCCTTATTTACTCTATCAAAACCCCTCATGATATTGAACATCTCCATTAATCTCCTCTTAATTTTCTCTGCTCTGAGGAGAACAACCCCAGCTTCTCCAGTCTCTCCACATAACTGAAGTCCCTCATCCCTGGGACCATTCCAGTAAATCTCTTCTGCACCCTCTCTAAGGCCTTGACATCCTTCCTAAAGTGTGGTGCCAGAATTGAACACAATACTCCAGCTGGGACTGAACCAGTGCTCAATGAAGGTTTAGCATAACTTTCCTGCTTTTGTACTCTCTGCCTCTATGAATAAAGCCCAGGTTCCCATATACTTTAACAGCCTTCTCAACTTGTCCTGCCACCTTCAAAGATGTGTGTACATACACCCCCAGGTCTCCCTCCTCCTGCACCCCCTTTAAAATTGTACCATTTAGTTTATTTTGCCTCTCCTCATTCTTCCAACCAAAATGTATCACTTCACCACTTCTCTGCATTAAATTTCATCTGCCACGTGTCTGCCCATTTCACCAGTCTGTCTGTGTCCTCCTGAAGTCTGTTACTATCCCCCACATTGTTTAGCACATTTCTGAGTTTCATGTCATCTGAAAACTTTGAAATTATACCCTGTATACCCGAGTCCAGGTCATTAATTTAATGGTTGAATAGCTGGCAGTGTGTGTGTGAGATGTGAGTTGTAGGTGTGAAGTTTTCGATAGTTCTGAGTGTGTGAGGGTGAGGTTAAGCTCATCGATGGAAGTGTTGAGTCGTCATTGATAAAGATTGTAGGCAGGTGGGGGATGGGGTGGTGTGAATTCAGCAGTTGATGAGGTTAGTGGTGAAGCTGTTATGAGACGACAGTTGACGCCTTGACAGCTCTTGTCAGATCATTGAACTTCTTTTGATACTGCATCCAGGTTCGAGGAGCCGTGCTCCTGGCATTCACCTCCTCTGCGACCTCCTCCCACTGCTTCCTCATCAAGTGCCTGGAAAGCTTCCTCCCCCCCCACCGCCTATGATAGAGGATGTCCCTCCTCCTCTCCACCTCCTCCCCCCCTCCCCCGGGGATAGAGGATGTCCCTCCTCCTCTCCACCTCCTCCCCCCCTCCCCCGGGGATAGAGGATGTCCCTCTTCCTCTCCACCTCCCCCCTTCCCCCGGGGATAGAGGATGTCCATCCTCCTCTGCACCTACTCCCCAACCCCCAACGGGGATAGAGGATGTCCCTCCTCCTCTCCACCTCCCCCCCCCCCCCCCCCCGGGGATAGAGGATGTCCCTCCTCCTCTCCACCTCCCCCCCTCCCCCGGGGATAGAGGATGTCCCTCCTCCTCTCCACCTCCCCCCCTCCCCCGGGGATAGAGGATGTCCCTCCTCCTCCCCTCCCCCGGGGATAGAGGATGTCCCTCCTCCTCTCCACCTCCCCCCCCCCCCCCGGGATAGAGGATGTCCCTCCTCCTCCCTCTCCCCCTCCCCCGGGGATAGAGGATGTCCCTCCTCCTCTCCACCTCCCCCCCCCCCCCCCCGGGGATAGAGGATGTCCCTCCTCCTCTCCACCTCCGCCCCCCCCCCGGGGATAGAGGATGTCCCCTCCTCCTCTCCACCCCCCGGGGATAGAGGATGTCCCTCCTCCTCCCCCCACTCCCCCCCCCCGGGGATAGAGGATGTCCCTCCTCCTCTCCACCTCAACCCCTCCCCCGGGGATAGAGGATGTCCCTCCTCCTCTCAACCCCCCACCCCCCGGGGATAGAAGATGTCCCTCCTCCCTCTCACCTCCCCCCCCTCCCCCTGGGTACGGAGGATGTCCCTCTCCTCTCCACCTCCCCCCCCTCCCCCGGGGATAGAGGATGTCCCTCCTCCTCTCCACCTCCCCCTCCCCCGGGGATAGAGGATGTCCCTCCTCCTCTCCACCTCCCCTCCCCCGGGGATAGAGGATGTCCCTCCTCCTCTCCACCTCCCCCCCTCCCCCGGGGATAGAGGATGTCCCTCCTCCTCCCCACCGCCCCCCCACCCCGGGGATAGAGGATGTCCCTCCTCCTCTCTCACCTCCCCCCCCCCCCCGGGGATAGAGGATGTCCCTCCTCCTCTCCACCTCCCCCTCCCCCCCCCCGGGGATAGAGGATGTCCCTCCTCCTCTCCACCACCCCCCCCTCCCCCGGGGATAGAGGATGTCCCTCCTCTCTCCACCTCCCCCTCCCCCGGGGATAGAGGATGTCCCTCCTCCTCTCCACCTCCCCCCCCCGGGGATAGAGGATGTCCCTCCTCCTCTCCACCTCCCCCCCCCCGGGGATAGAGGATGTCCCTCCTCTCTCTCCACCCCCCCCTCCCTCCCCCGGGGATAGAGGATGTCCCTCCTCCTCTCCACCCCCCCTCCCTCCCCCGGGGATAGAGGATGTCCCTCCTCCTCTCCACCTCCCACCCCCCCGGGGATAGAGGATGTCCCTCCTCCTCTCCACCCCACTCCCTCCGCCAGGGATAGAGGATGTCCCTCCTCCTCTCACCTCCCCCCCTCCCCCGGGGATAGAGGATGTCCCTCCTCCTCTCCACCCCCCCTGCCTCCCCCGGGGATAGAGGATGTCCCTCTCCTCTCCACCTCCCCCCTCCCCCGGGGATAGAGGATGTCCCTCCTCCTCTCCACCTCCTCCCCTCCCCCGGGATAGAGGATGTCCCTCCTCCTCTCCACCTCCCCCCACCCCCGGGGATAGAGGATGTCCCTCCTCCTCTCCACCTCCCCCCTCCCCCGGGGATAGAGGATGTCCCTCCTCCTCTCCACCTCCTGCCCTCCCCCGGGGATAGAGGATGTCCCCCCCTCCTCTCCACCTCCTCCCCTCCCCCGGGGATAGAGGATGTCCCCTCCTCCTCTCCACCTCCCCCCCACCCCCCGGGGATAGAGGATGTCCCTCCTCCTCTCCACCTCCCCGGGGATAGAGGATGTCCCTCCTCCTCTCCATCTCCTCCCCCCCGGGGATAGAGGATGTCCCTCCTCCTCTCCACATCCTCCCCTCCCCTGGGGATAGAGGATGTCCCTCCTCCTCTCCACCTCCCCCCTCCCCCGGGGATCAGAGGATGTCCCTCCTCCTCTCCACCTCCCCCCCTCCCCCGGGGATAGAGGATGTCCCTCCTCCTCTCCACCTCCCCCCCTCCCCCGGGGATAGAGGATGTCCCTCCTCCTCTCCACCTCCCCCCCCCCCGGGATAGAGGATGTCCCTCCTCCTCTCCACCTCCCCCCCTCCCCCGGGGATAGAGGATGTCCCTCCTCCTCCACCTCCCCCCCCCCGGGGATAGAGGATGTCCCTCCTCCTCTCCACGCCCTCCCCCCCCCCCCGGGGATAGAGGATGTCCCTCCTCCTCTCCACCTCCCCCCCTCCCCCGGGGATAGAGGATGTCCCTCCTCCTCTCCACCTCCCCCCCCCCCCCGGGGATAGAGGATGTCCCTCCTCCTCTCCACCCCCCCTCCCCTCCCCCGGGGATAGAGGATGTCCCCCTCCTCTCCACCTCCTCCTCCCCTCCCCCGGGGATAGAGGATGTCCCTCCTCCTCTCCACCTCCTCCCCCGGGGATAGAGGATGTCCCTCCTCCTCTCCACCCCCCCTCCCTCCCCCGGGGATAGAGGATGTCCCTCCTCCTCTCCACCTCCCCACCCCCCCGGGGATAGAGGATGTCCCTCCTCCTCTCCACCTCCCCTCTCCCACGGGGATAGAGGATGTCCCTCCTCCTCTCCACCCCCCTTCCCTCCCCCGGGGATAGAGATGTCCCTCCTCCTCTCCACCTCCCACCCCCCCCGGGGATAGAGGATGTCCCTCCTCCTCTCCACCTCCCCTCCCCCGGGGATAGAGGATGTCCCTCCTCCTCTCCACCTCCCCCCCTCCCCCGGGGATAGAGGATGTCCCTCCCTCCTCTCCACCTCCTCCCCCTCCCCCCCGGGGATAGAGGATGTCCCCTCCCCCCTCTCCACCTCCTGCCCCCCCCTCCCCCCGGGATAGAGGATGTCCCTCCTCCTCTCCACCTCCTCCCCCGGGGATAGAGGATGTCCCTCCTCCTCTCCACCTCCCCCCCCCCGGGGATAGAGGATGTCCCTCCTCCTCTCCACCTCCCTCCCCCCCGGGATAGAGGATGTCCCTCCTCTCTCCTCCTCCTCCACCCTCCCCCCCTCCCCCGGGGATAGAGGATGTCCCTCCCCCTCTCCACCTCCTGCCCCCCCCCCCGGGGATAGAGGATGTCCCTCCTCCTCTCCACCTCCCCCCCTCCCCAGGGGATAGAGGATGTCCCTCCTCCTCTCCACCTCCCCCCTCCCCCCGGGGATAGAGGATGTCCCTCCTCCTCTCCACCTCCCCCCCTCCCCCCCCGGGGATAGAGGATGTCCCTCCTCCTCTCCACCTCCCCCTCCCCCCGGGGATAGAGGATGTCCCTCCTCCTCTCCACCTCCCCCTCCCCCCCGGGGATAGAGGATGTCCCTCCTCCTCTCCACCTCCCCCCTCCCCCCCCGGGATAGAGGATGTCCCTCCTCCTCTCCACCCTCCCCCTCCCCGGCCCCCCCGGGATAGAGGATGTCCCTCCTCCTCTCCACCTCCCCCTCCCCCGGGGATAGAGGATGTCCCTCCTCCTCCACCTCCACCCCCTCCCCCCCGGGGATAGAGGATGTCCCTCCCCCTCTCCACCTCCTGCCCCCCCCCCCCGGGGATAGAGGATGTCCCTCCTCCTCTCCACCTCCCCCTCCCCCCGGGGATAGAGGATGTCCCTCCTCCTCTCCACCCTCCCCCTCCCCCCGGGGATAGAGGATGTCCCTCCTCCTCTCCACCTCCCCCCTCCCCCGGGGATAGAGGATGTCCCTCCTCCTCTCCACCTCCCCCTCCCCCGGGGATAGAGGATGTCCCTCCTCCTCTCCACCTCCCCCTCCCCCGGGGATAGAGGATGTCCCTCCTCCTCTCCACCTCCCCCTCCCCCGGGGATAGAGGATGTCCCTCCTCCTCTCCACCCCTCCCCCTCCCCCGGGGATAGAGGATGTCCCTCCTCCTCTCCACCTCCCCCTCCCCCGGGGATAGAGGATGTCCCTCCTCCTCTCCCCCCCCCCCCCCCCGGGGATAGAGGATGTCCCTCCTCCTCTCCACCTCCCCCTCCCCGGGGATAGAGGATGTCCCTCTCCTCTCCACCTCCCCCCCTCCCCGGGGATAGAGGATGTCCCCTCCTCCTCTCCACCTCCCACCCCCCCGGGGATAGAGGATGTCCCTCCTCCTCTCCCCCCTCCCCCGGGGATAGAGGATGTCCCTCCTCCTCTCCACCTCCCCCTCCCCCGGGGATAGAGGATGTCCCTCCTCCTCTCCACCTCCCCTCCCCCGGGGATAGAGGATGTCCCTCCTCCTCTCCCCCCCCCTCCCCCGGGGATAGAGGATGTCCCTCCTCCTCTCCACCTCCCCCTCCCCTGGGGATAGAGGATGTCCCTCCTCCTCTCCACCTCCCCCCCCTCCCCCGGGGATAGAGGATGTCCCTCCTCCTCTCCACCTCCCCCCTCCCCCCCGGGGATAGAGGATGTCCCTCCTCCCCTCCCCTCCCCGGGGAAGAGGATGTCCCTCCTCCTCTCCCCCTCCCCGGGGATAGAGGATGTCCCCCCTCCTCTCCACCTCCCCCTCCCCCGGGGATAGAGGATGTCCCTCCTCCTCTCCACCTCCCCCCTCCCCCGGGGATAGAGGATGTCCCTCCTCCTCTCCACCTCCCCCCCTCCCCCCGGGGATAGAGGATGTCCCTCCTCCTCTCCACCTCCCCCTCCCCCGGGGATAGAGGATGTCCCTCCTCCTCTCCACCTCCCCACCCCCGGGGATAGAGGATGTCCCTCCTCCTCTCCACCTCCCCCCCTCCCCCCGGGGATAGAGGATGTCCCTCCTCCTCCCCCTCCCGGGGAAGAGGATGTCCCCTCCCTCCTCTCCACCCGCCCCCCGGGGATAGAGGATGTCCCTCCTCCTCTCCACCTCCCCCTCCCCGGGGATAGAGGGATGTCCCTCCTCCTCTCCACCTCCCCCTCCCCGGGGATAGAGGATGTCCCTCCTCCTCTCCACCTCCCCCTCCCCCGGGGATAGAGGATGTCCCTCCTCCTCTCCACCTCCCCCTCCCCCGGGGATAGAGGATGTCCCTCCTCCTCTCCACCTCCTCGCCCCCCCGGGGATAGAGGATGTCCCTCGCTCCTCTCACCTCCCCCGGGTAGGGTGTCCCTCCTCCTCTCCACCTCCCCTCCCCCGGGGATAGAGGATGTCCCTCCTCCTCTCCACCTCCTCCCCCCTCCCCGGGGATAGAGGATGTCCCTCCTCCTCTCCACCCTCCCCCTTCCCCCGGGGATAGAGGATGTCCCTCCTCCTCTCCCCCTCCCCCCCTCCCCCGGGGATAGAGGATGTCCCTCCTCCTCTCCACCTCCCCCCCTCCCCCGGGGATAGAGGATGTCCCTCCTCCTCTCCACCTCCCCCTCCCCGGGGACAGAGGATGTCCCTCCTCCTCTCCACCTCTCCCCCCTCCCCCGGGGATAGAGGATGTCCCTCA